>NC_083569.1:130106987-130706987 GCF_027579695.1 Neoarius graeffei
AACTGTGTACTGTACCAACTGTATATGGTTGAAATGACAAATAAAAAAGCCTTGACCTTGACCTTGATATTAAGTGATTTTATGCCACTTCTGGTGCAAAAATTCTATTAGCTCAGCTTTGTTTGATGGCTTGTGACCATCCCTCTTCCTCTTGATCACATTCCAGAGGTTCAGGTCTGGAGATTGGGCTGGCCATGACAGGGCTTTGATCTTGTGGTCCTCCATCCACACCTTGATTGACCTCACTGTGTGGCATGGAGCATTGTCCTGCCGGAAAACCCAATCCTCAGAGTTAGGGAACATTGTCAGAGCAGAAGGAAGCAAGTTTTCTTCCAGAATAACCTTGGACATGGCCTGATTCATGTGTCCTTCACAAACAAAAATCTGCCCCATTCCAGCTTTGCTGAAGCACCCCCAGATCATCACCAATTCTCCACCAAATTTCACAATGCATGTGAGACACTGTGGCTTGTAGGCCTCTCCACACTGTAAGAAGTGATTTTGGAGAGTGGTAAATATAATCTATGCAAACCAGATAAAATTTACTTGATTATTGCAGTCAGCCAAGGAATTATAAAGTAATGGGTAAATTATACATATGCTACCTATTCGTTAACAGTAACAACCGTTACATGGAAAAATACGGTAAAATATACCCCAAAGCCGTGAGTCCTGTGCTCCAAATTGCGCATGCGTCAGACCATGCGTTTGAGTGAGCGGGACAGGGAACTCTCGGACCGCCATCTTCCTCTCTCCGGCTGTTAGTTTAGTGAGTTATAAAACAGGTTCATTACTTGAAATGTTGTGTGAAGCTGTTGTACTGCACTTTATTTTGTGTTTTTTGATCATTTGGTGCATCATTGCTGCATATAAACAAGGCGGTTCAGTTATTTGTTGTATAAATGCACCTGGACTGCAGATTTGGTCAGTCCAGAAACAACATTTGAAGCTGTTAGTTAGTGAGTTATAAAACAGGTTCATTACTTGAAATATTGTGTGAAGCTGTTGTACTGCACTTTATTCTGTTTTTTTATGATTTTATGGATTAAAAACATTGAGATGATGAACCATCTGAAAGTCTTTTTTTTTTTTGGGGGGGGGGGGGGGGGGGGGGTACCTCTTACCTTCTCCAAATAAGTAATGGTTACTAACTGATATTAATTACCTTTGATTAGTAATTATCAGGTATTACCTACTAGCAAACAAGAGATAATTTTACCCAATTTCAATGAGAAAGTAGCTGTTGAATAGATACATAAATGTGAGGTAAATTTTACCCAATTTATTTATTTCATAGCTTTTTATTTCAGTTATTTTATACTCAATATATGGAATTAAATCTACCCCAACAAGTCAATGCAAATTGTTACCTCAGATTTATTGGGTAAATTCTATAGGTTACTTTTTTCAGTGCAGGTCTCCATCTAAGATGACCAGGTGATGGGAAAAGCTGAAAATTGGACTCATCAGAGAAGATAACCTTACTCCAGTCCTCTACAATCCAATCTTCATGGTGTTTAGCAAACGTCAGCCTGGCTCTTCTTTGCTTCTCATTGGTGAAGGGCTTTTTTCTAGCTTTGCATAACTTCAACCGTGCCCAAAGAGCCTGTTATGAACTGTCCTTGCCATTTTCTATTCTTTTTGTAGGTCACTTGATGTCATCCTATAGTTGTTGAATGACATTTGAAGGCGTTGACAATCATCCCGGTCAGTGGAGAGTCGTTTTCACCCTTTGCCAGTCTGTAACTTTGTAATCCTCAATGTCTGCTGCTTGACCTTGTTCTAATGAACTGCCATCTTTGAAATTTTGAAGATGGAAGCAAGCTAATGCTCACTGCATCCCTCTGCCAGTAAAGCCAGAATTGAACCCTTCTTTTTCTCACTCTAAACTTTCTTTTTTAACTCTTTTGACATGATGAACATGATATTTTTGTATTCCAATTAAATTTAAGGTACTACTACCACTGTTTTTGCCATCCAAACTAAATTTAAAGTCCTATTGCTACACCTATTGCAAGAGGATAGTGATGACCACAGCAGTGGTTTTTATACTTTTTCTTGTTAAATAAGTTTTGGTTCAGGTGATCACCTAATCAGTACCTCATTAAGTAGAATGAGGTGTGTTTGTGCTGGAATCCCAGCACAGACACTGGAGTGAAATGGCTGCCATACATAGCAATGCTGATTTAAGAAAAAAAAATTGAAGTGGTCTCTTAATTTTCTTCAAAGGTGTGTGTATGTGTGTGTGTGTGTGTGTGTGTGTGGAGAGAGAGAGAGAGAGAGAGTTACCTTGCTCAGTATGCAGATCTTCAGTGATGATGCAGTAACTGTGAGTATGTCACTGATGATGATTAAAATGTTCCAGCCATTAATGAACTCCATTCTCTCCACCGATGATAATGACTTCCCACGTTTAACACAAATGAATGCAGCATACTCCTAATGAACCAAAACACTCATCACTTACACTCATTTAATTAATTTAATTAATTGTCAATTAGTAATTTTACAGTTATTATTCACCACATCTTGCATTGTGTGTCTGCATCAATGGCCATAATCAAGAACCTTTAGGGTTCTATTTAGAACCATGATATTTTACTGTTCCATCAGCATGGCTTGTGTGTGTGTGAGACCTTACATGTCTATTCAGCAAAATATTCACATCTGCTGTCCTGTTCCCCATGTATATATCAAGGAAGCTCAATCCCCTGGTAAACCACACCTCTACCCACTTTCTCTGTCTGTATTGAAGAAGATGAGGATTAGATGATTGAAGGAACTCTGAGGCCTCTGAATTCATTAATGCCACAGCATAATTCAAAGCTTTCATCGTATATGTTCTGCATGACATGTAAAATAGTTTAATCTGTGGGGATTATGGGCAATGCCTTTATGGACACTAGAGGGAGACATTGCTTGCCAAAAATCTATCAGAACGCAGTGGCTCATGAGCCAAAGTCTATTTAAACTCTGCATGTGGCACTGTGCTTCACTCAGTTAGTGGCTGTGTGTTATGGTAATGTCACAGGTGGACACTTGTACAGTAGTTACAATGGCATTTAATGGCAGAGAAAATTCTGAAACATAAAGGATAATGGGCAGGTTTGTCATTTACCATTATCCAGACATTCAACATCATATTAATGAGAACGCCAGTGTAGAATTATAACCCTAACCCTAGTGCCGCAGCAGAAAAGCATTCACTCTATCATCAGTTTATGATTGAAAGGTTGCAAGTTTGAATTCCAACAATGCCACAGCCACCTGTGGCCAGGAGTCAAGAGAACGAAATTAACAGTGCTTTCTGGGTGGGAGGGGCATATTCTCTCAACCCTGTCAATCATAGCAACTCTAGCCAATCATGGGAATTTGTGAGCTCACGTATGCAGAAGAGGGTAGATAGCGCTTTCCTCTGAGTATGTTACATTGCCCTGTGATGCAGCAATTGAAAACATGCATTTGGCTGGCTTCACATATCTTGGTGTAGTGTTAATTTTGTCAATGAAAAATTTGACAATAAGTATTTATTTGGTGACCTTTTATTTCATGACTAAATTGTAATGAGAATGTAAATTAAAAAAAAATTAACAAAAATTACAGAAAAATATCTGTTCATTAAGTCCTGACAAATAAAGATGAAATTAAATAGCTGGCTCTGATCAGGCAGATAACCTAGCTTACTTCTCAAGGGAAGTTTTAGAGACAGGAGAAATATCCTTCAGCAAAATCCATTACAGTATGTTACTGTGGCAGCGAGGGTGTGGTTGAGTGTCAACTGTGAATGGCGAGGAGTCAGTTTGGACCAACAGGTAACATGTGATGAGTTACACCTGTGTTGAATTACTGTCTGTCTATTAATGCGTCTCTGTGTGTCTTTCAGATGGCTGGTAATCAGAGAGAGAACTGTGTCACCCCAAGTGTGTGTGTTCATGTGTGAGAGCGTGTGTACATAGTAAAAATAAAGTCACTGAAAAGTGAAAGCATTGAGAAATAAAAGTACACTGGCATTGTGAAGCCTGTCTCCCAGTTCCTCATTGACCCCACTCCTAAAATTGTCATACTACTGCCAAAACCCAGGAGTGAGGAACAAACATTGTCATGGAGTCCTTGCCATTCAAGGAGCTCATCCATGTCCTTGCCACTGCCCAGCAGAACCAGCACCATGGGCTGGTTGCCATGTGCCATGAGCAGGAGTGGCGCTTCAAGGCCTTGATCCAAGTCCAGCAGGAGAACCGCCAGGTGATCCTACGTCTTGTCCCACTGACAGGTGCCCCAGACACAGAGTCCATGGGCTACCCTCACATCACTACTGAAGAAGGGAACTAAACATCTGAGCTGGAACGCAAAAGCCAAAGAGGCTTCTGAGCAGCTAAAAAAGGCTTTCACCACAGCCCTCATCCTAAAACATCCCTGTGGTGGCAGGGGCATGGCCAAGCGTCAGTTTGTGAATGGAGGGCAGGGTTGGGGAAAGTGAGTGGCCAAATCATTACACCTGTTGTCAATTAATGTGTGTGTGTTTGTGTGTGTTTCTTGCAGTGATGGTGGAGCATAAAAGGAGTAGGAGAGCAGAGAAGAGAGCCTGGGACCAGAACACAACTGTGTATGTGTGTACGTGCATGTCCTAGAGTTGAGCAAAGTGAAGCTGAAAAGCTTAAATAAACATGTGTGTGAATATTATCTCTCACCTGCCATACTTCTGTACTCCACCCACATCAGGGAAACCATTACAGTGGTGCTGAAACCCGGGAGTACCGAAGGGAGCCAGTCCCATGGAGTCCTCACCGTTCAAGGACCTCATCCATGCCCTCACTACCACTCAGCAGAACCAGCATCAAGTGCTGACCACTCTCCAGAAGGAGCAGGTACAACGCTTTGAAGCCTTGATGCTGGCCCAGCAGGAAGATCGCCAAGTGTTCTGGCACCTGCTCACTGGAGGAGTCCTCGACCGCCACTGCAACGGACCCTCTCCACCTCATCCTAACGAAGATGGGCCTGCATGATGATCTAGAAGCCTTCCTAGTGCTCTTTGAGCAAACAGCCAAAGTGTGGGGGTGGCCGGTCGAGCAGCGCGCAGCGTGCCTACTTCTGCTGTTGCCTGGCGAGGCACAGCTTGCTGCGCTGTAGCACCCCACCGACAGCCAGCTCATATATGCTGACTTGAAGCGAGCCATCCTACAGCGTGTTGGCCGCTCCCCGGAACAACAGCATCAGCGCTTCTGGATGCTGAAGTTGGAGGAGGTCTGCCGGCCGTTCGCATTTGGCCAACGGCTCCAGGACACCTGCCGGCAGTGGCTGAAGGCGGATGACTGCGACGCTGAGGGAATCATCGACCTGGTGATACTGGAGCAGTTCATCACATGACTTCCGGGAGGAATGGTGGAGTGGGTCCAGTGTCATCACCCGGCGTCACTGGAACAAACCATCGAATTGGCGGAGGACCACCTGGTGGCAGTTCTGACAGCAGGAGGACGTGTCACCTCTTCTCCTTTTTTCTCTTGTTCCCCTCCCCCTCTTCTTCCCTTCCCTGCCCTGTTCCCCCACCGTGGGGGTGTGGGCCGGCTTCCCTCCCAGTCGGCCCAACGCACCTGTGGTGTCCTCCCATTTTTCCCTTCTGTGTCTGTGTTGTCTCCCCCTCAGGTGAGTGATGCCCATAACACTGGTGCAGAGGGGAAGCCTGGGCTGGTGCGCTGGTGCTGCAGGGAGCTGGGACATCTTCAGAGTCAATGCTCCACGATGGAGGTGGGAGCGGTGGTCCAGTTCCCCAACACACCAGAGACTGCCCTCGATTGGGCCGGACTATTTCGTATAGACCCCTTTCACATGACGTCACCGCGCCGCGAGATTTTGTTAGGCGCCATATTGGAAGACCAAGTACATGCACTCACAATATAAAACAAAGTACGAGCGAGAGTAAAGTGACACGATGGCTGATAATTCTGGTTATGTGACTACATTACCAGTTGCAGAAAGGGCACGGTATGTGGAGAAACTGGCTGTGATTGATGGGTTTGACCCATATGATAAGACTCGGGGCAAGGGAGAATGGAAACATAAGGAGGACCGGACACCAATTCTGCCATCTGTTTGCTACCCAGACATTGTAAACTATTTGTTGTTTACACCCAGTGCCTACACTCAGTGTTCGAACTATGCCGATATTTTCAGGGGGCCCCTTTTTTTCCCTTGGGGGGGGTGCTTGCGCTTGTCTCAGAGCGCGGATCTCCAAACACATGAGAAGCCTCTCTTACGCACATATCACGCGGACTCCACACCTCCACACACGCATCGCGTCTGAAGTCATAACTCATCAGGGGAAATCGTGTCCGCATTGGCATGTTCAAAAAACAACCTCGCGTCAACAATGATACCACACGCAAGAAAAAAAAAACAGTCAGGCTACTCAACAACCAACCTGGCAGCAGCGAGCAAGCCCCAAACCATCCTAAATTATTATTATTATTATTAAATTGTAGAAGTCTGGGAGGCTTGCTCCTCATACAGTTATCAACTTGGGGCCACTTTAGCATGTTTTAAATCTGAATTTCTTGTGTTTGCTTACCTCAAAGTGTCCGCAGATCATGCACAGACTTATCCATTATATCCACAGTTTTTTGCCAAGTCTCACACAGGTTTCTTTCAAGTCTACTGTTGGGCCAATAAATCTAGTGGGGCGGTTTAGCTCGAATATTCAAAAGGATTGTGCATTTTGTGATACAAGCATCAAATTTGGCACAAATGTACATTGATATATGGCGAACATTTTCAGATATTGAGCTACTCGGAATTCTCCCTTCATGTCCGCCATATTGGAATTCAAAATGGCCGCCATTTGAAATCTACATTTTCGATTATCTTTGGGTCTAATGCTGCTATTGACTCGATTCTGGTGTCCAAATGTATGTTTTGGGAGGAAAGGAATCCGATGGTTACAATCTGCATTGTGTATCTTTATAAATTAGCCAACATATTGGATTTCAAAATGGCCGCCACTTGAATTCTACATGTGCGATTACCTCTGGGTCAAATATTTTTATAGTACATGACAATATTTGCTGGTATCCATTTTTCAAAATGACATACTTTATTACAGTACTCCACTTAATTCATGAGAGATGAATATTCATCATCATGTATTTTTGACAAGACAACATTTTACTCAAAGTCTGTGAAGTAAAAATTGTTCTGACAAGTTTGAGTTATTGATTAGATTCTGTGTTGTTCTAGGTTTGATATGGAACCCAAAGGAGTTCCAACAGTTAAGCAATAGGCTAATTATCCTAAAGTAGGTGAAGGTGACGGGCAGCATGGTGGTGTAGTGGTTAGCACTGTCGCCTCACAGCAAGAAGGTCCTGGGTTCGAGCCCAGCGGCCGACGAGGGCCTTTCTGTGTGGAGTTTGCATGTTCTCCTCATGTCTACATGGGTTTCCTCTGGGTGCTCCAGTTTCCCCCACAGTCCAAAGGCATGCAGGTTAGGTTAACTGGTGACTCTAAATTGAGCGTAGGTGTGAATGTGAGTGTGAATGGTTGTCTGTGTCTATGTGTCAGCCCTGTGATGACCTGGCGACTTGTCCAGGGTGTACCTCGCCTTTCGCCCGTAGTCAGCTGGGATAGGCTCCAGCTTGCCTGTGACCCTGTTGGAGAGGATAAGTGGCTATAGATAATGGATGGATGGATGGATGGAAGGGTGAAGGTGACTGCATTGTCAAGCAGGAGAAGGTGTGTGTTCCTGAAAGTTTAAGTGGAACAACTAGATAATGCTGATGAACAAGAATGAGCATCTATTCCGTCCTCTGCCTCTTGGTTACTTACTCAGTCACTGACTTTTGGTGGATGACTTCCTCATGATTGTACCAAATTCTTTCCTTTTTTTAAAATGATGGATTTAATATTGCTCTGTGGGTGCTCCAAGTTTGGGATATTTTTTTAATAACCAAACCCTAATTGACACTTTTTCAGAACCTTGTCCTGCATGTGTTTTCATAGGTTATTGGTTTTCATGATGCTGTTTGCTTAAGTACGCTCTCTAATAAACCCTGGAGCTTTCTACAATCAAATCACTGTCTTTAGAATGGAAATCACCTCATAGTTTCTGGAAACTTTCAGCTGATTTAACCATAACTAATTTAGGGGTTTTACACCAATGGAGGGTGAATAGTTGACAAATTAATTTTTTTATTTGTAAATAATTTTGCAAACTATACTGATCAGTCCATTTCTCAATAATATGGGCTATTTTGTGTAGAGACATGACATACAGCTCTGGAAAAAAAAAAGAAATAAGAGACCACTTAAATCTTTTCTTAAATCAACATCTCTGTGTACGGCAGCCATTTCATTCCAGTGTCTGTGCTGGGATTCCAACACATCTCATTTTACTTAATGAGGTATTGATTAGGTCATCACCTGCACCAAATATTATTTAATGAGAAAAAGTATAAAATCCACTGATGTGGTCATCACTATCCTCTTGCAATAGGACCAGTCTGGATGGCAAACACAGTGCTAGTATTACCTTAAATTTAATTGGAATATAAAAATATCTATTCTTCATGTAACAGTCCACAGAATGGAAACAACAGGGAAGTGAAGTTTAGGTCAGATAAGCGCAAATGTAGATTTCAAATGGCGGCCATTTTGAATTCCAATATGGCGGACATGAAGAGAGAATTCCAAGTGGCTCAATATCTGAAAATGTTCGCCATATGTCAATGTACATTTGTGCCAAATTTGGTGCTTGTATCACAAAATGCACAATAGGTTAGCTATGCTGCCCCACTAATCATAAATAAAACAGCTCAGATTTGTTTGTTTAAGTCGTTTGCCACTCCACTTTATTCTCGTGGGTTCACATACTGCTGCCGTTATTATCCCCTTATCACGAGTTTGTTGGTCTTCCAAAATGGCGCAGGGTCTGTTTACTTCCGGTTTCGGGTGACGTCAGTGAAAGGGGTCTATACCGGTAAATGTGCAAGGTGATACATATCACACATTGGTGGATTCCAGCTGTAATCAGACCTCAATCCACCAAAGCCTGGTGCAAGGTGAAGCACTGGGGAAAGCACAAATGGTGAAGGTTCTGTGTGTGCACGGGGATGTTCACAACTACCCATTAGTGTCCATCCACATTCTGTTTCAGGGAGAAAAGCATAGAATAAAGATGGCAGTTAATCCTTGTCTCACCCACTTGCTGATTTTGGGGGCTGATTGGCCAGGGTTCAAAGAATTGATGGAATACTTATGCCGCTTTTCCACTACAAACGCGGCTGAGTCAGGCTGAGCCGTGCCGTGCTGAGTTGGGCTGAGTCGAGCTGAGCGGGGCTATTGGAGTTGCATTTCGACTACCACCGCGCTGAACCGTGCTGGCTGGAAGTGGGTGGACACATTGGGTGGAGTTAGCGAAAGTGGGTGGACGTCACGTGATGTCGTTAAGCGGCGCAAACAGTGACATCAGTGATCTTTTAAGCGGTAGTCTCACGACCCGGATAGTAAACAATAAACATGGAGGACATGGAGTCGTTAGTGTTGCTGGTCTTGGTGCTGTGGCTTGTTGTCACCAACAATGCCAACAGATACTGGCAAGAGCGTATAGATGAGGCGAGGCGCATAAGGCTCCAGAAATTCTCGTAATTCGTAATTATTCTTCTTCCGGGTTTACGGTGTTTACAGATCCCAGCGTGCTCGCGGGGCGTGTGTGGGCATGTGAGGACACTCCTCCTCACCAATCAGTGCACAGGGGAGTGTCTGCTCACGCCCCTAGCCTCACTCAGCTCGGTTTGGCTCACTTCAGCCCCACTCCAAAACCGTGCGAGTTTTGGGTGCTAAGCAGGGCTGAAGCGAGCTGAGTCGTGCTGTTTTGAGATAGTCGAAACGCGAGCTGTGTCGGGCTGAAGCGAGCTGAAGTGAGCTGAAAAAGGGTAGTGGAAAAGGGCCAATAGTAAGAGGTGGGTCCTGCATTAGTAGCTACATCATGGGAAGATCCCAGTGTGGCATTGACTGGGGAAGCTGTCACAGATTAGATTAGATTAGATTAGATTAGATTAGATTAGATTAGATTAGATTAGATTAGATTAGATTAGATTAGATTAGATTAGATTAGATTAGATTAGATTAGATTAGATTCAACTTTATTGTCATTGCACATGTCACAGGTACAAAGCAACAAAATGAAGATTGCATCTAACCAGAAGTGCATAGCAGTAAATAACATAAGTGTAATATACATAAATATAAATATAAATATACAGGAATTACAGGGTATGGAATGGTATAATGATATGATAGATATTTACAGTATGTTCAAACTGTGCAATATGAATGAAAATGTGCAATGGTATGATGCATAGATATTTTGCAGTATATACAAAACATGATATGAATAAACAGTAGTGCAAATAGTGATAGTGTAATGAAGTCAGTTCAAGTCAATTCAGTTTGTTGGGGGGGGGTTGTTGATGAGTGTGTGTGTGTGTGTGTGTGTGTGTGTGTGTGTGTGTGTGTGTGTGTGTGTGTAGGCGGGGGGACCGTGGAGGGGTGGAGTTCAGCAATGAGACAGTTGAAGGAAAAAAACTGTTCCTGAACCTGGTGGTTTTGGTCTGAAGGCTCCTGTAGTGCCTTCCAGAGGGCAGGAGAGTAAACAGTTTGTGTGCTGGATGGCAGGAGTCTTTGATGATGTTTATGGCTTTCCTGAGACATCACTTCCTGTAGACATCCTCAATAGGAGGAAGCGAGGCTCCCACGACACGCCGGGCGATTTTCACCACCCTCTGCAGTGCCTTCTGGTCCAATACAGAGCAGTTCCTATACCACATAACACAGTTGTTTAGGATGCTCTCAATGGTACAATGGTAGAAGTTCGCCAGGATGTCTGAAGAGAGGTGGTTTTTCTTCAGAGTCCTCAAGAAAAAGAGACGCTGGTGAGCCTTTTTGACCAAGTTGGAGCAGTTGGTTGTCTAGGTGAGGTCCTGTGAGATGTGGATCCCCAGGAATTTGAAGCTGGTCACACACTCCACTGCTGCACTGTTGATGTGGATGGGTGTGTGTGTGTGTCAGCATTCCTCCTGAAGTCCACGATGAGCTCTTTGGTTTTATTGGTGTTGAGCAGCAGGTTGTTCTCGCTGCACCACACAGCTAGGCAGCCCACCTTTTCTCTGTAGGCTGATTCATCGTTGTCCTTGATGAGGCCTATCACTGTGGTGTCATCCGCAAACTTGATGATGGTGTTAGTGTAATGTACAGGTCTGCAGTCATGAGTAAAAAGGGAGTAGAGGAACGGGCTCATCACACAGCCTTATGGTATGCCAGAGTTTAGTATGAGGGTGGAGGAGCAGTGATGGTCTAAACGAACATGTTGGGGGCCTGTTGGTTAGAAAATCCAACAACCAGTTGCAGATGGGAGCATTGATGCCCAGATCTGTGAGTTTGGTGATGAGCTTAGAGGGGATGACAGTGTTAAATGCTGAACTGAAGTCTATGAACAGCATTCTGGCATATGTGTTGCCATTATCCAGGTGCGAGAGGACAGAGTGCAGTGCTAGGGAGACTGGATCCTCTGTGCTCCTGTTCTTGCAGTAGGCAAATTGGTGGGGGTCCAGGGTGGGGGGAAGGCAGGATTTGAGATTTGTCAGGACCAGCTGCTCTAAACACTTTGTAATGATGGGTGTGAGTGCTACTGGATGGTAGTTGTTGAGACATGTTGGAATGGAGTGTTTTGGTACTGGCATGATGGAGGTGGTCTTCAAGCAGGTTGGGACAATAGCATGGGGAAAAGACATGTTGAATAAGTCCGTCAGGACCCCCGCCAGCTCCCCAGCACATGCTCTGAGCACACGTCCGAGGATGCCATCAGGGCCTGCAGCTTTATGTGGATTAATCCTGCTCAGCACTGCTTTAACATCAGTGGGGGAGAGTGTAAAGGACATTAGACACTGGATGCTTATTAAGTTCCTTCTGCTTAACTCTGACAAGACTGAAGTACTTGTACTAGGACCACATGCAACTAGAAGTAAGTTTTCTGATTATATAGTAACTCTGGATGGCCTTTCTGTTTCTTCACGTGCAGCAGTAAAAGACCTCGGAGTGATTATTGACCCCAGTCTTTCATTCGAAACTCATATTGATAACATCACCCGGATAGCTTTCTTTCATCTCAGAAATATTGCTAAGATAAGAAATTTAATGCTACTACATGACGCGGAAAAACTAGTTCATGCTTTCGTTCCCTCCAGGTTGGATTATTGTAATGCCTTACTGTCTGGATGTTCCAATAAGTGCATAAACAAGCTCCAGTTAGTTCAAAATGCAGCAGCAAGAGTCCTTACTAGAACTAGAAAATATGACCCCATCACCCCGTCTTATCCACACTGCATTGGCTCCCAATCAAATTTCGTATGGATTATAAAGTACTACTATTGACCTTTAAAGCACTGAATGGTCTCGCACCACAGTACCTGAGTGAACTTCTGCTCCTCTATGACCTGCCACGCCTACTTAGATCAAAAGGTGCAGGCTATCTGCTGGTACCTTGTATAGTGAAGGCTACATCAGGGGGCAGAGCCTTTTCTTACAAAGCCCCACAGTTATGGAACAGCCTTCCAAGTAGTGTTCAGGAATCAGACACAGTCTCAGTGTTTAAGTCTAGGCTGAAAACATATCTGTTTAGTCAAGCCTTGTGTTAATGGTGTTTATGAGGTAAAGGTGTAGATCTGGAGGGTCCTCAGACAGAGTGTTTTTGGTAAACTGGGATGTATGGATGCTGTCAGTCCGCACTCGCTTGCTCACTCGAGTTTGTTGACAGTGTAGTGGCTGGCTGCTTTATGTCCCAGGGCTCCCTCATGCCTGTGTTACCTTCTGGCTCTCCCCTTTTAGTTATGCTGTCATAGTTAGTTGCCGGAGTCCCTGCTTGTACTCAGTGCAATATGTATACTGTTCCTACTTATTCAGGTGACATTGGGCATACCTAACAACCTGTGTTTTCTCTCTCTTCCCCCCAATCTGTCCCTCTGAGTTACATGTTGGTCCTGAGATTGAGGTGCTGAACCTCTTCTGCTCCTCAGACCTGCCTGATCCATCCTGGTGCCCTGTGTCTGGTTGGAGTCTCATCGCATCGCTCCTGCGGAGGGCGGCCCCATGTGGACAGTTGGGGGTCACGCCTGGAGGACGCTCTGGACTCTTGCAGTGGTGCTTTTGTGTCTGGGGACTGCAGTTGACTTGCTGACTTGACTTGACTCTAGGACTGCAGTTGACTTGCTGACTTTGGGACTACGGTTGTTGTGAACGGTTTTGCGCTCGGGTTTCCATCAGTGGGGGGTTTATAGCATCAATGAAGCTGACTTTATGTTAGGACTGTTAATGTTATAGTCATGTTGTCTGTTGTTGCCTGGATGGGGATGGGTTCCTTTTTGAGTCTGGTTCCTCTCTAGGTTTCTTCCTCATGTCGTCTGAGGGAGTTTTTCCTTGCCACCATCGCCACAGGCGTGCTCATTGGGGATAGATTAGGGATAAAATTAGCTCATGTTTCAAGTCACTAAAATAATGTAAAGTGACAATGTCTATTGTTAAAAGCGTTATAAAAATAAACTTGACTTGACCTTTCTGTGTGGAGTTTGCATTTTCTCCCCGTGTCTGCAGGGGTTTCCTCCAGGTGCTCCGGTTTCCCCCACAGTCCAAAGACATGCAGGTTAGGTTAATTGGTGGCTCTAAATTGACTATAGGTGTGAATGTGAGTGTGAATGGTTGTTTGTCTCTGTGTCAGCCCTGAGATTAACCTGGCGATTTGTCCAGGGTGTACCCCGCCTCTCACCCATAGTCAGCTGGGATAGGAGTTGGAGAAATGCTCCTCAACCTTCTGTTTCTAGCAGTGCTTGGCCTTCTTGATGCCAAGCTTCAGGTCAGCTCTGGCTGTACTGTAGGCTTGTACATCTCTTGATCTGAAAGCAGTGTTGCATGCTTTCAGCAGTAGACAGACATCTCTGTTCATCCAGGGTTTCTGATTTGGGTACAAGGTGATCATTTTCTGCGTGGTGACGCTGTTTATGGTGGTGGTGATGTAGTCCAGTACAGAGAAAGCATAGCTCTCAATGTCTGTGTGGGAGTGACCGGTTGCTTGAATGGCAAACATATTCCAGTCTGTGTGTTTGAATTGGTCCTGTAGCACAGAATCTGTCCCCTCTGGCCACACTTTTATTGTCTTCATGATGGGTTTCACATGTTGGATGAGTGGTGAGTACTTAGGGGTGAGAAACAGAGAAAGGTGATCTGACTGTTCTATATGGGTGAGGGGTGTAACTTTGTAAGCTCCAGCTATGTTGGAGTAAACATGATCCAGTGTCTTATTTCCTCTTGTGTGGCAGGTAACATGTTGATGTAGTCTGGGAAGTACTGTCTTCAAGTTGGAGTGATTAAAGTCACCCGCAAAAATAAAGGCAGCCTCTCGGTGCATTTCCTGCTATTTCCTAATGCCTGCATGCAATTCTCCCATTGCAAGCTTAGCATTAGTGTCTGGTGGTGTATATACAGCAGTAACGAAAACTGATGTGAGCTCTCTTGGGAGATAAAAAGGTCTACATTAGAAACATGAGAAACTCCACATTAGGTGAGCAGTGTCTCTCGGCGATAACAGAGTTTGTAGACCAAGCTCTATTTATATAAATGCACAAACCTCCACCTCTGGTTTTGCCGAAGCCATCTACAGTCCTATCTGCATGGAGAGTGTGGTGTCCTGCTAACTCAATAGCACTGTCTGGAATACTGCTGTTTAGCCATGTCTCTGTAATGATCATGACGTTGGAGTCCATAATCCGTTTATTGTTGGTGATGCAGAGTCGTAGTTCATCCATTTTGTTCGCCAGAGACCGGGCATTAGCAAGAAAAATGCTGGGTAAAAGGAGCCGATGCAGTGTTAACCTTAGCTTAGCTCGTAGCCCCCCTCGCTTACCCCGCCTTTGTTTACGGTCCCGACGCCATCTGCGAGCACTTCCACCCGGCTGGAAGGAGTGAGCAGCCTCCGGTGTTCTGGAGATCTCCAGGATGAGTTGAAGATTGGCGATAAAACTGTCAGAATTTCGTGATCCAATGTCCAAGAGCTCCTGTCTGCTGTAAGATGTTAAAGCAATCCATACTGAATGAACAGCCCAGTAAGGAGCAGATAAAACACCGGTAATTTGCAAAATCTGGAGAGATGCTGAGCCTCGCATTGTTCACGCACTGCCATCAGCTGCCTATGTCAGCACTGCATCAGGACGATATGAGGAGTGAGGAGCAGCTCACCCCTCCTCCCTCTCTCAGGGATTCCTTTGAGGATTTCCCATTAGAGCAGTTGCGAGACGAGACTCTGCATCATGTGTTTGACCAAGTGAGAGTAATTGATGGTCAAACTCTCCAGCCAAACACGACACTGGCCTTCCCGATGGTAAACTGTGATGTATGGATGCTGCAAGTCCCCCACTCACTTGCTCACTTGAGTTTGTTGATGGTGTAGTGGCTGGCTGCTTTATGTCCTGGGGCTCCCTCATGCCTGTGTTACATTCTGGCTCTCCCCTTTTAGTTATGCTGTCATAGTTTTGCCAGAGTCCCTGCTTTCACTCAGCACAAAAGATATACTGTTCCTACTCATCAGGTGACATTAGGTATACCTAACAACCTGTGTTTTCTCTCTCTTTTTCTCCCCCCATCTGTCCCTCTGCATTACATGTCAATCCTGAGATCGAGATGCTGATCTCTTCTGCTCCTTGGACCTGCCTGATCCATCCTGATGTCCTATGTCTTGTTGGAGTCTCATTACATCGGTCCTGTGGAAGATGGCCCCATATGGACAGTTGAAAGTCACACTTGGAAGACGCGCTGGACACTTACAGTAATGCTTTTATGGCTGAGGACTACAATTAACTTGCTATCTTTAGGACTGCAGTTGTCATGAACAATTTTGCACTCAAGTTTCCATCAATCAAGAGTTATAACAACAACGAAACAGACTTCATGTTAAAACTGTTAAAAATGTTATAATCACGTTGTTTGTTATCACCCAAATGAGGATGGGTTCCCTTTTGAGTCTGGTTCCTCTCGAGGTTTCTTCCTCATGTCATCTGAGGGTTTTCCTTGCCACTGTTGCCACGGGCTTGCTCACTGGGCATAGATTAGGGATAAAATTAGCTCATGTTTCAAGCAGGGCTTTGAACTGGTTCAAGGAACGAAAACCGGGAACTTTTCTATTTCACATGGAACAGAAACCAGAAACTTTATTATTTTTTATGTTCCGGAACAGAAACGCTTATTAAAAATAATGGTAACCGGTTAATACCAGTTTTTATTTCGTTCCTCAAAGTTTCCGTAGCCTACAAATAAAAAAAGTAATTCTTCTCCTGCGCAAGTTTCTATGACCCGCTGGGGTTCACTTCCTGTGTGACGTTCACTAGACGTTCGCTGACTGAATGGAGAGAGTGGGAGGGTGGACTACTATCACGTCTCCACAGCTTAAATAAGAGGTAAATATTGCAGTCTATCATTATTCAAAAACGTCAATTTCAAACACGATATCAATATATTTGTCCACGTTAATGAGAGGCTCGCGAACATTAAATGATGTTAACCTCTGTTAGCCTATCAATGCATAGGGCCTGACTAGCCTTTGGTAATACACTAAATTAATTATCTTTCATTTTTGGCACTTTTTCTGTTTGTAAGATGGGAAGACATACTGAGAATCCAAATCGCCAACATTTGAAATAATAATTGCTTTGAATTATTTCTTGTCTTATTTAATGAAGGTTGTAATAGAATTAGCCTACATTTGGCTTAAGCTGGATGAGACAGAGAAATAATTTTATAGCCATTTGTTAAACAGCTGACGGAACGTAATTAACCGTTCCGGGAATGAAATTTTTTTGTTCTAACCAGTTCGGGAACATCTATTTAATGGTGGAACCCAAAACCGGAAACGTTAAAATTCCGTTTCTGTTCGGAACGAACCAATAGGAAAAAAATTCTGGTTCAAAGCCCTGGTTTCAAGTCACTAAAATAATGTAAAGTGACAATGTCTATTGTTAAAAGCGCTATAAAAATAAACTTGACTTGTCTTCCCATATTTCACTATTATTAAGGACAGGTTGTACCAAGTGACACAGAACACTCAAACCAGCGAACAGATAACCCAGTTGTTAATCCCAAAGAGCCATAGGGAACTCGTATTCCATGCAGCTCACTTTAATCCCATGGCCAGACACTTAGGGCAGGATAAAAGACTAGCCCAAATAATGGCCCAGTTCTATTGGCCAGGGATTCATGGTAATGTCCATCGGTGGTGTGTGGCGTGCCACGAATGCCAATTAGTAAGTCTCACGGCCACTCCAAAAGCACCTTTGAAGAAGAAGAAGAAGAGGAAGAAGAAGAAGCCTTTATTTGTCACATGCACACTCAAGCACAGTGAAATTCATCCTCTGCATTTAACCCATCTGAAGCAGTGAACACATGCACACACAAGTGAGCACACACACATACCCAGAGCAGTGGGCAGCCATACTACAGCACATCATCATCATCATCATCATCATCATCATCATTTTCCCTTTGGAGGTTGTAACACCCCTAGGGTGCTTCTGTTAGGACCTGGTCCAACATTCGCTGAAAATCAGGTTGAGACATCATTGTCTGTCTTATCTGCTGAGCATCCATACCCATCAGATTCTCAATCCTTGTCCAATTCCCTGATCGATTCTCGAACAACAGTTGCTTCTGAATACTGTTGTTCTCCATGCGACAGATGTGCACCAAATATTTCAGCCTTTGTTTCCAGCAAGTGAGTCTGATTGGGGGGATTTGGGTCATCTCTTGCAGATTCCTATTGGTTAACCAGAACTCCCAGTCCACCTCTCCCTGAGCATCAGAAACTCCTGGGTCAGCAGGATTCTTTCTTTTGAAACCACCTTTGATCATACGATGAAGAAAGCCGTTCCATTCAACTTCTATTTTGTTGATATCATCGGAGTACATTTGCCATGCTTGGACACTGTACAGCAAGTGAGATTGAACACAAGTGACAAGGAATTTCACCCTAGTTGACAGTAGAATGCAATGGTCAGTCATCACATGGTTAAGTTCATTCCAGGTATCTGTACTGGTGTTGTTGATACTGTGCCCAAGATATTTAAAATTGCAAACGTTTTTGATTCTATTACCAGCAATGGAGACAAGGCTTTCTTCTCCTTTGATATCTTCACTGACATTGAAAGCCATGGTTTCTGTTTTTACATATGACATTTTGCTTGCAATTGCTCAATGGATTTGGCAAAAATAGCTAGATCATCTGCGTATAACAGTTCAGTTATATGATTTTCTCCTATCGCAGGTATTTTCTTGCGTAGTTCTCTAGGTGACACTTCGTTTGGAATACAGAACTTGATTGCAAAGACTGCTTCTGGATACACTTTTGCTATCTCATGCCATGAAACTCTGACCACAAAGTCCACATAGATATTGAAAATGAAAGGGGATTCCATTGCACCTTGTCGACATCCAACTAGAGTGTCAAACAGGCGAGTGGATCCTTTAATGTAGGCCTTTGTGCCAGTATACAAGGCATGTAGGACTGCAACTAGTTGTGGACATCCAAGGCGAATTTCGAGGCATTTCATCAAGGCATCATGGGGTATCCAGTCATATGCTGCCTTCAAATTGACGAAAACTATAAACAATGCAGTTCTTGATTTGCTTGACTTTTCCAGGACCTGGCGCAGGATGAAGATGGCATCGACCGTTGATCTATTTGATCGAAAATGAAACTGTGATGGTAGTAGGACGTACTCATATACCTCACGAGCTCTCTCAACGATGATTCCTGATACAACTTTAGACATGGTTGCAACAATACTTAAGCCTCTGTAGTTCTCCACACATGACTGTATGCCTCGCTTGTACACGTATGTAATGCTCGAAGTAAGCTACCTAACTGGTGGAGGCAGGTCCACACAAGCCCAACCAGGACAGCTAAATACTTCAATAGCCAGTCCGATTCTGCATATTTCAGGTGTTACCTGTATACATTATCAGTTCCTCTACACTTGCCACTCTTGAGCTTCTGTAGGCAGGCTTTAATCTCTGTGCAATCTGGTATTGACGTATTAATGGTAGGTAGATCCTCAGGTGGTTGGATGTATGGATACTCCTCAGGATGTTCTAGCTCTGGTTGAGGTTCATATACACGGGGGCCAAAGTGCTCGGAGAAGTGGTCTTCTAAGTTAACTAATGGTATAAGAGGCTTAAATTATCTTTCAAGTGATGTATGCTGCTTCATCAATCTAAACTCTTCTTCTGCTTTATGCCATTCGCTTGCAAGATTGATCTGGTCAGCTTTAGTTGTAAAGTAGTCATTCTTGAGTTTAGTGCGGAGTTTTTTTGCCTCCTTTACCAGGGCTTTTCTTTTGGATGGGTCTTTCTCGCCACGATGTTTCAGCAAGAGATCTTGGTATTCCTTGCTCACCCACAGTTTTTCAATATGGCATTTTGTCTTAGAGGGAATAGTTTCTTTAGAGGCTTGTTCAGTGGCATTGCTAATAAATTCCTCAACCTCATCGATTTGGTTTGAGTTTGGCCCAGGTTTCAAGAGTTGTTTGAGTCTGTTGCAATAGTTGGTTCTGGCATATGGGTCATCTCTCTTCTCTGATTTGGATATACCCTGCAGTTCCTAGTTGCTTGCTTCACAAACCATTCGGTCATAATATAATCTAGCCTTCTCTTGTAACTGAGATTTGATACAAATGACCATCGATGTTCATCAGATTTAGTAGCAAACATCGTATTCAACACGTAAAGGCCATTGCTTTCTGCTGTCTTCATCAGGCATGATCCATTGAAGCTAGTTGGATTATTATCGTTGAACTGACCAATACTATTCCATCTGCTATGATTGCAATCAACTCCAATAGTTGCATTAAAATCACTGGCTACTATAATCTTAAAGGAAGGATGTTCAGTCTTTACCTTTCGTATTGCTCTATGACATGTTTGATAGAATGATTGCTTGGTGGATTCAGCATATTCCTTGGTTGGGCAGTAACAATTAAGAACATTCAACTTCATGACATGTACTGTCACACGCACCAGGGTCATCCAACCCTCGACCACATGGTTCACATCTAATAACCTGACATGAGGAGCTAACACTACTGCAACGCCTGCTCATGCTGTCTTCATGTCATTGTATATTACCCTCCATTCCTTCAGTACTGGGTCATTGAAGCAAATCTCTCCTTCTCCCTTCTGCCTTACTTCCTGCATACAGGTAATGTCATGTGATAGATTCTTGAACTGTATCACACAATCCGCCAGCTTGCTTTCACACCTGCAAGTTCTCACATTGATTGTGCCAAGCCGGAATTTGTGATATTCTTTCCTCAAGTGCTTGGTCTTCCGGCCTCTGTGAACGAGTTTCATCTTTAACTTTTGCCGCAAACTTTCTCTACTTAAACAATCGTCTTTGATTACGTCAAGTCTTGTACTTGACTTCGTATTAGAAGAGGAAGAAGAAGCCTTTATTTGCCACATGCACACTCAAGCACAGTGAAATTCATCCTCTGCATTTAACCCATCTGAAGCAGTGAACACATGCACACACAAGTGAGCACACACACATACCCAGAGCAGTGGGCAGCCATACTACAGCACCTGGGGAGCAGTTAGGGGTTAGGTAACTTGCTTTGCACCCTCTCCCTCTAATCGAGACCCCTTTTGAGAGAATTGGTATGGATCTTGCTGGGCCATTAGACCGGTCAGCACGGGGCTATCACTTTATTTTAGTTCTGGTGGACTATGCAACGTGATATCTGGAAGCAGTGCCTCTCCGCAATATTTCAGCACGCAGTATTGCAGAAGTGCTCTTCTGTATTATCTCCCTGACAGACCAAGGCACTACATTTATGTCACGCACATGGCGCAAACAGTATGGGTTATTGGGAATTAAGTCTATCCGCACCAGTGTCTATCACCCACAAACGGATAGCTTAGTGGAATGGTTCAAACACTCAAAAACTTAATATGGAAATTTGTAAGTGAGGATCCACATAATTGGGATAAATGGCTCGAGCCCCAGTATGTTCTCGACCTGCGCACAAAACTCCACACCCTCACGCACCCTCACGCACTTAACCCAGGAGAATTTATGGCAGGCACAAGAATGTCAAGTCCGGCTGTATGACAGGGGCATGCACCTTACAGAGTTCACACTGGGAGACAAAGTGCTCATATTATTGCCCACATCAAGCTCCAGATTAATCGCCAAGTGGCAAGGGCCCTTTGAGGTCACACAGCAAGTCGGTGACATTGATTATGAGGTGAGGCAAACAGATAGGGGTGGGGCATTGCAAATTTATCACCTCAACCTGTTAAAACATTGGAACAAGGGGGTCCCCATGGAGTTGGCATCGGTAGTTCCAGAGAAGACAGAGCTGGGACCGGAGGTCTCATCTCATCTCATCTCATCTCATTATCTCTAGCCGCTTTATCCTTCTACAGGGTTGCAGGCAAGCTGGAGCCTATCCCAGCTGACTACGGGCGAAAGGCAGGGTACACCCTGGACAAGTCGCCAGGTCATCACAGGGCTGACACATAGACACAGACAACCATTCACACTCACATTCACACCTACGCTCAATTTAGAGTCACCAGTTAACCTAACCTGCATGTCTTTGGACTGTGGGGGAAACCGGAGCACCCGGAGGAAACCCACGCGGACACGGGGAGAACATGCAAACTCCGCACAGAAAGGCCCTCGCCGGCCCCGGGGCTCGAACCCAGGACCTTCTTGCTGTGAGGCGACAGCGCTAACCACTACACCACCGTGCCGCCCCTGATAAATAAATGACCAAGTATAATATTTTTTTGTCTCATTTGTTTAACTGGGTTCTCTTTATCTACTTTTAGGACTTGTGTGAAAGTCTGTCACACAAGTCTGGCTGGCTACTATTGTAGGTTCATACTTAATTATTCAGATGTCACCAGCCCACTAACTGATCTCACTAAAAAGCGAGCACCAGATCTGGCCCAGTGAACGGAGCAGTGCCAACAGACTTTCACTAAAGTAAAAGCTGCACTGTGTGGGGGGCCACTTTTACACTCCCCTGACTTCTCTCTCCCCTTTGTTTTACAGACAGATGCATTGGACAAGGGGCTGGGGGCCATTCTGTTGCAGAAGGTGGGGGGCCAGGAGCGTCCCATGCTGTACATCAGCCACAAGCTCTCGATGCGTGAAAGCAAGTACAGCACTATTGAAAAGGAGTGTCTGGCCATCAAGTGGGTGGTCCTCACAAGGCACCTAACTCTCAACTGCTCCCCAGGCTGCTCTGGATATATTGTATGTCACTCTGGATAAGAGTGTCTGCGAAATGCCTGTAATGTAATGTAGAATACCTTAGGGCAGTTAAATGACTGAACTCTTGCCAGTCAGATTGGGCACATTGTCATAGCCACCAGATTCTAAGAACACCAACGCCTGTCATGCATGTATCCTGCATCTCCCAAAGAACCTTGTGACAAGCTCATTCTACCACCATACCATATATATAATTACTCCAAATATAGTTTCTCATACGAGTCACATAAAATGTCTGAAATTTATTCAGTTTTGCACAGGAGTTATGATGTTAATGTAGGACTGTGAGATTTTACATTCCAGTACTTCATTTAACTCCAGTACTTCATAAAATTTATGATTTAATGAATACAAAACTCTGATAAGCCAATATTGTTTAGTAGTGTTATGTTCCATTGCCCATTGCTCTCTTTATATTTTATCACAATAAAATTTAAATATTTAACACATTGTCATGTAAATGCAGCAGATGGATGTAACTGCAGGAAAATCAGTGTCGAGAAATAAGCAGTAGTCAGGCGAGGCACAAACAGGATGTCAGAGGAAATAACAAAAGCAAAGTCCAAAATACAAAAGTGAGTCAAAACCAGGAAAGCAATACAATGAACAAAGGCTTGATAATGTGAGACACAAGGCAGTGTGTATACTTCACAAGCTCCATGTATATAGAGAGTCCTTTTATCCATGTTCTGTGATTGCACTCTAATCTGGAACAGGTACATGGTAATTAATCCTAATGGTGCTGTGCACACATTGTCTGTGATGTGCACTCTGAGTGCCAGTGTGCATGGACGTGACACACATAACAAAACATCTTAAAGTGTTTCTGTCTCTTTCATAAAGGAAGAAGGTTGTTCATACTGTGAACATTTCTGTGATATAAATATATATGATACAGTGGTGCTTGAAAGTTTGTGAACCCTTTAGAATTTTCTATATTTCTGCATAAATATGACCTAAAACATCATCAGATTTTCACACAAGTCCTAAAAGTAGATAAAGAGAACCCAGTTAAACAAATGAGACAAAAATATTATACTTGGTCATTTATTTATTGAGGAAAATGATCTAATATTACATATCTGTGAGTGGCAAAAGTATGTGAACCTCTAGGATTAGCAGTTACTTTGAAGGTGAAATTAGAGTCAGGTGTTTTCAATCAATGGGATGACAATCAGGTGTGAGTGGGCACCCTGTTTTATTTAAAGAACAGGGATCTATCAAAGTCTGATCTTCACAACACATGTTTGTGTGGCAGTGTATTATGACATGAAAAAAAGAGATTTCTGAGGACCTCAGAAAAAGTGTTATTGATGCTCATCAGGCTGGAAAAGGTTACAAAACCATCTCTAAAGAGTTTGGACTCCACCAATCCACAGTCAGACAGATTGTGTACAAATGGAGGAAATTCAAGACCATTGTTACCCTTCACAGAAGTGGTTGACTAACAAAGATCACTCCAAAAGCAAGGCGTGTAATAATTGGCAAGGTCACAAAGGACCACAGGGTAACTTCTAAGCAACTGAAGGCCTCTCTCACATTGGCTAATGTGAATGTTCATGAGTCCACCATCAAGAGAACACTGAACAACAATGGTGTGCATGGCAGGGTTGCAAGGAGAAAGCCACTGCTCTCCAAAAAGAACATTGCTGCTCACCTGCAGTTTGCTAAAGATCATGTGGACAAGCCAGAAGGCTATTGGAAAAATGTTTTGTAGATAGATGAGACCAAAATAGAACTTTTTGGTTTAAATGAGAAGCGTTATGTTTGGAGAAAGGAAAACACTGCATTCCAGCATAAGAACCTTATCCCATCTGTGAAACATGATGGTGGTAGTGTCATGATTTGGGCCTGTTTTGCTGGATCTGGGCCAGGATGGCTTGCCACCATTGATGGAACAATGAATTCTGAATAAGGAAAATGTCAGGACATCTGTCCATGAACTGAATCTCAAGAGAAGGTGGGTCATGCAGCAAGACAATGACCCTAAGCACACAAGTCGTTCTACCAAAGAAAGATTAAAGAAGAATAAAGTTAATGTTTTGGAATGGCCAAGTCAAAGTCCTGACCTTAATCCAATCGAAATGTTATGGAAGGACCTGAAGCGAGCAGTTCATGTGAGGAAACCCACCAACATCCCAGAGTTGAAGCTGTTCTGTACGGAGGAACGGGCTAAAATTCCTCCAAGCCGGTGTGCAGGACTGATCAACAGTTACCGGAAATGTTTAGTTGCAGTTATTGCTGCACAAGGGGGTCACACCAGATACTGAAAGCAAAGGTTCACATACTTTTGCCACTCACAGATATGTAATATTGGATCATTTTCCTCAATAAATAAATGACCAAGTATAATATTTTTGTCTCATTTGTTTAACTGGGTTCTCTTTATCTACTTTTAGGACTTGTGTGAAAATTTGATGTTTTAGGTCATATTTATGCAGAAATTGCACATTGGCCAAGAATAGTTCTATTGCACACATGGCTTTAAACTCAAATGTGCAATAGAACTATTCTTGGCCAATGTGCAAAATATATATATATATATATATATATATATATATATATATATATATATATATATATATATATATATATATATATATATATATATATATATTTCTTCTTATCAGTGCAATCTGTGTACATACAGAACCAAAACAATTCTGTTCATACTATTTTAAGTGCAATCCATGTACATATAGAACCATACAATAGTTTTCTGTTTATATTCTGTTTATACCATTTTACCAGTGCAACTCTGTATACTTTACTATTTATTTTATACTTTATTTGTTCTCCACTTCTTTCTTTCTTTCTTTCTTTCTTTCTT
The DNA here is from genome assembly GCF_027579695.1 of Neoarius graeffei. Classification (NCBI taxonomy): domain Eukaryota; kingdom Metazoa; phylum Chordata; class Actinopteri; order Siluriformes; family Ariidae; genus Neoarius; species Neoarius graeffei. The sequence goes on from NC_083569.1 coordinate 130,132,175, forward strand.
TCTTTCTTTCTTTCTTTCTTTCTTTCTTTCTTTCTTTCTTTCTTTCTTTCTTTCTTTCTATAACTCATAATGAGTCAACAGCACCTTTGACTTTGGAAAAGTGACAATGACAATAAATACTTATCTTATCTTATCTTATCTTATCTTATCTTATCTTATCTTATCTTATCTTATCTTATCTTATCTAAATATAGAAAATTCTAAAGGGTTCACAAACTTTCAAGCACCACAGTATATGTGATCTTTATTTTTGTAATGAGGTTGTGACTCACAGTGAAGAGGCGCATGCCGGCGTTTACTGAGCGTATGCAGAGTGCCATAGAGAGCAAACACACGACAATGACCAGCAAATCAAACAGCACCATCAACAGGAAGTGACTCGCTGCATCTGGACAAACAAAATATTTATTTACTCATAAACATTTTCATTACTGTAAGTAATACTTCAATATTCATCAGCATCTTTATTACAGTACTCAGGGGCATAGCCCATTTGTTGAGGGGTATGCAAAATCAACATTGCCGATGTGAGAACCATTCAACTTAAATGGTCAAGTTAACGATATGGGACAAGTTAATGTTGGTTCATAAACTGGTTGATTGTCTATAACATCAAAACAGTCAAATAAGTTAGTGACTGATTGGCATAAACACAAGAAAACCCGTGTCTAATCCCACTGGTAGCCTAGGTTATTCAGAGAACTGAATAAGACAGAGTGAATATCAAGTTCACATCTGAGGAAAGCTGTTTAGCAGAATACCTTATAGTGATCTGTGATTTGTAGTGAAGTCAGAAAAAACAAGAAAATAGTAGGCTACATTTTCCAGTTTGTGTTCATCAAACTACATGTCCTGATAAAATGCTGGGATTCGACTATTGGGTTCAATCAAAGTCTAAATGTAAACAACATTTATTTTTGATGTAGTGAGGCAAGAGGCTCTCTAGTCTTTTCACGTGTCTCATAAAACTGTCTTAGCCTACCTAATGACAATACAAAGACAAAACAAAGACAATAAACAAAAAAGACACATTTTTGCATCATACAGTGGATATTAAAAGTGTACACACCCTGTTAAAATGATAGTTTTTTCTGATGTAAAAAAAAATGAGACCACAATAAATCATTTCAAAACTTTTCCCACCTTTAATGTGACCTATAAAAAAACATAAAAAATTAAAAACGTACAATAAGCTTGTAAGTGTGCACACCCTTAAACTAATACTTTGTTGAAGCACCTTTTGATTTAATTACAGCATTCAGTCTTTTTGGGTTCACACCTGCCATCAATTAAAATTACTTTTTAACCCCAAATAAAGTTCAGACATTTCCTCAGTTCCATCCTCCAGCAAAAGCCATGGTTTACAAACAGCTTAAAAAGCATCAAAGGGATCTCACTGTTGAAAGGCATCAGTCAGGAGAAGGGTACAAAAACATTTCCATGGCATTAGATATACCATGGAGCACAGTGAAGACAGTCATCAAGAAGTGGAGAAAATATGGGACAACAGTGACATTACCAAGAACTGGACGTCCCTCCAAAATTGATGAAAAGACAAGGCGAAACCGGTCAAGGAGGCTGCCAAGAGGCCTACAGCAACACTGAAGGAGCTGCAGGAATTTTTGGCAAGTACTGGTTGTGTACACACCTCTCTGGTAAACTCTCGTGGTTACCAGAGGACTAGCCCCCCACTGTAACCCTAGCTATGTAATAGGCGAGAGGCCGAGGGCTGCGGAAACGGGGACTGGCGCCGCCCGATGCACTACACGGCGCGGGAAGGACTTTAACTTTAAATTTTTTTAACTGTTTGTGTACTACATGTGACAACAATCTCCCGTATTCTCCATATGTCTGGATTATGAGATAGGGTCAAAGAAAAACATCCAGGCCTGGCTAAATTTTACAAAACAATATATAGCAGAGTTCTAGGTTGGTGGAGCACAGAAGCACAGCAGGCCAGAACTGAGTTTGCAAAACTCTTTTAATTTAGCTTTTCAGCTTTTATATTTACTCTCACACACATACACACACGCACACACACAAACGTCCAGGTTGGGGGAGAGCTCCCTTCCTCTGCTCTCCCTCTCCTCTTATAGGGTGCGGTCACTGGGGAAGACACACAAACACAGGTTAATTCCTGTCAGGTGCAGTGATTCTGCCACTTACCTTCCCTGACTCCGCCCTCTATTCACAGACCAATGCTCGACCACGCCCCCGCTGCCACATACCCCCACCGCCCGACTCAGGCCGGGGAGCCATCCGGCCTGCAGCCGACTCCCCCCCGCCCTGGTGGGAGAGGAAGTCCACCACGATCATCTGTGCCCCCGGCCTGTGGACCACCTTGAATTTAAATGGCTGGAGTGCCAGATACCAATGGGTGAACCGCGCGTTGGCATCCTTCATGCGGTGGAGCCACTGCAGGGGTGCGTGGTCCGAACAGAGGGTGAAAGGGTGCCCCAGCAGGGATTAGCGGAGGGCGAGGACCGCCCACTTGATGGCCAGGCATTCCTTCTCGATTGTGCTGTACCTGCCCTCGCGCACCAATAGTTTCTGGCTGATGTACAGCACAGGGCGGTCCTCCCCCTCCACCTCCTGGGACAGAACTGCCCCAGCCCCCTGTCCGATGCGTCTGTCAGCAAAACAAAGGGGAGGGAAAAGTCAGGGGAGTGTAACAGTGGCCCCCCACACAGTGCAGCCTTTACCTCAGAAAAAGCCCGCTGGCACTGCTCCGTCCACTGGACCGGGTCTGGTGCCCCCTTTTTAGTGAGATCAGTCAGCAGGCTGGTGATGTCCGAATAATTAGGTATAACCCTATGATAGTAGCCAGCCAGCCCCCGTAACTGTCTCACCCCCTTTTTGGTCTTGGGCCTCGGGCAGGACGCAATCGCTGCTGTCTTATTGATTTGGGGATGCACCTGCCCATTGCTCAAGTGGAAGCCCAGATACCGTACTTCCACCCGCCCAGTCGCACACTTCTTTGGGTTGGCTGTGAGACCCGCTCGCCTCAGTGACCTAAGGATGGCCCTTAGGTGTTCTAGGTGCCGCGGCCAGTCATTACTATAGATGATTATGTCGTCTAAGTATGTGGCCGCATAGGTGGCATGGGGGCAGAGGACCCTATCCATAAGCCGCTGGAACGTAGCGGGCGCTCCAAACAGCCCAAAAGGAAGTGTGACGAACTGGTATAAGCCAAATGGTGTGGAAAAGGCCGTTTTTTCTCGGGATAGCGGAGTCAAGGGGATCTGCCAATATCCCTTTGTCAAATCCAGTTTCGAATAAAAACGAGCCGTGCCTAGTCGATCGAGCAACTTGTCAATATGAGGCATTGAGTACGCATCGAATTTAGACACCGCATCGACTTTTCTATAGTCCACACAGAACCGGACCGACCCGTCAGTCTTGGGAACCAAGACCACCGGGCTGCTCTAGTCACTGTGGGACTCCTCGATGATGCCCATTTCGAGCATGCCCTCGAGTTCTTCCCGAACCACCTTTTTCTTGTGTTCGTGCAGCCTGTAAGGGCAGCTGTGCACTACCACCCCCGGGGGCATCTCAAGGTGGTGTTCTCTGAGGTGGGTGCGGCCGGACAGGGGCGAGAACATGTCAGAAAATTCTATCTGCAACCGGGCAACCTCCGTGAGTTGGGTCGGGGAGAGGTAGTCTCCACAGGGGAACAGAGTGGTAGGCGATGTCAATGTTCCCTTTTGAACCTCCAGCCCCAGCTCCGCCTTCTCTGGAACCAACGACACCAACTCCACGGGGACCTCCTCGTTCCAAAGTTTTAGCAGATTGAGGTGGTAAATCTGTAATGCCCCACCCCTGTCCGTTCACCTCACCTCATAGTCGACGTCCCCGACTCGCCATGTGACCTCAAAGGGTCCTTGCCACTTGGCAATCAATTTGGAGCTCGACGTGGGCAACAACACGAGTACTTTATCTCCCGGTGCAAACTCCCTAAGGCGCGTGCCCCTGTCATTCAAGCGGATTTGCCATTCTTGGGCCTGCCGCAAATTCTCCTGGGTTAGGTGTGTGAGTGTGTGGAGTTTTGCATGCAGGTCGATAACGTATTGAATTTCGTTTTTGCTTGTTGAAGGTCCCTCCTCCCAATTTTCCCGCAGTACATCTAGAATGCCATGCGGCTTATGCCCATATAATAATTCGAATGGGGAGAACACCGTGGAGGCTTGTGGGACCTCTCGCACTGCAAATAACAGGGACTCAAGCCATTTATCCCAGTTGCGTGTGTCCTCACTTACAAATTTCTTAATTAAGTTTTTGAGGGTGTGATTAAACCATTCGACTAAGCCGTCCGTTTGTGGGTGATAAACGCTGGTGCGGATAGGCTTAATTCCCAGTAATCCACACAGTTCACACAGTGTGCGTGACATAAACGTAGTGATCAGTCAGAATCTCTTTGGGGATTCCAACTCAGGAGATGACGTGGAAGAGTGCTTCTGCAATACTACGTGCTGAGATATTGTGAAGAGGCACTGCTTCCGGATATTGCGTTGCATAGTCCACCAGAACTAAAATAAAGCGATATCCACGTGTTAATGGCCTGACGAGATCCATCCCAATTCTTTTGAACGGGGTCTTGATTAATGGCAGAGGGCACAAAGGTGCTTTTGGAATGGCCGCTGGATTTACTAACTGGCATTCGCGGCATGCCATTCACCACCTACGGACATCGCTGTGAATCCCTGGCCAATAGAACCGGGCCATTATTCAGGCTAGTGTCTTATCCTGCCCTAAGTGTCCAGCCATGAGATTAAAGTGAGCCACCTGGAATACAAATTCCCGGCAGCTCTTTGGGATCAAAAGTTGTGTTATTGGCTCCTTAGTCTGAGTGTCCTGCGTCACTCGGTATAATTTATCCTTAATAATGGAGAAATAGGGGAAGGACGGGGTGGCGTTTGGCTGGAGCGTTTGACCATCGATTATTTTCACTTGGTCAAACGCATGCCACAGAGTCTCGTCTCGCGACTGCTCTAATGGGAAATCTGCGAGGGATTCCCCAAGAGAGGGAGGAGGAGCCTGCTGCTCCTCACTCTGACGCGGTGATGATGTAGACAGCTCTGTGACAGCTGCTTCCGCCAATGCCACACTGGGACCTCCCCCTGCTAAACTACGGCAGGCCCCACTCTTCACTAAATGAGTCATTAATTCCCAAAATCCCGGCCAATCAGTCCCCAAAATTATCGAGTGGGTGAGGCGAGGATTAACCGCCGCCTTTGCTCTAAATTTCTCCCCTCGAAATAGAATGTGGACTGACACTAAAGGGTAGTTGTGAACATCCCCGTGCACACACAACACTTTCACCAACTCAAAATAATTAGTTTTCTTTTCTTTCAGACATGTAAAAGCTTTTTACCTTTACCTGACATGTTTCGACGGTGTAACTTCTGTCTTCATCAGAGGGTCACCCGGATGTTGGTGTGTGACGTGCCTTTATAATCAGCTGATGTTATGGAAGTGTGACCTCCCTGTCAATATTGACAGGTCGGTCACATCTCCCGCTGTCAGTGTTGCCCCCTCAGGACAGCGCTCCAGGCGTGGGAGAGCATGTATGCCCCCTCATCCCTGTTTATTGTTCTTGGGCTACGCTTTCTGATTTCTATTGACTCCTTGAGCCAATGGTGGTATCTGTTGTTCTCTTGTTGTATGATCTGAGCATTGTCCCAGTCCATTATATGATTTTCCCTTCTGCAGTGGTCCGTTATTGCAATCCTCAAAACTACCACCAAGTAACATATCGAAGCAAGAAGAAAGAGCAATAAGAAGTTTGGCCAAGAATAAAAACATCATGATATTACCCGCAGACAAAGGCAGAACAATAGTCATAATGGATACAGCACAATATGAAAACCAAATGAACAGTATGTTGGCAGACACCACCACATATGAGATCCTCAAGAAAGACCCCACAGAGGACAAGAAGAAAAAACTAAAAGATTTACTGAAGCCTTTATTGGAAGCCAACAAAATTGAAAAACAGACATACAACAATTTAATACCCACAGCCAGCATAACCCCCCAGATCTATGGCACACCAAAAATACATAAACCAGGAGCACCGTTACGTCCGATTGTGGACAGCATCGGATCAGTCACTTACAACCTGTCTAAAGCGCTTGCGGAGATAATCAAACCACTACTGGGCCAAACAGAACAACATTGCAAGAATTCAAAACAACTAGCAGAACAACTCAGTAAAATAAAAGTGGAAAAGGATGAAATATTAATATCACACGACATTGTCTCCCTATTCACAAAAACACCAGTGGAAGCTACACTGAGAATCGTATGACAGCGCCTCAAGACAGACAAGACTCTCAAGAAACGCACACAGTTATCAGTAGAAGACATCAGTCAACCGCTCAATTTCATTGCCACATCCACATACTTCCAGTTCCGCGGAACAATATACAGGCAGAAGGAGGGGTTTGCGATGGGGGACCCACTCTCCGCCATAATGTGCGGCTTCTTCATGGAACACCTTGAAAGAGAGGCTATTACATCTGCCCCAGAAGAATGCAGGCCCACATTATGGAGAAGGTATGTAGATGACATCCTGGAGAAAGTGAAAGTCGGACGCACCCAACAATTGACAGATTACCTCAACTCTATAGACGACACCGGCAACATAAAATTCATGCACGAAGAGGAAACAGAAAAATCAATAGCATTTTTGGACATAAAAATTCATCATACAGACGATGGAGACATCAAAATAACAATCTACAGAAAACCGACACACACTGATCAATATCTGCTCTGGATGTCTGAACACCCCATCGCACACAAACTGTCAGTTGTCAGAACACTCTACGAACGTGCAACAATCATAACCGATCCCACAGAACGCGCAACAGAAGAACAACACGGCAAGCTCTGATCACATGTCAATATCCACCATGGGCCATACACAAAGGCGCACAACAAGTGAAAACAAAAGAAAAGACAGAAAAAAGGAAGAAAACAGACAACCCAAAAACAGGAAAGTAAAGCAGTAGTGACTCTACCGTATGTCAGAGGAGTTACAGAACAAATCCAAAGAGCCATGAAAAAACACAACATAAAAACACCCGTGAAACCACACACCAAACTACGACAGCTACTAGTTCACCCTAAGGACAAAATCGACCAACACAATAAATGTAATGTCATATATGAAATACCATGCCTGTCATGCAATAAAACCTACATTGGGGAGACAGGAAGGAGTTTTAATACACGGAAAAAGGAACATAAAAAGGAATGTGAAAAAGAAACAGAACAGAGACAAACAAGAGCAATAAAAGAAAAAGCTATGCAAGAGAACCTGAAATCAGCAATAACGGACCACTGCAGAAGGGAAAATCATATAATGGACTGGGACAATGCTCAGATCATACAGCAAGAGAACAACAGATACCACCGTTGGATCAAGGAGTCAATAGAAATCAGAAAGCGTAGCCCAAGAACAATAAACAGGGATGAGGGGGCATACATGCTCTCCCACACCTGGAGCGCCGTCCTGAGGGGGCAACACTGACAGCGGGAGGTGTGACCGACCTGTCAATATTGACAGGGAGGTCACACCTCCGTAACATCAGCTGATTATAAAGGCACGTCACACACCAACATCCGGGTGACCCTCTGATGAAGACGGAAGTTACACTGTCGAAACATGTCAGGTAAAGGTAAAAAGCTTTTAAATGTCTGAAACAAAAGAAAACTAATTATTTTGATTTAAAGAAGAAGACATAATGAACGTAATATATTTACTTTCACCAACTGTGCTCTTCCCAATGCCTCGTCTTGCACCAGGCTTTGGTGGATCGAGGTCTGATTACAGCTGGAGTCCACCAAAGGCTGATACGTATCCCCTTGGATACTCACCGGTATGCGATAGACTCTGGCCTGATCGAGGGTGGTCCCAGCATGTCGGGGATCCATACCACTGTGCCCACCTCCATTGCCGAGCACTGATGCTGGAAGTGCCCCGGCTCCCCACAGCGCCAGCAAACCGGCCCAGGCTCTCTCTCTGCACCGGTGTTCCGGAGCTCACTCACCTGAGGGGGGGGAGATACAGACACGGAAGTGGGAAATGGTAGGGCACCGCGGGTGCAGCAGGCCAGCTGGCATGGAGCCGGCCCCCGCCTCCGTGGGGGGGGAATGGGGCGAGGACGAGGAACAGAAGGGGAGGGGGAGAGAGAGAGAGAGGAGAGGGGAGAAGAGGAAACATGCTGTCCTGCCGTCGGAGCAGCTGCCAAATGGTCCTCCACCAGCTCGATGGCCTGATCCAGCGATGCCGGGCGATGGTACTGGACCCACTCCGCTGTTCCTTTGGGAAAATGTCTGTGAAGATTCTCAGTCATCCAGGTTATAGTCATCCTGTTGGTGTGGGCCACTGGGGGCTGGTTGTGAACGGCCTCGAGAGTCGTTAGGATGATCAGTGGATTGCCCGTTAGGGTGATCAATGGAATGCTGATTCTCTCTGTCCTCCTGTGAGTCACTGAAAACAGCTGGGTTTTGGTGTGCATTGAGTTGTCTGGGAAGTGTGCCAAGGACTGCATTGTAGGTGGCTGATAAATGATGTCTTAGACCCCCACCTCTGTTCAGTGATGGCCATTCCAGGTTGACAAAAATGGCTTCTTTAACTCCTCGCTCATACCAACGATCCTCTCTGGCTAAAATGCGTATGTTGCAATCCTGAAATGAGTGTCCTTTGTTGTTAAGATGAGGGTAGACAGCAGAGTCCTTGCCTGAGGAACTGGCTCTTGTGTGTTGAGCCATGCGCCTGTGAAGCGGTTGCTTTATTTCACCAATATACGAGTCTGTGCATTCCTCACTGCACTGAATTGCATACACTACGTTGTCCTGTTTGTGTCTGGGTATTCTGTCCTTAGGGTGGACCAGTTTCTGTTTCAGGGTGTTACTGGGTCTGAAATGTACCGGAATGTTGTGTTTGTAGAAGATCCTCCTGAGTTTCTCAGATAGACCAGAAATGTAGGGAATGACAATGTTCTTGCATTTGTTCCTGTTATCCTCCTTGTCCATTCTGTTCCTTTTTCTGCTCTTGAGGAAAGACCAGCTGGGATACCTGCAGTTCTGAAGTGCTTTCTTGATGTGATTCTGCTCCTTCTCTTTTCCCTCTATCGTTGTAGGGATGTTCTGAGCCCTGTGTTGCAAGGTCCTAATGACCCCCAATTTGTGTTCCAGTGGGTGGTGAGAGTCAAAGAGTAGGTACTGGTCTGTGTGTGTGGGTTTCTGGTAGACCTCGATGCTCAGGCTTCTGTCTTGTCTAATGTGTACATCACAATCCAAGAAGGCTAGATTATTCCCACTGATGTCCTCCCGAGTGAAGTTGATGTTAATATCCACTGCATTGATGTGCTTAGAGAAGGCTTCCACTTCATGGGTTTTGATTTTAACCCAGGTGTCATCCACATATCTGAACCAGTGGCTGGGAGCAACTCCTGAAAAAGTGGTCAAAGTTTTATGTTCTACTTCCTCCATGTAAAGATTGGCCACAATAGGGGATACTGGTGAGCCCATGGCACATCCATGTTTCTGTCTGTAGAAACTTTCATTAAACTGGAAATAAGTGGTAGTCAGGCAGAGGTCAAGCAGGGTGCAAATCTGGTCCGTGGTGAGGTTCTTTCTATCCAATAAGGTGCTGTCTCGAAGGAGTCATTTTCTAACAGATTCAACAGCTTCTGTGGTGGGAATGCAGGTGAACAGAGAAGTGACGGCGTAGGAAACCATGGTTTCATCTGAGTCTAGTTTGAGGTCTGCAACTTTAGTAGCAAAATCTTGGGAGTTTTTGACATGATGTGGCGTATTCCCAATGAGAGGAGCCAGGATGGTGGCTAGGTGTTTGGCAATGTTGTAAGTAACAGAGTTTATACTGCTGATGATAGGTCTGAGTGGAGCTCAGTTGTTACAAAAAGAAAGTTGTTAGCTGCCTGCAACAACTAGAAAAGGACCAAGCCATCAACCGATCTCTGTACTACAGATTGTACCCTGGGGAAGCCGTTCCTCTCATATACGGACTCCCCAAGATTCACAAGGAAGGAGCTCCACTCAGACCTATCATCAGCAGTATAAACTCTGTTACTTACTACATTGCCAAACACCTAGCCACCATCCTGGCTCCTCTCATTGGGAATATGCCACATCACATCAAAAACTCCCAAGATTTTGCTACTAAAGTTGCAGACCTCAAACTAGACTCAGATGAAACCATGGTTTCCTACGTCATCACTTCTCTGTTCACCTGCATTCCCACCACAGAAGCTGTTGAATCTGTTAGAAAACGACTCCTTCGAGACAGCACCTTATTGGATAGAACGAACCTCACCATGGACCAGATTTGCACCCTGCTTGACCTCTGCCTGACTACCACTTATTTCCAGTTTAATGAAAGTTTCTACAGACAGAAACATGGATGTGCCATGGGCTCACCGGTATCCCCTATTGTGGCCAATCTTTACATGGAGGAAGGAGAACATAAAGCTTTGGCCACTTTTTCAGGAGTTGCTCCCAGCCACTGGTTCAGATATGTGGATGACACCTGGGTTAAAATCAAAACCCATGAAGTGGAAGCCTTCTCTAAGCACATCAATGCAGTGGATATTAACATCAACTTCACTCAGGCGGACATCAGTGGGAATAATCTAGCCTTCTTGGATTGTGATGTACACATTAGACAAGACAGAAGCCTGAGCATCGAGGTCTACCGGAAACCCCCACACACAGACCAGTACCTACTCTTTGACTCTCACCACCCACTGGAACACAAATTGGGGGTCATTAGGACCTTGCAACACAGGGCTCAGAACATCCCTACAATGATAGAGGGAAAAGAGAAGGAGCAGAATCACATCAAGAAAGCACTTCAGAACTGCGGGTATCCCAGCTGGTCTTTCCTCAAGAGCAGAAAAAGGAACAGAATGGACAAGGAGGGTAACAGGAACAAATGCAAGAACATTGTCATTCCCTACATTTCTGGTCTTTCTGAGAAACTCAGGAGGATCTTCTACAAACACAACATTCTGGTACATTTCAGACCCAGTAACACCCTGAAGCAGAAACTGGTCCACCCTAAGGACAGAATACCCAGACACAAACAGCACAACGTAGTGTATGCAATTCAGTGCAGTGAGGAATGCACAGACTCGTATATTGGTGAAATAAAGCAACCGCTTCACAGGCGCATGGCTCAACACAGGAGAGCCAGTTCCTCAGGCCAGGACTCTGCTGTCTACCTTCATCTTAACAACAAAGGACACTCATTTCAGGATTGCAACGTATGCATTTTAGCCAGAGAGGATCGTTGGTATGAGCGAGGAGTTAAAGAAGCCATTTTTGTCAACCTGGAATGGCCATCACTGAACAGAGGTGGGGGTCTAAGACATCATTTATCAGCCACCTACAATGCAGTCCTTGGCACACTTCCCAGACAACTCAATGCACACCAAAACCCAGCTGTTTTCAGTGACTCACAGGAGGACAGAGAGAATCAGCATTCCATTGATCACCCTAACGGGCAATCCACTGATCATCCTAACGACTCTCGAGGCCATTCACAACCAGCCCCCAGTGGCCCACACCAACAGGATGACTCAATGACACCTTAGATGAGCTTTTCATCAATGAGAGGATAAATACCTGATACTCCCTACCAGTCAGACAGAACTGAAGAAGCCTTTTGGATGAGAGGTGAAACATCTTCAAGAATCTTCAAGCAAGTCCAGTTGCTCTCTTTTACCACCCACAGTTCCTTTGGGAAGTTGGGTGTTGAATTGTTCCAGCGCCACCAGATCAACGAGTCCCTCGGCATCGCGGTTGTCGGCCCTCAGCCACTGCCGGCAGGCGTCCCGGAGTTTCTGGCCAAACACAAATGGCCGGCCGACCTCCTCCAGGCGCAGTGCGTGGAAGCATTGCCATTGTTGCTCTGGGGTGCACCCCACACGCTGGAGGACAGCCCTGCGGAGGTTGGCGTATACCAGCCGGCGGTTGGCGGGGAGCTGTAGCACGGCCAGCTGCACCTTGCCCGTTAGCAGGGGGAGGAGGCACGCCGCGCACTGTTCCACCGGCCAACCCCACGCCTCTGCTGCCTGCTCAAAGAGAGCGAGGAAGGCCTCGGGGTCGTTATGCGGGCCCATCTTCATTAGGGTGAGGTGGGGAGGGTCCGCGGTGGTGGAGGTGGTGCACCCCGCCGATGCGAGTAGGTGCCGGAATGCCTGGTGATCTTTCTGCTGCGCCAGCACCAGGGCCTCGAACCTTTGCTCCTGGTCCTTCCGGAGGGTGACCAGCACCTGGTGCTGGCTCTGTTTGGCTGTGGTGAGGGCATGGCAAGGGCATCTCCTTGAAGGGGGAGGACTCCATGGGGCTGTTCTCCTCTGCGCTCCATTCCCTGGTTTCAGCACCACTGTAGCAAAGTTCTAGGTGGGTGGAGCACAGAAGCATGGCAGGCCAAAACTGAGTTCGCAAAGCTTTTTTCATTTAGCTTTTCAGCTTTTATATTTACTCTCACACACATACACACACGCATGCACACAAGCGTCCAGGTTGGGGGAGAGCTCCCTTCCTCTGCTCTCCCTCTCCTCTTATAGGGTGCGGTCACTGGGGAAGACACACAAACACAGGTTAATTCCCATCAGGTGCAGTGATTCTGCCACTTACCTTCCCTGACGCCGCCCTCCATTCACAGACCTACGCTCAACCACGCCCTCGCTGCCACACAATACATCAACTCTCTCAAAAGCATGTGGGAAAATGTGTTATGGTCTGATGAAACCAAGGTTGAACTTTTTGGTCACAATTCCAAAAGGTATGCTTGGTGCAAAAACAACACTGCACATCACCAAAAGAACAGCATACCCATGGTGAAGCATGGTGGTGGCAGCAGCATATTTTGGGATTGCTTTTCTTCATCTGGAACAGGGGCTTTAGTCAAGGTGGAGGGAATTATGAACAGTTCTAAATACCAGCCAATTTTGGCCCAAAACCTACAGGTGTCTGCTAGAAAGCTGAAGATGAAGAGGAATTTCATCTTTCAGCATGACAATGACCCCCAAAAAGTTTGGGAATGTTCCTGCCAGAGCACAGACCTAAATCCAACTGAAAATCTGTGGGGTAACCTGAAGAGGGCTGTGCACAAGAGATGCCCTCCCAATCTGACAGATTTGGAGCACTTTTGCAAGGAAGAGTGGGCAAATATTGCCAAGTCTAGATGCGGCAGGCTGATAGACTCTGACCCCAAAAGACTGAATGCTGTAATTAAATCAAAAGGTGCTTCAACAAAGTATTAGTTTAAGTGTGGCATACTTATGCAACCAGCTTATTGTACTGTTTTTTTTATTTATGTTTTTCCCCTTAACAGATTTGTTTGTTTTTCAATTGAATTGTACAGGTTATAGGTCACATTAAAGGTGGGGAAAGTTTTGAAACGATTTATTGTGGTCTCTCTTTTTTACATCAGAAACACTGATCATTTTAAAGGGGTGTGTACACTTTTTATATCCACTCTGATTGGCTATTCTACTATATATACTCTATATATATGGATATAAAGTAGAGTGTGTGTATATATATATATATATATATATATATATATATATATATATATAAAGTAGAGTAGCCAATCAGAGTGCACAATTGCTCATATCCAGTGAATGTGGACAGAATTCTGTCCACATTCACTGGATATGAGCAATTGTGCACTCTGATTGGCTACTCTACTACATCAGCTCATATACCATGAGTAGAGAAAAACAAAATGGTGGTGCGTGTTGCCAAACCAACCGAGGGCGAAATAAAAACTCTACTCGAAAACAAAACCCCCAAAATGGTTATCAAGTTTTTAAAGGAAACAGAAATTGCTGAAAGAATGTAGTCCCCCCCCCAAAAAAAATCTCCTGTTCCACACTCTAGCCCAGTCGATGGTGGTAATGCACCTTTAAGTTGTATGTGAAGATTCTCGGTCATCCAGGTCATAGTAAACTGTTGGTGGTAAAAAGAGCAACTGGACTTGCTTGAAGATTCTTGAAGACGTTTCACCTCTCATCCGAAAGGCTTCTTCAATTCTGTCTGACTAATAGGGAGTATCAGGTATTTATCCTCTCATGGATGAAAAGCAATCCTAAGGTGTCGTTGAGTCATCCTGTTGGTGTGGGTCACTGGGGGCTGGGTGTGAATGACCTAGAGTCTTGTTGGGGTGATCAATGGATTGTTGGTTCTCTCTCTCCTCCTGTGAGTCACTGAAGTGACACACACCAACAGGATGACTCAACGACACCTTACTGTAGGATTGCTTTTCATCCATGAGAGGATAAATACCTGATACTCCCTATTAGTCAGACAGAACTGAAGAAGCCTTTCAGTTGAGAGGTGAAACATCTTCAAGAATCTTCAAGCACGTCCAGTTGCTCTTTTTACCACCCACAGGCACCTTTAAGTTGGCTTGCCAACCACCAAAAAGCCCTAAAGAATAAGAAGAACCCACCCCCCTCCAAAATACAAAAAAATCAAGAAAATATGGAATAAAATATTCCATATTTTATAAGAGGTGCAAAAAAGAGGTATGCAATATATGACTTACATGTCTTACATATTCTGAAACAATGGTGAATCGAATCATACATGAGCTGATAGCTGTGTCGTTGGTGTCGTTGGTGTCGTTGATGGTAAGAACATATCTTTTTTTCAAGAATTATTTTTATCGCATTTTTCACAAATTGCTGCTGTCATTTCGATGGTTTGTTTACATTCTAAGCGGAAATGATTTTGTTGGACATTTTGTATAAATTTATTTTAATTGAATTTGCAAAAAAATTAAAATAAAAATGCTCTGTTTCTCAAAATCCAGTGAATGTGGATAGAATAAAACAGTTATTCCACTCAATCTCGGTGCTACATGCCTCATCAGCTATCAGCTCATGTATGATTTCACCATTGTTTCAGAATATGTAAGACATGTAAGTCATATGTTGCTTCCCTCTTTTTTGCACCTCTGACTGTAATTAATATTTCATTACTCATTATACTTGTACTTTATTTCTCTGTTAATACTTATGTTGTGTGTGTAGATGATAATAAATATAATTAATATGAATTGTTTTATTACCTCTCCCTAATGCACCACATAAATGACTTAAATAATTAAAAATAAAGACAATATTATAATATTATAAAATCTAATTGTAATGCTCCTTTATTAAAAGGCCCTTGATTGAGTGCCCTTGGGGCAGCTGGACAGTGAATCTGATGTTGTACTAAACTTCACTCAAATGAATTAATGATGTGACTCACTGGATCCGGAGACATCTGCATGTGCACATACGTTGATGTGAACGCCGCTGTGCAGAGACACTTTAATCCGGCCGCTGTGAGCATTGTTATCAAACACCACCTGCAACACAACAACCTCTGTTAATAAAGCAACCCTAAACTGGATTAAACTGAAATTCAGGGAAATTCATGTCACTCTGCAGTTTTTTGTCTGGGGCATGACTGAGTTTCACTGAAGCTCAGTGACACAATAACATAAAGCCCCAAACCACACCCCCACCCCATGACTAAAAAGCCCTGGTTAGAAGTGAAGATTTTACAGTCAAACACTGCGGAGTCTGCCTGTGGAAACAGGGAAGTGGTATTCTCTTTTCGTAATAAAGGAAATTATTCAGAAAGTGCCAAGTATTCATCAATCTTGGTGAAATTCCATAATAAATCTAATGATAAAATATCTCACTATAATATTATGCTGTTCATTCATTTAAAACAAACTGTTTGCAAATTGTCTGTGTGACAATGTCCTCTGAAGCCCTGAAACAGCACTGAGACACACTCAGTGAAAGCGGGGGTCTCTGGGACCCAGTGGCAAATTCAAGAGTTTTAATGGAAGGAAAGATTAGCTCATATTGGACAACAGGCTTTTAACACATCATTCTGAGTCCCGCCCAGACACAGGGCTTCACTGAGAGTGAGTGGAGTGAGTGGAATGAATGGAGTGAGCGGAGTGAGTGGAGTGGAGTGAGTAGAGTAAATGGAGTGAGTGGAGTATGGGCAGTGAGTTTTGCACAAAAAAACCCACTGTATATACAGTGCCTTGAAAAAGTATTCATACCCCTTGAACTTTTTCATATTTTTCCACCTTACAACCACGAACTTAAAAGTTTTTTATTGAGATTTTATGTGATAGACCAACACAGAGCAGCACATAATTGTGAAGTGAAACGAAAATGATAAATGGTCTTCAAAATTTTAAACAAATAAAAATCTGAAAAATGTGGTGTGCATTAGTATTCAGCCCCCTGTACTCTGATACCTCTAAATACAATCCAGTGCAATCAATTGCCTTCAGAAGTCGTCTAATTAGTTAATAGAGTCCTACTGTGTGTAATTTACTCTCAGCATAAATACACTTGTTCTGTGAAGGCCTCAGTGGTTTGTTAGAGAACACTGAAGGACAAACAGCATCATGAAGACCAAAGAACTCACCAGACAGGTCAGGGATAAAGTTCTGGAGAAGTTTAAAGCAGGGTTAGGTTATAAAAATATATCCCAAGCTCTGAACATCTCAAGTCAAAGTCAAGTCAAGTGCTTTTATTTGTCACATACATTTTACATGTAGTGAAATGTTAAAGGGGTCATCAGCTCAGCATATAAATAAATAAATAAATAAATAAAAGGGGCGGCACGGTGGTGTAGTGGTTAGCGCTGTTGCCTCACAGCAAGAAGGTTCTGGGTTTGAGCCCCGTGGCCGGCGAGGGCCTTTCTGTGTGGAGTTTGCATGTTCTCCCCGTGTCCGCGTGGGTTTCCTCCGGGTGCTCCGGTTTCCCCCACAGTCCAAAGACATGCAGGTTAGGTTAACTGGTGACTCTAAATTGAGCGTAGGTGTGAATGTGAGTGTGAATGGTTGTCTGTGTCTATGTGTCAGCCCTGTGATGACCTGGCGACTTGTCCAGGGTGTACCCCGCCTTTCGCCCGTAGTCAGCTGGGATAGGATCCAGCTCGCCTGCGACCCTGTAGAAGGATAAAGTGGCTAGAGATAATGAGATGAGAGATGAGATAAATAAATAAAAATAAAAACAACATATGCAAATAAGTAACCGCACTAGAAAAATAAAAGATGACTCCTGAAGCATGACATGTAAAAAATAAGTCTAAAATACTAATGAGTAAGTTAAAATAGCCTGGGGATAACAACAAGATTAAAATGAAATGTGCACAGTTAAAAAGAGGAAAATGAGTCCTCTAACACTGATATAAAAACTGTAGTAAAAGGGATTATTTAAAATGTACTGAGTTTAGCAGTCTAACTGCCTGTGGATAAAAACTCTTCCTCAGTCTCTCTGTTCGTGCATGGAGACTTCGTAGTCGTCTGCCCGAATTCAGCAGGGTGAAGAGGTTAGAGTTTGGGTGTGAGGCATCCTGCATGATTTTCCTGGCCCTAGCTCCCACCCTCTTTGTGTATATGTCCATCAGACTCGGTAGGGGGGCTCTGATCGTCCGTTCCGCAGAGCGCACCACTCTCTGCAGTGCTTTCTGGTCACATGCTGTACAGTTCCCAAACCAGGCCGTAATACAGCCTGTTAGGACACTCTCCACCGCTGAGGAGTAAAATGTGGTCAAGATGGAAGGGGAGACCTTAAACTTCCTCAGTCAACGGAGAAAGTACAGCTGCTGCCTGGATTTCGCTGTGAGGTGTTGTGTTTGTAGTGACCAGGAGAGGTCCTCAGTCAGATGTACCCCCAGGTACTTGAAGCTGGGGACCCTCTCCACAGGCTCCCCGCTAATGGTGAGTGGTGTATATGTCCTGCTCTGCACCTTCCTGAAGTCCACCACCATTTCCTTTGTCTTGCTGACATTCAGGGCCAAGTTGTTGGACTGGGACCACAGTGCTAGGTCAGCCACCTCCTTCAGGTAAGCCTGCTCATTTTTTTGTGAGATGAGACCCAGCACCACGGTGTCGTCAGCAAATTTGATGATGGAAGTGGAACTGCTGGTGGTTGTGCAGTCGTGTGTGTAGATGTTATAGAGCAAAGGACTTAAAACACAACCCTGGGGCGAGCCAATGTTGAGGGTCAACTTCCCTGAAGTGACACCCCCCCGATTCTGACCACTTGGGGGCGATCCGTGAGGAAGCTGAGCACCCAATTGCACAACTGGGTGTTAAATCCCAGCGCCCTCATCTTATCAGCCAGGCGAAGGGGGATTATGGTGTTAAATGCTGAACTATAATCTATGAACAGCATTCTCACATAATTTCCCCTCCCCTCATCCAGATGGACCAATGTAGTGTGCAGTAGGCTTGAGATGGCATCGTCCCTACTTCTGTTTGCTCTGTAGGCAAATTGGTGAGGATCGAAAGAACTGGGCAGGGTGTGGCATATGTGTTTTTTCACAAGCCTCTCAAAGCACTTCATTACCGCTGATGTAAGGGCCACTGGGCGGTAGTCATTCAGGCCTGCTGGCTTGCTGTTCTTAGGCACAGGAACAATGATTGATTGTTTAAAGCAAGATGGAACCATGGCTTCAGCCAGTGACATATTGAAGATCTCAGCATAAACAGGGGCTAGCTGATCAGCGCAGGATCTCAGAATCCTGCCAGGGATCTGATCGGGGCCTGTTGCTTTCCTCCCATTTATGCCTCTGAACACTCCCCTCACATCACTCTCACTGATAATGAAAGGAGGCGTCCTGTTACCACTAGACTTTTCAGTCACAGCTACCATGGGGTTAGCAAGGTCAAAGCGAGCATAGAATGTATTTAGCTCATCAGCAAGTGAGGGGTCAGAGCTATGCATGGAGCTGGGCTTGTTTTTAAAATCTGTCATGACCCAAAGGCCCTTCCACACACTGGCAGGATCACCAGCCTGGAAGTCAGCTTCCACTCTGTCCTTGTAGCGGAGCTTTGCAGCCCTCACAGTCCTCCTTAGGCCATAAACTGCTTCTTTATAGCCTGTCATATCCCCTGATAGAATGCCAGCCTTGTATGAAGCAGTTCGAGCTGAAAGTGCTTTCCTCACAGTTTTATCTACCCAGGGTTTCTGATTTGGGTAAACTTTTATTTTGACAGTTTGTATGATGTCATTGAGAAGGAAGTAAATGTAGCTCCCAACTGCGTCTGCATATTCACTGATGTCATTTGAAGATACCCGGAAAATCTCCCAATCCGTGTTCTCTAGCGCGTCTTGAAGCAACATTTCTGATTGGTCAGTCCAACGTTGTACTGCTTTCGTCACTGGCGCTTCCTGCAAGATCTTGTGTTTATATTTTAGTACTAGGAAAACCGCAACGTGGTCGGACTTGTCAAAAGCAGGCATTGGAAGGGCTTTGTAACAGTCTAAAAACGGAGTATAGCAGTGATCAAGGATGTTATCACCCCTCGTTGGAAAGTGGATGTGTTGCTTGAATTCTGGCAGACCGCGGGAAAGTTTAGCCTTATTGAAGTCACCGAGGACGATGAAGGCAGCCCCAGGGTGACGATGCTGTTGTTTATTTATAACCTCCTGTAGCTCAGATATGGCGATATCAGTGCTTGCACTTGGGGGGATATAAACTGCAGTCATAATAACTGCTGTGAAATCACGGGGCAGGAAGTGTGGTCTGCATAAGATAGACAAGTGTTCCTGATTAGGAGTACAGGCATTGGAGAGAACAGTGATGTTCCTCGGCTCACACCACCTGTTGTTGGTCATAAAACAAACTCCCCCGCCCTTGGATTTCCCGGACTCCTCGGTTCTGTCCATGCGAAGGATGGAAAAGTGGTCGGCAGGCATGATTGAGTGATCCGGTATTGAAGATGACAGCCAGGATTCAGTAAAACACAGAACATTGCAGTCCCTGATGTCCCGCTGGAAGGCGATCCTTGCTCTCAAGTCGTCCAGCTTGTTCACTAATGACTGGACATTAGCTAGCAGGATACTGGGCAGAGGTGGACGGTTTGCCTTACTTCTCAGTCGATTTCGGATGCCTGCTCGTCTGCCCCTGTGTTTCTTGGTCCGACGCTTGGGCCTACTTGCGTCTTGAGTCCCATCACTGTGCCGGAGTATCTCAGGTGGAAATGCCGTGTTGTTGTCAAAGGGCATGTCACCAGGTAAGCACTGGTTTCTAATTTCTAGAAGTGTCCCGCGATCGTATGTAATCATACTTAAAACTGGTCAGTGAAAACTTAAAAAGGGTAAAAACAAAAAAGATAAGGTTAGATAAAGTTAAAATCTACAGAGCGACTCCGACGGCATCTGGACGCAGCCGCGCCATCTAGCGTTCACCAAAACCGAAGCACTGTTCAATCCATCATTCAAAAATGGAAAAAGTATGGCACAACTGCAAACCTACCAAGACATGGCCGTCCACCTAAACTGACAGAGCGAGCAAGGAGAGCACTGATCAGAGAAGCAGCCAAGAGGCCCATGATCACTCTGGAGGAGCTGCAGAAATCCACAGCTCAGGTGGGAGAATCTGTGCACAGGACAACTATAAGTCGTACACTCCACAAATCTGGCCTTTTTGGAAGAGTGGCAAGAAGAAAGCCATTGTTGAAAGACAGGCATAAGAAGTCCCGTTTGCAGTTTGCCAGAAGCCATGTAGGGGACACAGCAAACATGTGGAAGAAGGTGCTTTGGTCAGATGAGACCAAAGTTGAACCTTTTGGCCTAAATGCAAAGTGCTATGTGTGGCAGAAAACTAACACTGCTCATCACCCTGCACACACCATCCCCACTGTGAAACATGGTGGTGGCAGCATCATGCTATGGGGATGCTTTTCTTCAGCAGGGACAGGGAAGCTGGTCAGAGTTGATGGGAAGATGGATGGAGCTAAATACAGGGCAATCCTGGAAGAAAACCTGTTGGAGGCTGCAAAAGACTTGAGACTGGGAAGGAGATTCACCTTCCAGCAAGACAATAACCCTAAACATACAGCCAGAGCTACAATGGAATGGTTTAGATCAAAGAATATTCATGTGTTCGAATGGCCCAGTCAAAGTCCAGACCTAAATCCCATTGAGCATCTGTGGCAAGACTTGAAAATTGCTGTTCACAGACGCTCTCCATCCAATCTGGCTGAGCTTGAGCTATTTTGCAAAGAAGAATGGGCAAAAATTTCAGTGTCTAGATGTGCAAAGCTGGTAGAGACATACCACAAAAGACTTGCAGCTGTAATTGTAGCAAAAGGTGGCTCTACAAAGTATTGACGCAGGGGGGCTGAATACTAATGCACATCACAATTTTCAGATTTTTATTTGTTTAAAATTTTGAAGACCATTTATCATTTTTGTTTCACTTCACAATTATGTGCTACTCTGTGTTGGTCTATCACATAAAATCTCAATAAAAAACTTTTAAGCTCGTGGTTGTAAGGTGGAAAAATCTGAAAAAGTTTAAGGGGTATGAATACTTTTTCAAGGCACTGTATATATATATATATATATATATATATATATATATATATATAAACACAGAGACAAACAAACAACCATTCACAATCACATTACACTCACATTCACACCTATGTGGTGACTGGAAATTTAGAGTATCCAGTTGTATGTTCTCCTTGTGCCTGTGTGGATTTCTTCCAGGTGCTCTGGCTTCCTCCCTGTGGGTTTTTCCACAGGGAGGAAACCGAAGCACCTGGAAGAAACTCACACAGGCACAAGGAGAACATGCAAACTCCACACAGGGAGACCCCAGTCAGCCCCACGGTTTGAACCCACAACCTTCTTGCTGTGAGGTGACAGTGACAGTGACAGCCACTTCATCACCATGGTGCCCATATATATGTATGTGCACTTGCCGTGACACTGAATTTGTAGCAGTCGGGTAATTCATCGTGGCGAACAGTCTGCAGATTAATGGCCTTAATCTTCATGTGGACATCCAGAGATAAAAGTCTGTGAAATTGATTAAAACAACAGGCAGGGTGATAAGGGTGTGATGATAATTTCAGATATACTGTTATGATGGTATTTTCCCTGGGTGCTCAGCTCATAAACATTCAGCCCCTCTTTCCACATTGTTACTGATTCTCTCAGAATGACCCCACCTCCTGTCCTACCCCATGGTACAGTCCACTTCCTGTCTGCTGCTGATACATGTATAAAAATGAACTTCACATTCACACACATCACATTATCTCTAGCCGCTTTATCCTTCTACAGGGTCGCAGGCAAGCTGGAGCCTATCCCAGCTGACTACGGGCGAAAGGCGGGGTACACCCTGGACAAGTCGCCAGGTCATCACAGGGCTGACACATAGACACAGACAACCATTCACACTTACACTCAATTTAGAGTCACCAGTTAACCTAACCTGCATGTCTTTGGACTGTGGAGGAAACCAGAGCACCCGGAGGAAACCCACGCGGACACGGGGAGAACATGCAAACTCTGCACAGAAAGGCCCTCACCAGCCCCGGGGCTCGAACCCAGGACCTTCTTGCTGTGAGGCGACAGCGCTAACCACTACACCACCGTGCCGCCCTAAAAATGAACTTATTTCAATGTATTTATTTTAGCTTTGTGTCCAGTTTTTTCATTCTTCTAATCATTTTAGTACCATTGCGTTGTAATTCTAGTCTCTCTTCATATATATATATATATATATATATATATATATATATATATATAAAAGAGAGAGAGAGAGAGAGAGAGAGAGAGAGAGAGAGAGAGGATATTACATGATGGTGTGAAGATATGAAGTTTATCTTCAAGTGGTGAATGTATATATCATGAGTGAGCACAGCAAATGAGTGAAACATTGAAATATTTTTTAACACAAGAAGATAAACTTCAAATCTTCGCACCACCATGTAATTTTTTTTATATTATATGGACACCGACAAAAAATACACAGGTTAATCAAAAGAATTTTAATTTTGAACTGGTTCATCATTTTGACAACGCATGTCTAGTCAGCAGGAAAACACTGGGTGTGATGTCATCAGAGTCAAATATCAGGAAATATGTCACTCATATCCGTGATGTATTTCATATGAAAAATGCGAATTTTTCAATACAAGAAGATAAACTTCATATCTTCAAGCCAACGTGTGATTTTCTTTTTATTATATCGACACATTCACAAACAAAAAGTCCCCAAATTTATCAAAACAATTCATCAATTTCCTCACAATTGACATATAGAGATTTATGTCACGGTTTTGGTTCTCCATATCCCGTATTTTTTTTTTTTTGTATATTGTTTATTGCATGTATTGGACATATAAATTTAGAAGGTATAATAAATAGTAATACAGTAGTAATAACAGTAATAATAGTAATAGAATGTGCAAGGGAGGCCTAAAGCCTATAGGCCTATATGCTGGCCTCCCTATCAATTTAACATAACACATTAAAAGTACACTAAACATCAATAAATATTAAAAATACAAATCCAAGAAACAAATAACAATTAAAATTAACCAACAGATTAAATAACAGAATTAAACTATAGATGAATTTACAAAACAAACTTTAAATGTAACTATTCAAGCATTAAAACGTAAGAAATTAATAGGTACTCAAGAAAAAAAACAGATAAACAAGAAAAAAGAAAACAGTAAACAAGGAAACACTAACAAGTCAGGTGGAAGTAGTCACTGGGTTATTGATGAGTTCCTCTTTTATACGGTTTTTAGATATGGATAAGGACGGGCAATCTTGTAATGTCTGAGGTAAGCTATTCCAAATTAATGGACCCCTGGACATCAAAGTAAACTGTCGTTGATTAAATTTTGTTCGGATAGGTCTTAAATTATTGCATTGTCTTTTATAATAGCTATGTATATCCGAGTTGAATTTGAAGATATCATAGTATTGTTCAGGTAGACAAGGACTTCTATGTATTATCTTGTACACTAATAGACTAGTTTGGATTCTCTTAATATCATATATTGTCAATACCCTGAAGTTTTTAAACAATGATGCAGAAGGAAATGTGAAGGAAACTTTTTAGGCAATCCTAACATAACATTTCTGAAACAAAAATAGTGGTTTAAGGGATGTAGTGTAAGTGCTGGCCCATATAATATTGCAATAAGTTAGATAGGGGTATATTAGGCTATAGTATAGAGTCATGAATGTTTTTGGTGATAACAGATTTCCAACTTTTCATATAATTCCTAAATTATTATAAATCTTTTTGCAAATGAAATCAATGTGTTTTTTCCATGTGAGCTTTTCAAGTCAAGTCAAGTTTATTTGTATAGTGCTTTTAACAATAAACATTGTCGCAAAGCAGCTTTACAGAATTTGAAGGACTTAAAACATGAGCTAATTTTATCCCTCTATCCCCAACGAGCAAGCCAATTTTCATCTATTAGAACACCTAAAAAATGTGTATGGCTCACTTGATTAATAGGTTTGTCATTTATATATATTTTTACATTGTTCTTACAGTATTTTTTGTTCTTTCCTGCGAAGATGATGAAATTTATTTTGCTAATGTTTAGGAACAATTTATTTGCCTTGAACCATTTGTTCACTTTATACAATTCCTCATTCATAGTACTTACTAGGGTATTAAAATCTTTATGAGACAAACAGTATGTCACAGTCCGGTCTAGTCCATCCATGCCTTAGATTGTGGGACTTCCAGGCCGGATCCAGGCCAGGAATTCAGTCCTGCCTTACTGAAGGCCAATTCCTGAAGCGGCACTCCCACACCTGCTACCACTCCTCTCCCATCAGCCAGGGCTTTTTAAGAACTGTTTGGAGCTGCTCCATTTGCCAGACTGTCTCTTGTAGACTTTCCTCACCTTGCTACAGCTTATTGGTATTGTGTCTTCTTGATTCCCCCGCCTGAATTTTTCCTTGTTTTTTGTCCCTGTTTTTGCCTGTCTATTCTTTTGAATCGTGTCCTTTGCTACCTCTGTCTGGATTTCCCTTGTCCCTGTGTTCAGTTTCTGTGAAGATTTTTCTGTCCTGTTTTTTGTCCCTGATTGTGTCTACCTGCTCCTCTGTGTCTTTGACCTCGTGGCCTGTTTTTTTGACTACCGATTTTTGCCTGAGCCCTCTGCCATCTACTTCATTGAAGAAGTTTTCTCTTTACACTGCCTGTTTTCGGAGTCTGCTCTTGGGTCCTCACTTCATCTTAGCTCGCCACCCCTGACTATATATATATTCCAAAAAACTAAAACAAAGTTGGGATGTTGTGTAAACTGTAAATAAAAACAGAATGTGAAGATTTACAAATCATGGAAACCCTGTATTTCATTGAAAATAGTACAAAGACAACATATCAAATGTTGAAACTGAGATTTTTTTTAAATATATGCTCATTTTGAATTTGATGTTTAGCAACATGTTTCAGAAAAGTTGGGACAGGGGTGTGTTTGCCACTGTGTTGCATCACCCCTATTTTTACGTACCTGCAAACTAGTCTGGCGAAATTCACCGTTTTGCAAACAATATGTCATTCTCGTGATTCATCTAGAGCCGAAGAGTTTTTTTTTGGGGGGGGGGGGGGGGGGATCAGCGGTGGATGGGACTTTCAGTAAAATGGGATTGCCATCTTCACAAGAGTCTTTGGCCAATCACACGCTACTCATTTGGCCAATCACACGCTACTCATTTGGCCAATCACACGCTACTCATTTGGCCAATCACAAACATCCAAGTCAATCCATCTTTCCCACGGTGAACTAAACCTTTGCCTGACTAAACCACAGACAGTAAACATGCGACCTGCATCAGAGACTTCAGAGATCTCTGGACACTAGCGACAGACTTGAGGTAAGTCTCGTTATCTGCCAACAGTGTAATATGCTGTGTAAATTAAACTTGGTTTGTCAAAGATAATCTTACTTTCGCAACGTTACGTGTGTCGTGACATGAAACCTTTTACAACATGTTTAACGTTATACATAATGTAAAGTTTTTCAGCTTGTATGCTAACGTTAGCTAGGATGTCAGCTAACATCAGTGAATTGTGTGTTAATGTTAACCTTTCATACCAGTCGGTTCAGTTTGAATAATTTTTGTGAAGGCTATCTCTACTGCATCCGTACTGTTATCTGATGATAATGCGACTTTGCCACACTGTAAAAAAAAATAGTTGAGAATACTTGAAATTTCAAGGCAACCGTCTGCATTAAGAATTTTATGTTTTGCCAACGATGTGCCCATGATAATCCAAACTATGATAAAACTGTTATCTTTATTAAGAATTCTTAATTAAGTCAATTTTCAATTCCTCATTCTGCCAACATAGATTTCTCTTTTTGCTGAACAGTGGCATTCACAGTAGTGCAAAAAGGCAATCATAATTTTTTTTTTTAGATTTTTTTGGGGCTTTTTTCACCTCTATTTGGATAGGACAGCGTAGATACAGGAAATGAGCGGGAGAGAGACAGGGAGGGATCGGGAAATGACCTCGGGTCGGAACTGAACCCGGGTCCCCAGATTTATGGTATGGCACCTTATCCACCTGAGCCACGACACCCCTGAGGTTATCACAATTTATCATTAAACTATACATGCCTTTTTTCATTGTTCTACACAATTACAAAAATTTTTAAAACCCATGCTGTGGGTATGGCGTCGTGGCTCAGGTGGATAAGGTGCCATACCATAAATCCGGGGACCCAGGTTCGATTCCGACCCAAGGTCATGTCCCGCTCATTTCCTGTCTCTACACTGTCCTATCCAAATAAAGGTGAAAAAAGCCCCCCAAAAAAGTCTGATAACCTCAATTGCCTTTTTGTACTACTGTGAATGCCACTGTTCAGCAAAAAGAGAAATCTATGTTGGCAGAATGAGGAATTGAAAATTGACTTAATTAAGAATTCTTAATAAAGATAACAGTTTTATCATAGTTTGGATTATCATGGGCACATCATTGGCAAAACATAAAATTCTTAATGCAGACTGTTGCCTTGAAATTTCAAGTATTCTCAACTATTCTTTTTTTACAGTGCACAAGATGAGGAATGAAAACAAACACGTAACATTAACATTAGTACACCGGCGTTTTTTCAGTGATTGAAACACCTTCTCCGGCGGATCATTTAACATGGCTGGATGTAGTTAGAGTTAGCCTTTACAAACGTTTATGGTAACAAAAAGGAGCCCTGACCCAACCGATAGTGTTTGGTCAGTTCTCTTCCAGAATGAGGGAGCTTAAAGAGGAAGACGCTGTTTATGTAGCAAAGCTTGCTGCGGGTCTGAGGTGCAGGTGGAGCTGGGCCTGGCAAAAAATCCAGGTCAAGACTGAAGTGAAGGGAGTTCAGCACAGCTTCCCGCTGTCAGTTTTTTCATAAGCTAGACAAAGCCGGGTATTCAAAATGCGGCCTTTGCCAAAAAGAAATAAATTACAGCAACAGAGGCTCTCATGCTCTTGTGGCACACTGCCAAACAGAGGTGCACCGTCGTCAAGTGTGCACTGTTGTGAGCACATCCAGTGTCCTTCCAGTCCCAGAGCAAAGTGCTTCCAAGGGGCCTGATGTTATGAGGCAGCGAGTTAGGGTGCCTGTACCTACATTTCAGCGAGTTGCCAATGCAGAGGTGTGCATAGATTAGGCTAAATAGGCTAGGCTTGTAGTTTTCTGTAATTCTACCATTTCACTGTTTAACAGGTTAATTGATATTTGCCAGTAGGCTAATGTTAGGCAAAATAGGAGTAGACTAGCCTACATTACCAAAAAATACTGTACATTGCATGTTTAGTTAATTTAGAGATTAACTACCATAGCCTAGATCATGTCTATTGGAATGAGGATCCAGTCTTAACAACTTTGCAATAGCAATGGAAGTTTGTGAATATTAAACCAGCTTTAATAATGTAAATCTAATATTTTCTTTGTTTAGGCAATGGTTTTGGCTACTCTTGCTGAATATTCACTTCCTTTCACCTTTGCACCAGTGATGGTGAACCTGGCCCAAGTGCTGGCTGAAGACAAAGTAGCCCTTAGTGGGCTGAAGCTACGTTACCCGAAAGAGACACATGGCAAAGCAGAGGAAACTGGCCATGGAACGGCTTGTCCAGGCCAAAAAAAAAATGAAGAAATGAGATTTACTATTAGTAAATTACTCAGCTTGACATTGTTACTTGATTGTGGTTGATTTTGTTGATTGACCATCAGCCATTTTGCACTGATTGACCAAAAAAAAGGTTATGTTAATAAACAGGTTTTTTGTTTATCTGTAGCTATGTTGCACCTTTTTTCGGTGAGGGGGCGGGCTCGGGTTTTGGTTTACGTCGGGGGGGTAAAAAAGTTTGTCACCTTTTTCAGACCTTCTGAGTTTGCAGGTATGTTTTTAACAACACTCTGTAAACATTTGGGAACTGAGGAGACCAATTGCTGTAGTTTTGAAAGAGAAATGTTGTCCCATTCTTACCTGATATACAATTTCAGTTGCTCAACAGTTTGGGGTCTCCTTTGTTGTATTTTGTACTTTATAATGTACCAAATGGTTTTAAATGGGAGACAGGTCTGGACTGCAGCAGGCCAGTTTAGCATTCGGACTCTTTTACTACAGAGCCATGCAGTTTTAATAGAGGCTTTGCACTGTCACATGACCCTATAGCAATGGTGACTAGGGTGCCATGACAGGGGGCACACTTGTAGTGTTTCGTTCAGATGAATTAGTTATTGATCAGTATGGGAAGGTTTTGCTGCATGTTTGGATGTGCAAATCGCTTTGAACGAAACAAAGACATCAGATTTTTTCATTTACCAAAAGTAATTCATCAGGGGAAAAAAACTAGAGAGATTTCTAAAGGTAGAAGGGAACAATGGGGGGAAAAACATTCGGTGGGACTCAGTATTGAATGGAGAGGCCAAAAACCCTGTGAGGCCAAAAACCACCCACTTCATTTCCATAAAGATAAGAATCCCCCCAAAAAATGATTTCACAATTGCAGCATGGTGCTCATTCTAATACAGTGACATGAACATGAGCAACACAGTGGCTCTGCACAGCCTCACCTTCACCAAGACTTAAAAAGTGCATTTACATTGCTAATGATAATAGTAGAGCTCCATACTTAAGAAAATATGGTAACCCATCGAGTTGATTTTTCATGGACACACAGGGATCCCAGCCGTGTATGTCTGTCCGTCTGTGCCCCTCGCAATTCTGATTGGCTGTTTGATTTTGGCGGGAACTAGAAGCGCGAGCACACCTACATAACTTATTTTTGTCTGCAGATAATTTCATATTTATCGTGTTTTTCGACCGAGAACAACTCAAACAGCGCAACAAAATAATCAGTTTTACAAACTTTTTAAAAAGATGTCAGAACAAGTTAACCAAGGAGAGAAAGATGAAGTCAAAACCAGGAAAAGAGAGAGAGTTTTGACAGAGGAAGAAAAGGAAAGAAGACGTGAAAGAGCTAGAGAAAGGCGAAGAAATCTTTCACAAGAAAAGCGACAAGCTGAAAGATTAGATTAGACTAGATTAGATTAGATTAGATTAGATTAGATAAGATTAGATTAGATTAGAACTTTATTGATCCCTTTGGGAGGGTTCCCTCAGGGAAATTAAGATTCCAGCAGCATCATTGCAGGATAAACAGAGAATAGAAAATAGAGAAAAAAATTCTAGATAAATTAAATTAAATTAAATTAAGTATTTATTAAATTAAGTATGTAATTAAAGTATTTAAGAAAACATGTAAAAAATGAATTAATAGAAATGAGTTGTAGGAATTTAATTTTAAATAGTGATGTTGATTTTGAAATCACTGTGAAATCCTTTGGGATCTGACAAGTTGACCTGAATCCAGTCAGTATTTTCATGAATCGTGTATCTTTTGTTTTCAAAACATTTTGCTATAAATTCCTAAAGCACACTGTAGTTTATGTCCGTATTTGCACATGCTGATCGTGCTCAAATCAGCATCAAGTGTTTCCCATAATGACTGGGTCCCAAGCACACGCACAACGCGTTCTGAAGGATTTCTGAATGTAAATGCTCTTTAAGTCTTGGTGAAGGTGAGGCTGTGCAGAGCCACTGTGTTGCTCATGTTCATGTCACTGTATAAGAATAAGCACCATGCTGCAGTTGTGAAATTATTATTATTATTATTTTTTTTTTTTTGGGGGGGGGGGGGGGGGGAGGGATTCTTACCTTTGTGGAAATGAAGTGAGTATACCACAGGGTTTTTGACCTCTCCATTCGACACCGAATCCCACCAAATGGTTTTCCCCCCATTTTCCCTTCTATGTTTGAAGTCTCTCTAGTTTTTTCCCCCTGCTGAATTACATTTAGTTAATTAAAAAATCCGATGTCTTTGTTTCATTCAAAATGATTTGCATATGCAACAATGCAGCAAAACCTTCTTGTATCAACCAATAACAACTTACTTGGCTGAATGAAGCACTATAAGCGTGCCCCCTGTCATGGCGGTGTAGTTACCATTGCTATGGTCACGTGGCAGTGTAAAACCTCTATATGTTCAGAAAGCGGTCTGGCGTTGTCTTGCTGAAAGAAGGAAGGCTTTCCCTGAAAAAGATTTTGTCTGGATGACAGCATATTGCTCTGAAATGTGTTTATATCATTCAGCATTAATGATGCCTTCCCAGATGTACAAGCTACCCATGTCATGTGCACTAACGCCCCCTCATACCATCACAGACTCTGCTTTTGAACTGCACACTGATAACAAGCTGGATGGTCCCTCTCCTCTTTAGCCTGGAGGACGTGGGGTCCATGATTTCTAAAAACAATTTCTACTTTTGATTCATCAGACCTCGGGACAGTTTTCCACTTCACCTCAGTCCATCGTAAAAGAGTTCGGGCTCAGATTAGGGGGCGGGGTTTCTGGATATTGTTTATATCTGGTTTTAACTTGCATTTGTGGATGAAGTAATGAAGTGTTTTCACAGACGATGGTTTTCTGAAGTGTTCCTGAGCCCATACAGTGATTTCCACTACAGACACGTGTCTGCTTTTAATGCAGTGTCTCCTGAGGGCCTGAAGATCACAGGCATCCAATGCCAGTTTTCAGCCTTGTCTCTTGCATACAGAGATTTCTCCAGATTCTCTGAATCTTTTAATGATATTATGGACCATAGATGATGTGATCCAACAATTCTTTGCAGTTTTACATTGAGGAATGCTATTCTTAAATTACTGCACTGTTTGCCCACCTAGTCTTTCACAGAGCGATGAACCCCGCCCCATCTTTACTTCTAAGAGACTCTGCTTCTCTGGGAGGGTTAGGGTTAATTTGGCCAATTAACCAAATTAGTTTTTTTGGCATTACACAACTTTTTCAGTCTTTTGTTGCCCCTGTCCCAACTTTCCTGAAATATGTTTGACATCAAATTCAAAATGAGCATATACTTTTCAAAAAACAAAATTTCTCAGTTTCAACATGTGATATGTTGTCTTTGTACTATTTTCAAAGAAATATAGGGTTTCCATAATTTGCAAATCTTCACATTCTGTTTTTATTTATGTTTTACAGTGTCACAACTTTTTTGGAATTGGGGTTGTATACATACACCAAAGGCACAAGTTTATGAAACATTTAAATAAAAACATACCTTTTAAAATCCAGACCAAAGTCTGTGATGTTGAATGGCTTTGTGGAATAAATGTAAACACACTCTGTAATAAACAATGATAAGATGATGTAGAATTAAAATGAGAATAGGACAATTATAACACTTCACCTGCAGGTATGTGATTTACCTTTCTGCACATTTGGATTGATGTTAAAGGTCTCATTTTCAGATGAGATTTTTTCATGTGTGTAAAATCGCTGGCAGATAGTGAGGGGCGTGTCAGTGCCATTGGCCCTCTGAAACATGTGATTCCCCACGGTCACACTCCACAGGGTCAGGTACTGCTCAAAACACACAATACATATAACTGCCAGATCAGATGTTGCTCAAAACATTGCTCAAGGCACAGTCTGTGCCTCCTCCAATCACATTCAGCTGACTGTTAAAGGTTGAGTTTACATGCAAAGATTTTCCTCAGTAAAAAAACCTGGACAGACTGTATATAATCTACAGTCTACTGTCATTTGCAGGTTATATGAAATTTGTCTCAGTTTTATGCACATAAGGTGGGCAGGGTTTAGCATCAACATTGCCATAACAAAAAGAGGCGTGGCAGTCCTGTCAGTGCAAGGTCTGTTTTACTGTGACACACAGGACTCGTTGTTCTGCTGTGCTGATGGAACACCTACCGTTCTTGTGTTTCTAGAACAGTGGAGGTTAGAACCCAGACTGGGTGTGGAAATGGGACATGTGTATAGATGTACTGCCTGGAGCGGTGTGTAGCATTTCCAGCCCACAGGATATGCCTGTGTGGTTAGAGTTGACTCCATGTTCAGCACAATTTTATTTATTATCTTGTAATTAAATCCAGGAGACCTTAAAGCCCTGAGAATCAATTCCTTCCAGAACTCGGAAACAGCTTGGTTTGAGACGTTGTATTATCATGTGAGTCTTCTAATGAACTACAGGGTCTTGGGGATCAGGGTCATTTTGAAAACGGTCTTTGCTCAGACGTAGTCCAGTAGTCAGTGTTGAATAATTACGTGTGTGTGTGTGTGTGTGTGTGTGTGTGTGCTTTACCCTCATGATGATGTAATTGATGTGTTCATGCACTTCCTGCTGTGTGTAAACTGCATAAACACCTTTTCGCTCCTGGTAATTTTTCAGGAAAAGATGTTTAAAGGAAGTGAAGTTTTCCTCTCTGAAGATAACGCTCATTTCATTACTGAGTCCAAACCATACAAACTATGAACAATAAACAAACAAACAAACACACCTTAAAAAAGACAATAAACACAAACATACATTAAGAAAGACATTTAACAATATTACATATTCTACTGTTTATTATATAAATATAGCAATATTCAATACTAGATTGGATATTTTGTAAATATAATATTAAAATTTTTTTTAATTAATTTTTTTTAAATATTTTATCTCAAACACACACACACACACACACACACACAGTGGTGTTTTTCCTACCTGGACAGTGATAATTGTGATCTTGATGAGCTGTAATGTGAGTTTCCATGGTTTGCGTCCTCGAGTGCGATATTTCTCACACGGACTCATAAAGAAGTATTTTAATTTTCTCCTGAGCTCAAACTCTGAATTATTACCACTCACTACATACTCAGATGCCATCGTAACTACCCCTGCGTGCGTGTGTGTGTGTGTATGTGTGTGTTCTTCTCCCTAGAGTTTGTCCCGAGTTGGCGTCCACTTTGTGTGAATGGCAGAGGAACTGAAACATCACTGTTGAACTCAAACCTCAAACTGGCCAAACCTGACACACACACACACACAGATGTAAAGATATAATTCAGAATACTCTCTGTTTGTCTCTCTTTCTTTCACTGTCTTTTACACTGAGTTATTGTAAGTATTGTAAGTAATTCCTCTTGAATTAATTTAAAATTATACATTTACACATTTATTTCTGTTTGTCTTTTTTTATTTGCATGATGTTTGTTAGTCATTAAAGTTATTCTCTAGTTATTATAGTTATAAGCCAATATTCACTGGTCAAAACCTAAAATGCTGATATCACATTAAACTGTGTTTCATCTCAAATCCAAAAAAATTGAGTAAAAGTGTAAAAACACTGTGTTAGGAAATTCAGGAAGAAAAAAATGCTTTAATGGCTCCAACAAATCTATAAATATACATTAGTGATGGTGTGCATTAGTCCCTAATATTTAAAAAGCTGTATTATGATAAAATTATAATCTGTGCTGTAATTTTCAGGGGGTCTGAGAAATGTTTACTGTAAAATGTGTACTATTTGCTCTGCTGCCACACTTCGATCATGCGTGAGATGTACCTGAGCTGTATTCATCAATCCAGTCTGCACACATTCACCACATAGCAGTCAATCACATCAGTATGAGACATCAGAGATCAGATATCAGAGATCAGATATAAGCCTCATCAGCCTCAGCTTCAAGGTTCAAGGTTTTTTTATTTGTACCATACCGTAGTACTGGTAAATTTGTTGTGCAGGCAGGAATTCAGCGATCCCAGTACAAAATAACAACTATGTAAAATACATTGTGACAGACAAGACAACAACAATACACACATCCTAACATATATACAATCCTTAAAAGTATAGTCTTTAAAAAGTGCTTCATCATCAATTGTTCAGTATGAACAAGATTGTTCACCTCTGGGCCTGACTGTTCAGCAATACAATTGAAAAGCCAATGAAAAATCAATAAAAGTCCATCTAACGTGGGTTTTGTTCCCCTCCAGATGTTTAAATAAAAGGTTTAGCAGGGTAAGTGTAGCATCTTCAATGCCTCTGTGTGCCCTATAAGCAAATTGCATGGGGTCAAGTGCATGTGCAGTCCTCTCTAGAAGCTCCAACTTAGCAATTTTCTCAAATGATTTCATTAAAAGAGAGGTGAGGGCGACCGGTCTAAAATCATTCAGTGTTTTAGGTCTGCTGACTTTAGGAACAGGGATAACCTCTGCTTGTTTCCACAGCCTGGGCACCTTGTGCTGACTCAGTGATACATTAAAAATGTAAGGAAAGATTGGACTCAGTTGTCTTGCACATGACTTAAGTAAGATTCCACTTATTTTATCAGGTCCAGGACTTCTATTTGTTTTGAGAGAAAGGAGACACTTTTCCACTTTTCTTTGTTCTAGTACTAAGTGTTGGTCATCTTTAAGAGAGCACTGGCTAGATCCCAATTTGACCCGAAACCATCAATAGTGATGCAGGAGCCCTTCATCTGTTTTATGCCTGCCATTGTCTTCATACCAGACCAGGCAGCGAAAAGGTTCTTATCTGCTAGTTTACTCTCTACTTTAGTTTTATATTTCTGTTTAGCCCGTGAAATTTCATTTCTCAGCTCTCTGTTAGCTACTTGAAGTTCAGAAGGTCTCCACAATTAAAGGCCAGCCTCTTCTACTGTAAATGAACCCTGACTTCCTTGGACATCCAGGGTTTGTTATTGGGGTACACCTTGATCTTTTTGGTGGGAATGATCATATTCTCACAGAAAGTCATATAAGAACAAATCACATCAGTGAGTTCATTAATGTCTGTGCAGGAGTCTTTAAACATCTCCCAATCGGTGCAGTCAAAACACCCATGGAGACAAGCAGT
This sequence comes from Neoarius graeffei, assembly GCF_027579695.1. Taxonomy (NCBI): domain Eukaryota; kingdom Metazoa; phylum Chordata; class Actinopteri; order Siluriformes; family Ariidae; genus Neoarius; species Neoarius graeffei. The sequence continues at coordinate 130,167,241 of NC_083569.1, forward strand.
CGATTCGTCAGACCAAATGTTGACCTCTTTGGCCTGTATTTTTTCACTTTTTAGTACAGTTTTATATACAGGAAGAAGGAGCACACAATTGTGGTCAGCAGAACCTAATGGAGGCAGCCGAATTGATTTATAAGCTCCCTTTACTGTACCATAGCAGAGGTCTAATATCTTGTCCTTCCTAGTTGTGCAAGTAACATATTGATACAAGTTCTTTAAGGACTTTTTCAATGACACATGATTAAAATCTCCCAATATGAAATGTGGTGCTTCAGGTGCTATTGACTGTAGTTTCTGCACTACCTCAAAAACATTGCTTGTTGCAAAAGACAGATTTGCTTTGGGGGGAATATACACAGTCGTGATGAATATCTGGGGGAATTCACGGGGCAGGTAGAATGGGCGGAGCGACACTGACAGGAGTTCCACGTCAGGCGAACAGAGGCTTTCCCTCACTATCACAGAGCTGCAATAGCGCTTGTTAACATATATGCACACCCCCTCCCCGAGATTTCCCTGTGATGTCCGCATTCCGATCCTGGCGGAATGGGACTCCAAATCCATCGATAGAGAGATCAGTATCCGAGTTCTGCTCTGTAAACCAGGACTCCGTGAAGGCCATGACGCAGCAGTCCCTGTAGTCACGGAGGAAACGAACGTTTCCTTGAAGCTCATCCAATTTATTCCACAAAGACTGTGCATTCCCCAGGATCAGGGACGGCAGGGGAAGACGAGCAAGCTGCCGCTTCTTCAGGCGCAGCCTGACCCCTCCCCTTTTACCCCGCTTCCGTATTTTAGTTCCCCTCTTGTAATTGCTGCCAAGATTCACATTAACATCTCATCGGATCTCATCTGGTAACTCTGTCAGATGAAAGTCTGAAGTCGACTCAGCGATTTGGATCTATGTGGTCCACTGCAGCAGAAAATCCCGAGTATATTGTATCCTTGGACCAGGAAGTGCAACCCCGCCGACCCCCAGCGACAGGTTGCTCAAAGTCCACAAAGGCCATAATGCAACGAGGACAAACAGATCCATCCCAGCAGATAAATAGGAAAAATGCCTAGAAGCACTTGCATGTGACGATCGAAGCATAGAGACATAAAAAAAAACCATTCATAAGATCACTACAACATAAAACATAGGACGCTGAAACAACCCTCTGCCGGTCGCAGCGTGCACATTTAGATCTAAAAAACAAAACACAAACAAAAAAACCCTTTCAGCCGGAATGCTCATTTACTCAGCAATGTTAAAGTAGAAATGTAGTGAAGGGAAAACGGAAATAAACACTATTTGTGATTTAAATATGGTAAAGCACTTGGTCTTAGTTTAATTTACATTCACACTCAAACTGAAACTTCCACATTAACCTCACTCCTGTTCACGAGGAGGTAAACATAGATATTTCTGATGGTTCCGTCTCATTTTCACCCTCACTGTGTTAGTGCTTGATGCTAAGTGTAATTCATAATAATAATAATAATTTATTTCTTGAGCGCATTCCATGTAAATCTCAATGCTCTTACAAAATAGAGATATGTAAAAAATACATCATATTAAAATATATATTCACTGTATCTAAAAATGTCGATCAACAATGTCGAATGGTTATTTTTGATTAAACAAGTAAGTTTTAAATTTTTTCTTGAAAGTTTCACAGGAGGGTGCTTCACATATCTCCAGTGGAATAGCATTCCACAGTCTGGGGGCACAAGTAGAGAATGCTCGTGCTCCGTAGCTGTTGGTCTTGAATTGAGGACTTGACAAGTGCAGATAATCCTTGCTTGAACACAGCATTCATCTTGGTTGGTGGAGCCTCAAGAGATCACTGAAATACTTCGGTGCAGAGCTACTGACAGTCTTGTAAGTCACCAGAAGTATTTAATTGTAGTGTAATGTAAGTCACATGGTGTTTTAAAAAAAATTTCATAACACGTCTGAGGTAAACGTAGATATTTTTGATGGTTCTGTTACATCCCATTTTAACTGTGTTAGTGCTTGATGCTAAGTGTAAGTTTAGCCACATGGATTTTTTTTTTCATTTTAAATAAATTAGCACATCAGAGGTAAATGGTGATGTCCCTGATGATGATGATGATGTCATTTTCTCCTTTACTGATTATTTATGGCCTATATAAAAGACTTCATGGCTACATTCTCACTAACTAAGGGTGTTTTCACACTTGGTCCCTTTCAGCCATCTAACCGAACTCAGATCGATGACTCAGCATTTTTTGCGCATATGTGAACACTCCAACCGTACCCAGACCCCTTTAAAGCGAACCGAACTCAGGAGGTGGTCTCAGTACGGTTTGCTAAAAATCAACGGTACGGTTCGCCTAATCTGCGCACTGTGAACAAAAAGCGCACCGGGTTCACTTCACCTTTTTCACTGTAGTTTAACCTTCTTCGTTTGCCGTAGTTGGTCACGTGACTGTAGCAGGGAAACTCAACTTCCTTTTGGAACTTACCACAGCCGCTTTACAGTTCTCTGAACTTACTGACTGATGAGTCGGCCACAATAAAAAAGCGAGCATGGCAGCAGCGGGTCTCGGTCGAGACAAACGAAGCCATGTTTTGTGCTCATAGATAGCTGGAATAAATTTATTTTCCTTAATCCGCACTATTTTTATCAAAGAATACAGCAGGGCAAGCATGGCAGCAGACATTTTGATTCAAGAGAAAATTACCCAGAATTCCGTGCACTGGGGGTCTGAGGGCTCTAGAGGACCTGGTGTGAACAGAAAGAGGACTGAGGCCCCATCAAAGCTTAACTGGACCAGAAAGAGAACCCAGTCCTCTTTGTAATAAATTCACAGTGTGAACACAAAAAGAACTGAGTTCTTTTTCTGTTGGTCCACTTTTTGGTCCACTTAAAGAGGACTGAGTCTGGTTCCTTTAAAGGGGACCAGGTGTGAAAACACCCTAAATCATTAGCCTGAGTCACAAATGCAAGCTCTGTCACAAATGGTACCTGATTTATATTCTGATTTTTCTCCCAATTTATTCAACGGCAGCCAAAACCTGTCTAAATATAACTTTCTCATGGTTTTGCCTGAATTTCATTCCCTTTTTTCACTACTCAGTAAACAAAAAGCGTCTTTCTTGAGGATTTTACAAATGCAATGCTAAGTATTCTCTACCAGAACGGATAAAATAATCTTCTCTGTTTAAATAAAGTATGCACACAAGAAAGAGGATCTTCATAAACGGCCTTGAACAGGCTCTCTGATCTCACTTCCTGTTTACTTTCCGCAGTACCACATTGAACACTGATACAGAAACGTTGAATCAGTGGCGCCCTCTGTGGGCCATATTTGAGCAATGCACAATAAGCCTTTATTTAATCCCTGCTCTACATTAATGTAAATACTAACAGTTCATGAATATTTGTCTACATAAAAATAACATTTAAAAAGTCCACAGCCCAATATATAATTACAAGTACTTAGCAGTCTGCAGGGTGTATAATAAAAATGTTAATAGTATTGTAATTAAACATTTAACCAAATTTTGTCAAATATACTTGAGTTAAAATTTTAAAAACGTTATTGGTCAAGTCATATTTTAATTTAAAAAACATAGATATGAAAAAGTAGATACTCCATGAGGCTAAGTTACACATGTGAGGAAGGCACCTTTCCACGTTGGGCTCATTGAATGAGTAAAATCGTTGACACAGTGCAGTGCACCTGGCTGTAAAACACAGTGGATTACTGATTTCAGGAGAAGACTGAATAATGTGTTCATTTTATACAGGAGTTATGATGGTGAGACACTGAGATGTGTAGCTTCATCATATTTGTTTGTACATACGAAGTGTGTTTGTTGACCGTTAATGTATATGTTTTACAGTCAGTTTAATGTATATTTTGATACAATGAGGTACTGAATTGAAAAAAAATTGAATCCCTTTACTTTTAGAAAAGCATCAGTAATCTCAGGTATGCCTTTGTACAATTTTATAAGGAAATTGTCCATTTTTTTTATAAACATCCTGGAGAATCTGTAGCTCTTCTGGAGACTCACTTTTGTTTCTGCAGCTAATTCCTGACAGAATTCATGATTTTTTTTTTTTTACTGACATCCACATATTCCTCTGTAATGTAATTATTTATTAGAAAAGTAATGTGTGACATCTCATCTCATCTCATTATCTCCAGCCGCTTTATCCTGTTCTACAGGGTCGCAGGCGAGCTGGAGCCTATCCCAGCTGACTACGGGTGAAAGGCGGGGTTCACCCTGGACAAGTCGCCAGGTCATCACAGGGCTGACACATAGACACAGACAACCATTCACACACACATTCACACCTACGGTCAATTTAGAGTCACCAGTTAACCTAACCTGCATGTCTTTGGACTGTGGGGGAAACCGGAGCACCCGGAGGAAACCCACGCGGACACGGGGAGAACATGCAAACTCCGCACAGAAAGGCCCTCGCCGGCCACGGGGCTCGAACCCGGACCTTCTTGCTGTGAGGCGACAGCGCTAACCACTACACCACCGTGCCGCCATGTGTGACATCTATAAATGTTTATTACTGACTGAATAATGTATACATCATGCAAAACAGTGGCCTTGATGGACCTTGTGTGGGTTTTTCTGGTCATTATTATTTCTGTCAGGTGTTGGATGATACCTCAGACATTTGGAGATTCAAATTAAAAACATGCCCTCAGAAAACACTAGCCTGTTAAACTGCTGAACGTTTGACTGTAGTAAAGGTGATGGAAAATGTTGGTAAGCACTTATTAGAGGGCCCAGAAAATAGGGTTGGGATTGGTCAGGTGGAACACAATTGTTAATCAGTCCAAACCTGGATTTACTACATTAATCTGGTCCTTACATGGATCCCTGAGAACACTGCCACCATGCCATCACCAGCAGCCATGTTTCATTCCTGTTTTTAACACTTCCCCTCGTACACTTCCCCTCAGCTATTTCTCCTGCCCATCACTGTCGACTTCAGGAACCAAATTTACTGCCATTTTTACAGAACAGTGGAAGTAGCTGAAGTTTAAATAGCAATAAATGAATTCATTCCTTCTTCAGTTCGCACTTTATCCTGTTCAAGGTAAAAGCCAATCACCAGCTGGAAACACAAGGTGGCACGAATCACCTCAGGTGGGACGCCAGTCTATTGCAAGGCATCGTGCATGCACGCACACACACACACACACAACAACACACACACACAGTCAGATGCTCACGCAAACGTAAAGACACTTTAGCATAGCCAATCCAGAGAACCTGGAGGAAACCCAGATAAAACACAGGAAGGACATGTGAATCTCAGCACAGAAGATACTAAAACCTGGGACTCTGGAGCTGTGAAGCAAAAACCCTGCCCTGTCTGCTAGAAATAACTTCCATTTGAATGTAACTTAAATTTCCAGATAAATTATTTTAGCTCCATCACATTTGTGTGTGTTTGCTCGAAAGGAGTGCACAGTTGTGAAACACAGAGGAAGTCAACAAGAGTGTGTTAAAAAACAGGACTGAAACACAGCGATTGTATTTTAACTCTCAGAGTGCATTATCAACAGACAGGTTTAAGGAACGGGAGCGGAGCGGCAGAAAGTTCGCATCCCCACTGCTTCCTGTGCTCCCACAAGCACCTGCTTCTGCATCCTGGTCTTCCACAGTGATGTCATTAGGAAGAGGTGGGGCTCCAGGATCACCAGGCCTGGGAAGGCTGGATGATGTCGTTAGGCTAGCAACGCCACTCACTGACATGCAGTCCTGCCCCCTCTGCTGATTCACAGCAAAAGAGAGGTTCATAGAGCTGCTCATTACAGAAGAGGCGGGACTTCGTTCCCCATCAGGGTGGAGACAAACAGTGGAGCACTTATCGTAATCATAGAAGTCTGCCTTCGACAGGTTGTTTGTGGCTCCGGATGTGTCCTTTGAAGTTGAGTTGGACACACCCGCTGCTGGAAAGACACAAAATTCAACATAACTGCTTTACTGGAATAATCTTGATTTTTTTTTAAAGAGTAAATGAGTTGCTATGTCTGGGAGCACTACCTCTGAGTGCCTCAATCTTCTCGTTCTTGCACCGTTGCACCTCGTCAGTGATCTTGGCGATGATGAAGTTGAGTGTTTGGCAGCGCTGGATTGACTCAATCAGTGTGTCCAGACCTCGCGGGTTCTCAGCGATGAGGTCGAGTAATTTACCGGCGCGTTTTCCCCGTGTGCTCCTGCAGTTGATTTCCTCCGTGTCCTCTCGTGTCAGGATCTTCTTCGAGCGCAGGTAATCATAGTGCCTCTCTGCAAGCAGCTTCTCTACCAGGTATGGACGAAGAGACTCCAGAGCCTGAGTGGAACAGAAAAACAAGGCATTGTGGGAAAATTCTCACAAATTATATATTACACAAGTGACTCCATGTTTTTCTGTAGATATTCTCATCGGTTAATCTAAAACAAAACCCAGCAGAGACTCATCTGCTTTCAAATCTGCACCACCTAGGTAGCCTATATACAATAAATAGTGACACTACTTATGCAAAGTTTTTCCTATAAAACTAACAAAACATGTGATTGGCAGAAATAGTTTACAGCCTTCAGGCTGTGTGCTTTAAGTTAAGAATCCTCACTGAAACAGGTCCAGTTCTTAGACCCAAACTGAAATTTTATTTCCATAAATATCATAAAGAGCCCTTCGGTCCACCAGGTAAAAGTTCACAGTGCAGGTTTGCTGATGATCTCCTGAATGTAGTGTTGTCCTGCAGATGTACAGAATCTCCTGTGAAGAAGTCGGTTCCACTCAGCACGAACACTCTGTAATGATGTTCAGCTTTAGGTGCGTCTAATAGGGAGGGAAAGTAAAGTAATCTCATCGCCCCCTACTGGATGCGTTCCAACCTCTACGGCAAAATGAATGGGAATATCTTTTCAAAACATTACATTTCGGGTTACACTTCAAAGTTAAGACAATGGCTTCCATATGTTGTGCATGTCGGGCAGCTCTATCGATCCTGGTGATCATACTTTATTTTTTCCACCGATTTGAATTGTTTTGAATGTTTTTTAATAAGCCGATCAAAGACGACACGGACCCAACGTCGTATGTGACGTCACCGCAAGTCTAGCGCCTTTACAAATCTGTAGCAGGTCGCGGCCGGCGAGTAGCCTACATCAACATGCTGATTTGTGTAGCGTGGTTGGTGGAGTATTTCTGTACCAATAAGAAATGCATCCCTCGTGGGGATAACCATTACAGATCAGCGCATGTAGTCAACTGCCGCTATTCACAGGGAGAGCTGTCAGCACTCGGAAGGGCGAGTATGAAGAACAAAACTTATCAAGCCTACTGCATACATGTCAACCTATACGGAATGTCCGTATTTTATACGGATTTGATTCAATAAACGTAGTATACGGGCGTACAAATAAGGTTATACAGATTCTTAAAAAAAACTTCAATATTTATTTAGAGCTATAATCAATTCCCACGATGATAAAAGAGCGCATAATATTTACAAACGTACTGTACACCACAGACAGCCAGTAAAGAGTCTTATGAAATCGCGCGTTATCTTGTGGTAGCGAGACTTCGTTCCACTTCTGATCCTGCGCACACCGCATTGCGAGAATCCCGCCAACCGTGAAGTAACATTTCCACCTGAGTGACTTTCACGAGCGACTGAAAAGATTCTGAATGGGCACTCCGGCAAGATCAACACAGACACTTGCTGTGACGCGCAGCCTCGTGAGGTATTGGTGCAGACAGGGCTCGAAATTAACTTTTTTTCTTTGTGTCCCCCAGTGGTCCCGAATTCTGTGTTGTATTGTCCTGAATGGAAGCAATAGTGTCCCCATTTTTTTCCTCTCTGAAATAACCAGTGGTTAATATTATCATATGAAGTTACTATTATATTTGTAACTATGCGATTTTGAACCCTTTATATCATTTTTACAATAAGTCACAAGACACAAGCGACACATGTCCTATACATCATCTACTTCAAAATTACAGTTATTGCATTTTCAGTTTATTAAACTTTGGCGATCTCACTGTATGAATAGATCCCCGTTTATTTAAAGGGGCCAACTAGCTCATTCAGAAAATGTTTCAACTCCCTACATCTGCAGTACACTTTAGTTGAAAATAAGACCCCTTTTATGTTCATTTCATCTACTTATACCTTGAATATCTGTTGGCATTTATAAGGCCAACTTATAATTTTCACCATTACCGTTATCCATTTTATGAACTTTCGCTGCCGAAACGTGGGTGCAAATGTTAGCAACATCAGCATAGTGCCAGGTCCGAGCCTAGTTGTGCTGCTGACTGACTAAACTTTCTGAACTAGAAAGACACCAAGAAAACTCACTTATTCTGTTGAACGGTATCTTCCTTCAATATCATCCACATCATTCCTGTTGTATTTTATAACGTGTCTAACAGTGTTCATTCAGTTCATTCAGTTGCTCGCGTTGCCTGCAGACCAGGCAATGACACTTTGGATCCTGAAGGTCCCGGAGACGTTATGTCTGGGCTTTCAGTTTCTTCCCCGCGGTCGGTCCACTTCAACCACTTAAGCATTTTTGTTCTGGCAAGAGTCGGCGCAGCGTGTGCGGTAGCAATTCCATTCCAAGTCCATATAATGCGGACACCGGCCGAAGATTCTAGAACAGAATGCGCTGCTCTGTAGCCTACGGATGCAGGTGCATCGAAAGTGTAGCTACTATGTATTTTTCGCTGTTAACATTTTAAAATTAAAATTGACAAATTAGGTGAATGTCTACGTATGTGTTACGGCTTTGTAAATAATATTAATGTAGAACTTTTTTCTAGATCTATTTTTTTCCATTGTCCCGGGATTGTCCCAGATATGATAATTTTGTGTCCCGATGACATTTTTTTATGGTCCCCGGGACGTCGGGACACTGTTAGTTTCGAGCGCTGGGTGCAGAGCGCTAAAAAAGCTGTCATGGAGTACAATTCAGAACATTAGAGTGACACTTTGTGTTTTTGTCAAACATTGGAGCTTTGTATTCATTCTGAAGGTTTATTGTTATTAATATTGAATAAAAAGTAACTTGGATATATCATTGTTAATTATCATTCAAATTTTAGGTAAATTATTTTAATTTGCATCTTATACGGATTTTATAAGGGAAATACGGATTTTGGAGATTGGTTATACAGGTTTGATTGACCAAAGGTTGACATGTATGCTACTGCTGATGTAATATGAACGACTCTGACTAGACAGTTTGGTTGTAGTCCGTTTCTGACAGGTTAGGCGCAATTTCAATCTTTTAAAAGACAGCGAAATTTCACCTGATACTTTCACAGTTAGTAGATAATCCCAACATATACAACATATTTTTGGGGGGATGTACAAGTTCCACGTCATAACTTCGTGGGTTTTTTTAAAAATCGGGTTTATGGGAATTTTGATAGTATGGCTCTCTAGCCTGGGCCCACCCATCCTAAGCGTGACACAACACGAGGGCCTGTTGCGAGCTTAGTCTGGCCAGGCAGGCTATCTACAGCATTTCCAAGCTCCCAAAAAATCGGGAACCAATCAACTTTGAGCATCTCCAACGGCCCTGGGTAGAGGCGTGTTCAAGGCACTGACGTAGTAGAACTGCGACCGGAAGCCATAGATTGTTTACAGAATCTATGCCGGAAGCGCTTCATTCACATCACGAACATGGAGCAGCGGCAAGCCTTTAACACAGCGGTAGATGCTGTATTGAAAGCATTCAACGGGAAGTTCTCATTGAAAACGGAGCAAAGAGCAGCCCTGGAGGTATTTATTGAAAGGAAGGACGTTTTCGCCTTGCTCCCGACCGGCTTCGGTAAGAGTTTAATCTACCAGTTAGCCCCGTCGTGTCATATACGTCAGAGGAAAGAGTGATGTGATTGGTTTAAGCTTCGTCACAGCCTTTTCTGGCTTCGACCAGTAGCAAACTGAGGCATTTCAGGGAGGCGGGTCAACCACGGGCTCTGGGAAACGGTTTGGCTTAATAGCTTGGCCAGACCAAATGCTCGGAGAGCTTTGAAGTCGCGTTAGCCAGGCTAATGGCTCTCGGCTTAGGAACGCTACCGCTAGGTGCGCTGTGTTTCACTTTCCCTCCCGATACCATAGATTTACATAGAAGACTAGATTCCTCACCGCGTATTCCAGAACGTCCGCACAGGGCGGCCATCTTACCACAGACAAGGGGGATGAAGACTTACGCAAGCACAGCCCAGCACTCACATTATGATTTAGGACATCAAAGTACTGACTTTGATGACAAGCTGATGTGTGTGTCTGCAGTGGCGGCTCCTGAATTTTTTTTCGGGGGGGCAATTTTCCCCCGTTATGTCTACACGGACCGTAAATGTCCGCAGGACTGAAGTAAATTGACCTAGGTAGCAAATCAATTGGCCGAACTTGTTTTTGCCTGGTAAATTCAGATATCAATATAGACAATATCTCTTCTCTCCACTAGGTGGCAACACTGAACAAGTTAAAGGTGGCAAACTAAGGTAGCCTAGTAAACTAGACCCACCTGCCTAGCAGCCAAAAATATTTTTGCCTACGAGTGGCAAATATTCACATTTAGTCTGGCTTGCCAGGCTAAAACTAAGGAAGATTCATTGTGAAGCCTTCAAAGCAAAACATTTGGCATCACAATCAATTAATATTACATTACTCATTTATTTTCTCATATTATTCCAGTATTCTATAATAATTAGACACAAATTCTTAATTATAAACATATTCTAATTTCTTCAATTCTAAAGAATGCAATTAAAGTGGCAGGATATAAATCCAAAACAAGTGTTTATTTAAGTTTTGAAAAAGATGAAGAAAAGCATAACCATCAAACAAACGTGCAGCTTAATTATGTGTTTTTTTTATATGGAATTGCACCATTTTAACAACAAATAATAATTCTAAATAAATTCTGCAGTTTTTTTCCCCAAGAATTCCTCCAGAAAGCCATGCCTTAAAAGGAAATTTAAAGTATTACAAGCATGTCAATGAACACAAAAGGCTTTAGTTATTTAGCTATACACACACAAGGTTACACAAGGTTTTGTAGTCAGTGCAACTTGGCTTAACAAGTTGGAAAAAAGGTGCTGCTGGTTCCAATGAACACATATACTGTACAATATATAAAAACTGAAAATATGCTTAATTTACACCAAGTCAGAGAGAACTTGAGGCTACTGAAATATTCCAAGCATGGCAATGTTAAACTGCCACTGGTAAAACAAAAACATGGCAATGTTAAACTGCCACTGGTAAAACACACACACACACACACACACAAACAACTTTTGCCTAGTAAATTCAAATATCAGATATCACTGTACCGTCTGCTGTGCTACTTCCAGGGTGGAAGAGAACGCAAGGGTAGCAAAAACGAGCATTGACTACATCACAGCCAGCTCGCCAAGTTTTCCAGTGGTACCAGTTCTTGTTAAAACCTCTTGAGTAGGTCTTCTCCCCCTTCGTAGACACTTGCTTGATGTTTAAATTCGGTCTAGGAGGTCCTAGCTGTTTGATTGCCGTTTTCTCCTCATTGGTACGACGACTAAAGGGAACTTCTTTCAGAGACGCTATCGTATTGTTGCACTCAACACTCGCCGCCATCTTCATAGAATGTTCACACATTTCCCACGCAAGTTGCGTTTTCCAGCCCAAAATTATGTTCAAAACCCGCCAAAATGCACTTAAAACCAATCTGGCAACACTTGCACGGCGCAATAGGCGTATGATGTAAGCACGCTGCTTGTGCGAGCACATAAAACCCAATAGAAAATGCATTGGGAGCAGGATTTTCGAAAAAAACGTACGTACCATTAGTGTCAATGGGAGATTCTGGGGCAAATCTGAACCTGACAGAAATCGCCCCAAAAGGGCGTGGCTACACCAGGCGCGACCTTAGCCTGATTGGACAATGACATTACTGTTGGTAGTAGGAGTAGATAAAAAAAAATAAAAATAAATCTTCCTCCCTGTTTGGGAGTGCGTTGCCCAAATTGCCCCTATTAACGAGCCGCCAGTGTGTGTGTGTTTTAATTGTAGATGTTTATATCAGTATGGTTAGTTTTATTTTAACTGCACATTGGAGCCTAGTCAAATGAAATTTCAGTCTTCTGTGCTAACATATATTGACTTTGACATGATAATCAGCTTTGAATGTTCTTTTTGTAAATGTAAAGATATCTTTTTATCCTTGGAAGTATAACCACATGTGATTAAGTAAGTGCTTTTTTTTGTCACAAACTACCGTGAGTCGCTGTCACTGTTTTATACTATTACTTACTCAGGCAGTGCATTTGTTATTATGCTATGATGTGAGTTTGCATTTGTTATTATGCTGTGATGTGAGTTTATATTTGTTATTATGCTATGATGTGAGTTTACATTTGTTATTATGCTATGATGTGAGTTTACATTTGTTATTATGCTATGATGTGAGTTTATATTTGTTATTATGCTATGATGTGAGTTTATATTTGTTATTATGCTATGATGTGAGTTTATATTTGTTATTATGCTATGATGTGAGTTTATATTTGTTATTATGCTATGATGTGAGTTTATATTTGTTATTATGCTATGATGTGAGTTTATATTTGTTATTATGCTGTGATGTGAGTTTACATTTGTTATTATGCTATGATGTGAGTTTACATTTGTTATTATGCTATGATGTGAGTTTATATTTGTTATTATGCTATGATGTGAGTTTATATTTGTTATTATGCCATGATGTGAGTTTACATTTGTTATTATGCTATGATGTGAGTTTATATTTGTTATTATGCTGTGATGTGAGTTTACATTTGTTATTATGCTATGATGTGAGTTTACATTTGTTATTATGCTATGATGTGAGTTTACATTTGTTATTATGCTATGATGTGAGTTTACATTTGTTATTATGCTATGATGTGAGTTTATATTTGTTATTATGCTATGATGTGAGTTTATATTTGTTATTATGCTATGATGTGAGTTTACATTTGTTATTATGCTATGATGTGAGTTTACATTTGTTATTATGCTATGATGTGAGTTTATATTTGTTATTATGCTATGATTTGAGTTTGCATTTGTTATTATGCTATGATGTGAGTTTATATTTGTTATTATGCTATGATGTGAGTTTACATTTGTTATTATGCTATGATGTGAGTTTACATTTGTTATTATGCTATGATGTGAGTTTACATTTGTTATTATGCTATGATGTGAGTTTACATTTGTTATTATGCTATGATGTGAGTTTACATTTGTTATTATGCTATGATGTGAGTTTACATTTGTTATTATGCTATGATGTGAGTTTACATTTGTTATTATGCTATGATGTGAGTTTACATTTGTTATTATGCTATGATGTGAGTTTATATTTGTTATTATGCTATGATGTGAGTTTATATTTGTTATTATGCTATGATTTGAGTTTGCATTTGTTATTATGCTATGATGAGTTTGCATTTGTTATTATGCTATGATGTGAGTTTACATTTGTTATTATGCTATGATGTGAGTTTGCATTTGTTATTATGCTATGATGTGAGTTTATATTTGTTATTATGCTATGATGTGAGTTTATATTTGTTATTATGGTATGATGTGAGTTTGCATTTGTTATTATGCTATGATGTGAGTTTATATTTGTTATTATGCTATGATGTGAGTTTATATTTGTTATTATGCTATGATGTGAGTTTGCATTTGTTATTATGCTATGATGTGAGTTTATATTTGTTATTATGCTATGATGTGAGTTTGCATTTGTTATTATGCTATGATGTGAGTGCATTAGGGTTTTGAGGTGGATGAAGTATTTCTGAAGTTTCAGAAGTGAGTAAGCTGTTTATTTAACTTTAGCTTCCCCTACGGCCCTATCACATGTAAAAATATTTTCACTAAAAATTGGAAATAAATGGTATGGTTATTTGTCCTAAGGCCGCAGTTATCCATAAGTATGCAGTGTTAGGCTTCTCACAGCATAGGAATTTCAGCATGTATTTTTTTAAAACATAAATTGATTATTCATCATTAATATCATAAATACATACTTCCGTTTGTTTGTTTTATATAACAAACCAAACCGTTTGAATATCGATTGAAACTTGAGGAAGTTACGGTCATCTGAAAAGTACATCTCGCTGCCAGCACGGTGGAATGGGTGAGCCAGCTGTGTGAGGGAAGATGGCCGCCATGTGCGGATGTTCCACTTCGCTGACGGGCAGCGGGGACGAGGCGGCGAGTCTTAATGTAAATCTATGGATACCGATACAGCATACAGAGCGCGCGCACTCAATACACCTCCGATCACTTCCTCCGCACACCTGTACCGGAACTCTCACTGCAGACCACGCCCAAACCTGACTGCGACTGGCTCGAAAACCTCCATGACGTCACGGCCAGTTCCACAGCGGTGTTGGGCCGTGTGGGTGGGCCGTGTGGGTGGGCCGTGTGGGTGGGCCGTGACTCACCTGGAAAGCGCGACTACACTTTTATTTTTTTGCACGCGCGTCGCCAAAGCGCAAACTAACCGGATTTCCAGATTCTTCAGAAACACAATATTACAGCTTCTGCTTGATTTTACTCTAACTTCCCACATCTAGACTACAGACGAGTTCATCTTTCACTTTCAGACCAACTACTCATTTAATGGCTCGTGTTTATAAAAACTATGATGTTGACTGGAAGTGCTTCAGTGATGTCACTGTTAAAGCACTCATGAAGTTCAGTGACTTACATTCTTCTTCACTTCGGCCATTTCGTCTTCCGTCAGGTGAGGCATATCCATTCTGCTCAAACTACTCAGTCTCAGTTTAAATAGCAAATTTAAAACAAGAATTAAAGCGCATTGAGTATTAACTTGCTTTACTCGTTTACAGTTAAACTTCATTAAAGGCACACGACGCTCGAAAGTGAAGTAACTTCTCTCCGCACTTCCGGATTGAGCGCACCGACGCGATGAAAGAGAGGCGGATGTGGAAGGCCATCAGGCTCAAAACGTGTTTAAAATGTCTGGAGGAGGACAATATGGAATACAATCAACGTCA
The DNA here is from genome assembly GCF_027579695.1 of Neoarius graeffei. NCBI lineage: Eukaryota > Metazoa > Chordata > Actinopteri > Siluriformes > Ariidae > Neoarius > Neoarius graeffei. The sequence goes on from NC_083569.1 coordinate 130,182,285, forward strand.
AATAGCGTGCAAATTGGCTCCCAATCTAATTTCGTATTGATTATAAAATACAACTATTGATCTTTAAAGCACTGAATGGTCCTGCACCTCAGTGAACTTCTGGTCTTTTATGTCCTGCCATGCTACAACCCCGATTCCAAAAAAGTTGGGACAAAGTACAAATTGTAAATAAAAATGGAATGCAATGATGTGGACGTTTCAAAATTCCATATTTTATTCAGAATAGAACATAGATGACATATCAAATGTTTAAACTGAGAAAATGTATCATTTAAAGAGAAAAATTAGGTGATTTTAAATTTCATGACAACAACACATCTCAAAAAAGTTGGGACAAGGCCATGTTTCCCACTGTGAGACATCCCCTTTTCTCTTTACAACAGTCTGTAAATGTCTGGGGACTGAGGAGACAAGTTGCTCAAGTTTAGGGATAGGAATGTTAACCCATTCTTGTCTAATGTAGGATTCTAGTTGCTCAACTGTCTTAGGTCTTTTTTGTCGTATCTTGCATTTTATGATGCGCCAAATGTTTTCTATGAGTGAATGATCTGGACTGCAGGCTGGCCAGTTCAGTACCCGGACCCTTCTTCTACGCAGCCGTGATGCTGTAATTGATGTAGTATGTGGTTTGGCATTGTCATGTTGGAAAATGCAAGGTCTTCCCTGAAAGAGACGTCGTCTGGATGGGAGCATATGTTGCTCTAGAACCTGGATATACCTTTCAGCATTGATGGTGTCTTTCCAGATGTGTAAGCTGCCCATGCCACACACACTCATGCAACCCCATACCATCAGAGATGCAGGCTTCTGAACTGAGCGCTGATAACAACTCGGGTCATCCTTCTCCTCTTTAGTCCGAATGACACGGCGTCCCTGATTTCCATAAAGAACTTCAAATTTTGATTCGTCTGACCACAGAACAGTTTTCCACTTTGCCACAGTCCATTTTAAATGAGCCTTGGCCCAGAGAAGACGTCTGCGCTTCTGGATCATGTTTAGATACGGCTTCTTCTTTGAACTATAGAGTTTTAGCTGGCAACGGCGGATGGCACGGTGAATTGTGTTCACAGATAATGTTCTCTGGAAATATTCCTGAGCCCATTTTGTGATTTCCAATACAGAAGCATGCCTGTATGTGATGCAGTGCCGTCTAAGGGCCCGAAGATCACGGGCACCCAGTATGGTTTTCCAGCCGTGACCCTTACGCACAGAGATTCTTCCAGATTCTCTGAATCTTTTGATGATATTATGCACTGTAGATGATGTGTTCAAACTCTTTGCAATTTTACACTGTCGAACTCCTTTCTGATATTGCTCCACTATTTGTCGGTGCAGAATTAGGGGGATTGGTGATCCTCTTCCCATCTTTACTTCTGAGAGCCGCTGCCACTCCAAGATGCTCTTTTTATACCCAGTCATGTTAATGACCTATTGCCAATTGACCTAATGAGTTGCAATTTGGTCCTCCAGCTGTTCCTTTTTTGTACCTTTAACTTTTCCAGCCTCTTATTGCCCCGTCCCAACTTTTTTGAGATGTGTTGCTGTCATGAAATTTCAAAATGTCTCACTTTCGACATTTGACATGTTGTCTATGTTCTATTGTGAATATAATATCAGTTTTTGAGATTTGTAAATTATTGCATTCCATTTTTATTTACAATTTGTACTTTGTCCCAACTTTTTTGGAATCGGGGTTGTACTTGGATCAAAAGGTGCAGGCTATCTGCTGGTACCTCGTATAGTGAAGGCTACATCAGGGGGCGGAGCCTTTTCTTACAAAGCCCCACAGTTATGGAACAGCCTTCCAAGTAGTGTTCGGGAATCAGACACAGTCTCAGTGTTTAAGTCTCGGCTGAAAACATATCTGTTTAGTCAAGCCTTTTGTTAATAGTGCTTACAAGATAAAGGAGTAGATCTGGAGGATCCTCAGACAGAGCGTTTAGTAAACTGGGATGTATGGATGCTGTCAGTCCCCCCCCCCCCCCCCCCCCACACACACACCCGCTCGCTCATTCGAGTTTGTTGACGGTGTAGTGGCTGCTGCTTTCTGTCCCGGGGCTCCCTCATGTCCGTGTTGCCTTCTGGCTCTCCCCTTTTGGTTATGATGTCATAGTTAGTTTTGCCGGAGTCCCAGTTTGCACTCAGTGCAAAACGTATACTGTTCTTACTCATTAGGTGACATTGGGCATACCTAACAACCTGTTTTTTTCTCTCTACCTCTCCTCTCTTCACTCTGTCTGTCCCTCTGAGTTACATGTCAATCCTGAGATCAAGATGCTGAACCTGTTCTGCTCCTCAGACCTGCCTGATCCATCCTGATGTCCTAAGTCTGGCTGGAGTCTCATCACATTGCTCCTGTGGAGGATGGCCCCATATGGATAGCCAAAAGTCGCACTTGGAAGATGCTTTGGACTCTTACAATAATGCTTTTATGGCTGAGGACTACAGTTGACTTGCTAACTTTAGGATTGCAGTTGTCATGAACAGTTTTGCACTCAAGTTTCCATCAATGAAGAGTTTAGAACTTCAACAAAACAGACTTCCTGTTAAAACTATAGTGAATTTCCTGGTTACACAGTTCTACTTTTGTGACTATATAGGACACAGTTATAAAAGCAAGTTATTTATAATCACGTTATCTGTTATCACCCAAATAAGAATGGGTTCTCTTTTGAGTCTGGTTCCTCTCAAGATTTCTTTCTTCCTCATGTCGTCTGAGGGAGTTTTTCCTCACCACCATCGCCACAGGCTTGCTTATTGGGGATAAAAATAGCTCATGTTTAAAGTCTTTAATTTTCTGTTGTTAAAAGCACTATAAAAATAAACTTGACTTGTAAATATATTACTAGTTTGGGAAGTATGAAGACCCCTTCAATTTTATAGATTTAATTCAATATTCAATATCAATTTCCTTTTTTTGCTATCAATGTACAGAAAACAACAGTTTTTTTTTTCCCCACAAAAATACAGTCCAAAAATTTCAATTTGGATGATCAGCATGTTGTTCTTTGCTCATTACTAAGGTAGCCACACTTTACAAATGATGAACATTTTACTGCAAGCGTGATCATTTGGGATAAATTTCTCATCTCATCTCATTATCTCTAGCCGCTTTATCTTGTTCTACAGGGTCGCAGGCAAGCTGGATCCTATCCCAGCTGACTACGGGCGAAAGGCGGGGTTCACCCTGGACAAGTCACCAGGTCATCACAGGGCTGACACATAGACACAGACAACCATTCACACTCACATTCACACCTACGCTCAATTTAGAGTCACCAGTTAACCTAACCTGCATGTCTTTGGACTGTGGGGGAAACCGGAGCACCCGGAGGAAACCCACGCGGACACGGGGAGAACATGCAAACTCCGCACAGAAAGGCCCTCGTCTGCCGCGGGGCTCGAACCTGGATCTTCTTGCTGTGAGGCGATAGCACTAACCACTACACCACCGTGCCGCCCCTGGGATAAATTTATTAGGGATAAATTTATTCGTTCATATGTTTAAAATCTTATATGTTCTGTAAAGCTGCTTTGTTAAAACGTCGATTGTTAAAAGCACCATACAAATAAACTCACTTGACTTGATCCAAAGATAATCCAAGATGGTACAGTTAACTCCAAATACTGTCATAGTGGCTCCATTAAAACTGTATAATTTTTAAATCCTAATTTTAGTTACTTCTTTTGCATACACATCCTTGTTGGCACAGTGGTGTAGTGGTTAGCACTGTCACCTCACAACAAGAAGGTCCTGGGTTTGAGCCCAGTGGCTGATTGGGGCCTTTCTATGTGGAGTTTGCATGTTCTCCCTGTGTCTGTGTGGGTTTCCTCCAGGTGCTCTGGTTTTTTCCACAGTCCAAAGACATGCAGGTTAGGATAATTGGTAGCTCTAAATTGACCATAGGTGTGAATGTGTGTGTGAATGGTTGTTTGTCTCTATGTGTCAGCCCTGCGATGACCTGGCAACTTGTCCAGGGTGTACCCTGCCTCTTGCTCATAGTCAGCTGGGATAGGCTCCAGCCCATGACCCTGTACAGGATAAGCGGCTACAGATAAAGGATGGATTTAACAGTGACTATTGGTGATGATACTTGATGGAAGGGGTCAAATCTAATATATCTATCTACAACCCCAATTCCAAAAATATTAAAACTGCATGGCTAAGTAGTAAAAGAGTCTGTGTGCTAAACTGGCCTGCTGCAGTCCAGCCCTATCTCCTATTTAAAACATTTGGTGCATTATGAAATGTAAAATATGACAAAGGAGATCCCAAACTGTTGATCAAATGAAATTGTATATCAGATAAGAATGGGACGACATTTCTCTTTCAAAACTACAGCAGTTGGTCTCCTCAGTTCCCAAACGTTGAGAGTGTTGTTAAATGTAGAGGTGATGCAACACAGTGGTAAACATGCCCTTGTCCCAACTTTTCTAAAACATGTTGCTGACATCAAATTCAGAATGAACATATTTTTCAAAAAACAAATTTCTCAGTTTCAACATTTGATATGTTGTCTTTGTACAGTGGGGCAAAAAAGTATTTAGTCAGCCACCAATTGTGCAAGTTCTCCCACTTAAAAAGATGAGAGAGGTCTGTAATTTTCATCATAGGTACACTTAAACTATGAGAGACAGAATGGGGGGAAAGAATCCAGGAAATCACATTGTAGGATTTTTAATGAATTAATTGGTAAATTCCTCGGTAAAATAAGTATTTGGTCACCTACAAACAAGCAAGATTTCTGGCTCTCACAGACCTGTAACAACTTCTTTAAGAGGCTCCTCTGTCCTCCACTCATTACCTGTATTAATGGCACCTGTTTGAACTCGTTATCAGTATAAAAGACACCTGTCCACAACCTCAAACAGTCACACTCCAAACTCCACTATGGCCAAGACCAAAGAGCTGTCAAAGGACACCAGAAACAAAACTGTAGGCCTGCACCAGGCTGGGAAGACTGAATTTGCAATAGGCAAGCAGCTTGGTGTGAAGAATTCAACTGTGGGAGCAATTATTAGAAAATGGAAGACATACAAGACCACTGATAATCTCCCTCGATCTGGGGCTCCACGCAAGATCTCACCCCGTGGGGTCAAAATGATCACAAGAACGGTGAGCAAAAATCCCAGAACCACACGGGGGGACCTAGTGAATGACCTGCAGAGAGCTGGGACCAAAGTAACAAAGGCTACCATCAGTAACACACTACGCTGCCAGGGACTCAAATCCTGCAGTGCCAGACGTGTCCCCCTGCTTAAGCCAGTACATGTCCAGGCCCGTCTGAAGTTTGCTAGAGAGCATTTGGATGATCCAGAAGAGGATTGGGAGAATGTCATATGGTCAGATGAAACCAAAATAGAACTTTTTGGTAAAAACTCAACTTGTCGTGTTTGGAGGAGAAAGAATGCTGAGTTGCATCCAAAGAACACCATACCTACTGTGAAGCATGGGGGTGGAAACATCATGCTTTGGGGCTGTTTTTCTGCAAAGGGACCAGGACGACTGATCCGTGTAAAGGAAAGAATGAATGGGGCCATGTATCGTGAGATTTTGAGTGAAAACCTCCTTCCATCAGCAAGGGCATTGAAGATGAAACATGGCTGGGTCTTTCAGCATGACAATGATCCCAAACACACCGCCCGGGCAACGAAGGAGTGGCTTCGTAAGAAGCATTTCAAGGTCCTGGAGTGGCCTAGCCAGTCTCCAGATCTCAACCCCATAGAAAATATTTGGAGGGAGTTGAAAGTCCGTGTTGCCCAGCGACAGCCCCAAAACATCACTGCTCTAGAGGAGATCTGCATGGAGGAATGGGCCAAAATACCAGCAACAGTGTGTGAAAACCTTGTGAAGACTTACAGAAAACATTTGACCACTGTCATTGCCAACAAAGGGTATATAACAAAGTATTGAGATGAACTTTTGTTATTGACCAAATACTTATTTTCCACCATAATTTGCAAATAAATTCTTTAAAAATCAGACAATGTGATTTTCTGGATTTTTTTTTCTCTCATTTTGTCTCTCGGGCGGCATGGTGGTGTAGTGGTTAGCGCTGTCACCTCACAGCAAGAAGGTCCGGGTTCGAGCCCCGTGGCTGGCAAGGGCCTTTCTGTGCGGAGTTTGCATGTTCTCCCCGTGTCCGCATGGGTTTCCTCTGGGTGCTCTGGTTTCCCCCACAGTCCTCTCATGGATGAAAAGCAATCCTAAGGTGTCGTTGAGTCATCCTGTTGGTGTGGGTCACTGGGGGCTGGGTGTGAGTGACCTAGAGTCTCGTTGGGGTGATCAATGGATTGTTGGTTCTCTCTGTCCTCCTGTGAGTCTCTGAAAACAGCTGGGTTTTGGTGTGCATTCAGTTGTCTGGGAAGTGTGCCAAGGACTGCATTGTAGGTGGCTGATAAATGATGTCTTAGACCCCCACCTCTGTTCAGTGATGGTCGTTCCAGGTTGACAAAAATGGCTTCTTTAACTCTTCGCTCATACCAACAATCCTCTCTGGCTAAAATGCATACATTGCAACCCTGAAATGAGTGTCCTTTTGTTATGTAGTGGAAGTTCATTATGTCTGACTATTTAAGTATTTTTAAGTTTGTTTCTTAGACAAGGATTTTAAGATCGTACCTTGTTGACAGTTTTGGCGTGAAACTTCCGCCTTCCTCAGAATTGTCACCAAATGTCAGGTGGTGACGTGCCTTATCAGCTGATGTTACGTTACGGAGGTGTGAACGTCCTGTCCGATTTGACAGGTAGTCCACACTTCCTGCTGTCAGGTCGCTCCCCCAGGACGGTGCTCCAGGTGTGTGACAGCGCGTACGCTCCCTCATCCCGGTTTTTTGTCCTTTCTGCCCGCTCGCGTATCTCCACTGCCTCTAAAATCCAATGCTGGTATCTATTTTCTTCAGCGTGAATGACTCTGGCCTCTTCCCAATTCATTATATGATTTTGTCGTTTGCAGTGGTCTGAAATGGCTGATTTTAGGTTTTCTTGGTATGCTTTTTCTTTTTCAGATCTTGTGTGTCTTTTTAGAATGTGAGAAAGAAACAACAAAAAGACACACAAGATCTGAAAAAGGAAAAGCATACCAAGAAAACCTAAAATCAGCCATTTCAGACCACTGCAAACGACAAAATCATATAATGAATTGGGAAGAGGCCAGAGTCATTCGCGCTGAAGAAAATAGATACCAGCGTTGGATTTTAGAGGCAGTGGAGATACGCAAGCGGGCAGAAAGGACAATAAACCGGGATGAGGGAGCGTACGCGCTGTCACACACCTGGAGTGCCGTCCTGGGGGAGCGACCTGACAGCAGGAGGCGTGGACTACCTGTCAAATCGGACAGGACGTTCACACCTCCGTAACGTAACATCAGCTGATAAGGCACGTCACCACCTGACATCTGGTGACAATTCTGAGGAAGGCGGAAGTTTCACGCCGAAACTGTCAACAAGGTACGATCTTAAAATCCTTGTCTAAGAAACGAACTTAAAAATACTTAGTGTCCTTTGTTGTTAAGATGAAGATAGACAGCAGAGTCCTGGCTTGAGGAACTGGCTCTCCTGTGTTGAGCCATGTGCCTGTGAAACGGTTGTTTTGTTTCTCCAATATACGAGTCCGTGCATTCCTCACTGCACTGAATTGCATACACTACGTTGTCCTGTTTGTGTCTGGGTATTCTGTCCTTAGGGTGGACCAGTTTCTGCTTCAGGGTGTTACTGGGTCTGAAATGTACTGGAATGTTGTGTTTGTAGAAGATCCTCCTGAGTTTCTCAGATAGACCAGAAATGTAGGGAATGACAATGTTCTTGCGTTTGTTCCTGTTATCCTCAGGGGTGAAAGTAACTTTTTTATTTATTGCCGGTACTATTATTCGCGCTGAAAAATACACCTAATTATTTATTATTGTCTACTTATCAAGCATTCACTAGGACTTCTTATCACTCAGTAGTACTAGTATAGTACTTTTTTATCACACTATCACTCTTTCATCCACCTGTATCAGTTTTTGATTATAAATAAATTGTAAACACATTTCAACAACACAATCGTTTTAATAACATTTTCTTTAGCTGAACAGTTGAAAACTAACTTTTCATTTTGGACACTGGACACAGAACAGTGTAACAGAACAGAAAAGTGAAAGTTTTTCGGTAAAACACTTAAAATAAATTCCAAAGAGGCTTGAAAGTTTGAGAAAGTGCGTGCGTTCTACAGTAAGTGCGTGTGTTCTCAGTGCGCATGCCATGCATTGGGAGCCTAGTTACTCTGCTCGCTCCAACCAGACAGTAATCTTGAATCTTTGTCCCAACTTCCACTCGATTTACGAATTCTGATCAAAGCCATTTTTAAATAGCCCATCATGAAACGTTAACATGTTTCTTTATATGCCTTTTTATTTGGGAGACTTTGCAACTAACGTCTGTCTGCTAAAACATTTTGATTACCAGCTGCGCACTTTATAGCACAAGATCTGGTTAAGCCGTACGCGTGCTGTAGCTCGCTCGTTGTTTGTCCAGCAAAACACTGCACACATAATAGAATATTGAAACATCAACATATGTTTCTGTATATGTTGTTTTTGTTTGGGAGACTTTGCAACAAACGTCTGTCTACTAAAACACTTTGGATACCAGCTGCGCACGTTGGCGCAAGATGGTTAAGCAGTGGGCTATGCGCACTATTTTGCACGTTGTCTGTCGAGTGAAACATGGAAGGAATTCACTTCAGACATAACTCAGAGACAGGTCAGAACGAGTTATATGCAATGTATATTGAGGAAAACATGTTGCTTTTGGTAAATTGACAGCAGGTGTGTTATGCTGAAAGTGCATTTTTTTTTTTCCAGAGACAGTATATTTTTCTTTCCGGTACGGCTAAAGCTTTTAGTGGTACGCTGGACCGGCCAGGACCGGCTTATTTTCACCCCTGGTTATCCTCCTTGTCTGTTACATTCCTTTTTCTGCTCTTGAAAAAAGCCCAGTTGGGATACCTGCAGTTCTAAAGTGCTTTCTTGATGTGATTCTGCTCCTTCTCTTTTCCCTCTACCGAATGTTCTGAGCCCTGTGTTGCAAGGTCCTAATGACCCCCAATTTGTGTTCCAGTGGGTGGTGTGAGTCGAAGAGGAGGTACTGGTCTGTGTGTGTGTGTGGGTTTCCGGTAGACCTCGATGCTAAGGCTTCTGTCTTGTCTAATGTGTACATCACAATCCACGAAGGCTAGATTATTCCTGCTGACGTCCTCCCGAGTGAAACTGATGTTGATATCCACTGCATTGATGTGCTTATAGAAGGCTTCCACCTCATGGATTTTGATTTTAAACCCTTGTTTTTGTACCATTTTCAATGAAATATAGGGTTTCCATGATTTGCAAATCATATTCTCTTTTTTTTTATTTATGTTTTACAGTGTCCCAAATTTATGGAATTGGGGTTGTATGATAATTCAACTACAAAATTATGGGTAAAATTAGCTCGTGTTTAAAGTCATTAAAATTCTGTAAAGCTGCTCTGTGACAATGTCTATTATTAAAAGTGCTATACAAATAAACTTGACTTGAACTACTAGGGTTGATCAGTACATTATATTCTGAGGTCTCATTGATACTACTACTACTAGTCTGCTATGTGGATGCACTCAACCAGATGGACTAGGGTTGCAGTCGCTGCTGTAACCTGGTCTCCATCTGTAATCTTAATGTCTTGTTTTGCCATGGACCCAAATGGAGAGTGGGTCAAGGATTCAAGTCTGGTCTTCTGTGCAGTCAGATCTGTATGAAGAGCAGGCATAAGGAGGCCTTTGGTTTGACAATCAACAATGAAAAAATGAAGGTCCTTGTACAACATCCACCAGGAGATACTCTGTCATCATTTGAAATTTGCATCCATGACAACAACATCGAGCAAGTAGACAAGTTTCAATACCTTGGGAGCATTCTGCAAGTATCTGGGACAATTAAGGAAGAAATACAAGCAAGGATAAAGTCCATCCATGCTGCATATGGGAAATTGTTCCATTGAGTTTTCCACCCCCCACACACATATTGTAGAGGAAAATATAATTTTTAGAGAATTTGTGTCTCTATAGTGATAGGAGGGTGCCAAGGCTGAACACCCTGAGATGAAGATTTCTGATATGCTATTGTTATTTTGGCAAGTATATAATGGTGGATGTGAAAATGGAGAAGGCTTTTTCTTTGGGTGAAATGTTTTCTGAAACACTTTCACTAGGGAGGTCTATTCTTGCAAAAATGATAAACTCATGTCTGTCTGCTTTCTTCCTAACATCTTTGAGTCTTATTATGCTTTTCCACCACAATGGAATATAACATCACACGTGTTTCAGTGGACAAAAAGGCAATGACAAGATTCAGAAATACACAGGGAAGTTTACACAAAATTATAAATTAATCTTGCAATGATCTTTTCCTTCATGCCAATTCCATGATTATTGTAGGGACTTTACCTTAAATTTCAAACAGGTTCAATTCACCTTAAAATCAGCTCTCTGTAAAGGGACACTAAGTAGATCATAGGTTTTGAAAGTTTGAAAAAAAAATCTTTTATGGTTGCAGAGATACAGTGATTTTAGTAAAAAAGAATAAATAATGGTAATTGCACGCTTACACCCCCCCCCCCCCCCCCACACACACCTCTACTTAACATTGTAGCACAAAATAGAAAGGGTCTACATGGACCTAATTGGGACTGTTAGAACCAGAAGAGGTTGTAGTTTTATGAGCAACTTAGTTTTGGAGGTGAACCCTAACAAATTCCTGGCTGCTGCACACTTGCTGCACACAATGCATATGGTACAACGCACCACCTGCTCCTGCCAGTTCCAGCACTGAAAATGAAAGTGTCTAATTATTACCATTATTTATCCTTGTGCCAGCCAAGTGAGGTTACAGAGATGACAATTACAAAAAGACACTGCTTTATCATAACCATGAAAGTTAAACACCAAATCAGTAAAAAAAAAAAAAATCCATCTATCCATCCGTTATCTGTAACTGCTTATCCTGTGCAGGGTCATGGGCTGGAGCCTATCCCAGCTGACTATGGGCAAGAGGTGGGGTACACCCTGGATAAGTCACCAGGTCATCACAGGGTGACACATAGAGACACACAACCATTCACACTCACACCTACGGTCAATTGATCCGAGTCGAGTCCGAGAACAAGATTCCAACTGCACTACGTGATGGTGTCTGCTTCAGCACCATTAACATTAGTCTGTTCCTGAACATGCCGTATGAACAGGTGAAAGTGTTTCTCTTTATTAGAGAGTGTGAAGTATTCTGTCAGAGATGGTTGGGAGATGGATGGAAGTGCAGAAGATGTGTTTATTAATACAAGTGGAGATAGGTAAACAATCCAGGGCTGGGTTTCCCGAAAGCCTCTTAAGCCCAAAAGTGTCTTTAATTACCTCCTATGATCCATCATCTTACTTGCAGGAGGTGTTTGCACCCAGAGAGACACAGTACAATCTCAGGGGGACAGGAATATTTAAGAAATCTAAAGTCAGGATCAACATAAAAGGTAAATGTATATCGGCAAAAGGGGTAAATCTATGGAATAACCTTGATAAAGAATTAAAAATGTGTACATCTCTTACTAAATTCAGAAAGATGTTCAAAACTAAAGTATTAAACAAATACCAAAAAAATTAGCATGATGCATTTGTCTGTGTATAAGCTAGGTGTAAGATTTTATTCTTTGTAAGGTATTTATTCTTGACCAAGAAGGCAGTAATTTATTTTGTGACAAAATTGTAAGGATTTATTCTGTTCAGTTAAAATGACCTTCTGTCTCAGCTAGACATTGTTTAAAAACTCCATTCAGAACATTCTGTTTATTTTGATATGAAATGTGTATTATTGATCAGAGATGTGTCTGGACGGTTCCAAGGTCTGCAATGATGTCAGACACACCCCCACACACCCACAGCTGCATATCCAACGTGTATGTTAGATTTAATGTTAGATTTAAAGCTGCATTAAGTGATCCGTTAGTTTTATAGTTTTATAGATTTATATTAGCCTTATTGCTGCACAAGGTGTTAAGACTTTATGATTTTAATATTTTAGAGCTTTTTAAGATCCTTTATTATTTTAGATTATTCCTGTTAAGTTACTGTGTGACCTTCCTCCAGTGAAGTGCTAGTCTAGCACTTCTTTGCTAGACTAGACATAAACATCGTCTTTGTTTAAAACATTGTCATAAAAACATCTCGCGCGCTTTGACGTGCGTAAATGTTGAAATTGCTGAATTGCTGAAATATTATTTTGCTTATGATTGAAGGTTTCATTCACACACAGACACACACACACATAGACAGATATCAAACAGTGATGTAATTTCATCAGATAACACCCACATATAATAACCCTCTGTATTCTTGTCTAATTGGGGAACTTGCGAATAAAGATGTGAACTACTTTGTGGGGTTCCTGTCTTTCTTTGCGACTAACCCCCAGACGTCTGGGTGGCACGAGGGCATTGGTCTTGAGAAGTTGACCGTTCTGACTGGGAGAACCCTTACAATTTGGTGGCCCATACGGGGATACTTCCAATCAGGTAAGGGGTCTCTTTTAATTGATTAGTTGGGGGGACTTCCGCCTGGTTGGTAGTATCAGAAAAAAAAACCCAGTTGTTTATTTTTGTTTGGTTATCCTCGTAATTGATTTACGGGAAGATTGGTTATCCTCATGGAAGAGCCACGGGAAGATTGTTATCCTCATAATTTGTTTACGGGAAGAGCATGCTTTATGAGTTAAACCCATAATAATTAATCTCGGGACCGTTTCCTTCGTGCCACCATGGGGGGAAATTTGTATTAAGGTACCCAGACCTCGAGAAAAAACCCATGGGATTGGATGAATCGCTGTGGTTTAGCATTCTACACAAATTCTAGACAATTTGGCTGGCTCATTTTTGATTTATCCTCATTCAGGTATTTGTAATCTCTAGGAGCTGTGTAATGTATCTTTAATTGTTAGCATTTATATAAGGCATTACTGGATATGCACAAAATAATGAAACAACAAATCAGTACTCTGGACATGAACAGTTAGAACTGTGTTCCTGGTGTGCATAAATGTCAAACCTTTGGTCAATCAAACCTGTATAACCAACTTCCAAAATCCTTATTTCCCTTATAAAATCCTTATAAGCACCCACGTGCAACCCAGATAGCAAAAGGGCGTTGATTCGACGTGGAATCATCGGCATGTTCTTCGACCATACGCCGTCGAATCATCGTGGATCACCGGCGTTGATTCAACACCACTTTGCTCATACGAGTTTGCGTTGAAACGACGTTGAAAAGTGGATGGTGGCCGACAGAGAATAGACCCCCTTTCACTCTTTATTCAACTACGGATTTCGGTCGATTTATAGTTTAATTTTCGGCGATGATTCATCCAACTTTACTTCCTGTTTTATGTACAACAGGAAGGCTACAAATTAAGCAAAACAGGCTAAATTAAACTAGCTAACAATAAAGCATCGGGGCTGTTGCCTAGGATGAACACACACATGCAGACTTCAACCATGAAAGTGAAAATTTATATCAATGTGCGTAGGCTACGGCCTGTTTAATGTACAACAGGATATAAAAATGCATGCAACAATGCACCTCTCCTAATGTTTGTCAAGCTATCTAATGAGGCATAACTTTTAACATTTATAAGGAACAGAACACACTTGAACAAGTTCTTAGAAACATTTTATGATTTATTTATAATTTATAATTGTGGCCTATTCCTCCTGCGGCGCAGACCTGTACATGGAAACAGAAAAACATAACCAAAATTAATTTGATGCAGCATTGATAAAGAAAGTCAGCAGTAGGCTATGGGTTTCTAAATGCCACCCTACCTCATTATTTGGACATGGGGAAAAACTATATTTAAAATCCAAAGAGGGATGGAGGGAGGAAAATTAAAACAAAAGAAAGAAATGAAATATAGAGTAGAGAATATTTGATAAAATTAAGGATGTTTTTATTCAGTAAACATTTAAAAAAATGTTCTACAACACTCTAACCTAGTGACTTACCAGTAACAAAATAGACTTGAAGTATTCAGATCCGCTCTGCATAAAGCAGCTAAATCCTCTCTCTGTCTCCCGGCAGAAAGCTCCTTGGTTTGCTTGTGTCTCAATCACAGCTGGTATTCTGTAGAAAGACTTCTTTTCACCTTTCCCATCAGCTTTGTTAGAACCCTAACACAGCACAAAAGTTTACCATTGTAGGTTTTTGATGAACCAAGTGCCTCGTGGGTTCACAGACCGCGCGCTGCCGTTATTTCCCCCAAATCACGAGTTTGTTGGTCTTCCAATATGGCGCAGGGTTTACTTCCGGTTTCGGGTGACGTCAGTGAAAGGGGTCTAATGGGGGCATTACCGCCACCCACTGGATTGGGGTGTAAAGCAGTCTGAACAAAACGTGTAAACATAAACATAGGAGAAATGAACCCGTTTTTCTAACTCGTCCTCACTTAGTCTACTTTTCTCTTTTGATTAGTCTGGATTTGATATTGTAAATTTAAATGTGAATCAATGTATATTCATCGGACATGAACAAATGAATAAATCTTGAGTAATCTTGAGGGGCGTGTGTGTCCGGGGCGCGGTGTTGCGGGGGGGATCGAACGAACCCTCCGATCCCCCCTGGCTACGGGACAGAATTAGTTGCTCATCCTACCAATGTTGAAAACTGGCCGGCAAAAGTGACGATGGTTCAACATCGTATATTCGACCTTCTCTGACGGTCGACAGATCAACCTTTACCCACGGTGATTCAACAGTGATAAATCGACCTTCTCCGACTGCGGAGAAATCGACGTTTCACGGCGCTGTTTCAGCGTTGATTTTCTGACTTACGACGGAAACCGACCATTCTGACCAAGAATCGGCGCCGTTTCAACGACCCTCTGCTATCTGGGAATGAACCGGTGCTGCAGGTGCTCTAGCCCCTGCCCCTTTTCTGTTTGCTGTCCAAAGTGCCCTTTTCATAGGGACTGTTTTGTTGTTTTGTTTTTTTTTTTGTTCATATTTTTAAAGATAAGTTAGCTCCAACATCAATATTCTCTACAATTTGACAATAATATATGAAATTATAGATTTATAAAATAACGTTTTTCTATGTAAATGCGGGCATCAATCCGTGACGTCATGCATTCAGTGCGCCTCCGTGCAGAAAGCGCATGCAGGCGGTTGGCAGTGGGAGACAGTGCGAGGAACGGCATGGTGGGTCACACTGAGAGTCTCCTTTCATTTCTTATCTGAACATGCAATATTGTGCAGCTTAGAACACAACAGTAAATGCGTAGGGTTGTTTATCATTTAATGAAGCCGCCGAGGCTATATTTAAACCGTTTGCTCCATCCATTTCATTAACGTGGCAGATTCGGAAACTTTAGTTTGAACGACGTCGTTAATAACATATTCTAGCAGCTTCGAAAACTTAAGGCTGAATGACGACGTCCACAACATATTCTATCAAGACACACAGAATGTTCAGTCACAATTGAAATTTAGTTTTGAATAAAGTTAACTTGTGTGGAAAATTTGTTCCAAGTGCCCTTTTTTGAATGTTGAGCCCCTGCCCCTCCAAAGGTCTTTGCACGGCCCTGCTTATAAGATGCAAATTAAAATGATTTACCTAAAATTTGAATGATAATTAACAATGATATATCCCAGTTACTTTTTATTCAATATTAATAACAATAAACTTTAAGGATGAATACAAAGCTTCAATGTTTGACAAAAGAACACAAGATGTAAATGTTATGCACTTTTTTTTTTATCGTGGGAATTGATTATAGCTCTAAATAAATATTGAAGGTTTTTTTTGTTAAAAAGAATCCGTATAACTTTATTTGTACGCCCGTATACTATGTTTATTGAATCAAATCCGTATAAAATACGGACATTCTGTATTCATTATAATCTCAACGAAAGCTTCACTGAATCGATTCTTTAGAACAAACTTGCATGCGTGTGAATCAATTTACTTGATTCTTGACTCAGAATCTACGGAAACCTTATTTGTATTCCTGTTTTCAAATTGTAAACAATAATCACACTTTCATGCTGCATGAAATTAAAGTATGAACTTTCCTTAACCCATTACGTGTGCATGAACTCAACAAATGCAGTCCATGCGTCTGTATCGATTCGCTCGATCGAGTCATTTATATGTTTCGTCCCGAAAAAGATCCGAATCGTTTGTGAATCTCATCACTGTTAGAAATCCTCTTCCCTGAACACAGAATCACAGGCGTAACTTTAATAAGGACAGGTGGGGACATGTCCCCACCAACTTTGACAGGGCAGGGGACAGTCCCCACCAACATTTCACGCCTTTTCCGAACGTTTAGAGACACGCGCGACTGTTTTCCCCTGTTTTATCCCATGAATGACAAGCCCCGCCGCTGAGCTGCTGTTTTGAGAGCTGTAACCTGATTGGCGGCAGCTCTCTGCTATGTGTGTAGCAACCAACGACTCATTGGTGGCAACGTCTAGAACTATTGGTATTCTAGTTCTACATAACGCGTGTGGTGTTGAATGGTGATGGCAGGGTAGCGGTGGTGTCATGTCGGAAAAAATGCCAGTTGATATCCGGAGATTTTTCCGAAAACAATCAAATGTCAGTAATGATGTCATATTGCCTCGTTATAACGTAATATTATAGCATTTCACTGACTTTAGTTCTCCTTTCTTATTGCTAGGTGTAATCCTGGTTTAGTCCAGGTATAATCTAGTTTATTATTATATTAACTCTAGTTTAGTTTGCTCTTGTTTGTGGTTTAGCCTTGGTTTAGTCCTGATGTGATCCGTGTTTGCCCTGGCTGAAACATTGAAGTTCTGGTTTAGACCTGGCTCGTGTATAGTCCTGGTTTAGTTTTGAGTAGTCCTGTTTATGTGCTATCCCTTACCCCTTAGTTTGTATCTGTTTTGACTGAGCATTGTTGGTGGCCCTATTGTTTTTTTGTGACACTAGAATCAACAATAAAAAGATGGCAATGAATGTTTTAAGATGATACTGTTTATTGTGTATTTTTTCATATAGCGGTTGTACTGCAGGACACAAGTCCTGCCACAGAATCTAGTAATAATGTGTAATGTGTATATAGTTCATATGTAAAGTACGTTCAATCAACCAGTGTGCAAGAGAGTATTTGGTAGGTGTATTTTACCACCTTTTACCCATCAGAGTGCATCAGATTGCTTTATTTATGTGTGAAGATTCACAAAATTTTCTGGGGCAGGATCCCCCCCCAGTTCTACATTTGTTTGGTCCATCATGCCCCGATAGCAGAGGGTCGTTGAAACGACGTAGAGTTTTGGTCAGAATGGTCGGTTTCCGTCGTACGTCAGAAAATCAACGTTGAAACGGCGCCGTGAAACGTCGATTTCTCCGCCGTCTGAGAGGGTCGATTTATCACCGTTGAATCAACATGGGTAAAGGTTGATCTGTCGACCGTCAGAGAAGGTCGAATATACGACGTTGAACCATCGTCACTTTTGCCGGCCAGTTTTCAACATTGGTAGGATGAGCAACTAATTCTGGCCCGTAGCCAGGGGGGATCGGAGGGTTCGTTCGATCCCCCCCCCCCCCCCCCCCCGCGACACCGCGCCCCGGACACACACGCCTCAAGATTACTCAAGATTTATTCATTTGTTCATGTCCGATGAATATACATTGATTCACATTTAAATTTACAATATCAAATCCAGACTAATCAAAAGAGAAAAGTAGACTAAGTGAGGACGAGTTTGAAAAACGGGTTCATTTCTCCTATGTTTATGTTTACACGTTTTGTTCAGACTGCTTTACACCCCAATCCAGTGGGTGGCGGTAATGCCCCCATTAGACCCCTTTCACTGACGTCACCCGAAACCGGAAGTAAACAAACCCTGCGCCACATTGGAAGACCAACAAACTCGTGATTAGGGGGAAATAACGGCAGCGCGCGGTATGTGAACCCACGAGGCACTTGGTTCATCATAAACCTACAATGGTAAACTTTTGTGCTGTGTTAGGGTTCTAACAAAGCTGATGGGAAAGGTGAAAAGAAGTCTTTCTACAGAATACCAGCTGTGATTGAGACACAAGGGGAGCAAACCAAGGAGCTTTCTGCCGGGAGACAGAGAGAGGATTTAGCTGCTTTATGCAGAGCGGATCTGAATACTTCAAGTCTATTTTGTTACTGGTAAGTCACTAGGCTAGAGTGTTGTAGAACATTTTTTTAAATGTTTACTGAATAAAAACATCCTTAATTTTATCAAATATTCTCTACTCTATATTTCATTTCTTTCTTTTGTTTTGATTTTCCTCCCTCCATCCCTCTTTGGATTTTAAATATAGTTTTTCCCCCATGTCCAAATAATGAGGTAGGGTGGCATTTAGAAACCCATAGCCTACTGCTGACTTTCTTTATCAATGCTGCATCAAATTAATTTTGGTTATGTTTTTCTGTTTCCATGTACAGGTCTGCGCCGCAGGAGGAATAGGCCACAATTATAAATAAATCATAAAATGTTTCTAAGAACTTGTTCAAGTGTGTTCTGTTCCTTATAAATGTTAAAAGTTATGCCTCATTAGATAGCTTGACAAACATTAGGAGAGGTGCATTGTTGCATGCATTTTTATATCCTGTTGTACATTAAACAGGCCGTAGCCTACGCACATTGATATAAATTAAGTTTCACTTTCATGGTTGAAGTCTGCATGTGTGTGTTCATCCTAGGCAAGAGCCCCGATGCTTTATTGTTAGCTAGTTTAATTTAGCCTGTTTTGCTTAATTTGTAGCCTTCCTGTTGTACATAAAACAGGAAGTAAAGTTGGATGAATCATCGCCGAAAATTCAACTATAAATCGACCGAAATACGTAGTTGAATAAAGGGTGAAAGGGGGTCTATTCTCTGTCGACCACCAGCCACTTTTCAACGTCGTTTCAACGCAAACTCGTATGAGCAAAGCGGTGTTGAATCAACGTCGGTGATCGACGGTGATTCGACGGCGTATAGGTCGAAGAACATGCCGATGATTCCACGTCGAATCAACGACCCTCTGCTATCTGGGATGTTTCCAGCCTTTCACTGCATACCCATTGACAGCCTGCCCTGAAATGGTTTTCATAAAAGTAGTGAGGCCATAGTACGCATCTCAAAATGCATCAAAATTAAGCCTTAAAACGGGATCTTTCTAAATTTTCTCCAGGGGGACCATGCCCCCTGACCCCCCTTGAAGGGAAGTATCATGCCTGGAAATGTCCCCACCAACTTTGAACACAAAGTTATGCCCTTGCACAGAATGGAATCATCAGAGGAAAAATCTGCTTCTTAATCAATTGGTTTCAGCGTTTGGTGAGTAGATCATCTGTATTTTATTTTATATTCATTGTGTGTTGCTAGTCCGAAACTTGTAACTGGAAAGTCACGAGTGGTCCGCGAGGTGATCTCTGAACAGGTCCCTGAGCACTCTACAAGACTATTAATGTGTTTTAATAATTAATAGTGCAGCTATTACTGCAGTTTCATGTCTAGATCTTATAAATGATGAATACGAAGTAGTTAAAACTAAGACAGAAGTCTGTGACGGCAAAATTGTGATGCTATGTGTTAATAACATTAGAACTCCAGTTCCCATAATGCTTGTGAGCTAGGCATGCGCACTAGATAAAAGAGAAGCGGGAAATGTTTTGTATGCTGGACACGCCGCTGTCCAGTGTAACATGTAATAAAACACAAGTTTATTCAACACGCCTCATCTGTTCATCACCTAGAATGGAACAGATATGGAAAAAGTGTAATAAAAGGCATCAAATATATTTACCCTACATGTGAATGGAAATGCCGAAAAGTTTAATGTTTAACCTAATGTTGCTCTAAAACATTTTAAAACTGATCGTGTAGTGGTATTTTTATTAATCATATGTAATTCTAACCTTTAAATATCCTATATTGAGGTATTTCACCCACGTGACCGAGTCATGTGATGCTGCCATTTTGGACGGCACGGCTCGAATCAGTTTGAATGTGAGGAAGGCGACAAACGAGAAACATAAAAGAAAAAGGAGCGAGATGCAGAAAACACCTTCACTATCCAGCGACGTAGGGCATTTACAGGGCGAGCAGAGGGAGAGGGATTTGCAAAAATTGAGGTTAGCAGGCTTAGAGAACGACGTTTACCTGCTTGTATCACTGACGTACGGAAGTGCACGAAGCCCTCGTCTTTACCTGACTTCGGCCCACATGATCTGTATACCTATGTCGTTAAAAACCCATCACCATACACAGGTATTGATCTGAAAGCGTATAAGAGTTTGGATGCCTACAAATATTTTGTGTCAGGCTGGGTAACATGCCTACATCAGCGGGTCGTCCCTGGAGCCGGTGGTCACCATCTTATTACAGCTAAGGTTTGTTCACATTTTCATTTACTTTCGGTCCTCAGGATAAACAAAATGTTATTAAATGTCATTGAAATAACTTCTTAGTCTGTTGAGACATGGCCCGTTATAAATTTGCTGTTACCAGGCAATGACCAAGAAATGTATCATTAGGGTCGGTGTAGTTGTAGCAGTGTATTAGCAACTAGCTGTTAGCACTAGCTAATGTCAACAGCATCATAGCTGGTATGTTACTGTAGCAATGTTTACGTTCAGTCATTTGGATGACTGTTAAAACCTTTCAGTCTCAAGTTTTTCCTTTACTGGATTTACTAGTTTACTGAGCTAGCGCCCTCGGGCAAGCTGGGAGCTAGCGCGCGCTATCCTGCTGGCGGCCAGCACGCTAGCTCAGTAAACTAGTAAATCCAGTAAAGGAAAAACTTGAGACTGAAAGGTTTTAACAGTCATCCAAATGACTGAACGTAAACATTGCTACAGTAACATACCAGCTACTATTGTTGACATTAGCTAGCTTGACGTTCAAAATGGCAGACACTGGGGCGTCACGTGACCCTGTGACGTCAGGTGAAATACCTCAATACTCCTGTTTCTGACGCGTTTTAGCGAGACGCGTACTTGTCTGGGAAACATGCAATTAGTTCAACAGCGAGCTAACCCACTCTTTACTTCATTTTTGACATTTTTTGAATAATTGTCGTCCTATTATAAATATAATATTTTGAATAATTGTTCCGTATCTACAGTCTCTGTCTCTTTTCTGTCTCTGTCTCTTTCTGGGAGATAAGGGCTCCCAGACTGAACTCGTTACAGATAGCTATAATATAAACAAACAACCCATGCAAGAACAGCAGACAGGGACAGCCACAGATATCTGCAATGGGCAGAGAAAATCATTATTTTTGGCACTTTCTCACATAATAATAAATTTAATATAAGTAATCTCTTTATATTACTAGGTAAATTCCATATACATAAAGTCAAAATGTCCAAGATAACCAATTCTCATTCCCATTAATACTGTTAATTGAATTAAAAATGTATTTTGAGTCTCTGTCACATATCGAATCCAACAAAGAGTGCTTATCAGCTATTCAATTTTATTCAAATTACATTCAGTGAAATTGTTTGTCATTTCAATTTGCCCTGTTTTATATAACCTTTTATTCCTTTAAACTTATTGCTCCTTATGAAACTAAGCTTAAACATGTTCCTCCTAATTTTGAACAACTTTGAACTATTGATATGAAATGTTCTGATTAACTGTTTGCTGAGTTTTAAACCTCCATACTTTTGCCTTTAAAAACCACAGAGGATATGGAATGGATAGGCTTTTAATGTATTTAGTTAACCATAATTTTTTTCAGCAAGAAACAGAGTTAACAAACGTTTACTTGAAGAATGTTAAAAAAAAATTTCCTTCCAGTGGTGTTTATAAATCGGAGACTTGGGTTTATCTTTATTTAACCATTAAGAAAAAAAAGTCATAAATTATCATGATTATGATAGATTAGCTTGTATAAGTATTCATTGTCCTTGAACCTTTCCGCATTTTGTTGCACTGCAACCTGGAACTTAAATGGAATTGACATGAAACTACACAAAATATGATTCAATATTCATGTGCATCCTGTTTATGTTAAGCAGTATCTCTCTCTCTCTCTACAATCCTACAGTCTCTCCTCGAGCAAGGTGTGGTGAGACCGTGTACCAGCTCATACAATACACCTGTCAATCCAGTACCTAAATCTGAAGGTACCTGGCGTTTTACGCAGGATTTACGTAAGATTAATGAACTGATCATCCCTGTTGCACCCATTGTACCTGATGTTTCTCATCATTGCTGTTTTTCCGTTATTGATCTCTGTTCTGCTTTTTTCACGCACAAGAGGAAGCACTTGGACACATCAAGGTTTCATTGACTCTCCTGCTGTTTTTTTCAGCTGTAATTCAAATTCATAACGCACTCTGTGACCTCTCCCTCCCTCAGGGCTCTGTGGTCTGTGTGTTCTGGTATCTGCTGAGTCACCAGAAATCTGCCAAGACACTGACACTTGCACCTGCTCCAACATCTGGCGCACAAGGGCTTTAAGGTTTCCAGGACCAATGGACACTTAAGTATTTGAACTTTTGAACTTTTGAACTTTCTC
This sequence comes from Neoarius graeffei, assembly GCF_027579695.1. Lineage (NCBI taxonomy): Eukaryota > Metazoa > Chordata > Actinopteri > Siluriformes > Ariidae > Neoarius > Neoarius graeffei. The sequence continues at coordinate 130,204,849 of NC_083569.1, forward strand.
AAGGCTGTCATTCTAGACACAAAACGTCCTGCAACTAAACATGCACTGATGTCTTTCTGGGTCTTATCAATTACTGCAGAAAATGGATCCCTGACTGCTCTTTATATGACAAGCTTCTCTGTTCTGCAATCTCTCATCATGATCCACTGCAACATCCTTTGACCTAAAGCAGTCACGAAACACAAGTGTTTACCCATACCTACGTCTCCATTCCTAGAATGGCAAATCGACTTCACACACACATGCCTCCCTGTGGGCCGTTTAAATATCTCCTGGTGATTGTGGACAAATTCTCTAAATGGGTAGAAGCCTTTCCGTGTTCTAGAGAGAATGCGAAGGTAGTTACTCATATTCTGGCAAAAGAAATAATACCTCATTATGGGGTTCCAGATGTCATAGACTCAGACAAGGGTACCCCTTTCACCTCAAAAGTCACACAAGACCTTTGTAAGTATCTCTCACTAAACTGGCGTTTTCACATTCCGTACCACCCTCAATCTTCTGGTATCGTAGAACGTACTAATCGAACACTGAAAGACAAACTAACTAAGGCTATGCAGACCACAGGTTCAAAAAATTGGGTTGACCTATTGCCAGCCACTCTGGCTGAAATTCGCATGGCATCAAAACCTAGTCTAGGCGGCTATTCCCCCTATGAGATTATTTTTGGACGACCTTTCCCTCTCCCCTGGAGGAAGGGGACTCCGGCTCTGGGTACCTCTGATTTGAAAACACATATGGATGAGTATTCTGCAGCCCTTATCGATAAGTTGCATGAAATTTGTACTAAGGTCAACAGTACAATATCATTTCCACCATCAGCACCGACACACCCCTTCCAAGTGGGAGATAAGCTGCTGGTGAGACTTTTTAAACGATTTGGACAATTGGGAGAACCTAGATATAGTGAGCCTGCAGAAATAGTCGCCATTACTCGTACTGCTGTTTTAACTGATCTTTTTCCACAGTGGATCCATGCCACACGATTGAAGAAGGCTCCATAACAAAGTTGTGTTACAATGATCAGTTTGCTATTAACACTTTTTTTGTGTCACTATCTAGTCTCTGTTTTCTCTCTCTTTCTCTCTCTGTGCTCTACATAGATTTGACCTGTGTGCAGCCCTGGCTGACTGAGAATCGGGTTGCTGCCTGCGGGACATTGTGAACAAAGAGGGGAAGAGATCTCGCGCTCCGTTTGGGACCAATCATCCTCACTACAACCATGACAGTCCTCATCGTGAGTTTCGTGACCACTCGGAGCAGGGTTACCTGCTCGAGCTGGACATCTTCTGGCAATTCGCTAACTGGACTGCACAAGCACACACCACACGAATGAAAGTTATGTCTGTCATCTGATGCCGTTTTCTACTATTATTACACGTCTCTATGCTCTGAAACTCTGTATTCTTACAGGACTCTGTTCTCACTATAGGTCAATATGCCTTCTAATTTCATTTTCCCTCACTGTTTTAGAAGAAATTACCCTGAAGGAAGTAGCATGTATTTGGGACAAATTAAGAGGTTTTGAGTTTCTCTAAGCTCCGGTGAGGTGGGATGAGGGCTGATCGGGCATGCCCGCCCTCTGAGCACCAATACCCGTCAAGAAGAGCAAGGATTAACTCGAGCATACCACATCTAATCCTAATTCTTGATGTAATCAAGTATATGATCATGAGGTGATAATAGTGATACTATTATCAAAGGGGCCCCCACGGCGGCAGGGGCTGATATCCCACTGTCGCAAGATCCTGTTTTAACCTTGTAGAGGTGTGGGGGCTGGTTCCAACCGAACACAAATGCTCGGGTCTCATATCAGGGGACCTGTAACCTTCGGGGAGCAGTGTTCGGAAGGTACAAATTGACAGGGTCGCACAACCCGCGACAGGCCTAGCAAGCCAGCGGGAGAGAAGAACCACGTGCTCAAGAAACGCAAGACGACACTCCTGGACGGACATGTACGCTGCCCCTTGGGCAACGGGCGCGTGAGTTGATGAACCGGAACTACAACGAACACTCTCAACGGAAACGGCGAACGATCAGAGTGGCAACCATAAATGTCTCTACTGTCATCATCATCTAATGATGAAAATGCATAAATTAGAGATTCTTGAGATGTGTGAGACAAGACTTAGAGGCAATGGTGAGAAAATATTGCATGATAACTACAAGCTGATATACAGTGGTGAAGAGGACGGTAGGCACGGTGTAGCATTCATGCTGGCTCCCAACATAGCAGAAAGAGTAGACAGTGTGAGACGAAGAGGAGGAAGAAAGATCAATATATCCTTAAAATTGATGAATTACAGCATCAGTCTTATACAAGTTTATGCACCCCAGACTGGAAGGCCATTGGAAGAGAAGGAAAGATTTTATGAGGAACTACAAGAGATGGTAGACGAGGCAAAGCATGGAGAAAACATGATAGTGATGGGAGATTGGAATGGGCATGTGGGAAGGGAGAGAGATGGCTATGAGGGAGTTGTTGGAGCACATGGTATTGGAGATAGAAACGACGATAGTAGAAGAATATTGGATTTCTGCTTAGTAAACAATGCTGCCATTATGAACACATTCTATGAGCATCAAAAATCACATAAGTGGACCTGGCATGGGTGGAACCAAGAGGAGTTGAGGTATACAAGAAGATCGATGATAGACTTATTTATCACAAATAAAAAGAATATGTTTAAAGATGTAAAAGCCATACCATCTGTATCAGCAGACTCAGATCACCGGCTAGTGGTGGCTAAGCTAAATTTGACAAAGCCAAAACAGAATGCAAGACAAGGTAGACTGAGGCTCAAGCTGGAAAACCTGAAAGAAGAAAATAAGAAAAGAGAAATACAGAACAAAGTTGAAACTATGCAAGACCACAGAGAGAAGACCAGGTGAACGCACAGTGGGAAACACTTAGAGGAACACTAATGCAGATATGTACTGAAACGTTGGGTACAAAAACCATAAAAGGAACAAAGAAGAAACAAACACCTTGGTGGACAGAAGAGCTTAAGGAGGTTGTTAGATGAAAAATGCAGGCTTTCCGGAGATGGATGAAGACAAGGCAGCCACATGATAGAGCAGCATATATAGCTGAGAGGAAAACAGTTGAAGATGTAAAAAAGAGATGTAAGAGAGAGGCTTGGGAGAAGATCGGAAGAGACTTAGAAGATGTAAACGGAACGAAAAAGTTGTTGTATAGTATGGCTAAAAATTACAGAAGAGGTGATGGAGGAAAAACATATGCTATCAACGATGAAAATGGAACCTTACTAGTAGAGGAAGAAAAAATTGTGGAGCGTTGGAAGGAATATTTTGAACAATTGTTAAATGTAGAAGAGGAGTTGCAATATGAAGCTGAGGGAGAGGAAGAAGCAGTGGAAGAGGAAGAAACAGCAAGTATCAACGAACAGGAGGTGAGAACGGCACTCAGCAGAATGAAGAATGGGAAGGCAGCCGGGGAGGACGGAATACCAGTTGAAATATACAAGGCGGGCGGAAATGAAATGATTAGATGGTTAACATATATATACAACTTGGCTTATGAGCAAGAAGAAACACCAGATGAGTGGCAGTATGGTATAATATGTCCAATTTATAAGAAAAAGGGAAATAAAACAGATTGTAAGAACTACAGGGGAATAACACTACTAACACATGCAGGAAAGATATATGAAAGAATGGAACCAAATGGAACCAAAATAAATACTTGGCCTTTATAGATCTAGAAAAGGCATTTGACAGAATCAACAGGGAAAGACTTTGGAAGATTCTGAAAGATGAGCATTATGGCATACAACCCAAATTAGTGAGAATAATCAAGAGCATGTATAAAGAATGTAGAAATAAGGTAAAGAACAGTCAAGTGGATAGCAACTGGTTTGATGTTAAAACAGGGTTAAGGCAAGGAGGAGTGCTCTCCCCTCTGTTGTTCATTATATATATGGACAAATGTCTAAGACACATTTGCGAAGAAAGAACAGATGTAGAAACTTTTGTTTATGCAGATGACGTGGCTGTGATAGCTGACACGGCAGATCAGCTACAGGAGGAGATAGAGAGATGGAGTAAAGGGCTAGAAAGAAATGGTTTGAAAATGAATAAAAATAAAACTGAAGTGATGTTTGTAGGACGCAGAAGAGAGGAGTTAAAAATCAGGGCAGGGGAACATCAACTTATGCAAGGAGAAAATTCTACATATTTAGGAGTATACTTTAATGAAAGAAATGAGCAAGAGGTGGAACTCAATAAAAGGATAGCAAAGTATAATGGCAATGTAAACATGCTGTATCCGATACTAAAAGATAAATACGTACCTAGAAAATGCAAGATAATAATATATAAAACCATATTAAAACCAATATTAACATATGCTGCGGAATGTTGGACACTGACCACCAAGTCCAAGGTACAAGCTGCCGAAATGAGAGTTCTAAGACTAATAAGAGGGGTAACAAGAAGAGACAAAATGAGGAATGATAGAATAAGAGAGGAACTAGGAGTTACATCACTGTTAGAGGAATTGGAAAAATCAAAACTGAGATGGTATGGACACGTTAAAAGAATGGAGGAAGACAGAAAATCAAGAAAATACCTAGAGTGGACGCTGCAAGGAAGAAGACCTGTTGGCAGGCCGAGGAAGAGATGGATGGAGGGAGTGAAGGATGGAGAGGAGAGGCCTAGAGATGGAACAAGTGGATGAAGAACAGATATATGAAGACAGAACAAGATGGCGACAGATTGTGAGGAGTAACGTCTAGCTGACAGATGAACCAATCATCTACCTGGCGTATGGTGAGAAAGGTGAGAAAATTATCAAAGGGGGGGGGATTGTTAGGATTTATCTCTTTGTAAGGTTTTATTAATTGTAAGTATTTATTCTTGACCAAGAAGGCAGTAATTTATTTGTGACAAAATTGTAAGGATTTATTCTGTTCAGTTAAAATGACTTTCTGCCTCAGCTAGACATTGTTTAAAAATCCCATTCAGAACATTCTGCTTATTTTGATATGAAATGTGCATTATTGATCAGAGATGCGTCTGGACGGCGCCAAGGTCTGCAATGATGTCAGACACACCCACAGCTGCATAGCCAACGTGTATTTGGGATTAAAAGTTAGATTTAAAGCCATGATTTAAGTTAGTTTTATAGTTACACGTGATTTAGATTTAATCAGTCTCTTCAGTGTTGAATTTGAAATTGAAATAATTGAATGTTAGATTTAATGTTAGATTTAAAGCTGCATTAAGTGATTCATGTTAGTTTTATAATTTTATAGATCTATATTAGCCTTATTGCTGCACAAAGTGTTAAGATTTTATATTTTAGAGCTTTTTAAGATCCTTTATTATTTTGGACTATTGCATATACTATGGCAGTGATTTTAAACTGTTCCTGTGTAGCCTGACCTTCGTCCAGTGGAGAAGAACACTTCTTTGTTAGACCAAACATAGTCTTTGTTTAAAACATTGTTGTAAAAACATCTCGCGCGCTTTGGCGTAAATATTGAAATTGCTGAATTGCTGAAATATTATTTTGCTTATGATTGAAGGTTTCATGCACACACACACATAGATATCAAACAGTGATGTCATTTACACACAGATAACACTCATATATAATAACCCTCTGTATTCTTGTCTAATGGGGAACTTGCGAATAAAGATGTGAACTACTTTGTGGGGTTCCTGTCTTTCTTTGCGACTAACCCCCAGACGTCTGGGTGGCACGAGGGCATTGGTCTCGAGTGAGAAGTTGACCGTTCTGACTGGGAGAACCCTAACAGGAAGGTTCTAGACAGTCTGGTTGGCCCAGCCGCTGACATGGTAAAGCCACTTGGGACCACGTCAACCCCTTGTGCATATGTTAATCATCTTGAGTCAGCTTTTGGTGTTGTAGAGGATGGAGAGGAGCTATTTGCAAAGTTCTTGAGCATGAACCAAAATGCTGGAGAGAAGCCATCAGATTACTTGTTTAGACTTCAGACCCTCCTGACAAAAGTCATTTCTAGAGAGGGAGTCCACTTTGAGGATTCAGACAAACACTTAATCCGACAGTTTTGCAGAGGGTGCTGGGACCACTCCTTGCTTATCAGCCTCCAGCTTGAGCAGAAAAAGAACAGTCCTCCACCTTTCCCCGAATTGCTGCTCCTGCTTAGAACTGAAGAAGACTGCTGTTCAGCTAAAATGGATAGGATGAAAAAGCATATGGGAAGCTCAAAAGCGATTGCACATGCCCACACAGTATATGGCTTACCCACCTGTTACAGCAACACTGAAGTACCTGTTGAAAAGAAACAAAATGATACACAGAGGTTGCTTAGTGAGATATCCGAGCTGCACAAACAGGTTGCCACTCTGTCCACTAGGAATGACATGAACTCACAGCCAAGCATAAATCAAGTTGAAGCCAGCTGCATGGTCGCAAATGCCTCCATGCCTCAACATGACGCTCCTCATTTCCCTAAGCCTTGGTTCTGCTTTAAGTGTGGTGAGGACAGCCATATTGCTGCTCGCTGTTCGAATGCCCCAAACCCTGTTCTGGTCCATCAGAAGAATGCAGAACTAAAAAGAAAATGTGAAGCTCAGAGAACAGTGTCTGTCTTGGGTGATGTCAAGATGAGGAAGAACTCTCCATGCTCACTCTTTGTGGTTGAGTCCCCTGAAACATCTTCATTGCCAGGAGGCATGTTCGTTGAGAGTGCCCTTCAAGAAATTCCACACAGATCATCAAGCAAGATCCCCACTGTCCTGAGGAATGTGACCGACCGAAACATCATGCTGCACCCAAAGCAGGTGATAGCTCAGATGATGATAGTGCAGTATGTGATGCCACCTGAACCACATGGAACAGTGTCTGACATCCCCCAGTCTCAGAACGATGGACCGAGTTTCAACCCGGAAGATTCCCCCATTCCAAAAGAGTGAAAGAAACAAATCACAGAAAAGCTGAACAACATGCCGGAGATCTTTGCTGTTGATGACCTGTCCTACGGCCATACATCTGCCGTCAAGCACCACATCCGCCTCCAGGACGACACTCCCTTTAGAGAGAGACCCAGGCCCATTCACCCCTCTGACAGAGAAGCTGTCAAACAACACCTCCGAGAGCTGCTAGACGCTGGAATCATCAGAGAGTCAGAGAGCCCATTCGCATCACCCATTGTTGTTATCAAAAAGAAAAATGGAAAAATTCGGCTTTGTGTTGACTACAGAAAATTGAACATGCAAACAGTGAAAGATGCCTATGCTCTTCCCAACATTGAAGACACCTTCTCTGCTCTTAGTGGCACAAAATGGTTCTCTGTCATGGACCTGAAGTTGGGCTACTACCAAGTAGAGGTTGCTGAGGAAGACAAACACAAGACCACTTTTATATGCCCTCTAGGCTTCTGGGAATTTAACCGGATGCCTCAAGGCGTAACAAATGCACCAAGCATTTTTCAGAGGCTTATGGAGAAATGTGTGGGAGATTTACACCTGAACGAAGTCCTAGTCTTTCTGGATGATCTCATTGTCTTCTCAGAGACATTAGAAGAGCATGAGACCAGATTGCTTAAAGTGCTTAATCGGCTCAAAGACTACGGTCTGAAACTGTCCCCAGACAAGTGCCACTTTTTCAAGACATTCCATAAATGTGATTCTTTTATTTACTGTGTATTTTAATGAAACCTGTGCATTTGTTCTGTTGAACATGATGCGGTCAGTAAAATAATTTTCACACACAGGTTTATTTTATTTACTACAACACACACCAGAAAGATGAACAAAATATTTATTACAGATCTCTTTTAATTCAATTTCAAGGTGAGGTACTGAAGTTCTCAGGGATGAGAATTGTCTGTGGATCCATGGAATTCCGCGGATTTGGAGGCCAATTGGGTCATTCTTGTGAAATGTGTAAATTCGGTATAAAAAATGTGTGTATGGGGGGGTAAGACAATTCACTCCGGCCCCAGTCTACTAAAGGCATGGCACAAGCGTCAATTACTCAGTGTACCAACCAGTCCGGGCTACGAGCAGCAAAGTCTGCAGCCGAGTTTAGGTCACCGCGGTTTTCGATAGAAGGCACTTTGCGATTGGTTGAAAGTCGACCTACTTATCAGTTGATAAGCTGGATAACAAATCAGGAATCGCAATACATTTACGGTCGATAGCACATGGCGAACAGTCTGTGAAACACTCCGCGGCCTCATCATCATGCAGCAATGAAGCTCATCACTAAAGAGAACGAAGTGTTAGTGAAAGAAATCGATAAAGATGTGCAAAATAGATTTCGGTGGTCTTGGTTGGAGAAAACTGTGACTCTCATGATTAAAGTCAGACAAGATACGCAGGAGGTTTCCGAGAAGCTGGGCAACTACATCTCAAAATGTGATGTGGTGGGGAAAGCACGGTGCCTCTACTGTGAGGAGGTAATCAACTACGGATCTCGCAGATGCATTGCACTAATTGACCATGCTGCGAAAGGGAAGAAACATGCCACTAAAGTCACCATACGATGGACAAACTATTCTTTGGGGTCAGCATTTCGAACTCCAACTAGTGATGGGGCAGCAGCACTGCTGTCAACACAAATCACCAGGCTGGGTGCAGCAGCATCAAAACCATTGGTACCACTAGCGGACAGGAAGACACATTCCGAGGTTTGTCACTATATTTAATGAAAAAATCTTTACCAAGGTAGTCTATAGACTAAAAGCCCTGACCTATTTTGAGACTCTCTCTCTCTAATATATATATATATATATATATATATATATATATATATATATACACACACATACATACACACGTGTGTGTGTGTGTGTAACATTGAGGGAAAAAACTGAAATGTAAAGATTTTTTTCAGTGTTTAGATTATACTCAGGCTAGCCATATCAGTTTGAATAGAATTACAACTTATGTTTCTTTCTAAAACGAAAAGAACTAAAAACAGGAAAAAAGTAATTGGATTGACACTTGGGAAATATGCAGTCAAATTAGTTGCCTGGTAATTTTTCTCATATAGTACACCATTTCAATGATTTAAGAATACAAAGACCTTGTTTGTACATGCTGTTACATTTTTCTTACACAGATGCTTAATGCTGAAAAATTAATATATATATATATATATATAATATTGGTCCTGGGTTCGAGCCCCGGGGCCGGCGAGGGCCTTTCTGTGCGGAGTTTGCATGTTCTCCCCGTGTCCGCGTGGGTTTCCTCCGGGTGCTCCGGTTTCCCCCACAGTCCAAAGACATGCAGGTTAGGTTAACTGGTGACTCTAAATTGACCGTAGGTGTGAATGTGAGTGTGAATGGTTGTCTGTGTCTATGTGTCAGCCCTGTGATGACCTGGCGACTTGTCCAGGGTGTACCCCGCCTTTTGCCCGTAGTCAGCTGGGATAGGATCCAGCTCGCCTGCGACCCTGTAGAAGGATAAAGCGGCTAGAGATAATGAGATGAGATGAGATAATATTGACTTTTGGTGTTGGTTCTCATTGTGTTTATGTGTACAATGTATCCTCTCCAGCAGACATGTATCCCTACATTTATCTATTATGTCAAATGACCTTTAATTATGGCAAATACAAATTTAAGATGAAATAGACTGGATAACTGCATCGTCATTCCTATGGTGTCCCAATGAACAATATTATTCAAAAGTGTACAATTATGAGTTGTTCTTAGTCCTGCTATCAGGTTTTAATGCCTCATTTGTAGTTTAAAAAATGTTTTAGGATCTGTCATATAGCTTAATTTGGTTAACTGTTTAATTCATCTGCTATCAGTTAATGTTTTGATGTTACATACCCCTCAATACAAAAGAGATTACAAGTTTAAATCTAATCATTTAGAATTTAATATATTTTCTGTTTAGGCTCTGGTACTTGGCATGGTCGCTGAATATTCCCTGCCTCTAGCCATGGCACCCGTAATAATGGACACAACAAGGGAACTAGCCAAAGACCCGAAGGCCCTGAATCACTTGAACCTGGAAAGGACAACATCATCCTACAAGATGCGCTTTGGTCTAGCCAAGACATTCCAAGATGAAACCATCAGTTCACTCAAAACGACCCCATTTTCTCTGAATATCGATGAAAGCACCAGCAACAATGATCATAGAGTGCTTGCTATCCTTGCAAGTTTCTACTCCCACCAGAGGAAGGCTGTGGGGAATACTTCAACCCATTTTGAAAACATGTCAACTATTACCAGGCAATACCTTTTCCCTTCACTAGGTGTCAGTTCAATAAAGTCCATTTGGAGGTGATCAAATGGTTTGTCTGGTATTGGGTGTGCTGCTTGAGTTAGTCTGATACCTCGACCTGCATTATGTTGTGCACATATCAAGCATTGCTTGCAAAATTTTGCAGCATAATTTGAAAACCCCTTTGTGAACCATCTCTTTGTTACTTCTGCTACCATCCCCCCCTTTTGACACATGGGTGAGTCCATGTGCCAATTTTGCATAGAAAGGGAACATGTATTTTGGTAGACAGGGACGGCCCGAGGGACAAACCCAGACCAAGTTTGCAAGGATACAGCCTGCCTGTTTCCAGACTCGTCTCTCGTCCTGAGTGGCAGTGCTCTGAAGGTCTGCTATCTGTAAACAAGGGGTAGAAACCTGAGGAAAAGCAAGGTTAGAGGGTGAACTGGAAGCTGAGGCTGCACACTTAGCTGCCGCGTCCGCCCTGGCATTCCCTTGAGACACAAGATCAGTATTGTTAGTATGGGCAGCACACTTACACACAGCAATGGCTCTAGGGAGTAGAATAGCATCCAACAACTCAGAAACCAGTTTATGATGTGCAATGGGAGATCCTGTGCTAGTGAGAAAATTTGTGTTTCCAAATGGTGCCAAAATTGTGCACAACGCCAAATGCATACCTACTGTCCATAAAAATATTGACAGATTGCCCTGCCGCCAATTTTCATGCCTCAATGAGGGCACAGAGCTCTGCGGCCTGCGCTGACAGGTTCAAGGGCAGACACGATGCCTTGAGGACCTCGTGATCTGAGACTACGGCAAAACCTACTTTGGTCTTTCCCACCTCTGGGTCTCTGGAGGCTGAACCATCCACATAGAGGATCATGTCTGGATTTTCCAAAGGGTTGCTCTTTAAGTCTGCCATGGGGGAACAAAAATCGTTAGTGAGAGCAACACAGTCATGTGGCTCTCCATCGTCCTCTGTAGGGAGAAGAGAGGCAGGATTCAGAACAGTACAACGTTTCACAATGATGTTAGGCATATCAAGTGTCACACCCTCCAGAAATCACGCATGAGCCAAGTTTTAGTTACTGATGGATGATCAATCTTTTAATAACGTAATCCATAAAATCCACTTCATTCATCTTTCATCCACCGTCAAACTGACAGTACAAACACAACACACAATCAGTAGAAAAATCATAAACCCAGATACAACGCAATATAAATCAAAAACAGCAAAGACAAGAAACAAACATACCTCACTGGCTGCATATAACTGAAGAGGGAATGAGACTTAAAGCTTAAAACACAGCATCAAACATTTCAAACTAGCCCGCGGCTTGTAACATGGCCGCGAGCATAGTCAAGTCCAATCACCTAGGCGAGTGGTACGGCACCTAATAATGTCCGTGTGCAACACCTGACATCGCCTGACCCAACAAGACCCAGCGTAAATATCAAATTAAACACAAACATATTCTTGGACATTACAAACATGATATTTAATGAAAACAAAAAATAAAACAAACTATGACAGTTACACTCCCACCAAATCACATATTAGTTGATTTCACACTTAACAAAAAAACAAACAAAAAAAACAAGCATTTGATATGAAACTCAATTATTCTGCTTCAGTTAAAACAACTACCTTGTGCACAGGTCTATCAAGATAAAGGGGTTTAGAATTACGTCTTCCCTCATGGTTCAAGGTGGCTCCACCAAAGGAATCTCAAGTAGTTTCTGTCGTCAGATTTCACGTGGAATTGATGGAACATTCGTTCTATATCACATGTGATGGCAATAGGGCCCTTGCAGAACCTGCAAAGGACTCCCAGCAAGGTATTTGTAAGTTCTGGCCCAGTGAGAAGGTGGTCATTTAAAGATACATCTTGGAATCTAACAGAGCAATCAAAGACAACATGTATTTTTCCAGGATTTTTAGGGTGATAGACACCACGATGGGGAATGTACCAAGCTGGATCATTGTTTACTTCCTCTTTTGGGACCTTTTCTGTATCGCCATGACTAATGAGATCTTCCATAAAATTAATATAGTCAGAGCAATATTGCTGATCCTTCCTCAGTCTTTTGCCTAAACACATCAAATGCTGGACAGCACAAGACATATTGTTAGGCAGCTTTGGTCTTTCTTGTTTGAATGGAAGGGGCATTTCAAGATGTCCATCTGGCTTGTGTCTTATTCCATCCTTCAACTTAGTCAGAAACAGAAAACCTTCCTGGGAAAATGTTACATCTTCTACTTGTTCACTGAAATCGGCTTCCAGCACTTTCATGACATCTTCAGGAGTGACCATTTCCTTGACCTGGGTCTTAAGAACAAAATAAACTTCAGTTTTAAGCTGAACTGGTTGCTGTAACTGTCCTTTTAGATGAGCTGATGGTTTGGGTTGAGGGATTACTTGCTTCACTATGATGCGATGACTCGCTCCAATTGCGTCACAGCCATGCTCAGAATGTTGGACATAGCTCACTATACTCCAACCTAGGTCTGTTCTCTGAGCAAAGGGTTGATCTCCTTCTCCACATACTACTTCCCTTGGCATTAAGGCTTGTGGGCAATTATACCCTATCAATAGGCCGATCTCATACTTCCTTTGTGGAGAAATGTGTGGCGCAAGATGTTTCAAATGCGGCCATGCTCTTGCAGTCTCTGGAGTTGAAATATGTGATCGATTGGCCGGAATGAACTCACGAGTATAAGCTGTTGGCACTGTGATCTTTTTGGATGAAGACAGCCCCCTTATCTGCAGTCCCTTAAGCCTCTTACAAGATACGATGGTTCCCCTTGATGACACTGTTGACAGCTTAAGCTTTACTGGTTTGCCTTCTAGCTCCAGTGCATCAGCCACTTCTTCTAAGATAAAGGAAGAATCACCCTGTGAGTCTAACAATGCATAAACAAGGAGTTCCTTATCTGAACCATATGACACATACACAGGTACGATTGCTGACGTCTGCATGCTATGGTCATTCTGCATAACCCTGGCTTCTGCAATATCACCTTGTGATGTTGAGAGGCAACTGTTCTTCACTGGAATTTACCACCTCAAACTGTTGTCTTTGTTGTTGTGGGCGATCTTCATGTAAAGAGGTAGGGTGGCATCTTGAACAAACATCACAAAACATCCTTCTGGGACAGCTCTTGGACTGATGGCCAGGGTTTAAACAGCCAAAGCACAGCCTTTCGTTCTGAACGAATTTTATTCTGCCAGCAAGTGGCCTTTCTAAGAAAGTTTGGCACTTCTGTAGGCTATGACCAGTTCTCTTACAAAGAACACATGTGGTGGACCCCCCTTCATTTGTAGGGGAGAGCGGGGTAAGATGAGCCACTTTTTACATTTTTCATCATAACTACATGTTAAAGCCATTTTTGCTTCCAGTCTACACACCATACCAAATTTCAAAGTGTACTGTTACTATCTGAGCAAAAAATAATTGATAAGCTCTTATGGTTAGAGTGATATTACCTCTTGAAAAAAAAATGTCAAGTGGCTCAACTTACCCCATGCACGGGGTAAGATGAGCCACTGTGTGGGGTAAATTGAGCCAACACAAAACATGTTAGGTTAACAAAGTAAACAACTTTTATTATTAGAAATGCAATCAATGAATCAAGTCAAGTCAATCAAGTGGGGGATAGGGCCATTGCATAGAGAAGGGGAGATGAAGAGAGAGGTGATAGAATGAGATGGGATAGGGAGGGATTGATAGATGGATAGAGAGAGATATGCGTAGATAGATAGAAAGAGGGATAGTTAGAGAGGGAATGAGAGATATACTATATTATAGAAATTACTAAAACAGTAGAGCAGTGCCAAAAAATCTTATTTCTTTCAGTAGGTTAAAACATTGCTAAAACATGCAGCAATCATTCCATCAATCATTTCATCATTATTCAATGTTCCAAGCGTTCAAATTGCAAGGGAACACCATTTGCCTCTCCCTCCGTGCTGTCCCCCCAACAGTAAAGGGGCGGAGCAATTTTTTCACAATATCCTGTCTTGACAGGACAGCCTCATCTTTCTCTTTGAAGACAAAGGTTGGCTTTCTTGCAGAGCCATGGCATGACCGGCTTCTTTTGAGAAATCTTGCCTCTATTTCAAAGACATCCAATTTTATTATCTGGCCAATGAAGAAATGCACTTTCACCAACTTGGTATAACCTGTCTCTACCTCTCCATTCTTTATCTTTCAATGAACCTAGTCAGAGTCATCCTGTCCAAATGCATATCCCTCGCCACAGCCCGAATAGGCCTACCTTTCCTGACTTCCTCTGCGGCTCTCTCCAAAACTGCACGGGACTGTGCGGCCCTGTCTGTTTTTCTTTTGTATGAGTGTGGCATCATGCACACCTGTAATAACAGAGGGCATTATTTTATTTATTAAAAACCTTTTAAACATATTATTTATATTAACATGTTATTTATTTGTTTGTTTATTTGTTGTTATTGTCATATATGACCAGTAAATGTGAAAACTTAAGTGTCATCCATATTGGGTAAGCTCAGCCACCAATGGGGTAAGTTGAGCCAGTGGCTCAACTTGCCCCACATCTAATGGCTCATCTTACCCCATGGCCACCATTTTGTAGAAAAATGCTAATAAAGGGGATTAGGCTAATCAAAATTATTTTTATTAGCATTCATATCATAGCTTAGAAAGCCACTAACTTAACCCTAATGTGTCTAAATATTATTCTACTTTTGCCTTCTCTAAATCACCTTCACTGTGGACAAACATGGAATTGACTTAGAAAGCACAAAAACACATTTTTATAAATATCTCCCTCACCTAGTTTGACATGTGGTGCTCCTCTCCACAAGTGTAAGTAAATGGTCCCGCCCCCCTTTGAATGTGGTCACATGGTCACATTTGTTTACTGTTTCTTAGAAACAGGGGGTGGCTCATCTTACCCTCTGGCTCATCTTACCCCGCTCTCCCCTACTGGTGTTAAAGGTCTTTGCACTGAAGGTTTGAGTGTTGGAAACAGCTGTACTTATATTCTTATTCTTAGCCTTTTCAGTCTCACAGGGCTGCAGTGCTTCATGAGATGTTATCGGGTTGCAAGCTATAGCAGCCTCCATTGAAAGAAACGTAATAAAGTAACTTAAATTGGGAAAGCTGCCATGCTCTAGCTGGTACTGTGTGGCTTTCCGATTCCATCTCAGGCTCAGCCAATCAGGCAACTTGGCAGCAAGTTTTTGATTTTCCATTGCATCATTAAGTACATGTAGGTTTTCATTCTCGTTCATAGCACAATTACAGCTGTGCAAAAAGTCCACAAATCTTCTTAATTCTCTACTGTCTCTATTGCTTATTTTTGGCCAGGCATACAACTTGTCTCTAAATGCTTTAGCAATGACAAATGGCTGACCATATCGATCATTGAGCAGTTCCCAGGCTGAACTATAAGAGTCCTTTGAGTTAAGCAGAAAGTTACCCTCCAGGGCTTCGCTGACAGTGCCTCCCACATATCTTTGAAGAAAGAACATTTTCTCAGAAGTTGGTATGTTCTTTCGTTCTATTAGCGTTTGAAATGAAGACTTCCAATAGCTGAACTTAAGTGGATCACCACAAAAGATGGTGGGCTCTGGAATAGGTAGCCTGTTCACAGAGATGGCTTCAGCCAAAAGATTGACCAGATCTGAGTTATCTGTCTGAATGCTTCTAGAAAGCACATCACTCACAGGCTGTAGCTGTAACTCTGATCTAACAATTTTGTTACTTGTATGCTTAACATCTAGAGGCTCAGATACAAGGACTTGTTGCAAGTCAGCATCACCTTCGTCATACACCTGAACTCTTGCTTTGGCAGCGTTCAGAGATTTTAACTTTTCTAAACATTCAATCTGTCTTTTCAGGGTCTCTACAGACTGCCTTCTGGCTGCTCTCTCCTCTTCTTGCTTCTTTAAGAGTGCTTCCTCTCGTTTTTGCTTCTCAATCTTGCGTTCAATTTCTTCTCTCTCTTCTTCAAGACGACGGGACTTTGCTGCTGTTTCTTGTTCTACTGCTATCTTCTTATTCTCTGCATCAAGTGCTTGTAGTTCTTCCTGGCAACACTCTTGTTCAGCCATTATTTTTAGTACTGCCCTAATGTGAGCATACTCAGCGGCAGCTTCTTGACGTTTTACTGATACACAAGAATGAATGGAATTACCATCACAGCCATTGTATACAGGAAGTGAGATGCTGGAGGCAGTTGAGGCAAAAACAGAGTCAGCATCAGGCCAAATGATCTGTTCGA
This sequence comes from Neoarius graeffei, assembly GCF_027579695.1. Classification (NCBI taxonomy): domain Eukaryota; kingdom Metazoa; phylum Chordata; class Actinopteri; order Siluriformes; family Ariidae; genus Neoarius; species Neoarius graeffei. Next base: position 130,221,314 of record NC_083569.1, read on the forward strand.
GTGCTCCTTGCATTTGAGCTGCAGCATTTTGTCTTACAGTCTGTGTAATTGCTGTGCTCTTATCCAGCTTGCAACGCATAGCATGAGGTGGAATATCAATAGCCCTGTATGTTTCATAAAGATTGTACAGTTCTTCTTGCTCCTTCTGCATACGAATAACATTGTCTTGTAAAATGTCATTTGGATCATTCCTTGTGACTGATTTTTTCACTACTTTAGCAAGAACCTTCCAGCAGTCATAAGCATCCTCAAAGCGAAGAAGCAATGTTTTTAATTTTCCACTCTGCAATTCCCTGCCCTTTTCTGTCAGCATATGGGCTCTATTGCTCCTGTGAGGCTCCTCAGAGTGTACGGCTTTCTGAGCATTAGACTCATTTTCCTGCTGTGACTCTCCAGCTTGCTCTTTAAGTAGTTCAACTTCTTTACTTGGTTCAAACATTTTAAAGAATTGTGTTCGATATATAATTAAGCAGGCGGCACGGTGGTGTAGTGGTTAGCGCTGTCGCCTCACAGCAAGAAGGTCCTGGGTTCGAGCCCCGGGGCCGGCGAGGGCCTTTCTGTGCGGAGTTTGCATGTTCTCCCCGTGTCTGCGTGGGTTTCCTCCGGGTGCTCCGGTTTCCCCCACAGTCCAAAGACATGCAGGTTAGGTTAACTGGTGACTCTAAATTGAGCGTAGGTGTGAATGTGAGTGTGAATGGTTGTCTGTGTCTATGTGTCAGCCCTGTGATGACCTGGCGACTTGTCCAGGGTGTACCCCGCCTTTCGCCCGTAGTCAGCTGGGATAGGCTCCAGCTTGCCTGCGACCCTGTAGAAGGATAAAGCGGCTAGAGATAATGATATAATTAAGCACTAGGTAAAGTAAGCCTTAGTGAAGACAAGTTAAAAATGTGATCATAAAACAACCGAATTCCGCCACTGTCCCTCAAAAAAGTGTACATACACACTATGCAGAACTTAAGCACAAGCTTAAGCATATGCATGAGCAATACACAAGGGGTAAACTATGAAATGGTCAACCAAAGGTTAAAAATTAAGAATAACTTTGCTTCTTAAATGTGCAATACTTTCATGTAAAAAGATCACTTTTCTATGCAAATTAGGCGTCTACTAGGTGCAAAGCAAACTTTCACAATATAAACCACTCATTTACTTTCACAATATAAACCACGCACTCACTTTCAGAGAAAATTAAGCTTACTGGTGTGCAAATTGTCCGTCAGTAACACAATATTGTCCACAGACTGTATTTTGACCAAGAAAACACTCTAAATCGAGTCATTAAGCATATATCACATTTAAGGAACCTTCAATAAAATGCAAAGAGAGTCTTAAATGATTAGCTTATCTGTTTACGTCCTCCGTCACGCGCAGGTTGAGCAGTTCAACATTCCTTTTTCTTTCGTAGTACACGTCCGAGCCCGTTTTAAGTCCGCAAAAATCCAATGACTCCAGTCCATACCACAGACAAGCTCAGGTAGTTCGGATGAGTAAACGTTTGCCCACACAACTTCGTGCAGGCCGTGCTTGGGGATTAAAAGAGGCTGCAGACAGAGCAGGTTAAATTGGCTGCAGATCCACCTGGACTTGCTTGCAGGTCGAGTTTAAAGGATATGGGACATGGATTTTTTTTCTGGGCATAATTATGTATAAAGGACATAAGAAATGCCATCTAAATCACTGCAGGGCGTCAAAAATGTGAAAATCATCACATTATTCAAGTTTTTTTATACATCAGCGTAAAACAAGGATTCGTTAATGAGCTAGGTGGTCACGTGACCCGTGACGTCACAAAAACTTTCCAAGGAGCCAGCGCTTGGGAATCTAATGTAAACAGGTTACCGAAATGGACACCATCGACAGTGACATTCCCGATGTTTCACAGAGATGTGAAGTTAGACCCTATCAATTCGAACCGATAGCTGGAAATTCACATGAACATGGATCTTGTCTTTACTCTGACGGGTCAGATGATTCTGAGAGTGAGAGTTCATTCACCCCTCATGAAACTGAAAGCGGTCGGCTCGATAACACTTCCTGGTAAGTTAAAAACAATTCTGCTCAAAGGCTAATGATCTGTTGAAAGAAGTATTATTTTTGTATCATACATTGAAAGTTCATCATAGATCTAGCTAAAGTCCGTTGCAAGCTAGTTTTTTTTTTGCTGATATTTTTCGAGATTGATTGAGATACAAATGCTTCCAGAGTCCGAGATGAAAACATTCAAAATGGCGAAACGAGTCAGAATTATGATAATCAATAATTGATACACCCAAAATTATAATACTAATCCTTACCTCGGCTTTCAGACGCTTAGCGCAGAGGTCTTCAACAGGGGGGTCGCGAAATCGCACCGGATCACTCATATCAACAAAAATATTCCTGCCCTGTCCCCTGGCCTCCGTGCAGGGATGCAAACAGCGCGCCTTTCAGCGGATGCCGCCTTTTTCACGGCTGAATCGCGCAGATCCGATTTAAAAAAAAAAATAGCAATATTAATTCATGAAACATGAAACATGAAGTATAAGGATGAGGAAAAAACAGTTTAAATCGGGAAACTGCACACATTTGTGCAGCCTGGTGCAAATGTGCGCAGCTTCCCGATTTAAACTGTTTTTTTCTCATCCTTATACTTCCTGTTTCATGTTTCATGAATTAATATCGCTCAGTACCTGAGTATTAATGTTGAAAGAATCCTCAGTGAAATGGTCTGAACACAGTTTGTGGGAAACAGTAAGTGCAAAGTTTTTTTCAACAGGTGTTCTGTAAAGTTGTCCTACCAAGCCTACTGCGCATGCGCGAAGCCTACTGCGCATACGCAGGTGAGCCCACACTTTCCTCAGCTTCGGGTCCTTGGGGAATGCAAAAAAACTTACTCCAGGGCATTTCCCATTGGAATTATTGCAACCATAAGCAGCACAATACACCATGATGTCCAATGTACTTTAAAGACTATAAAAACAATTTTCTTGTCATCCACTTCTCCATTCATCTACCCGCTTGTGCTGTGCCCGAAAGTTTTTGTGACGTATGATCACATGACAGCGGCTCTTCCGGTTGCAAAAAATGCATATCGGAAGTCGAGCAGAAATGCCATATAATCATCACGAATATAACGATTTTGCTGAATTTAATAGATGATTTTGTATTTGTTGATGCAATTAATTCATATTTTTAATGGAAAGAAACTGATATAGCGTGCTTTTATGTTTCATGTCCCATATCCTTTAACTGTCATGCCTTCCAGAAATCACGCTTGAGCCAAGTTTTAGTTACTGATGGATAATCAATCTTTTAATAACGTAATCCATAAAATCCACTTCATTCATCTTTCATCCACCGTCAAACTGACAGTACAAACACAACACACAATCAGTAGAAAAATCATAAACCCAGATACAACGCACTATAAATCAAAAACAGCAAAGACAAGAAACAAACATACCTCGCTGGCTGCATATAACTGAAGAGGGAATGAGACTTAAAGCTTAAAACACAGCATCAAACATTTCAAACTAGCCCGCGGCTTGTAACATGGCCGCGAGCATAGTCAAGTCCAATCACCTAGGCGAGTGGTACGGCACCTAATAATGTCCGTGTGCAACACCTGACATCGCCTGACCCAACAAGACCCAGCGTAAATATCAAATTAAACACAAACATATTCTTGGACATTACAAACATGATATTTAATGAAAACAAAAAATAACAAAACAAACTATGACAGTTACATCAAGTATGACCGTGTTATACTTCAACCATCTCTGTGCTGACAAATGTGACGTCTTTTTCTCCAACAGAAGCAGGGAGACAGCATGTGGGACCAAAAGGGTGAGGTTAGAATACCCCACAATATTTCTAGAGGCAGTTACTACCTTTTCAGCTGCAGCAACTGCACACAGGCAAACAGGAAGTCCAGCCACCACTGGATCCAGCCTGCTGGAGAAGTAAGCTACAGGTTTCAATTTATCCCCGTGTTTCTGCAAAGGAACAGAGGTCATAAAACCCTTCTTTTCATCGACAGTTTGAACAAATGGTTTATTGGGGTCAGGCAGTCCCAGCGTGGGTGTGGTCTGCAGGGCGCCTTTTAGGGCCAGGAATGCTTCTTCAGCCTCTGGTGTCCATACGACAGGTGACAAAGCGGTGAGGGATGAACCATGCACAAGCTCTCTCACTGGACTTTCCAGGATGGAATAATTCGGAATGAATGCTCTGCAATAAGAACGCATACCCAAAAATGACAAAACTTGTTTCACAGTGATCAGCTTGGGAATTTTCTGAATAACTGAGACTCTGTCCGCAGACAGCGTTTTTCCCTCCCCTGTGATATCATGCCCCAAGAAATGCACCTTCTGTTTTGCAAACTGTAATTTTGTGAGGCTAGCCTTATGACCTTCCTTAGCGAGGTGTCGCAGTAGCGTTACGGTGTCATCTTCACATTGAGCTTTAGTTGGGGCACAAATCATTAAATCGTCAACATACTGCAGCAAAGCTGATCTTGGTGACAAAGTTAATGAAGCGAGGCTGTCTCTGAGGCACTGGTTGTATATGGTTGGGGACTCACAGTAACCCTGGCACAAACAAGTGAAAGTGTATGGACGACCATCATACATAAAGGCAAACCAATACTGGCTGCCTTTATGTATAGGAATAGAAAAGAACGCATTTGCTAGGTCCACCACTGAAAACCACTTACTGTCAGTGGGCACCTGGCCCAAAATGGTGTATGGGTTAGGGACGTCAGGTGCGCGCGGAGCAACCGCAGCACTGACTGCTTGCAGATCTTGGACAAACCTCCACTCATCGGGCTGGGACGGTTTTCTTGCCTTCTTAACTGGAAAAATAGGAGTGCGCACTGGAGAGTCCGGGCAAGGGACAATTACACCTGCCTTCAGCAACGAATCAAAGACCAGTTTTATACCTGCGATTGCTTCTGGTTTGAGTGGGTACTGGGTCTGTCTAGGCCTGAAATCTGATTTGGGGGTGATCACCACTGGTTCAGCATTCTTTATTAGGCCCACATCATGTTTACCCTTTGCCCAAACGGAATTTGAAACTCCCGCCAATTTGAGGTGCACCTCTGCTGGAGTTATGCCTGTGGAAACAGAGACAAACAGGCCACTATGGCCGGGGTCCCCAGGACCCTGGTCATCAGTGGCTAATATTACGCTGCGCTTAACATGCACACACAGCCTGACTTTGCTTGTAGACCCCAAGCCTTTGACAAAACAACACACTCGGGTCCTCTGTTCGGGACCATTCATTGTCATTGGCTGCACACTTCCTGACCCACTTCCCCACGTCTTTCCAATGGGCAGCTCGTGGCTTTGCTAATGAGACATGGGGTATGGAATTAATGATGTCAAAGAAATCATGTTGGCAGCAGTCAACCTCAGAGTCCTCTGCCATGAGGCCGCGTATAACATGTTTGAGAACACTGCGATGAGCATTGATGCAGCTGTTTGGACAACGAGTAAAATGGACCTGCACAGCACAATAATGTTTAGACCAATATGTAGTTTTGAGGATCAATCTTTCATGTACATGGGGGTCTGCAAACCAAGTCTTTTCAAACTCTACATCTTGCCCTTGGTGAACATGTACTGTGCAATGCAAATCTTCCTCTTTCATATAATCTGTGTCAACTGATGAGGTGTTCAAGTGTGCGAGCTGTACAAGGTGTTTGGGAGTTTGTGTGAGTTGATCTGAGCAGAGCCGCCAGACATACACATACAGGGGGCTTCCAAACCCATACTGCACACCACACATTTCACTTACTTCAATAGTTAGTCCATCTGGAGTGGACGTGAGATTTACTCCTAATTTGCACATTAAATCACGTGCTAACAAATTTACTGGACATGGATGTGAGATGAGAAATGAGTGGGACATAACTATTCCTCCCTCGCTTTCACATGGGAGGTTGACTGAGAAAGTTTCGGTTACAGGTTGTCCTGAGATGCCCATTGTCTGAATAGAATTTGAGCTGAGCGGTGGGTCTACTGGAAGTACCCCATGTTGTATCACTGAGTGTTCTGCTCCAGAATCTACTAAAAAGGTTAACACATGCCCACACACAGTGAGGGGCATACAAGGGAGTTTAGAAAAGGGAGTAGTTGTGTATTTTAACAAACTTAAGGCAACTTCAGGTGTATCAATTTGGACTGGTGTATCGGGCGTTTCCATGTAGTCTTGCTGTTGCATGCAGGTGCGGCTACTAATGTGTTTAACGTTATGTGAATGTTCCTGTCTATGTGTATGTGTATCATCAAGTGTGTGTGTGTTACCTCCCCTGTTCTCTGTGTGGAGCCTGTTCCCGGAGTCCGCCCATCAGTCTGCTTTGCTGTACTCCTCACAGGGCTTCTGCCTGTTACTGTGGAGACAATCTCGAGCCATGTGTCCCTTCTGATTGCAGTTGTAGCAGGTTGCGCCTTTTATCCAGGACGGGTCACCGCAGGTCATCCTGCCTCGGCCCCTACCTCGACCTCTTCCTCTTCCTCCTTGTCCAGACTGAACAGTCTGGAAAAGAGTGAGAGTGGCGGCATGTAGGTATTGGTCTCTTTGTGCCGACTTTGTCTTCTCCTTCTCTTTCAGCAGCTTTTCTGCATGCACAGCGTACTGCTCGATCTTGGTGAGACTGGTGGTTTCCCACAGGAGACAGAGCTGCTTTACTAACTTGGCCACTACTGGATTCATACCGTTCATGAAATTGCTCTGCAGGTGCGCTTCCCAGACCTCAGGAGTGCCTTCCACTCCAGCCAGGGTCGCAGGTCTGGTCAGGCCACTGTGTTTCTCATGCACGGCGGTGAGACAGGCGAGAAACGCTGACACCCCTTCTCCATCTTCTTGCTTACACATACTGATCTTAGCCATGTCTATGTTCAAGGGAAAAACACTGTCCAGATAAGCACAGAGAGCAGTGATGGTATCTCTATACTCACCATTGCCAGCCGCGCTCCAGTCTGGTGTAGTCATTCACTGGTCAGCTTCTGGCCACTCTTTGGAAACTTTGTTCCAATCTATACCCATCTTGATTATGAGCAGGCAGCGAAGTTCATGGGTGGTTGGTCAGAATTCTCTGCAAAATATCAACAGCTCATTACCAAATCTCTTTCTTCCTACCTCTCTCACATTGGGAAGAGAAGCCATGCTTTCCTTCATGTCAGCTGTCATCCAGGGTCTGTGGACTAAAAGCACGCCGTCAGCTCCAGCCACTTCCATCACTGGAAGATGAAGGACTTCAGACTTTAGAATATGGCCTTGTGGACCCACTGGTGAGCACATGGTCAGGTCCAGGAGGGTGTCTTTTCCATCGCCATATGCAAGACCGGATCTCGTGTGTGATGGAGAAGCGAGGGGAGGCGCTGACACTGGAGGCAGCTGGTAGGCTGGAGGAGATTCCAGAGGCTCAGTTTTTTTCTTTGTCTTGACTTCGCCCCTTCTCTGTGGGTGAGGCACTTGTGGGAATGATGCTCTGCCTTGCTGAGGAGGCAGTGTGTGTCGGGGTGGTGGGGCAGACTCCAGGTCAGGGTCCATCTGAAATTTCAAACACTGAGAAGAGGGTGAGAGCCCTGCCTGTCATTTCTCTCTTTTGTACTCTCTCTTAAGTGTTTCTTCTTTCCATGCAGAAAATGCCCTCCAGTCCCCTAAGAACTTAACATTATCTGCAGGCTCTTCTTTTTCCTTCTGTTTCAACTTTTCTTCTAACTGTCCTATCTGCCTGGGACTAAAACTGCCCTTTTCAGGGAATCCTAAGTCCTTTATCCATATGTCAAACTGTGCCAAACAATCCTCGCCATACAAGGTTTTCATAAACTGGATGTTTGGGCTGTCATAGGAACACCCACTTCTTATTATAGCACATGTAGCCTCAGGCTTACATGCTTCTTCCTTTCCTTTCCCTAACTTGCTGCTTCTGTTCCCCATTGTACACTATTATATTAATAGGCTGTGACAACAGCGGCTGAGTTTCTTTATCATGATCACAAGAAGAACAGGTTGGACTATGTCCAAAAATGTGACACAATAATCTTTTAGGTGTGTTCTTATTAGTAAACAATTTATCTGACATTTGCCTTAAACTAAAGTAGGTATCATTTAGCACAACAACCTCAAAGACAACTCACACATGTGTACAAAATCTATTTCTCTGTTTCAGAATTTGGAGGAGGACAGTACTCTGTTAATTCATCAATATTTTGTGTGCACACCGGTGTGTCTTTGCGTTTTTGTGATCAAACCTCTCTATCCCGTTCCCCTGATGGGCCAGTTGGTCACACAGAACAAAGGGAGCAAGATTCAATTCCTACGAATCGCTGAACGTGAATCCGTCGAAACATGCACCCGTACTTCCCCTGCTCAAGTAGGCGAGCGATTACCCAGTAGTCACTTAGGCGGATAATTCTCTTACACAACCCAGCTTAGCAGTCCTCCTGGGCTCGGACATACTTCTGTCCGTCTCTTATATCAGTCTTCCTTGACTGGGACAATCTCTGTCCATCTCTTATATCATTCTTTAAATACTAGGACAAATCTCTGTCCATTTCTTGTATCATTCTTTAAATACTGTTTCCACTAATTTCTTTACACAAGAATGCAAAGTTATCACTTACTGGTTTGGTGAGCCCTGATAGCCTGGTCTCTCATCCGAGTTTTCAGCTCCACACCGTAGCCTTGGGAGTGTTCCATTGTCCGAGGATCAGACGCATAGGGCCCACCCAGGGGATGCCAAATTGTAATTGAAATTTTCAGTAAACACTTCAGAACGCTTAGCAGTCGTCTTTTCAGTTATTTATTATAGTAAATCATATAAAAGGGATATAAGATAGGAAAGAAAGAAGATTAAAGCAGAACATCACCTCTAGTGAGGTGAGAGTACGTGTGCGCTCTCCGAGTTGTGTTTTTGTGGTTATCTATAATACTCTAAAGGCATTCGCTTACTGCTTGTATCTTCACGTGATTGGCTCAAGATTTTCTATGAAGCTTTCTTAAAGCGTGCACCTGGCATTCTCTGGGATGTGCAGGAACTCAGACACCCTGCTTCTCACCAGCCAAGGCCACAGAAAGGCGACTACAGCATTGGAAAAATAACTTTTCTCAGTACACTAAGTCCCTTGAGCTTAACATACAGAAGCACAGAGAATAATAATGTTCGTCCATTAATTTTCCTTCACACATAACACACAGAACCCCGATTATCTGGGTCATTTCAGTTCATCTGACTCCGTGCTTGTTTACTCGCTGAAATTGGATATTGTTGTTGGAATCTTACAAAAATAATGATGAGAAAGCGCTGTGTTGTGTTTGGATCTTCAAATTCATATACAACAGAACATTCAGTTCACGAATTTCAGACAAATGACACTAATCTAAAGCAACAGTGGATGAGGTTTGTGCAAAGAAGTGGGCAGATTTCATGTTGCCTACTAATAATAAATCTGATTCATCAAGTGTTCACCACTACCAGAACGATCACATTGTAATTATTGGAGCAAAAAAGAACCCCATTGACTTAATAAATTACATTTGATCTGACATTTGGACAGTTAATCGATTCCCCTATGATCTCTCACACACACAGTGTTAAGGTTTGGCTGGGAATCGAACGCGGGTCGCTGGTGTAATGATCCAGCAAACCCCCACTAGGCCACCAGGGGAATGACTCAAGTGCAGAGGCATGAGGCGAAAGTAGAAAGTAGCAAAAACAGTTTATTTATACTATATACACTATATACAATCCAGGGCAAAAGAAACAAAAAGTATAATCCAAAGCTGAGAAGACAAAGGGAAAAATAAAATATCCAAAAAGTACAAAACAAAAGCCAAAAAAACAGAAAAGAAGATCCAAAAACACAGTAAATACTAGGTCCAAAAAGAAACGCAAAGTGCAAAACCAAAAAGACAATGAACATGGTACAGAGGAAACTGGAGCTAAACATAACAGCACAAAGACTCTGTGACAAGAGGACTGAACTCAGGGGTATAAATACACACACTAATTAAGGACAGGGCGGGGCAGGAAACAGGCAATAAGACAAAGACAAAACACAGAACACAGTGGTGACCTCTAGAGGCCAAAACAAACATGACCAGAAAAGGAAAAAACAGCGGCCTCTAGAGGCCAAAACAGTCCCAGTCCTTACAGGACCCCCCCCCCAGGAGCGTCTCCTGACAGTCCCAGGATGATCAGGATGGGACGAATGGAAGTCCCGACAAAGTTCTTTGTCAAGTATGTCCCGAGCTGGGACCCAGCAGCGCTCCTCAGGGCCATAGCCCTCCCAGTCCACAATATATTGGAGACCCCCGCAAACCCAGTGGGAGTCCAGCAGGTGGTGCACGGTGAAAACAGTCTGACCCTGGAAGATGCGGGGGGGTGGGGGGTTCCTAGGGGCAGGGGCATACGTGGACGTCAGTATGGGCCACAACAGGGAAACATGGAATGTGGGGTTAATCCTTAGCGAACGTGGTAACTGGAGCCGGTAGGAGACAGGGTTAACTCTGCGTACAACCTTGAAGGGGCCAATGTAGCGAGGAGCAAGCTTGCGGTTCTCCACCCGCAGCAGAAGGTCCTTGGTGGACAGCCAAACCCGCTGCCCAGGGCGGAAAGTGTGGGCAGGTCTCCTATGGTGGTTGGCCTGAGTCTGGTTGGTACTGGAGGTCTGGATGAGTGTCCTCCTGACCTTGCTCCAGGTCTTGCGACACCGTCTCACATATTGGTTGACCGAGGGCACTGTGCTAGAACTGAGCTTATCACTCACTGTGCTAGAACTGAGCTCATCACACTGAGCTCATCACACCCCTCACTGTTCTGATCTGCCGCTCCCAGGCACCACCAGCATGACTTGCACTAGGTGCATTCAGACAAAAATCACACTTTTTGGTTGCCAGATATGCAGTCACTCTCTCCTTGCTGACTTCCCTTAGTGCTTTCCCCAGTTCACCTTTTGCTCCAACAAAGTTGGTTCCTTGGTCTGATCGAAGATGTCTAACAGCTCCTTGGATGGCTATAAAACATTGCAAAGTGTTAATGAAAGTATCAAGTCAAGTCAAGTTTATTTGTATAGCGCTTTTAACAATAAACATTGTCGCAAAGCAGCTTTACAGAATTTGAACGACTTAAAACATGAGCTAATTTTATCCCTAATCTATCCCCAATGAGTAAGCCTGTGGCGACGGTGGCATGAAAAACTCCCTCAGACGACATGAGGAAGAAACCTCAAGAGGAACCAGACTCAAAAGGGAACCCATCCTCATTTGGGCAACAACAGACAGCCTGACTATAATATTAACAGTTTTAACATGAGGAGAGTTTCGTTGATGTTATAACTCTTCATTGATGGAAACTTGAGTGCAAAACTGTTCATGATAGCTGTAGTCCTCAGCCATAAAAGCATTACTGTAAGAGTCCAGAGCATCCTCCAGGTATAACCCTCAACTGTCCTCATGGGGCCGTCCTTCACAGGAGCGATGCAATAAAACTCCGACCAGACACAGGGCACCAGGATGGACCAAGCAGGTCCGAGGGGCAGAAGAGGCCAGGATCTCAATCCCAGGACCAACATGTAACTCAGAGGGACAGATTGGGGGGGAAGAGAGAGAGAAAGAAAACACAGGTTGTTAGGTATGCCCTAAAAATGACAAGTATTAAATCTGTGTGGTAGGCTCGCAGAGACGAGAGTCTTTACATCAGGCATAACACACAACAATGGCATGTTAATATGGTAAAAAATATATCATGACCTGCTCTGGCTGGATTGATTGGGTGATGGGAGCACACTCCTCAGCAATGATGAGATGCAGATGGGACCCTTAGGGCTGGCCAAGACAATTCAGTTACATTTCACCGGGTCTGGGACATGCGACAGAAAGTCTGACGGCCGATTCCCTGCAGGCTACGATAGCCAGTCGAGGTCTCCACCCTCTCCACCAAAAGATTTCCTGTTGACTCCATGTAACTCAGAGGGACAGATTTGGGGTGGGGGGGAAGGAAAGAAAACACAGGTTGTTAGGTATGCCCAATGTCACCTGAATAAGTAGGAGCAGTATACATATTGCACCGAGTACAAGCAGGGACTCCGGCAACTAACTATGACAGCATAACTAAAAGGGGAGAGCCAGAAGGTAACACAGGCATGAGGGAGCCCCGGGACATAAAGCAGCCAGCCACTACACCGTCAACAAACTCGAGTGAGCAAGCGAGTGGGGACTGACAGCATCCATACATCCCAGTTTACCAAAACACTCTATGTCTGAGGACCCTCTAGATCTACACCTTTACCTCATAAACACCATTAACAAAAGGCTTGACTAAACAGATATGTTTTCAGCCTAGACTTAAATGCTGAGACTGTGTCTGATTCCCGAACATTACTTGGAAGGCTGTTCCATAACTGTGGGGCTTTGTAAGAAAAGGCTCTGCCCCCTGATGTAGCCTTCACTATACGAGGTACCAGCAGATAGCCTGCACCTTTTGATCTAAGTAGGCGTGGCGGGTCATAGAGGAGCAGAAGTTCACTCAGGTACTGTGATGCGAGACCATTTAGTGCTTTAAAGGTCAATAGTAGTATTTTATAATCAATACGAAATTTGATTGGGAGCCAATGCAGTGTGGATAAGACAGGCGTGATGTGGTCATATTTTCTAGTTCTAGTAAGGACTCTTGCTGCTGCATTTTGAACTAACTAGAGCTTGTTTATGCACTTATTGGAACATCCAGACAGTAAGACATTATAATAATCCAACCTGGAGGTAACGAAAGCATGGACTAGTTTTTCTGTGTCATGCAATGACATTAAATTTCTTATCTTTGCAATATTTCTGAGATGAAAGAAAGCTATCCGGGTGATGTTATCAATGTGAGTTTCGAATGAAAGACTGGGGTCAATAATCACTCCGAGGTCTTTTACTGCTGCATGTGAAGAAACAGAAAGGCCATCCAGAGTCACTGTGTAATCAGAAAACTTACTTCTAGCTGTATGTGGTCCTAGCACAAGTACTTCAGTCTTGTCAGAGTTAAGCAGAAGGAAGTTAATAAGCATCCAGTGTCTAATGTCCTTCACACATTCCTCAATTCTATTAAGCTGGTGTCTCTCATCAGGTTTTGCAGAAACATACAACTGTGTGTCATCAGCATAACAGTGGAAACTAATACAATGTTTACGAATAATATCACCCAGAGGTAACATATATAGAGAAAAAAGCAGTGGACCCAAGACAGAACCTTGTGGAACACCAAACTTTACATCGGTACGTCTAGAAATATCACCATTTATATCAACATACTGATAACGATCAGTTAGATAAGACCTGAGCCAGGAGAGGGCCATTCCCTTAACTCCCACAACATTTTCTAGTCCATCCAGAAGAATGGAATGATCAATGGTATCAAATGCTGCACTAAGGTCAAGCAACACAAGTAGCGAGACACAGCCCTGATCAGACGCCAACAGTAGGTCGTTTACTACTTTAACCAGTGCTGTCTCTGTGCTATGATGAGGTCTAAATCCTGACTGATACATTTCATGGATGTTATTCCTATGTAAATATGAGCATAACTGCTGTGCCACAGCTTTTTCAAGGATCTTGGAGATAAAGGGAAGGTTGGATATTGGCCGATAATTGGACAGCTGACGGGGATCAAGGTCAGGTTTTTTAATCATGGGTTTGATAACTGCTAGTTTAAAGGATTTGGGTACATAGCCAATCATAAGAGAAGAATTTATTATTTTTAGAAGCGGTTCAATTACTCCAGGCATTATCTGTTTGAATAGATGTGTAGGTAAGGGATCTAGTACGCAAGTTGAGGCTTTTGATGTAGAGATGAATGAAAGTAATTCAGTTTCTTTAAGGGGAGTAAAACATTCTAACTGATGATCTGATACAGTTATATAGTTAACTACAAGGTCACTTTCATTGTCTGACCTTAAATTAGTAGTTTGAATTTTTTGTCGGATATTCTCAATTTTGTCATTAAAAAAATTCATGAAGTCGTTGCTACTACATACTACAGGTGTGCATGTGTCAATAGTGGACTTATTCCTGGTTAATTTTGTTACAGTATTAAATAGGAGTCTAGGATTATTTTTGTTATCTTCTATTAGGGAGGAGAAATATGTTGATCTTGCAGCACTAAGAGCTTTTCTATACTTCAGGAAGCTCTCCTTCCAAGGTAATTTGAACACTACCAATTTTGTTTGACGCCATTTACGTTCCAATTTTCGAGTGGTCTGTTTTAATGTGCGAGTGTCATCATTATACCAGGGTGCTAATTTTTTGTCTCTGACCATTTTCCTTTTTAGAGGAGCTACATTATCTAAAGTATGGCGGAATGTTGACTCTAAGCATTCAGTTGCCTGATCAAGTTCTGCAGGGGCTGACAGTGACCGAATCAAAGTTGATAACTCTGGGAGATCATTTATAAAGCTCTGTGCAGTAGTTGATGTGAATGTACGTTTAATACAGTAGCGTGGTGAGGTGCATATATTATTACTCAGACATAGTTTGAATGAGATGAGATAATGATCTGAGATAACTTCAGACTGTGGAAGTGTGACTATATTGTCTACATTTAATCTGAATGTTAGTATTAGATCAAGGGTGTGACCACCATTATGGGTCGGTCCTATGACATTCTGCTTAATCCCGACTGAATCTAAGATGGATACAAACGCTGTTTTTAAAGGGTCTTCTGGGTTATCGAAATCTCATCTCATCTCATTATCTCTAGCCGCTTTATCCTTCTACAGGGTCGCAGGCAAGCTGGAGCCTATCCCAGCTGACTACGGGCGAAAGGCGGGGTACACCCTGGACAAGTCGCCAGGTCATCACAGGGCTGACACATAGACAACCATTCACACTCACATTCACACCTACGCTCAATTTAGAGTCACCAGTTAACCTAACCTGCATGTCTTTGGACTGTGGGGGAAACCGGAGCACCCGGAGGAAACCCACGCGGACACGGGGAGAACATGCAATCTCCGCACAGAAAGGCCCTCGCCGGCCACGGGGCTCGAACCCGGACCTTCTTACTGTGAGGCGACAGTGCTAACCACTACACCACCGTGCCGCCCCAGGTTATCGAAATGAATATTAAAATCTCCAAGAACTAAAGCTTTGTCTAAGGAAATAAACAGATCTGAGATAAAATCTGCAAATTCAGAAAGAAACTCAGAATATGGCCCCGGGGGCCTGTAAATAATAAGCAATGGAATTAACTGGGTAGACTTATTTTTCGAGGCTACATACATTATATGAGTATGAAGAACTTCAAATGTATTACATTTATAACCAGGTTTTTGTGTTACACCTAGATAATCGTTATAAATAACCGTGACGCCTCCTCCTCTGCCAGTTAGACGAGGCTGGTGTATATAACTGTATCCAGGAGGACTCGCTTCATTTAATGCTATATATTCATTTGGCTTAATCCATGTTTCAGTTAAAAAAAGTACATTAAACTCCTGATCAGTAATGAGTTCATTAACCATTAGTGCTTTAGATGTAAGAGATCTAATATTGAATAGCCCCACCTTTAGATCAAAGGTGCTGGCAGCAGCTGTACAATCAGTATGATCTAATTTTATATTGATTAGGTTACTGGAGCAAACTCTCTGAAAATTTCTACCTTTTTGTTGAGCTCGGGGAACAGACACAGTCTCGATGTAGTGGACCCTGAGTGACGACTCTGTGCAGCTAGCAGACAGTCGGTTTAGCCTGTTCGTCTGCTCCCTGGCCTTGGCTCTGGATTGTCAGAAATTAACTAGGCCTGTTCTGAGACTATGACCTATGCTGCAGGAAATGAGAGCAGCACCTTCCCGAATGGGATGGATACCATCCCGCCCTAACAGGCCAGCAGTGCCCTCAAAATTAGCCCAATTATCTATAAAGCCCACACTGTTTTCAGAGCACCACCTGGACAGCCAGCAGTTCAGTGACCATAACCTGCTGTAAGCTACATTGCCACGCCGCATTGGGATGGGGCCAGAGCATACTACAGCATCGGACATCGCCTTCACTAATTTAAACATCTCTACAAAGTTACTCTTAGTAACCTCAGACTGACGAAGGCGTATATCATTAGCTCCTGCATGGATAACTATCTTTGAGAACCTGTGCTTGCCTAGGACCCTAAGATTACCTGCTAAGTCCGGCACCCTGGCTCCCGGTATACACCTGACTAAAGCTGCTGGTGCCCCTAAAGGCTGAGCTAATTTCACATGCCGTATGATAGAGTCCCCTATAACCAGAGCTCTTTCAGGTTTCTCAGCAGGTGCATCACTAAGGAGAGCAAACCTATTCGGCACGTGACGCGGAGAGGAGTGGTGCTCCCAGTGCATATCAGTGGTCATATCTTCCAGCATGTGAACCGCTCTGGAGCTGAGACAGGTAAAGAGAAGGCCATATCATTTTTGTACCTTGCGACCTTGCTTGGTGTAGAATGGACCAAAGCAGTCCATACCACAATAGGTAAAAGGTGGGGAAGGATCTATACGGTCATTAGGGAGGTCTGCCATTCGTTGCTGCTCTAGTGGCCCACAAACCCTTCTACACAAGACGCATTTCCTTATATACTGGGCTACAACCTTGCTACCACCAATAACCCAGTAGCCATTGGCTCTAAGTTCATTGAGGGTCTGCCTTCTACCTTGATGCTGTGTTCTCTCATGGTGGTGTGCAAGAACAAGGCATGTGACATTACTTTCTTTGGGAAGGATTACTGGGTGTCTTACTTCAAACGGTGCTGTTGCTCTCCTTAGTCTTCCTCCCACCCTTATCACACCATCCTGAAAGAATGGGTCCAGTTGGTACAATTGATTGCTGCGAGTGACCTTCCCACACTCTTGGCTGAGCATTTGCATCTCCTCTCCAAAGGCTTCTCACTGCGCAAGCTGGATGAGAGTCAATGCAGCCTTCCTTCTTTCCTCCACACTCAAGGGCGCTGGTGTCTTCGACCTCTTTACCAATCTTTGGATCTGAGCCATGACGTTCACAGCCAGAGTCCATTTTGAGAAGCGTGACAAGCATTGCAAGAAATCAATTTTTTTCTGCAACCTTAGTTTCCAACACTTGGACAGATTTGACCTCAGGGTCTCCCACCAACAACTCTGGCATCCCTTGATTGGCAACTACCTCTCTTTCCAGAGGAATCTAGGCCCTGTGTACCAGTTGGAATTGATCAATTCTTCTACTTTAAGCCCTCTAGAGGCATGGTCAGCAGGGTTTTCCTCTGTGCTTATGTAGTGCCATTGTTTTGGGTCTGTGGTTTCACGAATTCTTTGTACTCAGTTAGCAACGAAGACATGAAATCTTCTGGCCTCATTATTGATATAGCCAAGGACTACTTGTGAGTCTGTCCAAAAGTATTCTCTGTCAACTTTGAGGTCAAGCTCTTCCTTCAGCATGTTGCTCACTGCCGCAGAAATGACTGCTGCGGTCAACTCTAATCATGGTATCGTGACAACTTTGGTAGGGGCAACCCTCGCTTTCCCCATAATCAAGGCACAATGTACATTTCCATCATTCACTAGCCTGACATATGAGCACTGACCGTAGCCCTGGCTACTGGCATCAGAAAAATTATGTAATTCAGTTCTCAAGATCTTTCCAAAGCCTTGAGGTATGAAGCATCTTGGGATCTGTAATTTGCGCAGATTTGGTAAATCTTCCAGCCAACTCTCCCACCTTGGCCTTAATTCACTTGGTAAGGGTGCATCCCAACTAATGCCCTTCTGACACATTTCCTGCAGCACCCTCTTCCCCAAAAGGACAAATGGGGCCAGGAAGCCTAAGGGATCATAAATGGAGGCCACGACTGAGAAGATTCCGTGGCGAGTAGCAGATTTCTCATCAAGGGAGATTGAGAAGGTGAAGGCATCATTTTCTACATCCCACCTCACTCCCAGCACATTCTGCACAGGAAGATGGTCATGGTTAAGATCGACATTCTTCACCTCAACAGCATGGTCAGACACACTAATTGACTCCAGTACATTCCTGTTGTTGGAACGGAATTTGTGGAGATGTAATTTTCCTTTAGCACACACAGCCTGAGTGTCCCTTACTAACTTAATTGCCTCATCATCAGATTCCAAGCTTATGAGTCCATCATCTACATAAAAATGGCTCCTGATGAAGCTGGCAGCCAATGGATACTCTCTTTCATTCAGGCTGGCGAGATGCTTCATAGTGTAATTGGCACAACCTGGAGAAGATGACGCTCTGAAAAGGTGGACCTTCATGTGATATTCTGTGGGTTCTGCATTTGTATCACCATTCTCCCACCATAGGAAACGCAGATAGTCCTTGTCTTCTCTACAGACATGAAATCTGTGGAACATTTTTCCACGTCACACATGATGGCGATTGGGTGTTTACGAAATCGACAGAGCACCCCAGTAAGCCCATTAGTGAGATCAGGCCCAGTCAACAAATGATCATTCAAGGCTGTGCCTTCATACCTAGCAGAGCAGTCAAAAACTACCCTGATCTTATCTGGTTTCCTGGGGTGATAAACACCTTGGTGCGGAATATACCACACATTGCCTGATTTTGCTTGGTCCTCTACCTTCTCTGCGTCACCATCTCTAAAGATGCTGTAGGTGCATTTGGTAATTATTAAGTGATCAATCTCATTAAATCAGTCTCATTAAATCTGAAGGTTAATAATTAAATTGAATCAGTCTCATATCATTAAATCGCTCATGGAATCAGTCTCATTAATTAATACCATTAATTTTG
This sequence comes from Neoarius graeffei, assembly GCF_027579695.1. NCBI lineage: Eukaryota > Metazoa > Chordata > Actinopteri > Siluriformes > Ariidae > Neoarius > Neoarius graeffei. Next base: position 130,240,049 of record NC_083569.1, read on the forward strand.
GTTAATAATAAATTACCAAACAGCTAAATTATGGTATATTCCAAAATATTATGATCACTTACCATATTACATAACTCGTATGCACCTTTAGAATTCTTTTGAGATTGTGTGACATCATAAATATTGGAACACAAATAAACACACAGTTTCAATAATAAATGAATTTATTATAACAAAGATAAAAATGGATAATAGCAGATGGAATCATTATATACAAATATGATATGGTGTGTGTGTGTGTGTGTGTGTGTGTGTTTGGGTGTGTGTGTGGGTGTGTGTGTGTATGAGAGGCCTTGTGTGTGTGTGGCCTACACAAAAGAATTAGCTTTGGTTGCTAAGACAAAAGAATTAGCTTTGTGTGGCTAGCTAAGGAGGGTGTGTCACCACGTGGGGTTTGAGAACAAAGGCTTTAGCTCTGGTTGCTAGCTAAAGGTATGTTTGTCAGGCCTGGTGAGGCCTGGTGACCACGTGTTCGGGTAGGCCTAGATTAACCTCGTGTGGCTAAGCTAAGACAAAAGGAAGCTAGCTAAGATGTGTTTGTGAGTGGCCACATGGCTTGAACAAAGAGCTAGCCTGTGGATTGCTAGCTAAGGTGTGTTTGTGAGTGGCCACATGGCTTGAACAAAGAGCTAGCCTGTGGATTGCTAGCTAAGGTATGTTGGCCACGTGTGGAGACAAAGATTAGCTCAGCTTTGCTAATTCACTAGCTTATAACTACCAAATTCACTGAAATCTTGATACAATCAAAATGTGTAATAAGGAAATCAAAATGTTAGTAAGGGATAGAGAGAAACATGCACAAACTATCTATTAAACAATTGAGAGATTAAAAGAAAACAGAACAATCAACAATTCAACACGCTGCGTGTCGAACAGTGTAAACAAAACGTTCCTGAGTTTAAATTCACACTATTTCAATAAAAGCTCATTCCTAAGACTAGGTTTATCTGCCCAAATGCCAAGTCTTACTCAATACCTTGCCTCTAGCAAGATTATGAAGAGATGTTCCGAGACTTTTGGAGTTTCGCCGTTGTGGAGCATGTGAGTCGCTTCCGTGAGGCGCAGAGAACTTCTTGGTCTGGCTCGTGGTCGCTCGTGATGAAAAGAAAGTCTCTGATTAAACAATGTGCACAGCTTTTGAGTTAAAAAGGATTCAGTCGCTTCTTAACTTTGAATTAACTGCCTGGGCTGCAGTCCGTATGTACTGATAATGAATAAATGAAAAAACGGTTGTAACTCAAGCTGAGTTTAAAATTGCGCGATTCTGGAATCTACCATGGCCAGTGGTAAAGAAATCGCGCTAAATTGTGGATCTTGCAAGAAAGAAAAGATGTCTGTATCTTGGGTGCTTGGTGGAGCAAGCGATCCTCCTTGTGTCCGTGTTGAATTCACAGCACAGAAAGAGGAAGACGGAAGCGCTGTCCTGTTACTTATGCATTCATGGAGGACGTGACTTAGGTGAACCCACCCAGCCGTGACGCAGGTCAACGTGGAAGTGGGCTGATGGGAAATGTAGTTTCTTAAAGAGATGGTGTACTGTACCTACAGTCCCCCTTTTGGTCTCAGGGGTATGATGGAGTCGTAGCACTGAGAGCACAGTACCATACAGTCCACGTGTCCATAGTCCTTGAGGTAGCCTTGCTCTGCACAGTCCATGGTGTCCTGTGAAAACTGTGTAAACTTGTGAGTTCCAGTAAGACAGTTGGAGGCAGAGGCATTTGGGCATATAATCACTCTATAGGCATTTGGGCATATAATAACTCTAGCTAACTAGGTCAAAGTCACATCTAAAAGAAAATTAAACATTGAACATGAAACATATATACTTCATTTTGTCGTTACATCCACTGTCCCTTTAAGAAACTACATTTCCCCATCAGCCCACTTCCGCGTTGACCTGCGTCACGCCAGGGCGGGATCCCCAACGCCGTGTCTGCTATGAATGCATAAATAATGGAATGAACTTCCGCTATGCCTCTCTGGCTCTGTGGATTTCAAATCCAACAGACATAAAGAGACTGCTTGCGTTTGCGGGCAAACCTGGGAACATCTCTCTCTTGCAAGATCTACCATCCAGTACGTTCTTTGTTTACCACTGGCCACGGTAAAAATCCAGAATAGCGTGATCTTTAAACTCAACCTGAGTTTACAGCCGGTTCATTCATATTAAGAAGTGACGTCACGACTGCCGTTCAAACGCAGTTTTTAATTAAAAGTTGGAAGCGACCGGATTCCTTCTGACAAAGCACTGTGCATATTATTCTGATCAGAGACTTTTCCTCACGAACGCTGAAGTTCGGACCAAGAATCCTCTGCACCTCCGCTGGACCAGAAAGTATCCTCTGTTTTCCACAGAAGTCTCTACGAACTCCTGTGATATCTCTCTCTCCATGTAATCCCCTGTGCTTCACGGAAGATCTTCCCCATGGCGAATATCTCTCCATATCTTGCTAAAGAATGTTGAGTAAGATTTTGGCATTTGGGCATAATAATTAAGCTAGACTTAGGAATTGTTTTATTGAAAGTGTGAATTTAAACCCAGGTTTATCTAGCGTGTTGAATTGATTTATGTTGTTTTAATATAATTTGTTTCAATTGTCAGGCTGTGCATGCTTTTGCTTCTTCTTCATCCCTTACTAATATCCTCAATCTCCTTAACACACATTTTGACCTTATCAAGGTTTCAGTGGATTCAGTGCTGTATAAGTTAGTGGAATTAGCCTATGGTTAATTTCTTTTGGCTCATTAGTGTCCAAAGCTAATTCTTTGTTCCATTAGCCTCTAGGGCTAATTGTATTGTCTCAAGGGATTACAAGGCCTTATCCAGGCCTATCCAGACACGTGGCACACACAAACCACGTTAGCTAGCTCCCCTTTTGTCTTAGCTTAGCCACAAAGCTAATCTAGGCCTTACCAAGTGTAGTTAGCAACACAAAGCTAATCTAGGGCCTTCCACACACACAGACCCCACTCACACACACTTTGCTTAACTCCACGAGGTAGTTCTTGGGCCTTAACTCCTCCCCCACAAACACGTGGAGTTAGCCACAAGAGCCAACCCTCTCAAGAGCCACACCCAAGGTCTCTCTCTCTCTCTCTCTCTCTCTCTCTCTCTCTCTCTCACACACCCACACACACATATACACACACACCATATGTGTATATAATGATTACAACCTGTTATTATTCATTTTTATCTTTGTTATAATAAATTCACTTATTATTAAAACTGTGTATTCATTTGTTGGTGTTCCAATATTTCTTGAAGTCCCCAATCTCTCAAAGAATTCAAAAAGGTGCATATATGTTATGTAATATGGTAAGTGATCGTAATAATTTGGAAATATACCATAATTTAGCTGTTTGGTAAATTTATTAAGCACTAGGATTAATGGTATGATTCACTGATTCACTTTGAATGATTCACTGATTCACTTTGAATGATTCACTGATTCACTCTGAATGATTCACTGATTCGATTCACTTGAACGGTTCACTTGAACGAATCATTTGCGTGATTCACTTCAAACGATTCAAATGAGACTGATTCTTTTTAATTATTAACCTTAAAATTTAATGAGACTGATTTAATGAGATTGATCACTTAATAATTACCAATGCACCTACAATTTCCTACACATAAAAAAAACAAGAAAAGAGAAGAAATGAAGGAAGAAAAGAAGTCTTAGTGTTTGGGTTGGCAAACCTAATCTTCTAGAGAAGTAATAGCAGTGGGTGGTCTGGCCAGAAAGCGTGCACTACTGCGGCTAAAGCTGTCAGGGATGCAGACCATTTTATCCAGCTTGGCGTGTAGTGTTGTTATGTATGGGTTGCCTGGGCAGACCAAGTGGATGTCTTTAGTGGAGGTGCATATCTCTAAGTCTTGTGGATTCACAAAAATGAGGATAGCACTGCCAAGACTATATGCCAGGTGTATTTGCGATGAATACACACTAGTAATAATAGCGGATTTTAGTATTTTATCTACCATGTGGTACCGAAGGGTTATTACTTTATTGGGTTAGTAAGTCTGACTGGGAATGTTAGTGTACGCTTATGGGTGAGTGAGGCGTACAAGCTAGGTGGACAGGATGGGCCTAGCTGTCATCCCCCCCCCCTTTTGGAGTGAGGACTGTTCAAAAGGTTTGATTCAATTATTATGGACCCATTGATATGAGAGCGTTTGATTAGGTCTGGATGTCCTAATGCAATACGCGACGGGGAATGGTTTTCCCACGATCGAAAGGTCTTGACCAGGGTCGTAGGAACTTTGAGATTCGGGCATAGTAGGCCTGTTGTCCTTCTATGCTTGAATCGAGATTCTTTTGGGCCCATGTAAAGGTTGACTGTAGGTGGAGTCATAGGTCGGTGACATGTTGATGTGTGGTGTATGCAATTGCAACGCTCATGTCCTCTGGTTTGTATAGGAGATGCGGTGGGAGAACCATCTCCCGCCCAGTCATCATCCCAAAGGGTGTGACTTCAGTGGCGCAATGAGGGGTGGACCGAATGGCCCTTACCACCAAGGGAAGTTTCACATCCCAATCTTTACCATGGTTTGTGACATACTTTCGCAGCATGCTCACAATGGTTTGAATGGCTCATTCAACCTGACCAGAGAATTGAGGGTGGTACGCGATATGGAATTTCACCTCGACGCCTAACATGTTCCACAGCGCAGCCATTACACCAGCGGTGAAATGGGTGCCTGTGTCTGAGTCGATGGATAGAGGGAGATTTTTCAAAGAATTGTGGCCACTAGGGGGAATCACAATGTCGGGTGTTTCGACACTGGACTCTGTGTGCAAAGACATAAACTGAAGTTCATCGGAAATTTGATCTCGCGTGGCACTTGGTTGATTGGTGTTCGCACTAATCTCATCGCAACGAGTTTGTGCATGTTTTGTGGGATCCAATGACAGTGGGGTTTTGTTTTGTGTGAAGTTGACTAAGTTTAGGTTGCAGGGTTTGGTTGGGATTGGGTCACCGTGTGAGGGCCGTATCTGAGAGGTGGTGGTGAAGACTTTAGCGCATGTGAGAGGTGCGTTTTGTGGGTTTGCCTTCACCACCAGGGGGGGCCCTACATCCTGACCATCGCCTGCTGTTTCACAGGGATCTCCTTCCCCTTTCACGAGATATACTCGTGGCTCCTGGCCTAGTCATGCCAGGAGGTAACTTTTGTCATTTTTCTTGGGCTCTTTTATCTTATCTGTTGAGGGGTCTGACCTCTGTTGTAACAGTTCTTTAATCTCAGCCAACTGGGCTTTTAAAGAGTCCAGCTCTGAGCGGAACTCACCAGGTTGGTCTGAGTCACTGTGTCGGTCGTCTCTACCCTTACGTTTAGATCTACGGTCGGAGCACTCCTGCCATCTCTGGCCAGAACGGGGATGACGATCTTGCTGCCAACAGCCTTGTTCCCTATGACTCTTTTCATGTGATGGGCAGTTGCCATAGTCACTGTGGACTTGCCTTCGGTCCCTCCTGGCCTTACCTTGCCAATTTCTCCACTCACCCTTGTGATGGCTCAGCAAGGGGTGGTTCGGACCGGGATTTCTCCAGGGAGGGTACCCCTTTTGGAGCTTCGCCTCCTAAGGCTAGCGGGGGCTCGCCTGCACTCTGGAGACTAAGGACTCTGGGTTCATCATTGTTTCCGTTTGCAGTTTTGACAATGGTCTCCCAGGTCATTTGGGCTAGTCGCCTAATTTCCCTCATCGAGTGGACACCCTGTCGACACGTCTTCTTCCAAGCCTGGTGCACTACTACCCTGGAAATAGGCAGTACGTAGCCGTCTATAATATTCATGAGGCGCCTCAGACCGTTTTTGTTTGATTTGTATAGGGCACAATGTCGCTGAGGTTTTGTCCGTGTACGGCGCATATTCTTCCCTCATGTAATTGCAAAGTTTCGAATAACTATCGTGAATGTTTAGGGGTAGCATCTCTAAAAAGGCACGAACGCTGCTACTGGAGGTTTTCCAGATCAGCTTAAGTTTTTCTCGCGTTGTGGCTTTCGGTAGGTCCATCAGGCATCGGTCAATTTCTTGCAAATAATCATTCACATTTGTTCTTTTATTCTCAGGATTGAATCACTCAACATCATTGGCAAGTAGGTCAATTTGCCGTAAGCGAAGAGTTTGGTGCACATCCTTGTTCGGCCTTCTTGACTCTCCTGAGTACTCACTATCTAAGCTACTCTGGTGTTGCTCCCATTTCACACTAGATTCATAGCCTGATTCATCCGAAGATTGATCAGGGATACTGTAGCACACTGACCTGGGTGTGCTATGGTCCTGGGCTCAGGATGAGCACAGTACAGCTCCACCCTGGCTAAACGACGAAGTCGTGTGGCGAGTTGATGGAGTTTGGGGGGTGTCTGGTCCTTGACCAGGTAATCTACGGTGTCCGGTTCAGATGCCTCTTCCCACTCTGAGCTTCGGCGCATTGTTGGGGGTCTTTCACGCCCCTTGCACTCTTCTTGGGGGGTCTGCTCCTTGGCAGCCCTCTTGGCAGCCTTTTCGGCTTTCTCTAGCCTTTCGGCGCAATCAAGGGAGGTTTTCAAGAGCTCACACTCCCTATGTAAATCATTATTATCGGCTGCCAGCTCAGCGTTTCTGGTGGTCAGCCTGTCAACCTCTCCATGGAGGCGTCTGATTTCTGAATCAGTATCTCGGAAGTATGACAGGAATAGCTTACCTAGTGCCGCTTGGACACTAAAAGTTGTTCTTTTTGGATCTCTCATATGTTTGTTCGAGTTGTCTATGTTATTTTGGCATTCACTCTTACTCATGTTCCTAATGTTTGCCTTTTCGGAGGCAGAGCAGTGAATGAGGTCCGCAATGACCTCAAGGAGAGACACGTCTTGAGCGTTGTCTTCAATTTTTGAGACACGAGGGGATGCCATTTTACTTAGGCTGGATATTGGATAATTAATTAATCAATGAGTTAATTATTAATTAATCATTATTAATTAACATTAACTATGTAATTAATTAAAAAGGTTTGTTTGTTTGGGAATGCTATCTCTTATCCTAAGTTATGAATAGGTTATGAGTATTTGTGATATGGTTATCACACTACTGTTAACCATTTTAACACACCTGGGGATATACCTTAGCAGTTGCTTAAACAAACTGATGGTTTATCTGTTGTTGCAACAATATTCAAGAAGTCAACAAACCAATCGTCTCACAGGGGGCACCAATTTAACTGTAGGTGCATTTGGTAATTATTAAGTGATCAGTCTCATTAAATCAGTCTCATTAAATCTGAAGGTTAATAATTAAATTGAATCAGTCTCATATCATTAAATCACTCATGGAATCAGTCTCGTTAATTAATACCATTAATTTTTGTTAGTAATAAATTACCAAACAGCTAAATTATGGTATATTCCAAATTATTATGATCACTTACCATATTACATAACTCGTATGCACCTTTAGAATTCTTTTGAGATTGTGTGACCTCATAAATATTGGAACAAAAATAAACACATAGTTTCAATAATAAATGAATTTATTATAACAAAGATAAAAATGGATAATAGCAGATGGAATCATTATATGCAAATATGATATGGTGTGTGTGTGTTTGGGTGTGTGTGTGGGTGTGTGTGTGTATGAGAGGCCTTGCGTGTGTGTGGCCTACACAAAAGAATTAGCTTTGGTTGCTAAGACAAAAGAATTAGCTTTGTGTGGCTAGCTAAGGAGGGTGTGTCACTACGTGGGGTTTGAGAACAAAGGATTTAGCTCTGGTTGCTAGCTAAAGGTGTGTTTGTCAGGCCTGGTGAGGCCTGGTGACCATGTGTTCGGGTAGGCCTAGATTAACCTCATGTGGCTAAGCTAAGACAAAAGGAAGCTGGCTAAGGTGTGTTTATGAGTGGCCACATGGCCTGAACAAAGAGCGAGCCTGTGGATTGCTAGCTAAGGTGTGTTGGCCACGTGTGGAGACAAAGATTAGCTCAGCTTTGCTAATTCACTAGCTTATAACATTACCAAATTCACTGAAATTTTGATTCAATCAAAATGTGTAATAAGGAAATCAAAATGTTAGTAAGGGATAGAGAGAAGCATACACAGCCTATCTATTAAACAATTGAGAGATTAAAACAAAAAGGCACCGAAAGAGGAAGACGGAAGCACTGTTCCATTACTTATGCATTCATGGAGGACGTGACGTAGGTGAACCCGCCCAGCCGTGACGCAGGTCAACGCAGAAGTGGGCTGATGGGAAATGTAGTTTCTTAAAGAGACGGTGTACTGTACCTACAACGCCTTCCATAAATCTCACATAGTCATGTTTGAACTTAGAATCTCTATCCAACTTCCGTTTTAGATGTTTCAGTCAAACTAATGCAAGTTTCTTGTTGTCTGGAAGGTGAGGGCGTGTTTTGAAAGGTAAGGGCATTTCAATATGACCGCATTCATTTTGATGAATACCTTCCTTTAAGACCTGAAGGAACTGAACATCCTCCTGTGATATACTCTTCTCTCCCATTCGAGTATCTGCAAAGTCTAGTTCAAGTACTTTTATGACAGAAGCCGGTGTCACTGGAGGCATTTCTCTGAATAATAATAATAATACATTCGATTTATATAGCGCTTTTCTAAACACTCAAAGACGCTTTACAACAATTATAGACAAAGAAAAAATAAATAAAGAAAAAATAATAATAATTAAATAAAATAAAAAGTCCACCAAGTAGGGTCAGAATGTAATTCCCATGGTATAGCAGCCACAGTCCCACCAAAAGGCGCATGAAAATAAGTCCCACATCTCCAGCACCGCCGCCGCCAGCCACATCGCTCAAACACCACGCCGTGGATCCACAAAGTGAGCAGAGAAGCTCCGCCACACAAAGCGCTGGTGTGTCCCAATCCACCTGCACAGCCGCCACGACGCCACCAAGCAACACTGCCCAGAACATCACGCCAAGCATCAAAGAGCAGAGCGCTGGACAACCACGATGCCAAATGAGCAACAAGCTCACTGCAGTCCAACAGCCAGGAGCGCAGGCATCACCCGTGGCGAACCAATGCTTGGAGGGAAACCAACGCCCAAAACTGTGTCCGGAGCTACACCACAACCGGCGGACAAAACACTCAAACAAACATCAAACTACACAAACACACACAAAAATAAATAAATAAATAAATAAATAAAATGAAAATAGAAAAGAAAGAAAATGAAATAAAAATAAAATAAAATAAAAAGCTCCGGTGAGAAGTGGCAGCCAGAATGCGCACGACATACTCTCAACCGGAAATGGAAACCGATATGCGATGGCAAAAACCAGTCACGCTCTCAGGATTAGTTCTCTGTGGCACACTTCCTACAATACTCCATCCTAAGTCTGTCTTAATGGCGTATGGCTCATAGTCACCACCTGTAACAACTTGTCGTGGTGCCAGGGCTCTAGCGCAATCATAGCCTATCAAAAGTCCAACCTCACATTCCATCAGAGCATGGATTTTGTCAGCTATGGGTGTGAGATGGTTCCACCTCTTGGCTGTCTCAGGAGTAGGAATATGTGCTCGTTCCAGGGGAATAAAGTCTCTCGTATAGGTGGGAGGTAAGTGGATGGAACAATCTGATGCAAACCCTCTAACTTTGAGTCCACTAACCCTTTGACTCTTTACAACTGAGTCTACACTCATCATTGTGGAGAGCTTTAGTCTTACTGGTTCCATTTCTATCTGCAGCTTTTCACACACCTCCCGATCAACAAATGTATGACTGCTCTGTGTCCAATAAGGCATAAACAAGGATTTCAGACTCTGTATTGAGTGATGAGAGCCATACTGGAACAATCATTGATGTACTGCTGCCTGCTTCTCCACTAACAGAACATGACAGTGAGACTGTATTCTCTTCAGCTGGCAGAATGGCTTGTGAGGATGCATTTGCTGCAGGACGATCTTCATACAATGGTGTAGGGTGGTGTTTCTTACATAGTGCACATGTGGCTCTGTTCCTGCAATCTCTAGAGGTATGTCCCTTTCTCAGGCATGCAAAACACAACTTATTATCCAGCACAAATGTCCTTTTCTCCTCCACTGGTCTTCCCATTAGTTTCCCAAATTTATGTGTAGTATGACCTTCTCCGCAAAATGCACACTTAACTGATCTAATGTTATGCGCCACTGTTGTCAAAAGTGAGTCAGAATCTTCAGTGTTACTATCATTGGACTTAGCTGTGGAACACACTGCTTCTGAGGAGCTTACATTGGTTGCAAAAGTATTTGCTCGTGATTGTTTTGTTTCTCTAACCATCCTTTCCTCTGTATTCTTAATTGCATGCAATGATGACACTGGATTACACGCTATGCGTGCCTCCTTTGCAATAAATGCAGCAAACTCACTAAAGCCAGGATAGTCTTTGCCTTGGTCTAGTTCTTCTGTGACATGACAATTCCACCTACTTGTCACCCAATCAGAGAGTTTAGCCAGCATCTTCTGGTTTTCTTCACAGTTGTTCAGAACCTGAAGACCCTTGATGTGAGGCATAGCATCGCTGCAAGATTGTAAAAAGTCACTAAATTCTCTTAACTTAATATACTCCCTTGGACCAATCTTTACCCATCTGTTAAGTTTTTCCCTGAAGGCACGGTGCACCACAATCATAGTGACCATATCTTTTATTCAGCTTTTTCCATGCTTGTTGATAGGCCTGTTCATCTTTTCTATAGAAACTACCTTCCAAAACTGACCTTGCCTCGCCATCAATGTACTTCTGCAAATAGAACAACTTGTCTGCTGCATTGAAACATCGTCCCTCTATAAGAACTTTGAAGCTTGTACTCCACTCTATAAACTTCAGTGGATCTCCAGAAAATACAGAAGGTTCTGGAACGGGAAGTCAAGTTAAGACCATTGACTCCTGCAAAGCTTGCACTAGATATGCTTCATTCTTTGCAGCTTGTCCCGTCAAACACGCAATGCTAGGGGGAGGTGGCCTTGGATTGATCACCCCATCACATGCTGGACTACATTGCTCACTTTTATCTCTTAAATTCTCCTCAGTATATACTCTGAGTTTTGCTTCCATGACCTCAATGTCTCTGCACTGCTCTAGCTTTTTTAGTTGCTGACGCTTTGCTTCTATGTCGGCCTCCATTTCAAGTTCAGCTTTTTTTGCTGCCAGCTGTGCAGCAACCTCTGCTCTTTTAACAGAAATACTTGTGACTTCTAAAGGATGGCCAGAGCGATGGCTATGGGTTGTGACTTTAGAAACGGTAGATCCATATATTGATCATGCATATTCATTGTCAAGCAGCATACATGACCTTGCCTTCTCTGCCTCAGCATCAAACTCCATCTCATCTTCAGTTAAGCATACCCCCATTAACTTCAACAGGTCCGTAGTTACTGCAGTGCATGCATCGATGTTTCTCTTAATCTCTTGACTTGGTGCCATTGTATGTCGTATGCAGTCATATAACTCTGTCAGTTCAGCCTGTTGTTTCTCCACTGTATCCATCAGCTCAAATAAGGTTGCCTCAGAGCACTGTGACTTCAACTCTGATCTTACATCTCTGACTTTGACTTTCCATTTCTCATAGGCAGACTTAAACTTTTTCTCTTTCTGAGCGAGTTCTTGCTCTTTTAATTCCTGCATCTTTGGTGTTAAACGTTTGTCACGGGAAGATCTTCTAGTTTCGCTTGTCTGTGTAACACCAGCACTAAACTCTTTCATTTTGGTTTCTAACTTTTCTGTGCATGACGTACATGAAAAATGTCTAACAGCATTCTTTGCACCTTCACCTTCTGCTACATCAGCTTCAATAACCTCTTTGTTTTGTCCACAAACACTACACTCATGTTCTTTTAACACATATTTGTCAACTAGCTCTAGTTCGTTTTGATGAGACATTTTACAATCTAAAGAGTTGACAAAATACAATACAAAATGTGTTTAAATTGCAGCAAATCACTCAAACCCACATTTTTCATAAGCAGCGCTCTTCACACAGCATAACACTTGAGATGATAAATAAAAGTTAAATTCCTCTTAAATGTGAAGGCAAACCATTGTCTTAAAGCAAATGAGAATGGAGGTAAGATGTATTGCATTTCTCATATTAACGTTTCTTATTTCACTTTAATATGACATCAAAATTAACCAAGGTAGCATTTTATGTGTGTGTAATACGACCTGTGGCACGGCAGATGAAAGAGTCCGAAGAGGAACTGTAGTCCACGGCAGGAACGCAGCAGGTGAGCCTTCAATTGTCCAACAATGAACGAACGCGGAGCTGAACGCTGAAATCCACTGAAGACGTGGAGATTGTCCCATATTCCACAGAAATGGCACACCCATTAAGTTCCCAATTTGCGTGAAATGAGCCAATTGCACACGAAGGCCTGCAGTGATGGCTACCAGAGTTAGCAATCCGGCCTACCACAAGAGACAGCGACAAGCGAATTGCAGAGGAACCGTAGGGAACACTAACACTTCCAGGTTAAATCAGGTCAACTCAGGTCACATGACATACATAGTTCACCAGGAGATGCAACATAAAAATAAAATTAACAAACCAAGGAGAAATACATTCGTATCAACCTACACAATAAAATAATCAGATACAAAAAAAAATGAAATCACAACAGAACTTTATCTCCCTTAAGGTCAATGTTAAAAAAATGGTCACATGCTCCCATACAGCCCATCAGCGCCAGCCACATGTATATCATAGAATTTTGAAATGTAGTGAGTAAAATCAATAGAAAAATAATTGAAAAGAAATATAGATACTTGAAAACGACACTAAAATACACATATGAGTATTTAAATATTGCAGTAGTGTAACAGCAGCTGTAAGTTCCTTCGTATGTTTGTAAACATTGTCTGCTTTGCGACAATGTTTATTGTTAAAAGCGCTATACAAATAAACTTAAAGGACATAACTAGGATATGTATATCATGAAGAATCAAAACTGTATTTTATAATTTATAATTCTGCACGGTCATCATTTAAAAGTATACAATACAGAATTGTAAACTACCTTGGTTAAACTGACAGAAATTATGATGCGCTTTATATAAAATACATTTAAAATACTTGTATCAACTACAATTATATATTTGAAGTAGTGACAAGTTGTGAATATACAGCATGTGAGTGATACAGTGGTGCTTGAAAGTTTGTGAACCCCTTAGAATTTTCTATATTTCTGCATAAATATGACCTAAAACATCATCAGATTTTCATACAAGTCTTAAAAGTAGATAAAGAGAATCCAGTTAAACAAATGAGACAAAAATATTATACTTGGTCATTTATTTATTGAGGAACATGATCCAATGTTACATATGTGAGTGGCAAAAGTATGTGAACCTCTAGGATTAGCAGTTAATTTGAAGGTGAAATTAGAGTCAGGTGTTTTCAATCAATGGGATGACAATCAGGTGTGAGTGGGCACCCTGTTTTATTTAAAGAACAGGGATCTATCAAAGTCTGATCTTCACAACACATGTTTGTGGAAGTGTATCATGGCACGAACAAAGGATATTTCTGAAGACCTCAGAAAAAGTGTTGTTGATGGTCATCAGGCTGGAAAAGGTTACAAAACCATCTCAAAAGAGTTCGGACTCCACCAATCCACAGTCAGACAGATTGTGTACAAATGGGAGGAAATTCAAGACCATTGTTACCCTCCTCAGGGGTAGTCGACCAACAAAGATCACTCCAAAAGCAAGACGTGTAATAGTCAGCTAGGTCACAAAGGACCCCAGGGTAACTTCTAAGCAACTGAAGGCCTCTCTCGCATTGGATAATGTTAATGTTCATGAGTCCACCATCAGGAGAACACTGAACAACAATGGTGTGCATGGCAGGGTTGCAAGGAGAAAGCCATTGCTCTCCAAAAAGAACATTGCTGCTCATCTGCAGTTTGCTAAAGATCACATGGACAAGCCAGAAGGCTATTGGAAAAATATTTTGTGGACGGATGAGACCAGAATAGAACTTTTTGGTTTAAATGGGAAGCGTTATGTTTGGAGAAAGGAAAACACTGCATTCCAGCATAAGACCCTTATCCCATCTGTGAAACATGGTGGTGGTAGTATCATGGTTTGGGCCTGTTTTGCTGCATCTGGGCCAGGATGGCTTGCCATCATTGATAGAACAATGCATTTTGAATTATACCAGTGAATTCTAAAGGAAAATGTCAGGACATCTGTCCATGAACTGAATCTCAAGAGAAGGTGGGTCATGCAGCAAGACAATGACCCTAAGCACACAAGTCATTCTACCAAAGAATGGTTAAAGAAGAATAAAGTGAATGTTTTGGAATGGCCAAGTCAAAGTCCTGACCTTAATCCAATCGAAATGTTGTGGAAGGACCTGAAATGAGCAGTTCATGTGAGGAAACCCACCAACATCCTAGAGTTGAAGCTGTTCTGTATGGAGGAATGGGCTAAAATTCCTCCAAGCCAGTGTGCAGGACTGATCAACAGTTACCGCAAATGTTTAGTTGCAGTTATTGCTGCACAAGGGGGTCACACCAGATTCTGAAAGCTGTCATGGTCCTACCTGTGGTTTTCCTCTCTTCAGGTAACATTTCCACTCCTCCCCACTCAGTATTACCTGCCACCCCATATACTCCTCCTCTTATTAACTCTCAGTAGCTGTCATTGGTTGTTGCCTGTCACCTGCTCCTCCTCTGTGGGTATTTAATCTGCAGTCCTCCCAAGCTTCAGTGTCAGATCGTCTTCTAGGCGTCAACTCCGTCAACTCTTCAGTCCTGGTAACCTGACCCTGCATTTCTGTCCCTTATCTTGCAACCTGATCTGTGACTCTGTGTTCCAGCCTGTTCCCTACTCCTGCCTGTTGTGCTGTCCTGTCTGTCTGCTGAGGGACTGCTCACTGGGAGACTGCCTGAACACCAAGTGCTGTCAGCTTACAGCCACACTACTCTGACAACACCTGATCCTGTCTGATCTTTGAAGCTAAGCAGGGTTGAGCCTGGTCAGTGCTTGGATGGGAGACCACAGATATCACCACCATGCTCCCACCAGTCATCCCTGCCTCTCAGTCCTCCTGCCATGGAACTATGCACATCCTCCCAACTCCCTTTCCCCTGTTATCAATAAAACTCAATATTTAACTTGCGCTCTTGGGTCCTTGTCTGTTTCCCCTGACAGAACGATCTGACCATCATGGACCCAGCACCCTCCCCAGCCAGCATGGTGATTGAGCCTGAAATGACTGCCCTGCAGTGACTGGAATGTACAGAGGGAGACATAAACCTGATGGCCGGCGACATTGCATCTCTGCTCCAGCTTGACCTCCAACAGCAGCAGCAGCTAACCCAGGTCCTGCAAGTTCTCACCACTCCATCCGCTCATGTTCCACCTGCTCTGGCTCCCGGTGACCCGGAACCGAAGATTGGTAATCCAGAACATTTCAATGGTGACCCAAACCAGGTCCGGCCATTCCTGACCAGCTGCCGTATCCAGTTCTCTCTGGAGCCAAGGTGGGGTATGTCATCACTCACCTGACCGGCCGGGCTCGGCTGTGGGGGACAGCTGAATTCGACCGGCAGACCCCGGCCTGTGCCTTCGCCGAGGAGATGTTAAAGGTGTTTGACCTGGGCTCGTCAAGAACAGAGGCGTCACGAGCACTGATGAGTATCCGTCAGGGCAACCGGATGGTGGCGGACTACTCCATCGACTTCCGCACCCTGGTGAGGCGCAGTTCGTGGAACATGGCGGCGCTGGTGGATGCCTTCCTCCACAGTTTGGCGGGCTACGTCAAGGACGAGCTCGTTTCCCATGAGCAACACTTGATGAAGCCATTGCCCTTGCCGTACGCATCGATCACCGTATCCAGATCCGCAGACGAGAGAAGGGGCATCCTAGTCAACCTGCCACCTGCACTCGGGGTGAGTCTTCTGCTGCCCAGTTCCCGCCTGTCACGTCCCAAAGCTGACATAATCAGTCTGAGCCCATGGAGATCGGCCATGCCTCCCTCACCCCTGAGAAGCGACAGCGCCACCTAACCTCCATCCGTAAACCCCTGCTTCAGCTCCGCCTTCAGCTTCCCGACACCGCTTGTGCCCTGGCCGCCCTGGTGGACTCTGGAGCCGAAGCAAACATCATGGACACAGAGCTCGCATGGCAGCTGGGTGTGGGGCGCCACCATCTTACTCCACCTGTTCCTGTACGAGCGCTGGGTGGACATCGTCTCGGCACAGTTACACACATCACAGTCTCCGTGACAATGCTGCTGTCAGGAAACCACCAGGAGTCCATCCAGTTCCACCTCCTACACTCACCCGGCCAACCACTCATCCTAGGGTACCCGTAGCTCCGTCTACACAACCCCCAACTCGACTGGGAGACTGGCACCATACGAGAGTGGGGAAGGGGCTGCCATCAGACCTGCTTGAAGAGAGCCGTCCTGCCAACCAACCAGGAGACCACCAGCTCCACCCCCGACATATCCAAGGTTCCTGTCTGCTATCACCACCTGAGAGAGGTGTTCAACAAGTCCAAGGCCACGTCGTTGCCCCCACACCGACCATACGACTGCACCATCGACCTCCTGCCAGGCACCGCACCCCCTAAGGGCCGTCTCTACTCCCTGTCAGTCCCGGAAAGAAAGGCCATGGAAGAGTACATAAACGACTCTCTGGCTGCCGGCCTAATCCGTCCATCGTCCTCTCCTGCCGGAGCTGGATTTTTCTTCGTGGGGAAGAAGGATGGTTCTCTTCGCCCATGCATAGATTACCAGGGCTTGAATGGCATTACGGTTAAGAACCACTACCCTCTGCCACTACTCTCCTCCGCCTTTGAACTGCTGCAAGGGGCCACAGTGTTCACCAAGCTAGATCTCCAGAACGCTTACCATCTGGTGCAAGTGAGAGAAGGTGACGAGTGGAAGACTGCGTTCAACACCCCTACGGGACACTATGAATATCTGGTCATGCCATTCGGTCTCACCAATGCCCCAGCAGTGTTCCACGTGCTGGTAAACGACATCCTCAGAGACATGCTCAAAGTTCATTTTCATTTACTTGGACGACATTTTGATCTTCTCAAAAACCCTGTCTGAACACACTCACCACGTCCAGTTGGTCCTGCACTGCCTGCTTGAGAATTCGTTGTTTGTGAAAGCAGAGAAGTGCGAGTTCCACGCTCAGTCTGTCTCGTTCCTGGGATATGTGGTGACCGAGGGCAGCATACAAATGGACCCTGCGAAGGTGTCGGCAGTGACGTCATGGCCAGTTCCAGAGAGCCGTAAGAAACTGCAGTAGTTCCTGAGGTTTGCCAACTTCTATAGGAGGTTCATCTGGGGCTACAGCACCATGGCAGCCCCACTCACCGCACTGACCAGCATCAAACAGCCCTTCCAATGGACAGCAGCAGCTGACAAAACCTTCAAAACCCTCAAGGCCTGTTTCACTTCAGCTCCCATCCTCTGGATGCCTGACGCCAAGCGGCAGTTTGTGGTGGAGGTAGATGCTTCGGATGTGGGAGTCGGGGCTGTGCTTTCCCAGCGGGCAGCTGAGGATGGAAAAATGCACCCCTGCGCCTTCTACTCCCGAAGACTGACCCCAGCAGAAAGCAATTACGACATCGGCAATCGCAAGCTACTGGCGGTCAAGCTCGCCCTTGAGGAGTGGCGCCACTGGTTGGAGGGGTCTAAGGTTCCATTTGTGGTCTGGACAGACCACAAAAACCTGGAATATATCTGGACAGCCAGGAGGCTAAACTCCCACCAGCGCCGGTGGTCACTATTCTTCACCTGCTTCAACTTTGTTCTTTCCTACCATCCTGGCTCCCGCAACATCAAACCGGATGCACTCTCCCGGATGTTTCAGAGGGAGGAGGCTTCCAAGGAGGAATTAACACCCATCCTCCCAAGCCCCTGTGTCGTTGCTGCCCTGACCTGGGACATCGAGGAGCAGGTTCGAGAGGCCATCAGGGACCAGCCAGGCCCCAGCGCTTGCCCCTCCAACCGTCTCTATGTCCCAGCCAACCTGAGGTCTCAGGTGATTAAATGGGGACATGACTCCCGCCTGGCCTGTCACCCCGGGATCACACGCTCCCTCCATCTGCTGTCTCAGCGATTCTGGTGGCCGTCAATGAGGAAGGACATCCAGGATTTTGTGAGAGCCTGCCCCACTTGCAACCAGCACAAGTCCCCCAGTCAGCCCCCAGCCGGGTTACTCCAGCCCCTGCCAGTGCCCATGCGTCCCTGGTCCCATGTCTCCCTGGACTTTGTTACTGGTCTTCCTCCATCGGAAGGTAATACGGTCATCCTCACCATCGTGGACCACTTCAGTAAGATGACCCACTTTGTGCCTCTCCCAAAATGGCCAACTGCAAAGGAGACTGCCCAGGTCATCTTAGAACACGTCTTTCAGGTCCACGGCCTGCCCAGGGATATCGTTTCCGACCGGGGACCACAGTTCTCCACCAGTTTCTGGAGGGAATTCTGCCACCTCCTCAGGGCCACTGCCAGTCTGTCATCCGGGTTTCACCCACAGTCAAATGGCCAAACGGAGCGCATGAATCAGGAACTGGAGAAAGCACTTAGGTGTATGGCTTCACGCAACCCCCATGCCTGGGCTCAACATCTGCTCTGGGTGGAATATGCCCACAACTCCCTCACCAGCTCTGCCACCGGACTCTCCCCCTTCCAGTGTGTGTATGGGTATCAACCACCTCTGTTTACCAGCCAGGAGGGAGAAGCCACCTGCCCGTCTGCTCTCGCCTATGCCCGCCGCTGCCGCCGCACGTGGGCCCAGGCCCGCACCGCACTCCTGAAGTCCAGTACCAGCTATGCTATTGGGGCTAACCAGCGGAGGACCCCTCCACCCGTTTACCACGTTGGCCAGAAGGTATGGTTGTCTGCTCGAGACCTACCACTACGGGTGGAGTCACGCAAATTGGCGCCTTGCTACATCAGACCCTTTCCTGTACAGAAGGTCATCAGTCCCACAGCAGTTTGGCTGCTGCTGCCCAAGACCATGAGGATACATCCCACCTTCCACGTCTCCAAACTCAAACCGGTGCACGAGAGCCCCCTGGTCCCGGCAACACCGCCGCCTCCTCCTCTGCGCTTCATTGATGGTGGACCAGTCTACACGGTCTGGCGACTGCTCCGCTCATGACGAAGGGGTAGGGGCATCCAATACTTGGTAGACTGGGAGGGTTATGGTCCTGAGGAGAGGGCATGGGTCCCTGCTGGAAGGATTCTGGATCTGGCCCTCATCGCCGACTTCCATCGACTACACCCTGACCAGCCCTCCATCTGACGGGGTCGACGTAGGGGTTCTCACCATGCAGATCCACTTCCGGACCCTGCCCCTGCTCCAGTGCCCGAGCCTGACACTGAACCGAATCCTGGGTGGGGGCCCTTGGATGACGAGTCTTCCGACAGTGAAGATGGTGCAGAGGCTATGGACACTGACTGGTCAGAGGAATTCTGACCCTCCACCGGTATTCCCCCTCCTCCTGCCTGTCTTGGTGGACCAGAAGACGGGACTTCTGGAGCTGTACCTTGAGGGGGGGTTCTGTCATGGTCCTACCTGTGGTTTTCCTCTCTTCAGGTAGCATTTCCACTCCTCCCCACTCAGTATTACCTGCCACGCCCATATACTCCTCCTCTTATTAACTCTCAGTAGCTGTCATTGGTTGTTGCCTGTCACCTGCTCCTCCTCTGTGGGTATTTAATCTGCAGTCCTCCCAAGCTTCAGTGTCAGATCGTCTTCTAGGCGTCGACTCTGTCAACTCTTCAGTCCTGGTAACCTGACCCTGCATTTCTGTCCCTTATGTTGCTACCTGATCTGTGACTCTGTGTTCCAGTCTGTTCCCTACTCCTGCCTGTTGTGCTGTCCTGTCTGTCTGCTGAGGGACTGCTCGCTGGGAGACTGCCTGAACACCAAGTGCTGTCAGCTTACAGCCACACTACTCTGACAACACCTGATCCCATCTGATCTCTGAAACTAAGCAGGGTCGAGCCTGGTCAGTGCTTGGATGGGAGACCGCAGATATCACCACCATGCTCCCACCAGCCATCCCTGCCTCTCAGTCCTCCTGCCACTGAACTTCACACACGCATATCCTCCCAACTCCCTTTCCCCTGTTATCAATAAAACTCAACATTTAACTTGCGCTCTTGGGTCCTCGTCTGTTTCCCCTGACAGAAAGCAAAGGTTCACATACTTTTGCCACTCACATATATGTAATATTGGATCATTTTCCTCAATAAATAAATGACCAAGTATAATATTGTTGTTTCATTTCTTTAAGTCAAGTCAAGTCAAGTTTATTTGTATAGCGCTTTTAACAATAAACATTGTCGCAAAGCAGCTTTACAGAATTTGAGCGACTTAAAACATGAGCTAATTTTATCCCTAATCTATCCCCAATGAGCAAGCCTGTGGCGATGGTGGCAAGGAAAAACTCCCTCAGACGAGGAAGAAACCTTGAGAGGAACCAGACTCAAAAGGGAACCCATCCTCATTTGGGCAACAACAGACAGCCTGACTATAATATTAACAGTTTTAACATGAGGACAGTTTCGTTGATGTTATAACTCTTCATTGATGGAAACTTGAGTGCAAAACTGTTCATGATAACTGCAGTCCTAAAGTTAGCAAGACAGCTGGAGTCCTCAGCCATAAAAGCATTACTGTAAGAGTCCAGAGCATCCTCCAGGTATAACCCTCAACTGTCCTCATGGGGTCGTCCATCACACGAGCGATGCAATAAAACTCCGACCAGACACAGGGCACCAGGATGGATCAAGCAGGTCCGAGGGGCAGAAGAGGCCAGCATCTCAATCTCAGGACCAACATGTAACTCAGAGGGACAGATTGGGGGGGGGAGAGAGAAAGAAAACACATGTTGTTAGGTATGCCCTAAAAATGACAAGTATTAAATCTGTGTGGTAGGCTCGCAGAGATGAGAGTCTTTACATCAGGCATAACACACAACAATGGCATGTTAATATGGTAAAAAATATATCATGACCTGCTCTGGCTGGATGCTTGATTGGGTGATGGGAGCACACTCCTCAGCAATGATGAGATGCAGATGGGACCCTTAGGGCTGGCCAAGACAATTCAGTTACATTTCACCGGGTCTGGGACATGCGACAGAAAGTCTGACGGCCGATTCCCTGCAGGCTACGATAGCCAGTCGAAGTCTCCACCCTCTCCACCAAAAGATTTCCTGTTGACTCCATGTAACTCAGAGGGACAGATTTGGGGTGGGGGGGAGGGAAAGAAAACACAGGTTGTTAGGTATGCCCAATGTCACCTGAATAAGTAGGAGCAGTATACATATTGCACCGAGTACAAGCAGGGACTCCAGCAACTAACTATGACAGCATAACTAAAAGGAGAGAGCCAGAAGGTAACACAGGCATGAGGGAGCCCCAGGACATAAAGCAGCCAGCCACTACACCGTCAACAAACTCGAGTGAGTAAGCAAGTGGGGACTAACAGCATCCATACATCCCAGTTTACCAAAACACTCTATGTCTGAGGACCCTCTAGATCTACACCTTTACCTCAAAAACACCATTAACAAAAGGCTTGGCTAAACAGATATGTTTTCAGCCTAGACTTAGGCTTTAACTGGGTTCTCTTTATCTACTTTTAGAACTAGTGTGAAAATCTGATGATGTTTTAGGTCATATGTCTACAGAAATATAGAAAATTCTAAAGGGTTCACAAACTTTCAAGCACCACTGTATGTTTTCAGCAAAGACCTAAGTGCTGAGACTGCATCTGATGCCTGAACTCTATTTGGAAGGCTGTTCCATAACTGTAGGTCTTTGTAAGAAAAGGCTCTGCCCTTTGAGGTAGCCTGCACCTTTTGATCTAAGTAGGCATGGCGGGTCATAAAGGACCAGAATTTAGCTCAGGTACTGTGGCGTGAGACCATTCAGTGATTTAAAGGTCAATAGTAGTATTTTATAAACAATATGGGATTTGACTGGGAGGAATTTTGTATGGATCTTAACCGCTAATAAACTCTAATTTCTGCATATATTTATCCTTCACTTCTTTCTGACTTAGATTATCCAAGTAATCCAATAGTAAAGCTTTTTTAGCTGTAGTTTTCTTAGGACAACAGCAACAGATGTCGGACATCTTTGCTTGGCTTCAGTATGTGAACTGTATTTAAACAAAGTTCACTTGTCCCCCTGGACTAGGGTAGCAACAGTTGCTAACGTAAATGTGACATCAGTGCAAGGGGTTTATAGCTGCCCACTACTCTGTGTGTGTGTGTGTGTGTGTGTGTGTGTGTGTGTGTGTGTGTGTGTGTGTGTGTGTGCACTCATTGCTCACTTGTATATGAATGTGTGTATTCACTGCTTTAGATGGGTTAAATGCAGAGGAGGAATTTCATTGTGCTTGAGTGTACATGTGACAAATAAAGGCTTCTTCTTCTTTGGCTTGCAAACCTAATAAAATTAAAAAGGCAATAGTTTGGAAACTATTTAAGATTAGTTTAGCGTGGGGGCAGTATTGCCAGTTGGCAAACTGAGGATAGGGGGAAAGGGGGTTTATGAAATTAATAATCTAGGGGAAGTGCTGCTGAAATTTTTTTTGCCCACCCTAAAGGGAAAATTAAGTTTTTTGTTCATGTCCAGTTTAATATCAATTCTTATTGTAATCACATCAAATTTTTAATGCCGATATACAACCCCAATTCCAAAAAAGTTGGGACAAAGTACAAATTGTAAATAAAAACGGAATGCAATAATTTACAAATCTCAAAAACTGATATTGTATTCACAGTAGAACATAGACAACATATCAAATGTCGAAAGTGAGACATTTTGAAATTTCATGCTAAATATTGGCTCATTTGAAATTTCATGACAGCAACACATCTCAAAAAAGTTGGGACAGGGGCAATAAGAGGCTGGAAAAGTTAAAGGTACAGCAGCTGGGGGACCAAATTGCAACTCATTAGGTCAACTGGCAATAGGTCACTAACATGACTGGGTATAAAAAGAGCATCTTGGAGTGGCAGCGGCTCTCAGAAGTAAAGATGGGAAGAGGATCACCAATCCCCCTAATTCTGTGCCGACAAATAGTGGAGCAATATCAGAAAGGAGTTTGACAGTGTAAAATTGCAAAGAGTTTGAACATATCATCATCTACAGTGCATAATATCATCAAAAGATTCAGAGATTCTGGAAGAATCTCTGTGCGTAAGGGTCAAGGCCGGAAAACCATACTGGGTGCCCGTGATCTTCGGGCCCTTAGACGGCACTGCATCACATACAGGCATGCTTCTGTATTGGAAATCACAAAATGGGCTCAGGAATATTTCCAGAGAAAATTATCTGTGAACACAATTCACCGTGCCATCCACCGTTGCCAGCTAAAACTCTATAGTTCAAAGAAGAAGCCATATCTAAACATGATCCAGAAGCGCAGACGTCTTCTTTGGGCCAAGGCTCATTTAAAATGGACTGTGGCAAAGTGGAAAACTGTTCTGTGGTCAGACGAATCAAAATTTGAAGTTCTTTATAGAAATCAGGGACGCCGTGTCATTCGGACTAAAGAGGAGAAGGACGACCCGAGTTGTTATCAGCGCTCAGTTCAGAAGCCTGCATCTCTGATGGTATGGGGTTGCATTAGTGCGTGTTGCATGGGCAGCTTACACATCTGGAAAGACACCATCAATGCTGAAAGGTATATCCAGGTTCTAGAGCAACATATGCTCCCATCCAGATGACGTCTCTTTCAGGGAAGACCTTGCATTTTCCAACATGACAATGCCAAACCACATACTGCATCAATTACAGCATCATGGCTGCGTAGAAGAAGGGTCCGGGTACTGAACTGGCCAGCCTGCAGTCCAGATCTTTCACCCATAGAAAACATTTGGCGCATCATAAAATGGAAGATACGACAAAAAAGATCTAAGACAGTTGAGCAACTAGAATCCTACATGAGACAAGAATGGGTAAACATTCCTATCCCTAAACTTGAGCAACTTGTCTCCTCAGTCCCCAGACGTTTACAGACTATTGTAAAGAGAAAAGGGGATGTCTCACAGTGGTAAACATGGCCTTGTCCCTACTTTTTTGAGATGTGTTGTTGTCATGAAATTTCAAATCACCTAATTTTTCTCTTTAAATTATGTCTGTGAAGATTCTCAGTCATCCAGGTCATAGTAACTGTGGGTGGTAAAAGAGAGCAACTGGACTTGCTTGAAGATTCTTGAAGACATTTCACCTCTCATCCAAAAGGCTTCTTCAGTTCTGTCTGACTAGTAGGGAGTATCAGGTATTTATCCTCTCATGGATGAAAAGCTCATCTAAGGTGTCGTTGAGTCATCCTGTTGGTGTGGGTCAATGGGGGCTGGATGTGAATGGCCTCGAGAGTCGTTTGGGTGATCAATGGATTGCCCGTTAAGGTGATCAATGGAATGCTGATTCTCTCTGTCCTCTTGTGAATCACTGAAAACAGCTGGGTTTTGGTGTGCATTCAGTTGTCTGGGAAGTGTGCCAAGGACTGCATTGTAGGTGGCTGATAAATGATGTCTTAGACCCCCACCTCTGTTCAGTGATGGCCGTTCCAGGTTGACAAAAATGGCTTCTTTAACTCCTCGCTCATACCAACGATCCTCTCTGGCTAAAATGCGTACGTTGCATCGATGCTCTCCAGAACAAGACTGAACTGATGTTTGAAGAGTTGACAGTACTTCTTCCCAGTGAAGTTTTGGAACGAGTCTCTGATTTCACGGAGAAGGCACAGATTTCACAACATATCAAAGGCAAGGAACGACAGATGCGCAAATTTCAAACATTGCTGTCTAAAACCACCTCCTCCAGGAAGACAGAAGTGCTGACTTGGAGGAAGAAATCTGACCAGGCTACACAACCGGACATAGAAGAGAAATGGGTGAAGAATTTATCTGACAGGGTACTCACCCAACCAGAGAAAGATGTTTTATCCAAGGGACTTAACTTTGCAGTTTCACCAGAGCAGATACCAGTGGTAGATCTCATCACAGCCACAGAGTCAGCCATCAGAAACAACAATCTGACCAACACAGAGGCAGAACAACTTAGACTGAAGATATCAGCTGCTCTGTCCAGTGCAAAAGCACCCCCCTCCAACCTCACCAGCCAAGAAAGGAGGGCTCTTACATTGCTTCAAAGAGACCGGGACATCACCATCCTTCCTGCTGACAAAGGGAGATGCACAGTGGTGCTAAACACAGCGGACTACCACTCAAAGATGACCAGTCTCCTCAGGGACACAACCACCTATGAAACCTTAAGGCGGGACCCCACCAGTTGTTATAAAAAGAAAGTTGTTAGCTGCCTGCAACAACTAGAAAAGCACCAAGCCATCAACCGATCTCTGTACTCCAGATTGTACCCTGGGGAAGCCGTTCCTCTCATATACGGACTCCCCAAGATTCACAAGGAAGGAGCTCCACTCAGACCTATCATCAGCAGTATAAACTCAGTCACCTATAACACTGCCAAACACCTAGCCACTATCCTGGCTCCTCTTGTTGGGAATACGCTACATCACGTCAAAAACTCCCAAGATTTTGCTACTAAAGTTGCAGACCTCAAACTAGACTTAGATGAAACCATGGTTTCTTACGATGTCACTTCTCTTTTCACCTGCATTCCCACCACAGAAGCAGTTGAATCTGTTAGACAACGACTCCTTCAAGACAACACCTTACTGGATAGAACAAACCTCACCACGGACCAGATTTGCACCCTGCTTGACCTCTGCCTGACTACCACTTATTTCCAGTTTAATGAAAGTTTCTACAAACAGAAGCATGGATGCGCCATGGGCTCACTGGTGTCCCCTATTGTGGCCAATTTTTACATGGAGGAAGTAGAACATAAAGCTTTGACCACTTTTTCAGGAGTTGCTCCCAGCCACTGGTTCAGATATGTGGATGACACCTGGGTTAAAATCAAAACCCATGAAGTGTAAGCCTTCTCTAAGCACATTAATGCAGTGGATATCAACATCAATTTCACTCGGGAGGACGTCAGTGGGAATAATCTAGCCTTCTTGGATTGTGATGTACACATTAGACAAGACAGAAGCCTTAGCATCGAGGTCTACCGGAAACCCACACACACAGACCAGTACCTACTCTTCGACTCTCACCACCCACTGGAACACAAATTGGGGGTCATTAGGACCTTGCAACACAGGGCTCAGAACATCCCTACAATGGTAGAGGGAAAAGAGAAGGAGCAGAATCACATCAAGAAAGCACTTCAGAGCTGCGGGTATCCCAAGTGGTCTTTCTTCAAGAGTAGAAAAAGGAACATAATGCACAAGGAGGATAACAGGAACAAATGCAAGAACATTGTCATTCCCTACATTTCTGGTCTATCTGAGAAACTCATGAGGATCTTCTACAAACACAACATTCCAGTACATTTCAGACCCAGTAACACCCTGAGGCAGAAACTGGTCCACCCTAAGGACAGAATACCCAGACACAAACAGGACAACGTAGTGTATGCAATTCAGTGCAGTGAGGAATGCACGGATTCGTATATTGAGGAAACTAAACAACCGCTCCACAGGCGTATGGCTCAGCACAGGAGAGCCAGTTCCTCAGGCCAGGACTCTGCTGTCTACCTTCATCTTAACAACAAAGGACACTCATTTCAGGATTGCAACATACGCATTTTAGCCAGAGAGGATCGTTGGTATGAGCGAAGAGTTAAAGAAGCCATTTTTGTCAACCTGGAACAGCCATCACTGAACAGAGGTGGGGGTCTAAGACATCATTTATCAGCGACCTACAATGCAGTCCTTGGCACACTTCCCAGACAACTGAATGCACACCAAAACCCAGCTGTTTTCAGTGATTCACAAGAGGACAGAGAGAATCAGCATTCCATTGATCACCTTAACGGGCAATCCATTGATCACCCAAACGACTCTCGAGGCCATTCACATCCAGCCCCCATTGACCCACACTAACAGGATGACTCAACGACACCTTAGATGAGCTTTTCATCCATGAGAGGATAAATACCTGATACTCCCTACTAATCAAATCAAATCAAATCAAGTTTATTTGTACAGCGCTTTTAACAATAAACATTGTCGCAAAGCAGCTTTACAGAATTTGAACGACTTAAAACATGAGCTAATTTTATCCCTAATCTATCCCCAATGAGCAAGCCTGTGGCAACGGTGGCAAGGAAAAACTCCCTCAGACGACATGAGGAAGAAACCTCGAGAGGAACCAGACTCAAAAGGGAACCCATCCTCATTTGGGCAACAACAGACAGCCTGACTATAATATTAACAGTTTTAACAGGTATAACCCTCAACTGTCCTCATGGGGCCGTCCTTCACAGGAGTGGGGCGATAAAACTCCGACCAGACACAGGGCACCAGGATGGATCAAGCAGGTCCGAGGGGCAGAAGAGGCCAGCATCTCAATCCCAGGATCAACATGTAACTCAGAGGGACAGATTGGGGGGGGGGGAGAGAAAGAAAACATGTTGTTAGGTATGCCCTAAAAATGACAAGTATTAAATCTGTGTGGTAGGCTCGCAGAGATGAGAGTCTTTACATCAGGCATGACACACAATGGCATGTTAATATGGTAAAAAAAAATATATCATGACCTGCTCTGGCTGGATGCTTGATTGGGTGATGGGAGCACACTCCTCAGCAATGATGAGATGCAGATGGGACCCTTAGGGCTGGCCAAGACAATTCAGTTACATTTCACCGGGTCTGGGACATGCGACAGAATGTCTGACGGCCGGTTCCCTGCAGGCTACGATAGCCAGTCGAGGTCCCCACCGTCTCCACCAAAAGATTTCCTGTTGACTCCATGTAACTCAGAGGGACAGATTTGGAGTGGGGGGGGGAGAAAGAAAACACAGGTGGTTAGGTATGCCCAATGTCACCTGAATAAGTAGGAACAGTATACATATTGCACCGAGTACAAGCAGGGACTCCGGCAACTAACTATGACAGCATAACTAAAAGGAGAGAGCCAGAAGGTAACACAGGCATGAGGGAGCCCCGGGACATAAAGCAGCCAGCCACTGCACCGTCAACAAACTCGAGTGAGCAAGCGAGTGGGGACTGACAGCATCCATACATCCCAGTTTACCAAAACACTCTATGTCTGAGGACCCTCCAGATCTACTCCTTTACCTCAAACACCATTAACAAAAGGCTTGACTAAACAGATATGTTTTTAGCCTAGACTTAAATGCTGAGACTGTGTCTGATTCCCGAACATTACTTGGAAGGCTGTTCCATAACAGTGGGGCTTTGTAAGAAAAGGCTCTGCCCCCTGATGTAGCCTTCACTATACAAGGTACCAGCAGATAGCCTGCACCTTTTGATCTAAGTAGGCGTGGCGGGTCATAGAGGAGCAGAAGTTCACTCAGGTACTGTGGTGCGAGACCATTCAGTGCTTTAAAGGTCAATAGTAGTATTTTATAATCAATACGAAATTTGATTGGGAGCCAATGCAGTGTGGATAAGACAGGCGTGATGTGGTCATATTTTCTAGTTCTAGTAAGGACTCTTGCTGCGGCATTTTCAACTAAATGCCGCAGCAGACAGAACTGAAGAAGCCTACTAGTCAGACAGAACTGAAGAAGCCTTTCGGATGAGAGGTGAAACGTCTTCAAGAATCTTCAAGCAAGTCCAGTTGCTCTTTTTTACCACCCACACTCTTTAAATGATACATTTTCTCAGTTTAAACATTTGATATGTCATCTATGTTCTATTCTGAACAAAATATGGAATTTTGAAACTTCCACATCATTGCATTCTGTTTTTATTTACAATTTGTACTTTGTCCCAACTTTTTTGGAATCGGGGTTGTATTTTAGCATGCACCAGAATGTTACAGGAATAATTTGCTGTAATTAGTATTTTTCTGTGAAGATTGAAAATGCTTTGTGACTGTAGTAAATCTTTCAGATGAGCTTTGGTATATGCATTGTTACCATTTCTTGTTTTAATTAACTATCTTGATACTTTTTTTAAAACAACCTTCAATACCTGTGGATTGATTCTAAATTTATTCAAAATTTACTAATAAAAATCATTAAGCTGTTTTACTTTTAATCAGGTCAATGGCTTCACACCATAGTTCAAGGCTAAGGATCCGTCTTTTAGAGACACACACTCCGTCTTACTCCATCCCCACCACTCAAAAAAAGGAAAACTGCTGCTGAGGCGACACACAATTGGAAAGACCAACTGCAACAAAATGAACCTGAGAGATGGGCTGAATACATCCAAAGAGGCAGAGAGGCAACAAAAGCCTACAGAAAAATTGTTCTGAAGAAAAGAAGGTACATTTTTCCAAAAACCTAAATCAAAGTGTGCATTCGACATATATTTTGCAAATGCATCTATTGTTGATATATTTGTCAATAAGAATATGTGTATGGTAGTATAAATGAATGAAGTGAAGCATACCTGAATATTGCGTGTGTGTGTGTGTGTGTGTGTGTGTGTGTGTGTGTGTGTGTGTGTGTGTGCAGGCCATTCAGAGAGAACAAAGCAGGCTTTGGATGCAAGCGATGAGAGCCCGAAAGAAAGCAGAGCAGCCAGAGCAACCTAGATTGACTCGAGCTGCTAAAGAGGAGCAGAGAGAGAAAGTATTCCTTCCACCACCCAAAAATGTCCCCAGTCGAGGTCAACAGCTCCCCACCTGCACTGTAAACAGTGTTGGCAGAGTACTGCTTCCCCCTCCTGAGGCGCCGGACGGTTTGCCAGAATTTCTTCGAGGCCGACCGATAGTCCTTCTCCATGGCCTCCCCGAACTCCTCCCAGTTCTGAGTTTTTGCCTCCGCAACTGCCCGAGCTGCAGCACGCCTGGCCTGCCGATACCTGTCAGCTGCCTCAGGGGTCCCAGAGGTCAACATGGCCTGATAGGACTCCTTCTTCAGCTTGACGGCATCCCTTACTTCCGGTGTCCACCACCGGGTTCGGGGATTGCCGCCACGACAGGCACCGGAGACCTTGCGGCCACAGCTCCGAACAGCTGCATCCACAATGGAGGTAGAGAACATGGTCCACTTGGACTCAATGTCCCCCACCTCCCTCGGAAGCTGGGAAAAGCTCTCCCGGAGGTGGGAGTTAAAGACCTCCCCAACAGAGTGCTCGGCCAGACGTTCCCAGCAGACCCTCACCATACGTTTGGGCCTGCCAGGTCTGTCCAGCTTCCTCCTCTGCCAGCGGATCCAACTCACCACCAGGTGGTGATCAGTTGACAGCTCAGCCCCTCTCTTCACCTGAGTGTCCAAGACATAGGGCCGGAGATCAGATGAAATGACAACAAAGTCTATCATCGACCTCCGACCTAAGGTGTCCTGGTGCCACGTGCACTTATGGACACCCCTATGCTCGAACATGGTGTTCGTTATGGACAAACCGTGACTAGCACAGAAGTCCAAAAACAAAACACCACTTGGGTTCAGATCGGGGAGGCCGTTCCTCCCAACCATGCCCCTCCAGGTGTCACTGTCGTCGCCCACGTGAGCATTGAAGTCTCCCAGTAACACAATGGAGTCCCCAGTCTGAGCACCCCTCAGTACCTCTCCCAGGAACTCCAAGAAGGCCGGGTACTCTATACTGCTATTTGGCCCATAGGCACAAACAACAGCAAGAGCCCTCTCCCCAATCCGAAGGCGCAAAGAGGCGACCCTCTCGTTCACTGGGGTAAACTCCAACACATGGCGGCTGAGCTGGGGAGCTATAAGCAAGTCACCATGGGCAACTCCAGAGAAGTGGAGAGTCCAGCCCCTCTCGAGGAGCTGGGTTCCAGAGCCCAAGCTGTGCGTGGAGGTGAGCCCGACTATCTCTAGCCGGTACCTCTCAACCTCCCGCACAAGCTCAGGCTCTTTCCCCCCCAGCAAAGTGACATTCCTTGTCCCAACAGCTAGCCGCTGTGTCTGGGGATCAGGTCGTTGAGGCCCCTGCCTTCGACTGCCACCCAATCCGCACTGCACCAGTCCCCTACTGCTACCTCTGTGGGTGGTGAACCCACAGGAGGTCGGGCCCATGTCACCTCTTCAGGCTGAGCCCAGCCGGGCCCCATGGGCAAAGGCCCGGCCACCAAGTGCTTGCATACGAGCCCCAACCCCAGGCCTGGCTCCAGGGTGGGGCCCCGTCTGCACCATACCGGGTGATGTCACGGTCCTTGATGGTTTCTCCATAAGGGTTTTGGTGAACTGCTCTTGGTCTGGCCTGTCACCTAGGACCTGTCTGCCTTGGGAAACCCTGACAGGGGCATAATGCCCCCGACAACATAGCTCCTAGGATCATTCAAGCACCCAAACCCCTCCACCACAATAAGGTGGCAGTTCTAGGAGGGGCTAATTGATAATTTAGTACAAAATAAGGGGTGTATCTACATGATATCCTGCAGGCACAACAAAGTAAAGTTTAATAAAATGTATGATAACTGATGAACATTCGAAACTAAGGAGTAAAATTTAAAAATAATGATAACAAATATGTCTTTGTTTTTCTGTCCAATAATTGCATTTAAAGAAACAAATGTATGCACAGAAAAAGATATTCCTTGGTTATAAAAGAGGGTTTTTAAATGCATACATGTTTCCAAGTTATGCGAGTGAACTTCAGAACATCGTTAAAATTTTCCACAGTGGAGGCCAGATAAACAAGATGCTATCTTTATTCTTATTAAACATGACAAAAGAAACATTGAGTGTTAAGTAAATGCAAAAAAAAATTGTAAAATTAGAAAATGTATTTTTTGACCATAATGTCCCAAATGAGAGACCAGTTTCTGAGACGGACCCATATACAAACTACTTGGCACTAATGTTTCCTTCAGATCATAAGGAACAGGTGCATATAAATTACAACAAAACAAACAAACAAAAGTAAAACACATTTATGAGGCTCAGGATTTTCTTGTAAATCATGCTTTTCAATTATGTTTAAAAGTTTAATTGCATCTTTCGTTTTCGTGACCTGAATGGCTTTAGTGTAAGAAAGAAACTCATTATGAAATCCACAACACCTGGGTTTCACCTTCATGTACTTCCATCTGTGGATATAGAATTTACAAAGGATAATAATGACATTCACCAAAAAGTCATTTTTCCTGTTGTCCATAAAAAATGTCCTTTTGAGTAAAGTTTTCCAACTGAAAAAACTTGAGGTCAAGCCAGTCATGTACATCCAGTCACAAGGCTTCTGCAGACATACACTGGAAAAATAAATGATCAGAGGTTTCATTATTTTCACAAAACACACAATTCCTGGTTTCAATAATTAACCACTGTTGCAACAGATCACTGGATGGTACACTCCATTTAGAGTTTGAAAATGTATTTCTCTGGCTTTGGGATCTCGTCTCGTCTCGTCTCGTCTTCATCTGCTTATCCGGGGCCGGGTTGCGGAGGCAGCAGTCTGAGCATGGAAGCCCAAACTTCCCTTTCCCCAGACACCTCGGCCAGCTCCTCGGGGAGAACACCGAGGCATTCCCAGGCCAGCCGAGAGACATAGTCCCTCCAGCGTGTCCTGGGTCTTCCTTGGGGCCTCCTCCCGGGGGAACATGCCTGGAACACCTCCCCAGGGAGGCGTCCAGGAGGCATCCGAAAGAGATGCCCGAGCCACCTCAGCTGATTCCTCTCCATGTGGAGGAGCAGCGGCTCTACTCCGAGCTCCTCCTGAGTGACTGTGCTTCTCACCCTATCTCTAAGGGAGCGCCCAGCCACCCTGCGAAGGAAACTCATTTCTGCCGCTTGTATCTGCGATCTTGTTCTTTCGGTCATTACCCAAAGCTCATGACCATAGGTGAGAGTCGGAATGTAGATCGACTGGTAAATCGAGAGCTTTGCCTTTTGGCTTAGCTCCTTCTTCACCACAACAGACCGGTAAAGCGACTGCATCACTGCGGAGGCTGCACTAATCCGCCTGTCGACATCATGCTCTATCCTTCCCTCACTCGTGAACAAGATCCCGAGATACTTAAACTCCTCCACTTGAGGCAGGACTTCTCCACCAACCTGGAGAGGGCAAGCCACCCTTTTCCGGTCGAGAACCATGGCCTCTTACTTGGAGGAGCAGGATTCCTTCTGGCCCCTGGCTGCGCCTAGAAATTCTGTCCATAAAAATTATGAACAGAACCAGTGACAAAGGGCAGCCCTGCCGGAGTCCAACATGCACTGGGAACAGGTCTGACTTACTGCCGGCAATGCGAACCAGACTCCTGCTCCGTTCATACAGGGACCGGACAGCCCTTAGCAAAGAGCCCCGAACCCCATACTCCCGAAGCACCCCCCACAGAATACCATGAGGGACACAGTCGAATGCCTTCTCCAGATCCACAAAGCACATGTGGACTGGTTGGGCAAACTCCCATGAACCCTCGAGCACCGTATGAAGGGTATAGAGCTGGTCCAGTGTTCCGCGACCAGGACGAAAACCGCATTGTTCCTCCTGGATCTGAGGTTCGACTATCAGCCAAATTCTCCTCTCCAGTACCCTGGAGTAAACCTTCCCTGGGAGGCTGAGAAGTGTGATTCCCCTATAATTGGAGCACACTCTCCGGTCCCCTTTCTTAAAAAGAGGGACCACCACCCCAGTCTGCCACTCCAGAGGCACTGTCCCCGACCGCCATGTGATGTTGTAGAGGCATGTCAGCCAAGACAGCCCCACCACATCCAGAGACTTGAGATACTCAGGGCGGATCTCATCCACCCCCGGTGCCTTGCCACCGAGGAGCTTGCAAACCACCTCAGTGACTTCGGCTTGGGTAAGGGCAGAGTTCACCTCTGAGTCCTCAGCCTTCGCCTCCTCAATGGAAGACATGATGTGGGATTGAGGAGATCCTCAAAGTATTCCTTCCACCGCCTGACAATGTCCCCAGTCAAGGTCAACAGCTCCCCACCCACACTGTAAACAGTGTTGGCAGAGTACTGCTTCCCCCTCCTGAGGCACTGGATGGTTTGCCAGAATTTCTTCGAGGCCGACCGATAGTCCTTCTCCATGGCCTCCCCAAATTCCTCCCAGTTCTGAGTTTTTGCTTCCACAACTGCCCAAGCTGAGGCATGCCTGGCCTGCCGATACCTGTCAGCTGCCTCAGGAGTCCCAGAGGTCAACATGGCCCGATAGGACTCCTTCTTCAGCTTGACGGCATCCCTTACTTCCGGTGTCCACCACTGGGTTCAGGGATTGCCGCCATGACAGGCACCAGAGACCTTGCGGCCACAGCTCTGAACAGCTGCGTCTACAATGGAGGTAGAGAACATGGTCCACTCAGACTCAATGTCCCCCACCTCCCTCGGAAGCTGGGAGAAGCTTTCCTGGAGGTGGGAGTTAAAGACCTCCCCGACAGAGTGCTCGGCCAGACGTTCCCAGCAGACCCTCACCATACGTTTGGGCCTGCCAGGTCTGTCCGGCTTCCTCCTCTGCCAGCGGATCCAACTCACCACCAGGTGGTGATCAGTTAGATTTAGACTTAGACTTAGACTTCTTTATTGTCCATTAAACTTGCATGAAATGGAAATTGATCAGTTGACAGCTCAGCCCCTCTCTTCACCTGAGTGTCCAAGACATAGGGCCAGAGATCAGATGAAATGACAACAAAGTCGATCATCGACCTCCGACCTAAGGTGTCCTGGTGCCACGTGCACTTATGGACACCCCTATGCTCGAACATGGTGTTTGTTATGGACAAACCGTGACTAGCACAGAAGTCCAATAACAAAACACCGCTCGGGTTCAGATCGGGGAGGCCATTCCTCCCAACCACGCCCCTCCAGGTGTCACTGTCATCGCTCACGTGAGCATTGAAGTCCCCCAGTAGAACAATGGAGTCCCCAGTCTGAGCACCTCTCAGTACCTATCCCAGGGACTCCAAGAAGGCTGGATACTCTATACTGCTATTCGGCCCATAGGCACAAACAACAGCAAGAGCCCTCTCCCCAATCCGAAGGCACAGAGAGGCGACCCTCTCATTCACTGGGGTAAACTCCAGCACATGGTGGCTGAGCTGGGAGCTATAAGCAAGCCCACACCATATGCTTTAATGAATGTTCTGTACTGAAGAGTGTCACCACTTCCTGGTTTACGCACTTCCTGGTTCCTGAGTTGTTGGCGACGAGTCCTTTTTTCCCGCAAGTGCCGGCGTTAATTCCTAATCCTTTTTTAACTTTTTTCTACAAATAAATTTCCAGTATCCTCTTCATTTTTATTGTACTGTCGCTTTCCTTTTTGTACTTTTCACTTTCGCTTTCTTTCTTCCGGTTTTTTTTGTCCGTTTTTTCTCTTTCTTTTTTCGGAAGAACGCCGAGACCGGAAGCTTTCTTTTTCTCTCCTCCTGTGTAAAGACCACAAGTGGAGGCCATCCACATCGGATCTGCTTTAATATCAACAGATCTTCGTTTAAGGTATGTGAATCTTTTCATCATGGCGCACCTTCAGCCTGTTCAGTGTGCTGAGTGCAGGATGTTTAGTCATTCTTCCTCTGTCACTAGCGATAGCTTTATTAGCTTTACTTGTGATAAGTGCAGATTAGTTAGCTCTCTGACGGAGAAGATTACAGTGCTAGTAGCACGTGTCCAGGCTTTAGAGCAGGTTAGTGAGCGTGAGAACAGTGTAGTTTCTGTAGGGGAAAGGCTGGATGCTCTAGGTGGAGTTAGTAATCCCCCAACTCCAGCATTAGAGCCCTTACAGTGGGGCAAATGGGTGACGGCTCGGTGGCATAAGCGTAGAGGCAAAGCTACTGCTGAGGCTCGCCCACTGGAGCACCACTCCTCTCCGCATCACGTGCCGAACAGGTTTGCTCTCCTTAGTGATTCACCCACTGAGAAACCTGAAAGAGTTCTGGTTATAGGGGACTCTATCCTACGGCATGTGAAATTAGCTCAGCCTTTAGGGGCACCAGCAGCTTTAAGGCCCGGTCACACAGCACTCCGCATCTATATCACGTACAAAAAGATACAAAAATCTGGTGGACGTGGTCGTAAGTGGTAATTTTTGGTCAATTTTGGCTTTGCCGTGCTTTGTACGGGGTATGGCCGTCGGTGGCTGTTTCACTGCCATAGCACTGCCAAATCACGGGTAACCGCGGCTCAGCGTCGTTGGAAGAGCGGCTTGCTGCGCATATAAAAGCGGTAGGATATGTTGAGCCTGTATCAGTTGGTTCTGTTGGTGCTGGAGCATTAACATGAGGACATCACAGCGTTGAGGGTTCATGTTCACCCCTTGACATCTAGACTGCAAGTGCCAAGGTCTCAGAAAATTACGGTATTTATACATGCCGCAAATCAGAAGTGATGCAGAAGTGATTAGACAGTGATCAATCGAATTTAGAACTTGTTTGAGACGTCGTTTAACGGGCTTAGACAGTGCTATGTACGCGGAAAAATCCATTTCTCAGTGATAAGCTGCTAAACACACGCTATATCCCATGATACCAACGCATAACACCCGTCCGATGACTGTGCTCTGCCCGTGATAGACCGCCAAACTTTCGCGTCTTACCACGTCTCCCCAAGTTTTAATAACGGCCGGGACACTGATTATCAAGTGTTTTTCACATGTGTTGCACGTCTTTACCACGTGTGCCGGCCGTGGTTGTCCGCGGTCTAAAGTTTTGAGCAGTCCAAAACTTTTTGCCGCGTCCGACGCCGTTCCGATTTTCCCCTGCGTCCTGTCACATCTGTATATCGACTGTAACACGTCTTAACTTCGACATCAACACGAACAATATCGTCTGCTTCACGGGAGAGCACTTTTTGACGGGTTTTGGCCGTGATAAAGCCGTAAAGCGCTGTGTGACCGGGCCTTTAGTCAGGTGTATACCGGGAGCCAGGGTGCCGGACATAGCAGGTAATCTTAGGGTCCTAGGCAAGCACAGGTTCTCAAAGATAGTTATCCATGCAGGAGCTAATGATATACGCCTTCATCAGTCTGAGGTTACTAAGAGTAACTTTGTAGAGGTGTTTAAATTAGCGAAGGTGATGTCCGATGCTGTAGTATGCTCTGGCCCCATCCCAATGCGGCGTGGCGATGTAGCTTACAGCAGGTTATGGTCGCTGAACTGCTGGCTGTCCAGGTGGTGCTCTGAAAACAGTGTGGGCTTTATAGATAATTGGACTAATTTTGAGGGCACTGCTGGCCTGTTAGGGCGGAACGGTATCCATCCCACTCAGGAAGGTGCTGCTCTCATTTCCTGCAGCATAGGTCATAGTCTCAGAACAGGCCTAGTTAATTTCTGACAATCCAGAGCCAAGGCCAGGGAGCAGACGAACAGGCTAAACCGACTGTCTGCTAGCTGCACAGAGTCGTCACTCAGGGTCCACTACATCAAGACTGTGTCTGTTCCCCGAACTCAACAAAAAGGTAGAAATTTTCAGAGAGTTTATTCCAGTAACCTAATCAATATAAAATTAGATCATACTGACTGTACAGCTGCTGCCAGCACCTTTGATCTAAAGGTGGGGCAATTAAATATTAGATCTCTTACATCTAAAGCGCTAATGGTTAATGAACTCATTACTGATCAGGAGTTTAATGTACTTTGTTTAACTGAAACATGGATTAAGCCAAATGAATATATAGCATTAAATGAAGCGAGTCCTCCTGGATACAGCTATATACACCAGCCTCGTCTAACTGGCAGAGGAGGAGGCGTTGTGGTTATTTATAACAATTATCTAGGTGTAACACAAAAACCTGGTTATAAATTTAATACATTTGAAGTTCTTCATACTCATATAATGTATGTAGCCTCGAAAAATAAGTCTACCCAGTTAATTCCATTGCTTATTATTTACAGGCCCTCAGGGCCATATTCTGAGTTTTCTTTCTGAATTTGCAGATTTTATCTCAGATATGGTTATTTCCTTAGACAAAGCTTTAGTTGTCGGAGATTTTAATATTCACTTCGATAACCCAGAAGACCCTTTAAAAACAGCATTTGTGTCCATCTTAGATTCAGTCGGGATTAAGCAGAATGTCATAGGACCGACCCATAATGGTGGTCACACCCTTGATCTAATACTAACATTCAAATTAAACGTAGACAATATAGTCACACTTCCACAGTCTGAAGTTATCTCAGATCATTATCTCATCTCATTCAAACTATGTCTGAGTAATAATATATGCACCTCACCACGCTACTGTATTAAACGTACTTTCACGTCAACTACTGCACAGAGCTTTATAAATGATCTCCCAGAGCTGTCAACTTTGATTCAGTCACTGTCAGCCCCTGCAGAACTTGATCAGGCAACTGAATGCTTAGAGTCAACATTCCGCCATACTTTAGATAATGTAGCTCCTCTAAAAAGGAAAATGGTCAGAGACAAAAAATTAGCACCCTGGTATAATGATGACACTCGCACATTAAAATAGACCACTTGAAAATTGGAACGTAAATGGCGTCAAACAAAATTGGTAGTGTTCAAATTAGCTTGGAAGGAGAGCTTCCTGAAGTATAGAAAAGCTCTTAGTGCTGCGAGATCAACATATTTCTCCTCCCTAATAGAAGATAACAAAAATAATCCTAGATTCCTATTTAATACTGTAGCAAAATTAACCAGGAATAAGTCCACTATCGACACATGCACACCTGCAGTATGTAGTAGCAACGACTTCATGAATTTTTTTAATGACAAAATTGAGAATATCCGACAAAAAATTCAAACTACTAATTTAAGGTCAGACAATGAAAGTGACCTTGTAGTTAACTATATAACTGTATCAGATCATCAGTTAGAATGTTTTACTCCCCTTAAAGAAACTGAATTACTTTCATTAATCTCTACATCAAAAGCCTCAACTTGCGTACTAGATCCCTTACCTACACATCTATTCAAACATATAATGCCTGGAGTAATTGAACCACTTCTAAAAATAATAAATTCTTCTCTTATGATTGGCTATGTACCCAAATCCTTGAAACTAGCAGTTATCAAACCCCTGATTAAAAAAACCTGACCTTGATCCCTGTCAGCTGTACAATTATCAGCCAATATCAAACCTCCCCTTTATCTCCAAGATCCTTGAAAAAGCTGTGGCACAGCAGTTATGCTCATATTTACATAGGAATAACATCCATGAAATGTATCAGTCAGGATTTAGACCTCATCATAGCACAGAGACAGCTCTGGTTAAAGTAGTAAACGACCTACTGTTGGCGTCTGATCAGGGCTGTGTCTCGCTACTTGTGTTGCTTGACCTTAGTGCAGCATTTGATACCATTGATCATTCCATTCTTCTGGATAGACTAGAAAATGTTGTGGGAGTTAAGGGAACAGCCCTCTCCTGGCTCAGGTCTTATCTAACTGATCGTTATCAGTATGTTGATATAAATGGTGATATTTCTAGACGTACTGAGGTAAAGTTTGGTGTTCCACAAGGTTCTGTCTTGGGTCCACTGCTTTTTTCTCTATATATGTTACCTCTGGGTGATATTATTCGTAAACATTGTATTAGTTTCCACTGTTATGCTGATGACACACAGTTGTATGTCTCTGCAAAACCTGATGAGAGACACCAGCTTAATAGAATTGAGGAATGTGTAAAGGACATTAGACACTGGATGCTTATTAATTTCCTTCTGCTTAACTCTGACAAGACTGAAGTACTTGTGCTAGGACCACATACAGCTAGAAGTAAGTTTTCTGATTACACAGTAATTCTGGATGGCCTTTCTGTTTCTTCACGTGCAGCAGTAAAAGACCTCGGAGTGATTATTGACCCCAGTCTTTTATTCGAAACTCACATTGATAACATCACCCGGATAGCTTTCTTTCATCTCAGAAATATTGCAAAGATAAGAAATTTAATGTCATTGCATGACACAGAAAAACTAGTCCATGCTTTCGTTACCTCCAGGTTGGATTATTGTAATGCCTTACTGTCTGGATGTTCCAATAAGTGCATAAACAAGCTCCAGTTAGTTCAAAATGCAGCAGCAAGAGTCCTTACTAGAACTAGAAAATATGACCACATCACGCCTGTCTTATCCACACTGCATTGGCTCCCAATCAAATTTCGTATTGATTATAAAATACTACTATTGACCTTTAAAGCACTAAATGGTCTCGCACCACAGTACCTGAGTGAACTTCTGCTCCTCTATGACCCGCCACACCTACTTAGATCAAAAGGTGCAGGCTATCTGCTGGTACCTCATATAGTGAAGGCTACATCAGGGGGCAGAGCCTTTTCTTACAAAGCCCCATAGTTATGGAACAGCCTTCCAAGTAATGTTCGGGAATCAGACACAGTCTCAGCATTTAAGTCTAGGCTGAAAACGTATCTGTTTAGTCAAGCCTTTTGATAATGGTGTTTATGAGGTAAAGGTGTAGATCTAGAGGGTCCTCAGACATGGAGTGTTTTGGTAAACTGGGATGTATGGATGCTGTCAGTCCCCACTCGCTTGCTCACTCGAGTTTGTTGACGGTGTAGTAGCTGCTGCTTTATGTCCCGGGGCTCCCTCATGCCTGTGTTACCTTCTGGCTCTCTCCTTTTAGTTATGCTGTCATAGTTAGTTGCCGGAGTCCCTGCTTGTACTCGGTGCAATATGTATACTGCCCCTACTTATTCAGGTGACATTGGGCATACCTAACAACCTGTGTTTTCTCCCCTCCCCACCCCAAATCTGTCCCTCTGAGTTACATGGAGTCAACAGGAAATCTTTTGGTGGAGAGGGTGGAGACCTAGACTGACTATCGTAGCCTGCAGGGAATCGGCCGTCAGACTTTCTGTCGCATGTCTCAGACCCGGTGAAATGTAATTGAATTGTCTTGGCCAGCCCTAAGGGTCCCATCTGCATCTCATCATTGCTGAGGAGTGTGCTCCCATCACCCAATCAAGCATCCAGCCAGAGCAGGTCATGATATATTTTTTACCATATTAACATGCCATTGTTGTGTGTTATGCCTGATGTAAAGACTCTCATCTCTGCGAGCCTACCACACAGATTTAATACTTGTCATTTTTAGGGCATACCTAACAACATGTGTTTTCTTTCTCTCCCCCCCCCAATCTGTCCCTCTGAGTTACATGTTGGTCCTGGGATTGAGATGCTGGCCTCTTCTGCCCCTCGGACCTGCTTGATCCATCCTGGTGCCCTGTGTCTGGTCAGAATTTTATCGCACTGCTCCTGTGAAGGACGGCCCCATGAGGACAGTTGAGGGTTATACCTGGAGGATGCTCTGGACTCTTACAGTAATGCTTTTATGGCTGAGGACTCCAGCTGTCTTGCTAACTTTAGGACTGCAGTTATCATGAACAGTTTTGCACTCAAGTTTCCATCAATGAAGAGTTTATAACATCAACGAAACTGTCCTCATGTTAAAACTGTTAATATTATAGTCAGGCTGTCTGTTGTTGCCCAAATGAGGATGGGTTCCCTTTTGAGTCAGGTTCCTCTCGAGGTTTCTTCCTCATGTCATCTGAGGGAGTTTTTCCTTGCCACCGTCGCCACAGGCTTGCTCATTGGGGATAGATTAGGGATAAAATTAGCTCATGTTTTAAATCGTTCAAATTCTGTAAAGCTGCTTTGCGACAATGTTTATTGTTAAACGTGCTATACAAATAAACTTGACTTGACACCAGCCCGCTGCTGCTCACCATGGGCGACTCCAGAAAAGTGGAGAGTCCAGCCCCTCTCGAGGAGCTGGGTTCCAGAGCCCAAGCTGTGCATGGAGGTGAGCCTGACTATCTCTAGCCGGTACCTCTCAACCTCCCGCACAAGCTCAGGCTCTTTCCCCCCCAGCGAAGTGACATTCCATGTCCCAACCGCTAGCCGCTGTGTTTGGGGATCAGGTTGTTGAGGCCCCTGCCTTCAACTGCCACCCAATCCACACTGCACCGGCCCCCTACGGCTACCTCTGTGGGTGGTGACCCCACAGGAGGTCGGGCCCACGTCACCGCTTCAGGCTGAGCCCGGCCGGGCCCCGTGGGCAGAGGCCCGGCCACCAAGCACTCACATACGAGCCCCAACCCCAGGCCTGACTCCAGGGTGGGGCCCCGGCTGCGCCATACCGGGCAACGTCACGGTCCTTGATTGATTATTCTCCATAAGGGTTTTGGTGAACTTATCTTGGTCTGGCCTGTCACCTAGGACCTGTCTGCCTTGGGAGACCCTAACAGGGGCGTAATGCCCCCGACAACATAGCTCCAAGGATCATTCAAGCACACAAACCCCTCCACCACAATAAGGTGGCAGTTCTAGGAGGGGTGGCTTTGGGATTTATCAGGAATTGTATGTAGTTTCTTTGTAAAATATGAAGTTATTTTTGAGTAAATTTGTAAGATTCAATTTCTATAACAAATGGGGTACAACATTGATTGATTCTTTATTGTCATTGCACATTACTATACAACAAAACACTGTTTGAGGGCTCAGATCACAGCAGCATATCAATAAATTTTATATATATATATATATATATATATATATATATATATATACACACACACAACCTCTTAAAAGCAGCATAATGGCATATAAGCAGTCGTATAAATTGTAGTATGTAATTATTTAATGTGGCCAAACACAGTAAGGTGCAGAGTGTGAGTCCAAGTCCAGATCAAGCCTCCAGCAGAGCTTTTACAGCCCTGGGGAAGAAGCTATTTTGGTGTCTTGCTGTTTGTGACTTTATGACCCTAAGCCTTCCATAGGGAAGGGTGTCAAAAAGACATTGTCCGGGGTGAGTGCAGTCAGTCCTAATCTTTGTGGCTCTTTTTCTCAGCCTGGCAGAGTAGATCCAGGGATTGGAGAGGGGTACCAATGATTTTAGATGCAGTCCTGATGATCCACTGCAGATCTTTCCTCTCCTCTGAGGTGGAGCTGGAGAACCACACTAGGCTATTTAAGTATTATTTAGATATCCAGACTCACACTCCATTTCGGTAGGTGGCGGTAATGCTTCCAAAAGTTGTTTGCCAACCGCCATTAAAAAGGAGGAAGAAGGAGGTTGGGATAAGCGTCCTCCAGTCCAGGTGGTGGCGGTAACGCGTCT
This sequence comes from Neoarius graeffei, assembly GCF_027579695.1. Lineage (NCBI taxonomy): Eukaryota > Metazoa > Chordata > Actinopteri > Siluriformes > Ariidae > Neoarius > Neoarius graeffei. The sequence goes on from NC_083569.1 coordinate 130,283,037, forward strand.
AGTAGCTGCTTCTCCAACCACCAGAAAACGCTGGAGAAGAAAAAGCCGCTGCTCGCCTGAGCCGCTTTAGCCCCTCGAGTTATAAAAATAAAAACACGTTATTGTGTCTGGCTCTGAGGATTTAAAACCCTGAGGTAAGTTAAACTGAAGGTGTGTGGTCGAATCCCAAATATATCTCCACTTTACTGTTTTATGAACTCCGTTCAGTATGAAATAATGCCGTGTGCACCCTAGATAGTGCACTATTTATCCACTCAGGAGAGAGTTGTAGTTTGGCTAACCTGTTTAGTTGTATATTGAAAGTATTTAAAGCTTCATTTCAAGTTCATTTCCGTCACGGGTTGTTTTTTTTCTCTTTCTCTAAATTGTGACGTCCTCGCAATTCCAACTTTTTATTTCTCAAAATTTCAACTTGATTTCTCGCAGACTTTTTTTCTCTCTAGGTTTTTATTTATTTTTTTAATTATTATTATTATTATTATTATTATTATTATTATTATTATTATTATTATTATTAAGCTAATCAGGCAGAATCACCCCTTCTGCAGTGTGTTGAGCAGAAAGCTTTACACACTGAAAATGGATGAAATCATAGGGGACTGTTTTAGGCATGGTTTCCCGAACCGGGAGGTCTTGTTGTTGGAAGAATCGTATGGTGTTGAGCTCGAAGCCTCTGATCCCTGGAGAGAGAGAACTGTGTCTAACAATTGGCTCTGGCAGCAATGAAACCTCTTACTTTAACTCAGGGCTAAAGGCCAGGAGCAAGATCAATGTAATTCTCCTATCTTATATTAATCTTTTGTCAAATATCTGTCACATTTTGTGCAGCTTTTTTTTTTTTACCTTGCACAATACCAGAAAAATTCAGTTTTAATCAAGCCATTTGAGGCGAATTGGTCCGCCTCTGAAAAAACTTGGCATTTGGATTACAAGCTCTCTCGCTTTATAAGGGGGAGGAGGGGTGGAGACGCGGGGGGTGGGAGCATGGCGAGGGCGGGCGTGTTTCTTTTCAAAATATGGCTTGTGGGAACCGTTATTCCAAAATCTCGTACCCCACCTTTGAGTCAGTGCAGCCTACAGGATCGGCATGGCAGAAAGAGAGCGCGCGCCCCAAAAACGAAAATACAAAACCCACTTCACCTCAGATTACACAAAAGAATCTCCCTGTCTAATAAGGGTCAACAATAATGAGTTTCACGCGATGTACTGTTTGCAGCAGTGGTTTCAGCATTGCCCATGGTGGCTTAAATGATTGTAAAGGACATGTTGAGGTGAGGAGTGTCAGTTCATGTGCATTATATTTAGGTCTACAACAGGCTGGCATGAAAAGACCAAACTTACTGAAGATTTCCGTAAAGTAACAATGTATGAATATACATCGTGTATATATATCACATTTATCAAATACACGTCATATACAAGTGTGTATCTTTTTATAAATGGGGTTAGCTTATCTAATGTATCATGTTGGGGAGAATCATAGTATCATCTATATTTCTAACAAAATTTTAGGTATGATACCGTGTATAACTCTCCTACTTGTTGCTCATTTCATAGGGGGACGGAATTGCTGGCATGTGCCTAGCGGGAGCGTCTGCCCAAATTTTTTAGGCCGAGATGAACTTAGTTTTTTATTTAAAAAAAAAAATTCCAATATGTAATGCCCATTGTACATGCCTGTTCTTTAATTCAGAATCACATCTTGATCTTCAAATTGACCATATGGTATCTGTATTACATTACACAACATCCTGTCCAGATAAAACCTCGTTAGTACACAAGGGAAGTGGTGAGTGATGTTGAATATTGCCTGCTTAGTATGCAAGACCTCCTGCTACCATGATAACATCAGAAGAAAGCTTAAGGCTACGTTTACATTAGACCGTATCTGTCTCGTTTTCTTCGTGGATGCACTGTCCGTTTACATTAAACCGCCTGGAAATGGGAATCCGCCAGCGTCCACGTATTCAATCCAGATCGTGTCAGCTCCGGTGCTGTGTAAACATTCAGAATACGCAGATACGCTGTGCTGAGCTCTAGCTGGCGTCTCATTGGACAACGTCACTGTGACATCCACCTTCCTGATTCGCTGGCGTTGGTCATCCCACGTGGGTCATGTGACGCGACTCGCGGACTTCACTTCCTGCTATTTGTTGACGGAAATACAGCATGGAAAACAACATGGACAACGAGGCTCGCATTCTGAATCTTCAGAACCTGCTCTCTGTCCTACAGCTGGCAGTACAGTTTGCCCAGAAGTACTTGGCGAGGAGGCGCGAGATTCTGCAAGCCTTCTGCGATGTGAATACCCTGCAACTGCGGCAACGGAAGCCGTACATGGAGCGCCGGTTTTGGGTTAGACCGGGAAGAAGCAGCGCTTGTTGGGACAACTTCGTGGACCAAGTTGTTGTCGCCGAAGAATGGTATGAGAACTTCTGAATGTCCAGATCAGCACTGATACACCTGTCGGAGCGACTACATCTACAGCTGGAAGGGACCACTACGAGAATGAGACGGCCCATCGACCTTCTCGCCAGGGTTGCATGCACCTTGTACTACTTGTGCGATGAGGGGTGACTTCGTAAAACTGCCAATGCTTTTGGACTTTCCCGGTCAACTGTCTCTGTCATCATTCGTCAAGTGTGTAAGGCAATATGCACCACCTTGGGTCATGAGTACATCGCCACACCAAAGACGGAACCTGAGGTACAACGGCTCGTAGACAACTTCTACAGCAGTCACGGTATGCCACAATGCCTGGGGGCAATCGATTGCACGCACATCGAAGTGAAACGACCCAGTACTGATTCCACAGGGTTTGTAAACAGAAAGGGGAAACATTCTCTGAACGTACAAGCACTGTGCGACTACAACTACTGTTTTATGGACGTCTTGGTGAAATGGCCAGGCAGTGTCCACGACGCACGCATCTTCACGAACTCTGTGTTGTGCAGTGAACTGAGAGATGGGACAATACCACCCTGCCCAAAAGAGTTGGTGGAGGGCGAGGATGCGGTTCCTGCGTTCATCCTTGGTGATCCAGCTTATCCCCTGCTGCCTTTCCTAATGAAGGAATACCCCAATGGCGGAGCCACTCCTCAAGAACAGTATTATGGACTAACGCTGTGCAAGGCACGTATGGTGATAGAATGTGCGTTTGGGCGCCTGAAGGCACGGTTTGCAGCTCTGAGGAGGCCTATGGATATAAACCTGGATGACCTTTACTATGTGATATATGCTTGCTTTGTACTGCATAACTATTGTGAACTGCAGAAGGAACCTCTGCCAGAGAGTAGTGTGACTGCTGCTACGCAATATGACCAAGAGTTTCAGCCACCAGCTGCAGTGGACAAAACACACGAAGCTGAAGGAAGGCGTGTGAGGCGTGTTGTCACGATGTTTTTGGATCCTTGAGTACCATTTCAAGGTTCCATTCATGATAGGCTTGGTTAGTTGTCATCGACTACAGCGATGGTCGGAGAACTCTGCACGATTTTGATTTTTTGTGTGTTCAAACTGTCATTCCATATCATGTGTTCATTAGTTATCACTCATCACTAGTTATCACTCATAGTTCATTAGTTGTGTTCATTAGTTACTGACATTTAATAAACTACTCTTTAACATCTTTGTCCTGTCAATATATTCAGCAGCCTTCAACATGTTGGTGAGTACTTACTTTGAGTGGTGTCAATGTGAATAACCATAAATGAAGTTACACTAATATTAACACCTGCACAAAATGTGTGCGCTAGGCACACGTGTTAACTTTCTAGAAGGTTGTAGTGAAGAAACCATATCAAACTGCTTTCAGTAATATCTGAGTAACCCCAATCATACATGTTACATTGTCATTTAGCCCAATGTCAATTCTCTGTGATATAGCTTTTAGTGCAGAGGAAGAGCGCAACACTGCTGCTTTACGTATCACCACTTTATTTTGTAGCTTGCTGACGTTTCGGCGTCAAGCCTCTGATGAAGGCTTGACGCCGAAACGTCAGCAAGCTAAAAAATAAAGTGGTGATACGTAAAACAGCAGTGTTGCGCTCTTCCTCTGCACTGAAAGCTATGAAACTGTGAAAAGCTGCACCTGCAAACAAAGACTCTCGAGGTGTGCGGACCCTTGCAAATCCTCTGTGATAAATCATAACTACACAATGGGCAGCATTTGCATCTTACCATGAACAACATTAAGAATGACAAGGCAAAGCATTATATTCATAATTTTATACTCTTAAATGAAAAACAAAAAGATGATACAAGGCAGAAAAAATGCCCACACGAGTACAACACGTCTTAAAAGGTGCAAAAAAAGTAAAAAAAAAAATTAAACATGGGTATAAACATGCAGTAAAATGGTATAAGTGGTACATGGTTTTCACTCAATAAAATTAAGTTATATATAATAAAATTAACAAAATTTACAGATGCCCATAACTGGGATATGGCATGCCGTCCTGTGTGTCACTGTAGTATGAGGTTCCGTGGCGTGGTGTGCTGTAATGTAAGGAGGCATGGTGTGGTGTGCTGTGCTGTGGTGAATGAAGCCTCCTGTGGCTGGAGCCACTGACCATGTGCTGCACCAGCATTTCAACTGATGTGGCCATGCGGTTCATGGCGCTGATGAACTCGCGGTCAGTCTCCTCCAGCCGCTGGAACATTCGCCGCTTTAGCTCCAGTTCCTCCTGAGCAATGACAAGTGGCGATATCTTCCTCTTCAGCCGGTCTGTGCGGTGCGACTCCATCATTGTGGCCAGTTGAGTGCGACGCCTCGCAACCGTCTGCCCACTCAGCACCTGGCTACCCACCTCATCCTCGTCACAGTCAGTGCCACCTTCTGTCGTGGAGCTTGATGTGGAGCTTGTTGCCTCAGAAGGTCGGTCCGCACGAAGGTCTGCTGTCTCTATTTCTCCAGGAAGGGAGTAGGTGCCAGCCGATTTCCCCCCCCAAATGGCCTCACACAATTCAAAGAAGAGGAGAACCACTCGGCCGCAACCACTCCTCCGCCCAGCATCCACAGCCCGTCTGTACTTCGCGCGTATGGCCTTAAGCTTCGATGTCACTTGAGCTGAGAATACAGGACAAAACACAAAACATCAACATCTGAAATATAACAAAATGTTCTGAGTGAATAATTCTGCACAGATTGTATTACACTACAGCATTTTTTTTAGGTGAGCGAAAGTGTTGGAACGTGTGTAATGGGTGTTTCATGTTGACCAGTTTTGTTGAGTTTAAGGTTGATTTTTTTTCAAATATTAAGTAGTCTGCATGACTTACCAACCTTTTGGCCTGGGTTTAAACCCATAACGACTCTGCATCTCTTGTCAGAGGATAAAAAAACATGACATTAAAGAAGGCCAAGAAGTAGGAAAGTCATGCAGACTATTTTAAATTTGAAAAGTCAACCTTACACTCAACAACTGGTCAACATGAAACACCCATAACCCAATACTTTTGCTCACCTAAAATGCTGCAGTGTAATACAAACAGTGATCAAGTCCAAGATTGGTTAACATTTCTAGATGTAAATACCAGGAAATAAAAGCTGACATTCTGAACTACTGTCTCATTATCTTCTTTTGGTCTTGAACCCAAATGTCTTCAGTGAACGACAAAAACAAGATAATTTGCCTAGTTGTTCTTTTGGAGGGGACTGTACATTTGGGCATTTTCGCTTACACATCATCTACGGAGTTTTGGCGCGCTCAACCAGATATATTTGAAAACGCCGTCCAAAGGGGAGATTTTGCAAATGGATTTATTTTTACCCATTTGACTACGTTAACACCTATATGGATTAAAAAATTTGTTTTGCAGAATCTTCTCTTTGGACTACTATTTAAAAAATATCCACTGGAGGTCACTAGACTCCCTTTAGTAGCTTATAAACGAAATGCTCTGCCTTTTTACCGTCTCTGGTTAAACTCCTCAAGCAATCTCATATACAATAGAGTAGTGATGGGGAATTTTGGCTCTTTTTCGGGAGCCGGCTCTTGGCTCTTCTTACTATAAGGAGCCGGCTCTTTCGGCTCCCAAACGGCTCCCGAGATTTTATTTTTGATTTAATTGCTGCAATTAACTAGTTAAGGACAAAAACTAATTCGGCTCCCCAACTCTGCTCCCACCGAAGAGCCGGCTCCCGTCGTTCACTTCAAAGAGCCGACTCTTTGAACCGGATCGTTCGCGACCGACACATCACTACAATAGAGCATCTATATTTAATCACTACAGCATTAACAATGATTTGAGGACTTCTCATTTATTTTTTGAAGGACAACAGCGTAAACAATGAACAGCTATGTACCATAGCACGACAACATTGCCGTTCTGCGAGGTGAAGAGTGCACTGAACACGTGATCCTTCTAGTATAAACACGAAGGCCATACACGGTGTAAAAAAGGCGTCATTGTAGTACCAGTACCGCCGATAACAGACTGGCATACTTCATTTTTTTACAACGACATATTTACTTCAATTTTAAACAAAGACATATTTCAAATGTTTACCTTTTGAGATCTCCTCCTTCGCGTGAGGGAAGTCTTTCCCACTTGCGCGGGCATCCTCTGGCAAGGGGTAGTGGTCCAAAAAACGGCCCAGTATGTCCCCATATTTTGTTTGGACACTTTCCCAGTCCACACCCTGACCCGACACCGTTTTATAATCCAATGTTACGTTTAGTAACAATTGGACCTCGTCGTCCGTCCATGAAAAAAAGGTCTTTAGGCTTGCCATCCTTCTACTTGCAGGTGGTGAGCCTTGCGCATGCCCTAAATACACTGTGATCATGTTACGCGCCGTCTGAAATGCACTGGGATCATGTTACGTGCCGTCTAAAGTCATGTGATTAGTGTATCCGTGTATTGGCGTTGCTGAGTGCACGGCTAACGGTTTGTGTATACGCGAGTCGTTTTAAGAACGTTAATCTGATGATCCGCTGATTCGACGTAATGTAAACGTAGCCTAAGAGAATTATATGGTAGAACTTTTTTCTGGTTTGCACTTCATTTTAAAGGATTAGGGTATTCAAAGACATGAATAGCAAAAATGCAGAAATGTAATACTGTAGAGCTCGTTTATATTAAAAGGTGCATTGATTTTTTTTTTTTTTAATCATCAAATGTGAATTGATTAAAAAGTCTCTTGTACCATATTAATCATTTTCACCTGGTAGTCCACCAAGAAGGGGAATTTATTTCCAAATACATTGCAACTTTTTGCTGATAAAATTAATGGTTTTGGGGTAAAAAAAAAAAAAAAAAAGTCAAAAATCATTAGCTCCCTGCCCCTGGGTGCCTGCAGCCCCCAAACCCCTAGCTTTTTCAGACTTGAATATTTTTCATTCTCATCCCTGAATAATGCAGCCTTCCCGATTTCACCTTCCGACCCCTTATTTTAAAAGGTAGCCTATGTCGTGCTCGTGATGAGCTTTATCATAGCCTTCTTGGCTTGCAAGGCAAGTTTATTTATATAGCACATTTCATACACAATGGCAGTTCAATGTGCTTTACAGAAGTAAAAACAAAAACAGTAAACAATAGAGAAATAAAATTACATAATTTTATTTTTATTCTAAAACCAATTAAAAGAATTAAAAGAAAATAATAAGAAACAATAGTCGAAATAAAATAAAGTAGAAATAGGAGGAGAAAAAAGAAACCAGCAGAATAGAATAAAGAATAAAATAGAATAAAGTTAAAATTAAAGTAAATTTAAAACATGCAGAGAAAGTAAAAATTATAAAAAAAAAAAAAAGACTATTAATTACTTAACAGAAAGCATCTGAAAACAGCTTGGTCTTTAACCTAGATTTGAAGCTGCCAACAGCAGGAGCATTTTTAATGTCCTCTGGCAGTTGGTTCCATAGCTGCACTGCATAGTAGCTAAAAGCTGCTTCACCACACTTTGTTTTAACAACTGGTTTTAATAGTAAATTTTTCTGCTGCGATCTGGTAGATCTGATTGGGTTAGGCCGCTGCAACATATCAGAGAGGGAATTGGGCCCTGTACCATTTAGAGATTTGTACACCAGCATCAATGCTTTAAAGTCAATTCTGTAGCTTACTGGAAGCCAGTGAAGGGACCTTAGAATTGGAGTAATGTGCTCTGTTCTTTTTGTTCGTGTGAGAACCCTCGCCGCTGCATTTTGAACCAGCTGAAGTCGTTTGATGGTCTTTTTTGGCAGGCCTGTGAAAAGGCCATTGCAGTAATCAACCCTACTAGAGATGAAGGCATGGATAAGTTTTTCCAGATCATTTTTTGACACAAGTCCTCTTAGTTTGGAAATGTTTTTTAGGTGATAAAATGCCGTTTTAGTGATTGCTTTCATGTGACTGTCAAAGTTTAGCTCGCTGTCAATGAAAACACCAAGATTTTTAACCATTTCTTTAGTTTTAATCCCTTTTGTTTCAAGAATAGTGGTAATCCTGAGTCTTTCATCATTTTTTCCAAATAGAATTACTTCTGTTTTATCTGTGTTCAGCTGAAGAAAATGTTGTGACATCCAGCTATTGATTTGATCGATACACTGGTAGAGACATTCAAGGGGGGCATAATCATTAGGTGATAGAGCAAAATAAATTTGGGTGTCATCTGCATAGCAGTGATACAAAATTGAATTTTTATTGATAATTTGCCCAAGTGGGAGCATATAAAGGTTGAAAAGTAATGGTCCAAGAATCGACCCCTGGGGGACACCACAGGTCAAGGACATTGACGTTGAGGAACAATTTCCCAGGGTAACCAATTGATAACTTTTACCAGTCAATCCAACCCAGTGTTCAAGTCGATATAGCAGTATGTTGTGATCAACAGTATCAAAAGCTGCACTGAGGTCCAGTAATACCAGGACCGGTGTTTTGCCTGCATCAGTATTAAGACGTATGTCATTTATAACTTTAATCAGCACTGTTTCAGTGCTATGATTGGCACGAAATCCTGACTGAAAATTATCAAAACGGCTGTTTGCTATCAAGAAGGCAGTTAATTGATTGAAGACAATTTTTTCCAGGATTTTCCCGATGAATGGTAAATTTGATATTGGCCTGTAATTATTTAACACTGAAGGATCCAGATTATTCTTTTTAAGTAGGGGCTTTACAACAGCTTTTTTCAGGGACACAGGAACAACGCCAGTCTCTAGGGATGTATTTATAATTTGAAGCACATCTGTAATAAGATGAAGAACAGACTTAAAGTTGGTGGGTAGAATGTCCAATTCAGATGTTGAGGAACTGAGATTTTGTACAGGTTTTTTTTTTTTTTTTTCCCCCCCCAAGAGTCTCATAATTGAACAAAATTCTGACAGTGTTGAAGTTATCTATCTGTGTCATTGGTGATTGCAGTTTTTCAATTTTTTGCAACTGAGATATGAGCAATATTCTGCCGTATTTTATCAATTTTTACCTTTGAAGAAGGATGCAAACTCATTGCATTTATTAACTGAGAGAAGTTCAGGTGCTAATTGTGGTGGGGGATTAGTTAGCTTCTCTACTGCTGAAAATAGCACACGGGCATTGTTCATATTCCTGCTGATAATGTTGGAGAAGAAAGACTGTCTTGCTTTACAAATTTCATAATTATAATAATTACAAAGCATCTCTTTATGGGTTTGATAATGGATGTGAAGTTTAGATTTGCGCCATTTTCTTTCAGTCTTTCTACATTCTCTCTTGAGCAGTTTAACAGCCGGGTACTGCTTCCATGGTGCTTTCTGCTTATCATTTGACTCTCTTGATTTTGAATGGAGCAATATCATCCATAATTTGGGTCATATTTAAATTAAAAAATTCCAGTAAATCATCTACAGAGTCGGACATTTTGGTTGAGTTCTGAGAGAGAGCTTGCTCAAAGAGAGCACATGTGTTGTCTTTTATGACTCTCCTACCTATAGTCGTTGAGCTGTTCTGAATGTGAGGAGACATAGAAACATCAAAGAAAACACAGAAATGATCGGATAAGGCCAGGTCAACAACAGTATTAGAAACAGTAAGACCCTTTTGATGACGAGGTCAAGAGTGAAAACATGAAACAGACATCCCTGAGTCAGGCTATAAACCAATTTTGATGCATACAGTAGCAGCTTGACGCGAGGAACCGGCCTTATTGCATTATCCTGTTTATCCCGCTTCAGCATTCATGCAAGTTATTAATAATGGCTTGACATTCACAATAAATAAGGCTTTCCCACTAGTTTAAATAAAATGTTATACTCGCGGGGATGCCTAGTTGATGCTATCTGAAGCATAAAATCTGAATGTTTTAAGAAACCTCTTTATTGGCGAAGTAGATAAACCATCACTGCACTGGATTTCTCAGCTATGAATAGGGTAAGCACATAAAAATTCAGTATTCCTTTTGTGTGTGTGTGTGTGTGTATATATATATATATATATATATATATATATATATATATAATCAGCTGGATAGTACAGTGGTAATGCTCACTGACTACGACGCAGGAGATCGGGGTTCGAATCCCGGTCGGGGCAAAACATCATCCAGTAAGGGTCCTTAGGCAAAACCCCTCATGATATATCAGCCTACCTCAGGAATGAGTGAAGACATAACTGATAGAGTCATACCGGCTCAGACGTCGCCCGGGTCAACAAGGTCTGCGTCAGTTGCTAGGGAACCAGGGCAAACTGATGAGAAATGGGCTACTGGAACAAGACATCGATGGACGAGGACAGAAAATACGGATTTGCTGGAATGCTACTATACAAGCAATCCCAGAGAGAGGGGATACATGCAGAGAATGTGGGACCATTGGATACTTCGAAACCCACAATCAAGGCTAACAAAGAAACAGCTATTAGCCCAGTGTTCCAACATCCATAATCGAAATCTGCTATCACAACTAGAGATTAATGAAATACAACAACGATGCTACGGCAAGGGGGAGCCAGGAAGACAGGTCAGCGGGGAGATGTCATCATCCCCACAACCAGAGATTGGGTACCAAGCCCCAACAGCTAACAGCCTCAACACAAGAGCTGCTGACCTGAGAAGGAAGATCGTGACCCAACTGGAAACCTGGAGCCCCCGACGAATACCGAAGCTGAGTTGCCAAGTACCTTCAGAAGATCTACTAGTAGATGTGAATGCTGCTCTGAAGACAATCTCCACAAGAACCATCACTGAGACCAACAAGCTGATACACAGTACAGCAACAGTAATCATGGAGATGCTTGGACACAAGGTGGGCTCGGGACATAACAAACAGTATCCACCATGGAAGAGACGATTAGAGGCCAAGATAAAGGCAGCAAGGAGAGAAGTTAGCCAGCTAGCTGAACTACAGAAAGGGAACATGGTGAATAAAGGGGCACCCAGGAAGTACAACTCACTCTCCATACCAGAGGCACTCGAAACTGCCAAACAGCGACTAACAGCTCTGGCCACCCGGTTGAGGAGATACACCAAGGAAGGAGAGGCCAGGAGAATAAACAAGCTGTTCTCCACTGAACCAGCCAAGGTGTACGCTCAATGGCAGGGGAACAACAACCGGTCAGACCCACCAAGAGCTGAGGTGGAAAAATACTGGAGAGACATATGGGAAAGAAAGGCATCACACAACACCGATGCCCAATGGTTAGTGGACCTAAGAGCTGACCACAGCAACCTCCCAGAACAAGAACCAGTAACCATCTCAATGGCAGACGTCCAAGAAAGAGTGTCAAAGATGAAGAGCTGGACAGCACCAGGCCCCGATATGATCCATACGTACTGGCTGAAGAAGCTAACTGCACTCCATGAACGCCTAGCAGCACAGATGAACCAGCTGCTGAGGGATGGAACCCACCCAGAATGGCTAACCCAAGGCAGGACAGTCCTAATCATGAAGGACCCCCAGAAGGGACCCATCCCATCCAACTACCGGCCAATTACCTGTCTCTGCACAACATGGAAGGCCCTGTCAGGCATCATTGCGGCAAAAATGAGTAAGCATGTGGCTCAATACATGAGCGAGGCACAGAAAGGAATTGGCAGTAACACCAGAGGAGCCAAGCACCAGCTACTGGCCGATAGAACAGTCGCCCGAGACTGTAAGAAGAGACAGACCAACCTGTGCACTGCCTGGATTGACTACAAGAAAGCCTACGACTCAATGCCACACACATGGATACTGGAATGTCTGGAACTGTATAAGATCAACAGGAACCTAAGGACCTTCATACAGAACTCAATGGAAATGTGGAAGACAACCCTAGAGGCCAACTCAAAACCCATTGCCCAAGTCAACATCAAGTGCGGCATATACCAAGGAGATGCGCTATCACCACTGCTGTTCTGCATAGGCCTGAACCCCCTCAGTCAGATCATCACGAAGAGCGGCTACGGGTACCGATTCCGTAGTGGGGCAACAATCAGCCACCTGCTCTACATGGATGACATCAAGCTGTATGCCAGGAATGAGCGAGAAATAGACTCGCTGATCCACACCACCTGGATCTACAGCGATGACATAGGGATGTCATTCGGATTGGACAAGTGTGGCCGGATGGTCTCAAAGAGAGGCAAGATGATCCGGACTGAAGGGATTGACCTACCAGAGGGCAACATAGGTGATATCCAAGACAGCTACAAGTACCTTGGCATCCCACAGGCTAATGGAAACCATGAAGAAGCCACAAGGAAGTCAACCACAGCCAAATACCTCCAGAGAGTAAGGCAGGTCCTGAAAAGTCAGCTGAATGGTAAAAACAAGGTCCGAGCCATCAACATGTACGCACTACCAGTCATCAGATACCCCGCTGGTATCATAAACTGGCCAAAGGAGGAGATAGAAGCCACAGATATCAAGACTAGAAAGCTCCTCACCATGCATGGAGGGTTCCACCCCAAGTCCAGCACCCTGAGACTATACACTAAGCGGAAAGAGGGAGGCCGAGGGCTAGTGAGCGTCAAGACCACGGTCCAGGATGAAACATCGAAAATCCGAGAATACATCAGAAAGATGGCCCCAAAGGATGAACTGCTAAGTGAATGTCTCAGGCAGCAGAACCCTGATGAGAGTGCAGAGGAGGAGGAGGAACAGACAACCTGGAGAGACAAACCCCTACATGGCATGTACCACCGTCAGATAGAGGAAGTGGCTGACATCAAGAAATCCTACCAGTGGCTGGATAATGCAGGACTGACAGACAGCACAGAGGCACTAATCATGGCAGCACAAGAACAGGCCATAAGCACAAGAGCCATAGAGGCCAGGATCTACCAGAGTAGATCAGACCCAAGATGCAGACTGTGCAAAGAAGCCCCTGAAACAGTCCAGCACATAGTAGCAGGGTGTAAGATGCTAGCTGGATCAGCGTACATGGAGAGGCACAACCAAGTGGCTGGGATAGTATACAGGAACATCTGCAACCAGTATGGAATAGAAATACCCAAGTCCCAATGGGCCATACCACAGAAGGTGGCTGAGAACAACAGGGCCAAGATTCTGTGGGACTTCAGCTTCCAGACTGACAAACAGATCCTGGCTAACCAACCGGACATAGTGGTGGTGGACAAAGAGCAGAAGAGGGTGGTGGTGATAGATGTGGCGATCCCAGCTGACGCCAACATCAGGAAGAAGGAACATGAGAAACTTGAGAAGTATCAAGGGTTGAAAGAGCAGCTGGAACGGATGTGGAAGGTCAAGGGTTGCGTGGTCCCCGTGGTAGTGGGGGCACTTGGGGCAGTAACCCCCAAACTGGGAGAGTGGCTCCAGCAAATCCCAGGAACAACATCTGAAGCCTCAGTCCAGAAGAGCGCAGTCCTAGGAACATCGAAGATACTGCGCAGAACCCTCAAACTCCCAGGCCTCTGGTAGAGGACCCGAGCTTGAGGATGACATGGATACCACCCCCCCCCCCCCCCCCCGCCGGGGGTGAGAAGGAGATTTTTTTTTTTTTTATATAAATAAAATCTATATCTCCTTCTCACCCCCGGCGGGGGGGGGGGGTGGTATCCATGTCATCCTCAAGCTCGGGTCCTCTACCAGAGTCTTGGGAGTTTGAGGGTTCTGCGCAGTATCTTCAATGTTCCTAGGACTGCGCTCTTCTGGACTGAGGCTTCAGATGTTGTTCCTGGGATTTGCTGGAGCCACTCTCCCAGTTTGGGGGTTACTGCCCCAAGTGCCCCCACTACCACGGGGACCCCGCAACCCTTGACCTTCCACATCCGTTCCAGCTGCTCTTTCAACCCTTGATACTTCAAGTTTCTCATGTTCCTTCTTCCTGATGTTGGCGTCAGCTGGGATCGCCACATCTATCACCACCACCCTCTTCTGCTCTTTGTCCACCACCACTATGTCCGGTTGGTTAGCCAGGATCTGTTTGTCGGTCTGGAAGCTGAAGTCCCACAGAATCTTGGCCCTGTTGTTCTCAGCCACCTTCTGTGGTATGGCCCATTGGGACTTGGGTATTTCTATTCCATACTGGTTGCAGATGTTCCTGTATACTATCCCAGCCACTTGGTTGTGCCTCTCCATGTACGCTGATCCAGCTACCATCTTACACCCTGCTACTATGTGCTGGACTGTTTCAGGGGCTTCTTTGCACAGTCTGCATCTTGGGTCTGATCTACTCTGGTAGATCCTGGCCTCTATGGCTCTTGTGCTTATGGCCTGTTCTTGTGCTGCCATGATTAGTGCCTCTGTGCTGTCTGTCAGTCCTGCATTATCCAGCCACTGGTAGGATTTCTTGATATCAGCCACTTCCTCTATCTGACGGTGGTACATGCCATGTAGGGGTTTGTCTCTCCAGGTTGTCTGTTCCTCCTCCTCCTCTGCACTCTCATCAGGGTTCTGCTGCCTGAGACATTCACTTAGCAGTTCATCCTTTGGGGCCATCTTTCTGATGTATTCTTGGATTTTCGATGTTTCATCCTGGACCGTGGTCTTGACGCTCACTAGCCCTCGGCCTCCCTCTTTCCGCTTAGTGTATAGTCTCAGGGTGCTGGACTTGGGGTGGAACCCTCCATGCATGGTGAGGAGCTTTCTAGTCTTGATATCTGTGGCTTCTATCTCCTCCTTTGGCCAGTTTATGATACCAGCGGGGTATCTGATGACTGGTAGTGCGTACATGTTGATGGCTCGGACCTTGTTCTTACCATTCAGCTGACTTTTCAGGACCTGCCTTACTCTCTGGAGGTATTTGGCTGTGGTTGACTTCCTTGTGGCCTCTTCATGGTTTCCATTAGCCTGTGGGATGCCAAGGTACTTGTAGCTGTCTTGGATATCACCTATGTTGCCCTCTGGTAGGTCAATCCCTTCAGTCCGGATCATCTTGCCTCTCTTTGAGACCATCCGGCCACACTTGTCCAATCCGAATGACATCCCTATGTCATCGCTGTAGATCCGGGTGGTGTGGATCAGCGAGTCTATTTCTCGCTCGTTCCTGGCATACAGCTTGATGTCATCCATGTAGAGCAGGTGGCTGATTGTTGCCCCACTACGGAATCGGTACCCGTAGCCGCTCTTCGTGATGATCTGACTGAGGGGGTTCAGGCCTATGCAGAACAGCAGTGGTGATAGCGCATCTCCTTGGTATATGCCGCACTTGATGTTGACTTGGGCAATGGGTTTTGAGTTGGCCTCTAGGGTTGTCTTCCACATTTCCATTGAGTTCTGTATGAAGGTCCTTAGGTTCCTGTTGATCTTATACAGTTCCAGACATTCCAGTATCCATGTGTGTGGCATTGAGTCGTAGGCTTTCTTGTAGTCAATCCAGGCAGTGCACAGGTTGGTCTGTCTCTTCTTACAGTCTCGGGCGACTGTTCTATCGGCCAGTAGCTGGTGCTTGGCTCCTCTGGTGTTACTGCCAATTCCTTTCTGTGCCTCGCTCATGTATTGAGCCACATGCTTACTCATTTTTGCCGCAATGATGCCTGACAGGGCCTTCCATGTTGTGCAGAGACAGGTAATTGGCCGGTAGTTGGATGGGATGGGTCCCTTCTGGGGGTCCTTCATGATTAGGACTGTCCTGCCTTGGGTTAGCCATTCTGGGTGGGTTCCATCCCTCAGCAGCTGGTTCATCTGTGCTGCTAGGCGTTCATGGAGTGCAGTTAGCTTCTTCAGCCAGTACGTATGGATCATATCGGGGCCTGGTGCTGTCCAGCTCTTCATCTTTGACACTCTTTCTTGGACGTCTGCCATTGAGATGGTTACTGGTTCTTGTTCTGGGAGGTTGCTGTGGTCAGCTCTTAGGTCCACTAACCATTGGGCATCGGTGTTGTGTGATGCCTTTCTTTCCCATATGTCTTTCCAGTATTTTTCCACCTCAGCTCTTGGTGGGTCTGATCGGTTGTTGTTCCCCTGCCATTGAGAGTACACCTTGGCTGGTTCAGTGGAGAACAGCTTGTTTATTCTCCTGGCCTCTCCTTCCTTAGTGTATCTCCTCAACCGGGTGGCCAGAGCTGTTAGTTGCTGTTTGGCAGTTTCGAGTGCCTCTGGTATGGAGAGTGAGTTGTACTTCCTGGGCGCCCCTTTATTCACCATGTTCCCTTTCTGTAGTTCAGCTAGCTGGCTAACTTCTCTCCTTGCTGCCTTTATCTTGGCCTCTAATCGTCTCTTCCATGGTGGATACTGTTTATGTCCCGAGCCCACCTTGTGTCCAAGCATCTCCATGATTACTGTTGCTGTACTGTGTATCAGCTTGTTGGTCTCAGTGATGGTTCTTGTGGAGATTGTCTTCAGAGCAGCATTCACATCTACTAGTAGATCATCTGAAGGTACTTGGCAACTCAGCTTCAGTATTCGTCGGGGGCTCCAGGTTTCCAGTTGGGTCACGATCTTCCTTCTCAGGTCAGCAGCTCTTGTGTTGAGGCTGTTAGCTGTTGGGGCTTGGTACCCAATCTCTGGTTGTGGGGATGATGACATCTCCCCGCTGACCTGCCTTCCTGGCTCCCCCTTGCCGTAGCATCGTTGTTGTATTTCATTAATCTCTAGTTGTGATAGCAGATTTCGATTATGGATGTTGGAACACTGGGCTAATAGCTGTTTCTTTGTTAGCCTTGATTGTGGGTTTCGAAGTATCCAATGGTCCCACATTCTCTGCATGTATCCCCTCTCTCTGGGATTGCTTGTATAGTAGCATTCCAGCAAATCCGTATTTTCTGTCCTCGTCCATCGATGTCTTGTTCCAGTAGCCCATTTCTCATCAGTTTGCCCTGGTTCCCTAGCAACTGACGCAGACCTTGTTGACCCGGGCGACGTCTGAGCCGGTATGACTCTATCGGTTATGTTTTCACTCATTCCTGAGGTAGGCTGATATATCATGAGGGGTTTTTGCCTAAGGACCCTTACTGGATGATGTTTTGCCCCGACCGGGATTCGAACCCCGATCTCCTGCGTTGTAGTCAGTGAGCATTACCACTGTACTATCCAGCTGATATATTTTTTTTTTTATTTTTTTTTTTTTGATGTAATGGAAATTTTTAGTGCTTTGATGAAGAAAATGTACTTTTTTATCCATAGATTAAAACAGACCTCCAGGAATAGGCTCCAAGGGGAACACCTGGCAGCCTGCTTACGAATCTCCATAAATGGTCCCGAACCCAATGACTTCCCTTATGATAGGGCACTTGAGGTTTTTTTTCAGGAAGCCACGCAGAATTAAATGTTCTGATAGGGCATGCAGGCTTTACACCAATTAGGGTAATGCTTTTTCATTATTGTTAGTTGCCTTGGTGTTACCTTAAGTGGTTTCTTGCATCTAATTATTATATTTTATTATTATTTTGTTGTTACATTATACTATTTATTTCATTTTAGTATTGGTTGAGGTAAGTGTTGAGTTCAATATTTAAAATAAAAACCTCCAGCTTGTTTTTTTGCACTTTATTGCTTGAATGTCAACTAAAGAATGATTGAAAGATTGCCACCAAAAAGGCAAAAAACTAAGGTAAAAACTAACCTTCAATTTTGGTGAGTAATTTTCCTAAATTTAAAAAGACAGGTTTTCCACCAACATCAAGCCCAGCAAACTAATGGCTTGCCCTGTAATGTAAAGTTGGGTCGAGGAATGAAACCAGGCAGGGTTCTGGTAAAAATTGTTTTAGCTGTCTTCTCTTAAAGAACTTGAAAGAATTTTAGATTGAACTGAATAATCTCAAATGCTTCTTGTAGCTTTAAAATAGTCCCAGTAGGTGACTCTGAAGAAGAATACTGTGTGTTTGAACACCGCCCGCTGTAAACACTTTGCATACACCCCAATGACCCGACTCCACCGCGCATGATTCCGTCTTCGGCACAGTGGAGCACCACAAACTGCTACCTGGTCTGTGGGAAACCCTGCCATACTGACACACAGTAACGTTGGAAGCTACAAGCTGCAGCTAGCCAGCAGCTAAGTAACTTTGCAGTGCACACGCAGATTGTTTGTAGCATTATTGTGCAACAGTTACGCTTTTTTGTGTTTGTTTGAGTGTTTTGTCCGCCGATTGTGGTGTAGCTCTGGACCCAGTTTGGGCGTCGGTTTCCCTCCAGGCCTTGGTTCGCCGTGGGTGAGGCCTGCGCTCCCGGCTATGGACTGCAGTGAGTTCGTTGCTCATTTTACATCATGGTTGTCCAGCGCTCTGCGCTTTAACGCTTGGCGTGATGTTCCGAGTGATGTTGCTCAGTGGTGTCGCGGCGGCTGTGCAGGCGATTTGGGACACACCAGCGCTCTGCGTGGCGGAGCTTCTCTGCTCGCCTTGTGGATCCATGGCGTGGTGTTCGAGCGATGTTGCTGGTGGCGGTGCTGGAGATGTGGGACTTGTTTTGGTGGGACTGTGGCTGCTACACCACGGGAATTACATCCTGACCCTTACTAGGTGGACTTTTTATTATTTATTCATTTTATTTTTTTTAGTTAGCTTTTCTTGTCTATAGACCCTTTTCAGTCGCGTGACCTTCGTAAACGAGACCACCATTTTGGACATGTAGCGGACTTCGGCTCGAATTGGTTTGAATGCGAGGAAGGTGACAAACGGAGAACATACAAGAAAAAGGAGCGAGATACAGAAAATACCTTCGCTATCCAGCGACGTAGGGCATTTACAGGGCGAGCAGAGGGAGAAATAACAGTAACGAAACATTAGCAACACTGTACAGAAATAACGGTTTATGGCACAGACCCTTTCGGTTCTCGCTCATCTAGCTGCTACAATGACTGCTTAGACTGCAACAATAATACCTAACACACATTTAAGTATCCGTCGTAAAGACGTGAAACTCGTCGAGTGACGAGTGTGTTCATTGATCAGCTAACACAATCTAAAAGTAAACATACCATCACACTGCCCTGGCGCTGTGTCCAGTTTCCCTTCTATGGTTTGTGCACTCACTATTTGCCATTACTTTCTCCAACCGTTGTTACAGATTACAGGGAACGGCCTGGATTTAAGAGACAAATACATGTTCCTCTTGTTTTGAACACTTATTTGTAGGCAGTGCTTAATTTGTAAAGTGGGAGGTCCCGGAGCGCAGAGGATGAGCGGCTCCGGTGCGGAAAAAAAGGGGGGGGCGGGCGCGGCGCTGCGCTGCGCTTCTGGGCATGTTTTGTAATAACACTGCAAATTAAGTTCATCTGCAGATATTTTGTGGATGTCGTTTCATGAGAGAAATCACCAACAAGACAGATATCAAAATCAGACATTAACACTAAATAAACTTGCATTTTTTTATTTAATTATTTGGGTTTTTTTTTTGTTGTTGTTGTTGTTGTTACATAGTCAAAAGAGGTGTCGGCTCACCGGATCCAGTGTAAATAGCTGCCGGAGCCAACGCCCGAGGTTCCGGAGCGCGCTCCGGCTTGCTCCCCCTCAAATTAAGCGCTGTTTGTAGGACACTGCCTCTGATCTGTCCTACAGTCTACCAACAGCAAAGGAACACAATGCTAGCTAATGTCGTTAGCTAATAGCTACTACAGAAGAACAAAGAGGTTACAATGGGTTATTTTAGCCTATTTGGTTACACACTCGCCGCCACAATGTTAACAGCAATGTAATGCCTTTTCTGGCTAATTTTATTCGTCTTACCTCCAACAAAGTGGTCACTGCACAAGCGCTGGTATGCCGAGGGCTGCCAATCTTTCCTGTTTATGGCCGCTATCCATCTTCTCCGTTGGTCAGCATCTACCGGGATCCGATAAAATGATAAACCTTGCCTTGTGTGTTGATGGTTACTACATCCAGGTGCACAAGAATATAGTGGCATGATGGAAGTCTTGCTGAAAATAAACACTTTCTTTGCTGCCGTTCCTCAATGCTGGCTGTGGTAAACTACTGGTAGTACATGTCCAAAATGGCGGCTGCGTTTGTCGTGACGTCACGTGAAAAGGGTCCATAATTATCTGTTGTGTGTGTGTGTGTGTGGGAACCTTTGTAAAGCGTCTGAGTGTTAAGAAAAGCGCTATATAAAATTATCATCATCTATCGTCTTTTCTGACCATACACCGTTACAGTAATCATATAACGGCACACGCACACAAGTTAAGTTCAGGTCTTTTATTTTACGTATCTGTGATTGTGTAGGCGAGAACTGTGTTTTACTGTTTGTTTACTGCAGGACTTCCAGGTTCCTGGGTCAAAGGACCCAAACTATGAAGGCCGGGGTGGCTTTGTCATGCTAGTCTTGGGCATGCACAAGCTGGTGCACATGGACTGTAGTGGTTTCACCCCATTAACATTGTGTGTGTGTGTATATATATATATATATCTTTTTTTTTTTTTAAAAAGCATTTATTGTAACTGGGTATTTTGTTTATGAATTATAGAGATTATTGGCATGCACTTAGACCCGAGATTATGTAAATGTATGGTTTATGTAATGTTGGTAATATAAAGTAATTGGTATCTTCCAGTGGGTGGGGACAGGCCACTATATCTAGCCCTCTGAAGGGAGGTGGATTAGTTGGGTCATGGTGCTGTCTGTTATGCAGTAGTCATGTAATGTGCATGTAATCAGGTGGTGCAAACATAGTGCAATACAGTATTCTGTTTTGTAGACCAAGTCGTTTTTTTGTTTTGTAATAATTGCTTGAACTTTTATTTTATTATAATTTATTTTGTGTTAAATTTCTGCTGCTACTTTGGGAAACCAGACCCAATAAAACACCTTGTATTAAAAGTTATCTTTGGCCATTGTCCATCAGATGATATGTACAGTAAGTGTGTTAATTTTTTATAAAATGATTTTAACAATGATTTTGCAATTCCTATCCATTCTTGGCCAGTTTCACTGTCAAAAAAGCCCAAAGTCCGTCAGCTTCAAGGGGGGCCCCAGCCCCCAAACCCTTACCACCACCTTTTATTTTTGAAAAGTGGTGAACCCTGATGTCACAAAAACATATATATATTTTGCAGTACATAGGTACTTAGTGGTTACGTTAAAAAAAAAAAAAAAAGCCACTAAAGATTTAGACTAACCCGTTGTTGGGTCCAAGTTTGGTTTGGGGTGGAATCTTTTTCTACAGAATCCTTCTTGTTGTTGTTGTGATGAGGGTGGTGGTTGTTGAGCTCTATTCATTCATCATCCAAAGTGAGATCTGTTGATAGTGAACTACTAGAAGTTTCTGTAACTGGAAGATTCTTGTTAGGCAGGTTGTCTTTCTTCTTGAAGAAAGATGATGTGCTTCTTTGTGCCATCATGAGAAGAAGAAATCATGCAGTGTGTCTTGTGTGAATTCTTGCATCAGTGTGAAATTGGTGTGTGGGACAGCGTGGCTAAAATATTTGGGGCATGTGGTTGGGACCCGTCTGGATAGATTGGAGACCATTTTTGAATCATAAACAGTCCATAAATGCCTTCATTTTATATATAAATGTTTCTCATTTATATTTTAGATCATTACAGATTAGCATTTTTATCACAAGAATTTTCCATGGTCCGTTAACTCTGGCAAAATTTTTCCTGTGTATGCACTACAGCGCGCACACCAACCGATCTGCTCATCAGAAATAGAAGAAATATTTACACTTGCCTTTGATCTTTTGGCTGGATCGAGTTGAAGTTTAAAAATAAAGGCACTGTTCATCAGGGTCACAATTCTCAAAATTGAATTGAATCGCTGTCCTGAATCATCCGACGCGCATAAAATCTGTGTGCTGTCTTGCAACAAGTTTTACCTGCAAACAGCCTGAACTATGTCTGACAGCATGGCAGGCGAGAGATGACGTTCTCTCACACTTTTTTTTTTTTTTTTTCAGCTTTAACGTCCGTTTAGGTACCCAGACACGTGCATACACACAATTGCGTTTTGGTCTGGGGAAATCTCTTCTCTCTGCTCTCCCTCCCTCCTTTTCTGTTTTCTCCACAGTCACTGCAACAAACACACACACACACACACACACACACACACACACACACACACACACACACAACATTGACAACAGGTGCATTGACTTTGCGACTCACCTTCCCTGGCCCCGCCCTACATTTACAAATTGACAATAAGCCACGCCCCCACTGCCACAAATGTGTTTCAAGTTCTTCATACTAACTGTCCAGGTTTTTGTGTCATGCAAGTAATCATTATAAAGAATCGTGATGCCTCCTCTGCCAGTTAGACGAGGCTGGTGTATATAACTGCAACCAGGAGGACTAGTTTCATTTAATGCTACGGACTCATTTGGTTTAATCCATGTTTCTGTTTAAACACAATACATTAAACTGCTGATCAGTAAGAAGTTCATTAACAGTTCATGCTTCAATGTAATGGTACCTGTGTGATGACTCTGTGCAGGTAGCAGACACAGTTTAGCCTGTCCGTCTGCTCCCTGGCCTTGGCTCTGGATTGTCACAGATCAACTAGGCCTGTTCTGAAACTACGAGCTATGCTGCAAGAAATGAGAGCAGCATCTTCCCGAGTGGGATGGATACCGTCTCGCCCTAACGGATTTGTTGTTTGATCTTTAGCTGTGTGAGGACATGAAAATGGAGACATCCATGGATGGAGAGACCTCAGAAGCCTGTGTGAAGAAAGAGGAGACGCTGGAGCTGAGCATCTACAACTATGGAGACTGTCTCGACAACCCACCTGAAGGCCTCTCCGTTAAAGTGGAAGATCCTGACGATAAAGACCATCTCTGTAAGACATTAGGCCACTCTGGTGCTCAGTAACACTCACTGTTTATTCTACCTTGCACACTATCTGGTGCACTAAAAGTGCAATACAGTACATTTGGGATGTAGCCTCAGTGTCTCTTATTTTAATCAACAAATTGTGACATTGAAATTTAGATTTTTTTTTTATTGATTAAAGTATGAACTTTGTTTATAGAGCGTGTAACATGGTAGCGAGGAGTGAAAGAAACTTATTTATTGAAAATACTTTAGTTGTTATAAACTGATGTTAACCTGAACAAAAAAAGCATGGAATATCAAACGATGGGGGTGTGTAGAAATCTATGCCGCGTGATTTTTTTTTTTCTTTTCATATACAGTGGGGCAAAAAAGTATTTAGTCAGTCACCAATTGTGCAAGTTCTCCCACTTTAAAAAGATGAGAGGCCTGTAATTTTCATCATAGGTATACCTCAACTATGAGACAAAATGAGAAAAATCCAGAAAATCTCACTGTCTGATTTTTAAAGAATTTATTTGCAAATTATGGTGGAAAATAAGTATTTGATCAATAACAAGTTCATCTCAATACTTTGTTCTATACCCTTTGTTGTCAATGACAGAGGTCAAACGTTTTCTGTAAGTCTTCACAAGGTTTTCACACACTGTTGCTGGTATTTTGGCCCATTCCTCCATGCAGATCTCCTCTAGAGCAGTGATGTTTTGGGGCTGTCGCTGGGCAACACGGACTTTCAACTCCCTCCAAAGATTTTCTATGGGGTTGAGATCTGGAGACTGGCTAGGCCACTCCAGGACCTTGAAATGCTTCTTACGAAGCCACTCCTTCGTTGCCCGGGCGGTGTGTTTGGGAACATTGTCATGCTGAAAGACCCAGCCACGTTTCATCTTCAATGCCCTTGCTGATGGAAGGAGGTTTTCACTCAGAATCTCACGATGCATGGCCCCATTCATTCTTTCCTTTACACGGATCAGTCGTCCTGGTCCCTTTGCAGAAAAACAGCCCCAAAGCATGATGTTTCCACCCCCATGCTTCACAGTAGGTATGGTGCTCTTTGGATGCAACTCAGCATTCTTTCTCCTCCAAACACGACAAGTTGAGTTTTGACCAAAAAGTTCTATTTTGGTTTCATCTGACCATATGACATTCTCCCAGTCCTCTTCTGGATCATCCAAATGCTCTCTAGCAAACTTCAGACGGGCCTGGACATGTACTGGCTTAAGCAGGGGGACACGTCTGGCACTGCAGGATTTGAGTCCCTGGCGGCGTAGTGTGTTACTGATGGTAGCCTTTGTTACTTTAGTCCCAGCTCTCTGCAGGTCATTCACTAGGTCCCCCTGTGTGGTTCTGGGATTTTTGCTCACCGTTCTTGTGATCATTTTGACCCCACAGGGTAAGATCTTGCATGGAGCCCCAGATCGAGGGAGATTATCAGTGGTCTTGTATGTCTTCCATTTTCTAATAATTGCTCCCACAGTTGATTTCTTCACACCAAGCTGCTTAGCTATTGCAGATTCAGTCTTCCCAGCCTGGTGCAGGTCTACAATTTTGTTTCTGGTGTCCTTTGACAGCTCTGGTCTTGGCCATAGTGGAGTTTGGAGTGTGACTGTTTGAGGTTGTGGACAGGTGTCTTTTATACTGATAACGAGTTCAAACAGGTGCCATTAATACAGGTAACGAGTGGAGGACAGAGGAGCCTCTTAGGCTACGTTCACACTACAGGCTGAAGTGACTCAAATCCGATCTTTTCGCCCATATGTGACCTGTATCCAATCTTTTATTGACAATATGAATGACACCGATCCGATTTTTTTCAAATCCGACCCAGGCCGTTTGGATATGTGGTGCTAATTCCGATTCCTATCCGCTCTTTTCATATGCGACTTCAGTCTGAACCGCCAGGTCGCATTCATCCGACTTACACGTCATCAACAAGCCACAAACGTCACTATTCTGCACTGAAGTAGGCGGCGGGTCTCTCAAAAAAGTTACAACAACATGGCGCATAATCACGGGCACAGATAGAGGGTGGGACGAGTCATATTTAAATTCACCTCGTTCGGTCCCCCCTACTTATAGGGAGGAAAAAACGTCTATGCTGTCTTTCTTTGCATAAGGCAAACCTCACGGAAAAATCAAAAGACTAATTACCATTCGGTTTATTGAGGTGCACAGCAGTGTATACATAGTTGCAACAACTCACATAAAACAAAGACTGATATTCGGTTGGTTGAGCTGCGCAGACTGCACAGGTTGCGAGCTCGAGCTTGGTTGCTATGGTTACTAACAACAAGTTTGACAGGCATATCGGGGTTGGGGTTGGTTTGCTGGCAGCTTTGTCCCCCCCCCCCCCAGTTTTTTGTCCCTCCCAGTTCAAAAAACATATCTGCGCCCCTGCGCATGACATCAATGCGAGGGACGCTTCGGGCTGTGAAGGTTCTGAATCTTCTCAATGGAAGGACGCAGAGGTTAGGGAGCTGATTTCCATTTGGGGGGATGCAGCTATTCAAGCTAGATTGGATGGGTCATACCGCAACCGGGCGGTTTTACTTCCGTAAACACTGGCCATGCTCACTGCGTGTGACGTCGTCGTATCCTGCAATGTGCATGCGGAACACTTTTAGGTCGCTTTTCGTTCATACTGAGCATCACATACAAGTCGCATATATTTGTTAATGTGAACGACCTCACAAAAAAATCGGATTTCACAAAAAAATCGGAATTGAGCATTAAGCCTTGCAGTGTGAACGTAGCGTTTAAGAAGTTGTTTCAGGTCTGTGAGAGCCAGAAATCTTGCTTGTTTGTAGGTGACCAAATGCTTATTTTATTTTAACTTACCAATTAATTCATTAAAAATCCTACAGTGTGATTTCCTGGATTCTTTCCCCCCATTCTGTCTCTCATAGTTGAAGTGTACCTATGATGAAAATTACAGGCCTCTCTCATCTTTTTAAGTGGGAGAACTTGCACAATTGGTGGCTGACTAAATACTTTTTTGCCCCACTGTAACAGCATGGCCCAAAGTGTATGATTCCCCTCAAACCATAGTGATTTGCTTGCTATTGCAATTTTTTAATTTATTAATGAATGACTCATTCAATGTTTAATTTGTTTCTGTTTACATTTAATGTGGCAAAAGGGGTGTTCACACGGCAACTTTTACTCCGGTGTAGCACCGGGGCTGCCCCGGTAGAGTGTTCACACGGTACAAAGTTATACCGGTGTAGCCCCTGAAAGCTGCTTAAACCAGTGCAAATCTAACCCTGCTCGGGAGGTGGTTTAAGAAATTTACTCTGGAGTAAATGCTAGTTTGCGGGGCAGCACCGATTTTATAAAATGGGACGTCTGAACGCTACAGGGGTAGACTTGCTACGCACGAGGAGAGTTGATTACATCCTGGTATTTTGCGCTTCCAAAATGGCGAATATCAACAACAACAGAACTGCGTGTCTTCCAGTGTTGCCAGATTGGGCGGTTTTAAGTGCGTTTTGGCGGATTTGAACATATTTTGGGCTGGAAAACGTCAGCAGTATCTGGCAACACTTGGTGTCTTCATCCACGTTGTTTTCCCGGCGCTTGGTGATGCCATGACAACCGGGAAAAGGAAGTACAATTTTCACGCATATCTGTGAAGATACTCAGTCATCCAGGTACATAGTAATCTGTGAAGTTGCTATCTTCTACCAACCACAGATTTTTCACGTATGCGCATATTTCATTTCCGCATTATTACCATCCTATAGCACGGTCGCAGAAACTGCCGTGTGACCGCAAGTGGGGCTGCACCGGTGCTAACACGCTTCTCTCTAGTAAGCAGGGTTGTGACGTGTGAACGCTCCACAAAATTTACACCAGTGTAAGATATATCGCAACAAAATACATTGGTGCAGCATTGATGCAAATATGTGCCATGTGAACACCCTTATAATGTCTGTCATTCTCTCCAGTCACTCCTGTGTTTTATTCTGAGACAAAAAAAAAAATGTGGGATGTCGTGTGACTGAGACACCAGAAAGCACAAAGTCCTCTGTCCTGAAGACTCTTCCATCTTGGGAAACTTACTGACTGATACCTGGGCCTCCTTCCATAAATGTTGAATGTGTCCTAACGTCTTCACCACATTAGAAGATTATAGTTTTTTTTTTTTTTTTTTTTTTTTGGGTCCAGTGTGGTCACCTGCTAGTATCCACCCACTAGCCAGGTCTCTCTAACCATGTGAGTGAAGGCTAACATGTACTTCCTCCAAGACATGTAAAGCCATCAAACTCCTCTTTTTCAACTGAAGCTCATGCTGTGTGTAAATGACTCTTATTGACTGTATATAAGCAAGTTAACTACTTCTTGTAAGTTTTATTTTTGTTAGTGCCTTTTACGTTTTCGGTTCCTTTATTTTGAAGCCCTTCTGGCGTACTCTCATCTGAGAGTCAGCAACTTTCCCATAGGTGTTCACACGTGAATGGCAGCTAATTGAAGAGTGTACGGAAGGAAAAGGTGTTTTGAAGACGTTGCCTTGCAATGTAAAGTTTCATTATGGATAATTAAGCGCCTAGCTGGAAATGGGAACAAGGTATTGTGTGTTTCAACTTGTTTTATGACTGATTGCTGTGACGTGTTATCCTAATTAACTGCTAAAAGGGTGTTTGCATATATCGTTGTTGTATTAGCCATGCTAAGGTTAGCTTGTGCGAAAGGGTGCTATATGGATAAGCTGTAATGTCATGTTAATGCTGGTTTTCTAGCTTTTCATGTGCTTTGACCAATTTATATGTGAGTGAATATTTGATAAATGTCCACATGTGTGGTTAACTGGCATTATGGAAATGTTTATGCTTGTGAGAGCTAATTTTATTTATCCATCTGCAGCTCTTACGGTGTTTTGTGAAAGGTTGTGAAGGAAAGGAAGTATATTTGTGTGCAAATTAAGGATGACGGCTGAACATACTGATGTTTCAAGAAGCATTTATTAAGCTTCATCATTGTCTGGCTGGGGTTCGCTGTAGTAAGAGCTTGCCCTCATCGATCTGACGACTTGCTGCCATTATGACGGGCCATGATGGAGGGTCTTCATGGCATGCCTGCTGCTGCTGCTACTACTTCGCCATGTGCTGTCTACATGGATTCATCATGAACATGTCCCGACGTGTCTGCACATGATCCACTTCGGCAATCCAGGCAGTGATTTCATGGATTCGATGCAATGGTCAAGTACGGTCACGTTCACTGACATTGAAGCAGAACTGTGAGTACACACCTATATTACACAGTCTACAGACTGCAACAAGGTGAGCTCCACATGAACAGCCCTTTTAGACTGAACCAGTAAACTTTTCATACTCATCTTCTCATCTACAGTAAAGGAGAGAAACTGTTGCTTACACTCACACATGAACACATTCACATACTCTTTAATAAAGACATTTCATATTTTTTGCATACCAAGTACTTTGTGTTCATTACAGTACTTACCTGGACATTTCCAGTTGTTTGAGTGTCTGCACGTTAATGCAGCTCTGATTGTTGTTCATGCTCGTATTCTGATTTTTGCATTTCAAGTACTTTAAGGTTTGCCTTTATTCAGAGATGCCAACCACTACGAAATTCATATTTTATACGATTTTCTGTCACTTTTGCACCACTACAACCAGTTAATTCGAAACTATGAATTTTGCAGTGATCGGAAAAAAAATCAGTTCGTTCCTCATTTTTGTTTGGTACGTTGAACTCCGCCATGATCGAAGAAATTCAGTCCGTTCCGCATTTTCGGTTGATATTCGCTTCCGGGTTTGAACTCGACCAATCAAAATTCCTGATAGTGCCGTCCGACAATATATCTGTGAATAAAACACATTTCATAAGGATTGACTTGTCTAAGGCCAAACAAAATGTGTTTCCGGTTACCCAACCGACCCTGTAAAAACACTGCAACCCTTCAACTGTTTATGACCACAATAAACAAACTATTTCTCGCGCCCAACCCTACCTGCTTGGCAGCCGCCTGGCGAGTCAAACAAGAACCGCTAGGGCGAGTCATATAAACCACTCGGTATTTGCCAAAAGACACGAGGCCCGTCAGGAGTAAATTGGGGAGGCTGGGACCT
The DNA here is from genome assembly GCF_027579695.1 of Neoarius graeffei. NCBI lineage: Eukaryota > Metazoa > Chordata > Actinopteri > Siluriformes > Ariidae > Neoarius > Neoarius graeffei. The sequence goes on from NC_083569.1 coordinate 130,312,183, forward strand.
CCCCTGCCCGAGTTACGAGCGTCCAAAGTCGGGCAGGAGCCGCCGATAGAAAAACTAAACTAAAGCGGAGCACTTGCGAATCAGTTACCACAGAAATCATCACCATTGCCTACGGCAGAGCAATAGACGAAGAAGGTGAGTTTAACGAGGACATGGAAAGATGCCGCCTTCATGAACTGCTCCACCGTGACTATGCAAAGTCTGTCTATGGATCTGCTGCTTCCTTGACAAGTCACAGCAAGTCTGACCAACACTCCACAGCTTCGTCCATGGCAGCCAAGCGTGCAGATGCAGCTACAGAGCTAGCAGTGAAGGAAGCAGATTATAAAATGTTGGAGGCAGAAGAAAGACAAAGAGAAATCATCCGAGAGTTAGAGGAACAACAACAGAAGGCTCTGAAGGCACAAAGGCATGAGTTGGAGTGATTGCAGGCAGTGAAGGAAGTGCTGGCAGCTCAAGCTAAGCTAAAGGTATATGATAAAGAGACGGAACACGAAGCTGCTGACTGCATTAATGATGAAAGGAACAAGGAAACAGTGTGCCTGTAACTGCAGTCCCTCTATCTCATGTTGCAACACCCCCTCACACAGATGTTTCCCCTCTTGTTTGGGTCTTTCAGGACAGCATAGCCTTAAATAGGCTCCCTGTTCCAGAGCCATTTGTCTTCAATGGTGATGCAATACGGTTCATTGAATGGAAAGCAGCGTTTACCTCACTCATTGACCAAAGAGCAATCACACCAGTTGAAAAACTCTATTATCTGAAGAAACACGGTGGTGGTCCAGCATGCCAGGTGCTAGAAGGCACTTTCTTCTGGAATGATGATGAAGCCTATCAGGAGGTCTGGAACAAGCTGAATCGTCGCTTTGGCCAGCCATTTGCCATTCAGCGAGCATTCAGAGAGAAGCTCACCAATTGGCCATGGATTCAACCTAGGGATGTTCAAGGACTCAAACTTCTCAGATTTTCTGAATGCTTGTCAAGATGCCATGCCTCACGTCAAGGGTCTTGACATACTAAATGACTGTGAGGAGAACCAGAAGCTTGCCCACGAACTACCAGACTGGGCAGCTTCACACTGGAACCGACAAGTCACCCAATGCCTGAACGAGAAGCAAGAATTTCCAAGTTTCAAGGACTTTGCAACATTTGTGTCAACTGAAGCTGAGATTGCCTGCAATCCAATTACATCACTTCATGTTCTTCATTCGTCAGACTCGAACACTGAGAAGAGAAATCTCAGACACAGAGAAACAAGGCCAGTGCTCTCACCACTCGCACACCTACAAACAAAAATCAAAGGTCAGACCAGAAAAGGGCTAAAGCTCCATGCATCCTTTGTCAAGATAACGGACACCAACTTCATGCATGTCCCAAGTTCACAGGGATGTTGTTGGCAGAACGACAGAACTACGTAAAGGAGAAGAAACTTTTACGGATGCTTAAAATCTGGACATGGTGCAAAAGACTGTCGTCATAGTCACTGCTGCGACAACTGCAAAGGAAGGCATCCTACAGTCCTCCATGATTACAACTATGGAAAGGAAAGGTGTTCATCTGAAACAGGGATGAATCCAAGTGCTGCTGCTGCAACATCACTCAGTGTAACAGGCGAAGGCTCATCCTACACATCGATGGTAATACCAGTGTGGGTGTCAACTAAAAACAGTTCAACAGCTGAGAGGCTTGTCTATGCTCTACTCGACACTCAAAGCGATACAACATTCGTCGACCAAGAAGTGAGCGACAGTCTAATTGCTGACAAGTATCCAGTGAAGTTGAAGTTGACCACCATGAGTGGGGGGGAAAAAGCACAGTCCTCCCAAGTGAGTGTGTCTCCGGCCTTCATGTAAGGGGATACAGTTCTGCTATTCAGGTTGATCTTCCAGTTGCCTACACGAAGGATTGCATACCCGTTAACCATGCTCACATTCCCACTTCTGAGACGGCTAAACAATGGAGTCATCTCCAAGAACTAGCAGACGAAATCCAACCACTAAAGGACTGTGAAGTAGGACTTCTTATAGGCTACAACTGCTCCAGAGCCATGGCACCAAGGCATGTCATCCTAGGAGGAGATGAGGAACCCTGTGCAATACGGACAGACTTGGGATGGACTATTGTGGGGCGCTCATCCCAAGGCCATGATCCGTTGAGCACAAGTCGCCTGTGTCACAAAATCACGGTTAAAGAGCTGCCTCTGGTAACTTCTGCCAATGCTATTTGCATTCTAGAATCTGACTTCAAGGATGGCAGTGAAGACAGCAAAGCAGTGTCACAAGACGACATCGCCTTCCTCCATAAGCTAGATGAGGGTATACAGAAAAACATGCATGGCCAATATGAAATGCCCCTGTCCTTCAAAAACAGACCTAGCTTGCCTGATGATAAAGACTCAGCCATGATACGCCTCAACCACCTGAAAAGGAAACTGCAACGGGACGAAAGGTATAAGGAGCGGTATGTCGAGTTCATGGAGGAGGTAATCGAGAAGGAAGATGCAGAGCAGGTTGAAGATGGTGGGAGTGAAGGTGAGAGATGGTACAGTCCCCATCACGGTGTTCGTCATGCAAAGAAGCCGGAAAAGCTTCGCATAGTGTTCGATTGCGCTGCCAGATGCAACGGAACCAGCCTAAATGACCACCTCCTCTCTGGTCCTGACATGCTGAACAAGTTGAGTGGTGTTCTCATTTGCTTTCGACAACACCCTGTTGCTCTGATGTGCGAAATTGGAAAAAATGTTCCATCAATTTCATGTGTACGAGGCTGATCGCAACTAACTGCGCTTTCTCTGTCGGAAGCAAGGAGACTTGAACTCACCACCCAGCGAGCTCCAGATGAAGGTGCATCTGTTCGGTGCTGCTTCTTCTCCTGGACGTGCAAACTACAGGCTGAAGCATCTAGCTAAAGAGAATAGCAACCTCTACCCTAAAGGCTCCCGGTTCATCATGAGGGATTTTTATGTAGACGATGGGCTTGCCAGTGTTGAAAGCACTGAAGCTGCTATTCAGCTTGCCAGAGAAGCTCGCAAACTGTGCACCACGGGTGGTCTGCGACTACACAAGTTTGTGTCGAACGACCTAAGACGTTCTAGAGAGTATACCACCCTCAGAACGAGCAACTAATGTGAAAAATATGGACCTCCCCTTTGACAGCCTGCCACTTGAGAGAGTCCTAGGGATTCAATGGGATATGGAATCCGACCACTTCCGGCTTAACGTCAGCCTAAAGGATCAGCCTGCAACACGCCGTGGCATCCTGTCTGTAGTGGCTTCCTTGTATAACCCTCTTGGGTTTGTGGCGACTGTTCTGCTCAAAGCGAAGATCATTCTTCAGGAGATGTGTAGGCAAGGCACAGGCTGGGACGATCCTCTCCCAGACGAACTTCGTCCAGAATGGGAACAGTGGAGAAGTGATCTAGCCCAATTAGATAATGTTACCATATCCCGTACCTACTCGCCTGCTGGATTTGGAAAGGTCACAAAGACAGAACTGCATCATTTCTCGGATGCTAGCCTTAAGGGTTATGGCCAGTGAGACTTCAAAATGAAGAGGGAGATGTTCACTGTGCCTTAGTTGTAGGAAAGGCACGCGTCTTACCATCCAAGGTCGCAACTGTTCCGAGATTGGAACTAACAGCCGCAGTTGTTTCTGTGAAGATGAGCAACATGCTCAAGGACGAATTTGCATCTACTGGGACTGCGGAGTTCTTCTAGACTGATTCTAAGGTGATCTTAGGATATATCAACGATGAAGCATGACGATTCCACACCTTTTGTGGCTAATCGCATTCAGAAGATTCATCTCGGCTCACCCCCTCAGCAATGGAGATGCGTCCCAACCAATGAGAATCCTGCTGACTATGCTTCTAGGGGCTTGACTCCCAGCGAGCTTCGTTCATCCACCTGGCTCACTGGACCCAAGTTCTTATGGAACAAGGAAATGAAGCTGCCTGTTGCTGAGATTCCAGAGTTAATGATTGGAGATCCAGAGGTCAGAAGTGCTGTCGTGCTTAGCACAAGAACCACAGAACGAGTAAGCCTTGTTGATTGCTTGTCTAAGCTCTCCTCTTGGTCACTGGCTACTCAAGCTGTTGCACGCATACTAAGGTGCATCAGCAAGAACAGATCAAACAGTCTCACCACTGTAACAGAACAAGAACATGCAGAACATTGCATAATCATAGACCTGCAGAAAAATTTGTATCAAGAGGAGTTGAAACTGCTGAGCAAAGGGATCCCCCCTACCATCTCAAAATCCATTATACTCGCTTGATGCCTTCTTTGACAAAGATGGCATTCTCAGGGGTGGGAGGTAGGCTGTGCAGCTCTTCTCTTCCCGACTCCATCAAGCACCCTGCAGTCGTCCCCAAGGATCATCACATTGCAAAGATGATCATTGCTCATCACCATGAAAGGATGAAACATCAAGGCAAAGGTCTTACCATTAATGACATCAGGTCCCATGGATTCCTGGCATCAATCAGGCAGTAGCATCCTACATTTGTCAATGTGTTACCTGTAGACTGCTTCGGAAACCAACAGAAGAGCAAAGGATGGCTGATGTACCCCCTGAACGTGTGGAACCATCACCCCCCTCCCCTTTACCTTCTGTGGAATGGACTACTTTGGTCCATTTTTCACAAAGCAGGGTAGAAAGGAGAACAAGAGGTGTATGGTCTTCTCTTCACTTGCATTAGCTCTGGCACCATCCATATTGAGATGCTTGATGACATGTCCACCGACGCCCTCATAAATGACCTATGATGCCTTATTGCCATACGTGGCACTGTTCGTCAAATCAAGTCTGATCAAGGAAGCAACTTTGTTGGAGCCAAAAATGAACTCAAAGAAGCTCTAAAAGAAGTGAGTGCAGACTGGCTGGCTGCATTTCTTGCTGAGAAACAATGTGAGTTCAGCATGAATGCACCCTATTCGAGGCATGTCTGAGGGGTGTGGGAGAGACAAATTAGAACAGTGAAAGGCATCCTAAGGCCACGCTTGCTCTTTCTTCTGGTAGGCTAAATGATGCTTCGCTATGAGCTTTCCTCTGTGAAGCTATGGCAATCGTCAACAGCCATCCACTGTTAACAACCTCAGTGACACCCCACCCCACACACACACACACACACACACACACACACACACACACACACACAGCCTCGAGCCACTCACCCCAATCATCTTCTAACTATGAAATCTGTCAAGGCCTTGCCTCTTCCAGGTGCATTCATCAGAGAAGACATGTATAGCAAGAAAAGGTGGCGACATGTTCAATACCTGGCAGAACAGTTTTGGAGTCTATGGCAAAAGGAATACCTGGCCAACATTGCCTTCAGACAGCACTGGCATACTCCCAGAAGAAATCTGCAAGTTGGAGATATCGTAATGATGAAAGGAGAGGATGTGCACAGGAACGAGTGGAGGTTGGGCAGAGTTTCAGAAACCACTACTGACAAAGACTGACTAGTAAGGATAGTTAAGGTCTGCCTCGGTGACGGGAAGCTTGGCAAGAAAGTGGAGCGTCTCCACAAGATGTCTGAAGTGGAGCGCCCAGTCCAGAAGCTAGTCTTGCCGCTGGAGACTGATTAAGCCTGTTCACTCTATAGTTAATAATACCTTCTAGCTATAGCTTGTAAGCTCATAGTTCATGGTTTAAAAGGGTTTTCCACCTTCTAAACAAGTTATTTGTATAGGGAAGGTCATTTTCAGTTTGAAATCATTCGTGCCTAATGTAAACCGTATACTGTTCCTTTATTTACTCATGACTGGTGGGAGTGTAAATTACTCTTATTGACGGTATATAAGCAAGTTAACTACTTCCTGTAAGTTTTATTTTTGTTAGTGCCTTTTACGTTTTCGGTTCTTTTATTTTGAAGTCCTTCTGGCGTACTCTCATGAGAGTCAGCAACTTGCCCATAGGTGTTCACACGTGAACGGCAGCTAATTGAAGAGTGTACGGAAGGAAAAGGTGTTTTGAAGACGTTGCCTTGCAATGTAAAGTTTCATTATGGATAATTAAGCGCCTAGCTGGAAATGGGAACAAGGTATTGTGTGTTTCAACTTGTTTTATGACTGTTTGCTGTGAAATGTTATCCTAATTAACTGCCAAAAGGGTGTTTACGTATATCGTTGTTGTATTAGCCATGCAAAGGTTAGCTTGTGCGAAAGGGTGCTATATGGATAAGCTGTAATGTCGTGTTAATGCTGGTTTTCTAGCTTTTCATGTGCTTTGACCGATTTATATGTGAGTGAATATTTGATAAATGTCCACGTGTGGTTAACTGGCATTATGGAAATGTTTATGCTTGCGAGAGCTAATTTTATTTTATTTATCCATCTGCAGCTCTTACGGTGTTTGTGAAAGGTTGTGAAGGAAAGGAAGTATATTTGTGTTCAAATTAAGGATGACGGCTGAACATAATAAATGCTTCTTGAAACACCAGTAAGCTTCATCATTGTCTGGCTGGGGTTCGCTATACTGTGTCATATGATACAGGGATCCCAGACGTCCGCTATTTAGTGGAATTCCGCTATTTTCTAGCGAAAGGGTTTTTTTTTTTTTTTTTTTTTAAATCTCTTGTATATCCATTAAAAATATGTTTAAGTAACATGACCAGCAGAATACGTTCTGATTTGGTTTGCTTGTTTAGCGATGTTTTCGTCGGCTTAGTTTGTTCTCGTTGACATTCGGGAGCAGGGACGTGCACAGGATTATAGAGGGGCAGGGGCTCAAAGTCAGAAAAACGGCAGCAAGTGCATGATTTTTTTTTTTTTTTCCAGTCCTTTCCAAAAGTGTTCTCTGTCTGCACGCGCGCTCTCTCTCTCTCTCTCTCTCTCTCTCTCTCTCAGTCCGCGCACTCTCTCTGGCCGCGCTCGAGCGGAGCAGCAATGGACAGAGAAGTGGCAGCTCAGCGCGCACAACCACCCCGGATTACAAGAACATTGGGAGATTGCCGTGGAGTTTTTGTACCGCCGTTGTTTTAAACTTCTAACAGGACTGTATTATTTATTATTAGGATTATTATTTTAAAAGGGCAACATTTAATTCGAGGCAAAAAGGGCAGGGGCTCAAGCACCCCTAAAGCCCTATGTGTGCACGTGCCTGTATATATCTAATATTACTGAATCATTGATTTCTGCTCATATTCATGATTTTTGAAAAATGAATGTGGCTTATATTAGACTTTTTTTGACATGAAACAAAAAAAAATAAACAAATGAGATGAACTATGGATACTATTGTTATAACAAAATCAGTGGAATATTTAGACAAGTATATTCTTCAAAGCTACATTTTCATCTAATTTTTATAATTTTTTTTTGGCCACTTATGTCATTGATTACAAAATATGGCATCAAATAGATACACATTATGGTTAAATTCTGTTGCTTTTCTATGTTAAATCTATGTAAAAATGTGTTCTATAGCATCTTTAAATGTTAAAATCTCAACAGCTTCAGGGGGCTTGCAGCCCCCTTGACCCCTGCTGATAGTTTCTTCTCCTCTCATTATCTCTAGCCGCTTTATCCTTCTGCAGGGTCGCAGGCAAGCTGGAGCCTATCCCAGCTGACTACGGGCAAAAGGCGGGGTTCACCCTGAACAAGTCGTCAGGTCATCACGGGGCTGACACATAGACACAGACAACCATTCACACCTACGGTCAATTTAGAGTCACCAGTTAACCTAACCTGCATGTCTTTGGACTGTGGGGGAAACCGGAGCACCCGGAGGAAACCCACGCGGACACGGGGAGAACATGCAAACTCCACACGGAAAGGTTCTCGCCGGCCATGGGGCTCGAACCCGGACCTTCTTGCTGTGAGGTGACAGCGCTAACCACTAGCCTACACCACCGTGCCGCCCGGTGATAGTTTCTTACATTCCTCTATTTTTTTCAGTTACTGCTGGGATCCCTGATGATAGCAAAACACACCTGAAGGACAGTGCTATGTGCTCTGTTCCCCACATGCATAAGCTCTCAGAAGATCCCAACCAGCTGTGATTTAACAGGGGACAGAGAGTATGCCCCTCATTATGCCCCGGAATGGGATGTTCAATAAGAGACAGTGGGTGTGAGAGACAGGAGTCCAAATATATGGATTTCGGGGCATCACAGTGGCGCAGCTCCAGGGTCCTGGATTCGATTCTAAGCTCGGGTTGCTGTCTGTGTGAAGTTTTGCAAGTTCTCCCCCGTCAGTGTAGGTTTTCTCTGGGTCCAATGGTTTCTTCTTCAGCAAATTAGTTATGCTTAAATTGACATTCGGTGTGGGGGGGCTTTTTTTTTTTTATTAAATATGAATCCTATATGTATGGCGTTGGGAGGAAAAATGTCTAGATTTAGAAATGCCATAATTGTCAGCAAGCTCAAATAGAGATGTGCGTTGGACTATTTTTATTTACTTACTTTCTTACTGTGTGGATAGTTAATTTTGTTTGTACCTGCATGTGATTTCATAACAAATTTGGGAAATTCTGTTCCCGAGAAGATAAGCAAACAAGTAGCTGAATTTAAAACAACCCTGACCAGGCAAGTCCTAAGAGAATACTGTAAATACATCATTCAGTGCCACAATCATGTTAATGAACTTTCATTTTATTTTGCCCTGCAAGCTTTGTATCTGACCATTTTGTTTACTCCCACAAGGAAGTAAAAAAAAAAACCCCTCATACTCGTATCCAGTACTGGCACAAAATATGGAAATGCCTAGGAAAAGATCGATTTTGCATACTTGATCTGTGCAAATGACATCAGAATCTGCACTGAAGACAACTGAAATACATTATGAAGATACAGAGACACCTTTTAACCACAATTTTATAATTTAACCATGAAAACACTAGCATTTTTGGCCATCGTTGTGTGATAAACATCATAAAAATATTGGAAATGGTGTCTCTTTTTGTTTAGTTTAGCCCCAAAACCAACCTTAATCACTCCTTGTTGGGCAATCCTACCACGATATGCTAATTATTCCACAGGTGATATGCTAATTATTCCATTAACTAAATCATGTGGTCTCTACAAGTAATTCATTAGAAAAAGTATTTATCCTCTGACTACAGCCAGGCAACAGGCAGAAATGGCATCAGAGGCAGAAACTACAGAAGAGCAGCGTATTAGGATGAAAGTTTTGTGGGAGGAGGGCCATTCATAATGAGCCATAGCAAAGAAACTGCATGTGACCCACAGTGCTGTCTGGAAATGCCTCAAGCATCACCAGAAGACTGGGAACTTCAAGAACATTTCAGGCAGAGGAAGGAAGAAAAAGTTGACTAAAGCTGATGTCCAGCATCTCAAGACTACATCCTTACGAGAGAGGAAGAAATCCAGCAAGGAACTGGCACAGGACCTCCAAGATGCTACAGGCAAGGATGTCTCCCCGCACTTGGCTAGGAAGACGCTCTCAGCAGAAGGCCTCAAAGGTCATGTGTCAGTGCGCAAAACTTTTGTTGAGAGGTGGAAATAAGCAGAAGAGACTTACCTGGGCAAAAATTCACAGGAGTTGGACTTCTGAGCAGTGGAAAAGGGTCATGCTCTCAGATGAGAAGAAATTTTGAATTATTTGGCAGCGCTATGCAACAGTAAGTCAGGTGCAGAAAGGGAGAAAGGTACAAGGCAAACTGTATTTCTCCCACAGTAAAACATGGCGGAGGGGTCCTGCAAGTATGGGGAGCCATCACCTACAATGGAGTTGGTCATCTCTACAAAATAGATGGGACCCTCACTGCTGACAAGTACAGACAAATCCTTATCCATCATGCTGTGCCTTCTGGAAGAGCTCTCGTTGGCAACAAATTTATCTTCCAGCAAGATAATGACCCCAAACACACAGCCGGGATGGTTAAACAGTATTTGCAAAACAAAGAACAAGATGTCAGCTTGACGATTCTTGATTGGCCAGCCCAAAGTCCTGACATGAATATAATTGAGCAAGTCTGGAACTACATGGAGCGAGAGAAGGTGAAAAGGGCTCCTTCAAACCTGCCACAGCTCTGGGAAGTGTTGCAAGACATGTGGAGACAGGGTTCTCCACGGATTGAAAATATAGGGGGGTGGGGGTCAATCGGATGACCTTGAAACACATTTGCATACATTTACATATTTCATTTGCATAACATTTGCATAAATACTCTCATAGTAATCATTTAGAAAAGAGGAATCAATTGGACTGGTACAAAACACATCAAACACTACACACTTGCACTTGAATTCATTGTATTAATTAATTTGCACACTTCAGTGCAAATTAATTGATACAATGAATTCCATAAAGCTAATGCAAGAATGAAAACTGAGGTCAACAGATTTCAAATGTAGGCCTGTTTATTAACATCGAGTGCCTGAGGAACAAGTTATAATAACTTAAAATAAAAAGAGCCGTCTTTCTTAAGTAAACTTTTTTGCTTCTTTTACTTTTCCCATCTACAACATATCAGACATAAAAAAAGGTTGATCAATGGCTCAGCAGCATCAAAATATTGCACTTTTGTAAAAGAATGTACATAAGCATTATAAATTATAACTAGAGCCAACAGTTCCCCTGTGGGAAATTGAGTGATGCAGTGCGCGCAGCAGTCGCTATTGCCGGAGCTGAGCTGTACTGTGTGAATGTATGATTTGCCATGAGGCTACAAGCCTGTGTCTCTTTGAGAGCGAGCAGCCCCTCCCTCCTGTGTGTGTGTGTGTCTGCCTGTGTGAGAGCGAGCAGCCCCTCCCTCCTGTGTGTCTGCGTGTGTGAGAGCGAGCAGCCCCTCCCTCCTGTGTGTCTGCGTGTGTGAGAGCGAGCAGCCCCTCCCTCTTGTGTGTGTGTGTGTGTGTGTGAGAGAGCGAGCAAGCAGCCCGTTCCTTCTGTGTGTGTGAGAGCGAGCAGCCCCTCCCTCCTGTGTGTGAGAGAGAGTGAGCAGCCCCTCCCTCCTGTGTGTGTAAGAGCGAGCAGCCCCTCCCTCCTGTGTGTGTGAGCGAGCAGCCCCTCCCTCCTGTGTGTGTGTGAGCGAGCAGCCCCTCCCTCCTGTGTGTGTGAGAGCGAGCAGCCCCTCCCTCCTGTGTGTGTGAGAGCGAGCAGCCCCTCCCTCCTGTGTGTGTGTGAGAGTGAGCAGCCCCTCCCTCCTGTGTGTGTGTGTGAGAGCGAGCAGCCCCTCCCTCCTGTGTGTGTGTGAGAGAGCGAGCAGCCCCTCCCTCTTGTGTGTGTGTGTGAGAGAGCGAGCAGCCCCTCCCTCTTGTGTGTGTGAGAGAGCGAGCAGCCCCTCCCTCTTGTGTGTGTGTGAGAGAGCGAGCAGCCCCTCCCTCATGTGTGTGTGAGAGAGCGAGCAGCCCCTCCCTCCTGTGTGTGTGAGAGAGCGAGCAGCCCCTCCCTCCTGTGTGTGTGAGAGAGCGAGCAGCCCCTCCCTCCTGTGTGTGTGAGAGAGCGAGCAGCCCCTCCCTCCTGTGTGTGTGAGAGAGCGAGCAGCCCCTCCCTCCTGTGTGTGTGAGAGAGCGAGCAGCCCCTCCCTCCTGTGTGTGTGTGAGAGCGAGCAGCCCCTCCCTCTTGTGTGTGTGAGAGAGCGAGCAGCCCCTCCCTCCTGTGTGTGTGAGAGAGCGAGCAGCCCCTCCCTCCTGTGTGTGTGAGAGAGCGAGCAGCCCCTCCCTCCTGTGTGTGTGAGAGAGCGAGCAGCCCCTCCCTCCTGTGTGTGTGAGAGAGCGAGCAGCCCCTCCCTCCTGTGTGTGTGAGAGAGCGAGCAGCCCCTCCCTCCTGTGTGTGTGTGAGAGAGCGAGCAGCCCCTCCCTCCTGTGTGTGTGTGTGAGAGAGCGAGCAGCCCCTCCCTCCTGTGTGTGTGTGAGAGAGCGAGCAGCCCCTCCCTCCTGTGTGTGTGAGAGAGCGAGCAGCCCCTCCCTCCTGTGTGTGTGTGAGAGAGCGAGCAGCCCCTCCCTCCTGTGTGTGTGTGAGAGAGCGAGCAGCCCCTCCCTCCTGTGTGTGTGAGAGCGAGCAGCCCCTCCCTCCTGTGTGTGTGTGTGAGAGCGAGCAGCCCCTCCCTCCTGTGTGTGTGTGTGAGAGAGCGAGCAGCCCCTCCCTCCTGTGTGTGTGTGTGAGAGAGCGAGCAGCCCCTCCCTCCTGTGTGTGTGTGTGAGAGAGCGAGCAGCCCCTCCCTCCTGTGTGTGTGTGTGAGAGAGCGAGCAGCCCCTCCCTCCTGTGTGTGTGTGTGTGAGAGAGCGAGCAGCCCCTCCCTCCTGTGTGTGTGTGTGAGAGAGCGAGCAGCCCCTCCCTCCTGTGTGTGTGTGAGAGAGCGAGCAGCCCCTCCCTCCTGTGTGTGTGTGAGAGAGCGAGCAGCCCCTCCCTCCTGTGTGTGTGTGAGAGAGCGAGCAGCCCCTCCCTCCTGTGTGTGTGTGAGAGAGCGAGCAGCCCCTCCCTCCTGTGTGTGTGTGTGAGAGAGCGAGCAGCCCCTCCCTCCTGTGTGTGTGTGTGAGAGAGCGAGCAGCCCCTCCCTCCTGTGTGTGTGTGTGAGAGAGCGAGCAGCCCCTCCCTCCTGTGTGTGTGTGAGAGAGCGAGCAGCCCCTCCCTCCTGTGTGTGTGTGAGAGAGCGAGCAGCCCCTCCCTCCTGTGTGTGTGTGTGAGAGAGCGAGCAGCCCCTCCCTCCTGTGTGTGTGTGTGAGAGAGCGAGCAGCCCCTCCCTCCTGTGTGTGTGTGTGAGAGAGCGAGCAGCCCCTCCCCCACCCACGCGCTGAGTGTAGAGACAGAGTATCACACAGAAATCGCACTTTTTCCTCAGAGTGCTCGTTCCAAACAACAGGGATTTGCACGAAAACGGAAGATATTCACAAAATTCTTTCACATTGAGCGCCACAAGGCTCTCCTGAACACAGTGATGTAATTTTTTTTGTCTGTAGTGTACTTTGTCGGTACTCCAACAGAGAAAGGCTATCTGTCACAAAGAAAACAAAGGGACGTCTCTTCCTTTTGTAAAGGGGTGGCAGAAATTAAACGGGGGCGGGAATCACAGAAAGGGGGGCGGCCTGCCCCTCTAAAACCCTTCGTGGAGAACCCTGGGAGATCAATTCCACTTGATTTTATTCATAAACTTTGATTGCATGCCTGATCATGTCGGTGCACTTCAGTGTCAAGGGGTTCCATACCAAATATTGATAATATTTTAGAATGATTTACTCTGGTTACTTGTAACATTTGTTTATGATGAAAATGTTGAGTTTATTAAGAGAACTTGAGAACAAAAGGTCAAATTGTGTGTTGTCATTTTGGTAGGTGTTTCCATATTTTTTGCCAATACTGGTACCTTGTTGTGTCCTGTTTGATCCCAGTCCTGATGGACACCTCTAGTCTCAACCAGATGCTCAGTGAATCTTACTGGCAAGCTTTCTTAGGATAATCTTTATACAGTACTAATGTACCGTATATGGTCTTGGATAGACACACACAGATTGCACACACATTTGGGCCTCATTTCTTCCTGTTGTGTTTTCTCTACTCCCAGACTGTGAAGTTTGCAAATCCTTCTTCTTCAACAAATGCGAGGTTCATGGACCACCCCTCTTCATCCCAGATACTCCTGTTCCCATGGGAGTCCCTGACCGAGCCAGACAAACACTTCCTCCTGGGCTAGAAATCCAGAAGTCCAGTATTCCTGATGCAGGCCTGGGAGTGTTTAATAAGGGGGAGACTGTTCCAGTAGGTGCACACTTCGGCCCCTGCCAGGGAGAGCTGGTGAACCGAGAAGAAGCCAAGAACAGTGGAGACTCCTCGGTTGTGAGTTTGTCATAAATTTTATTATAAAGATTGTATATTTTTATGTAACAAAATATGATGACTAGATGAAGGTAGCTCCAATTAATATCACTTTCTTCTCGCAGATGTGTGGAGTAGTGGTGTAAATCGTAAGTTTGAGCACAATGCGGTCCGACATCGGTTCTTTTAGCCAGTGTGGTGGAACTTGCCGGTTAATAAAAATACTAGTAACACCTCAGTGCTCAAGTAAATAAAGTAATGCTCAAGCAAATATTTCTTTATTCTATAATTATTCATGAAAGTCCCATAAAATCACAAGCCCAGGTAGTCACCAACATAAGTCCTCCCATAACGATGCCTAAACATGGTCAGCTTCCTGTATTGCACAAAATATTAGTCGTCATCAACAACAACATTCCATTATAGTCTGTTTTCCCAAATGCAGTTGAGAAAAACTGTACCAAGTTTTCCTTGACTCTGCTGCATGCACAACATGGCAGCTACTCACTCACACACACACACACACACACACACACACACACACACACAAAAAAACAAAAACAAACAAGAAACGTATTCATTTACACTTAGTTTGTTTCTTTTCTAAATGTCAAGGATAAACAGAGAAGCATGACACTACAGGATCTGAACAGATACTGTTAACTATAATTAATGCTCAAGTTAATATAAAACTTGTTACCACACCAACGAGCCAATGGTTTTCGATGCCACAAAATTTGCCACCTGTGCGAGTTGGTTTGATGCTGGGGTCTGCAGTTGATGTGACGTTGTTTCATTTCCGTGAATTCACAAATGCAGACAAAATATAATTTGAACATTGGTTCAGTGAGGGTTGAGTTTAGATATGTACAGTATATACCCGGTGTGCTGTGAGACAAAGTGAAGTGTGCTGTGGAATTTTGAGCAACCCCATGCATTTTTATGCAGAGTCAAGTCAAGTTTATTTGTATCGCGCTTTTAACAATAAACATTGTCGCAAAGCAGCTTAACAGAATTTGAATGACTTAAAACATGAGCTAATTTTATCCCTAATCTATCCCCAATGAGCAAGCCTGTGGCGACGGTGGCAAGGAAAAACTCCCTCAGACGACATGAGGAAGAAACCTCAAGAGGAACCAGACTCAAAAGGGAACCCATCCTCATTTGGGCAACAACAGACAGCATGACTATAACATGAACAGTTTTAACATGAGGACAGTTTCGTAGATGTTATAACTCTTCATTGATGGAAACTTGAGTGCAAAACTGTTCATGATAACTGCAGTCCTAAAGTTAGCAAGTCAACTGTAGTCCTCAGCCATAAAAGCATTACTGTAAGAGTCCAGAGCATCCTCCAGGTATAACCCTCAACTGTCCTCATGGGGCCACCCTCCACAGGAGCAATGCGATAAAACTCCGACCAGACACAGGGCACCAGGATGGATCAAGCAGGTCCGAGGGGCAGAAGAGGCCAGCATCGCAATCCCGGGACCAACATGTAACTCAGAGGGACAGATTGGGGGGGGAGAAAGTAAACACGTTGTTAGGTATGCCCTAAAAATGACAAGTATTAAATCTGTGTGGTAGGCTCGCAGAGACGAGAGTCTTGACATCAGGCATAACACACAACAATGGCATGTTAATATGGTTAAAAAATATCATGACCTGCTCTGGCTGGATGCTTGATTGGGTGATGGGAGCACACTCTTCAGCAATGATGAGATGCAGATGGGACCCTTAGGGCTGGCCAAGACAATTCAGTTACATTTCACCGGGTCTGGGACATGCGGCAGAATGTCTGACAGCCGATTCCCTGCAGGCTACGATAGCCAGTCGAGGTCTCCACCCTCTCCACCAAAAGATTTCCTGTTGACTCCATGTAACTCAGAGATTTGGGGTGGGGGGGGAGGGAAAGAAAACGCAGGTTGTTAGGTATGCCCAATGTCACCTGAATAAGTAGGAACAGTATACAGATTGCACCGAGTACAAGCAGGGACTCCGGCAACTAACTATGACAGCATAACTAAAAGGAGAGAGCCAGAAGGTAACACAGGCATGAGGGAGCCCTGGGACATAAAGCAGCCAGCCACTACACCGTCAACAACTCGAGTGAGCAAGCGAGTGGGGACTGACAGCATCCATACATCCCAGTTTACCAAAACACTCTATGTCTGAGGACCTTCTACAGCGCTCGAAACTAACGATGTCCCGGGGACCATAAAAAATGTCATCGGGACACAAAATTATCATATCTGGGACAATCCCGGGACAATGGAAAAAAAATAGATCTAGAAAAAAAGTTCTACATTAAAGGTGCAGTACAAGATTTTGGAATAACGGTTCCCGCAAGCCATATTTTGAAAAGAAACACTCCTACCCCCCGCGTCTCCACCCCTCCTCCCCCTCCTAAAGCCTGAGAAAGTCCGGCTTTATAATGGGTGTCTATTGCGTTACACACTAGTGGAGCTCGTTAAGTTAGAGTGTAAAGAGCTTGGAAAAATAGCTCAAACTTTCTCATTTAAACTGTGTTTTCAGCCCCAATTTTCACTCCACACACACAATTTTCTCAAAAGTAGTAGCCACACTTGTCCTGATTCACACAATGTGTCTACCTGAGCGATAGGATTTACTGTTTTTGAATGAGAAGCCTGAAAGTAACGAGAGCACAGCCGCGCAGCCTCATAGACTCTCATTATAAACGTGGCAGAAAAGTCACTCGTTTTTAACTCGCTCTAGTGACCTCATTTTTTACACTACAGACAAAAAAAATTACATCCGTGTGTTCAGGAGAGCCTTGTGGCGCTCACTGTGAAAGAATTTTGTGAATATCTCCTTCCGTTTTCGTGTAAATCCCCGTTGTTTGGAAGGAGCGCACTGAGAGAATCCTGCGCTCTGTGTGACACTGCTCGCTCTCACACACACCCACACACAGAAGGGCCGGGCTAGTCGCGGGCTTCAGTCTGATTGACGTGTCAGTATCCAATCATTTTGAGGTGGTACCTCGATATGATTGGATGGCGTTTTTCCTTTATTTTACACTGTAGACTGGATTAAAATATTTCGTTTTTTGGGTCAAACCTTCTATTGTACTGCTTGCAACATGGGTGTGCATTTCATCCATTGATGGTATGGCTGATGGCTTTCAAAACATCTCTGAATGGGGCAACAGGTATATTACATAAAAATGGATAACGGTAATGGTGAAAATGATAAGTTGGCCTTATATATGCCAACAGATATTCAAGGTATAAGTAGATGAAACAAACATAAAAGGGGTCTTATTTTCAGCTAAAGTGTACTGCAGATGTAGTGAGTTGAAACATTTTCTGAATGAGCTAGTTGGCCCCTTTTAAATAAACGGGTATCTATTCATACAGTGAGATCACCAAAGTTTAATAAACTGAAAATGCAATAACTGTAATTTTGAAGTAGATGATGTATTGGACATGTGTCATTTGTGTTTTGTGACTTATTGTAAAAATGATATAGAGGGTTCAAAATCGTATAGTTACAAATATAATAGAAACTTCATATGATAATATTAACCACTGGTTATTTCAGAGAGGAAAAAAATGGGGACACTATTGCTTCCATTCGGGACAATATAACACAGAATTCGGGACCACTGGGGGACACAAAGAAAAAAAGTTAATTTCGAGCCCTGACCTTCTAGATCTACACCTTTACTTCATAAACACCATTAACAAAAGGCTTGACTAAACAGATATGTTTTCAGCCTAGACTTAAATGCTGAGACTGTGTCTGGTTCCCGAACATTACTTGGAAGGCTGTTCCATAACTGTGGGGCTTTGTAAGAAAAGGCTCTGCCCCCTGATGTAGCCTTCACTATACGAGGTACCAGCAGATAGCCTGCACCTTTTGATCCAAGTAGGCGTGGCGGGTCATAGAGGAGCAGAAGTTCACTCAGGTACTGTGGTGCGAGACCATTTAGTGCTTTAAAGGTCAATAGTAGTATTTTATAATCAATACGAAATTTGATTGGGAGCCAATGCAGTGTGGATAAGACAGGCGTGATGTGGTCATATTTTCTAGTTCTAGTAAGGACTCTTGCTGCTGCATTTTGAACTAACTGGAGCTTATTTATTCACTTATTGGAACATCCAGACAGTAAGGCATTACAATAATCCAACCTGGAGGTAATGAAAGCATGGACTAGTTTTTCTGCATCATGCAATGACATTACATTTCTTATCTTAGCAATATTTCTGAGATGAAAGAAAGCTATCCGGGTGATGTTATCAGTGTGAGTTTCGAATGAAAGACTGGGGTCAATAATCACTCCGAGGTCTTTTACTGCTGCACGTGAAGAAACAGAAAGGCCGTCCAGAGTCACTGTGTAATCAGAAAACTTACTTCTAGCTGTATGTGGTCCTAGCACAAGTACTTCAGTCTTGTCAGAGTTAAGCAGAATGAAATTAATAAGCATCCAGTGTCTAATGTCCTTCACACATTCCTCAATTCTATTAAGCTGGTGTCTCTCATCAGGTTTTGCAGAAACATACAACTGTGTGTCATCAGCATAACAGTGGAAACTAATATCATGTTTATGAATATCACCCAGAGGTAACATGTATAGAGAAAAAAGCAGTGGACCCAAGACAGAACCTTGTGGAACACCAAACTTTACCTCGCTACATCTAGAAATATCACCATTTATATCAACATACTGATATCGATCAGTTAGATAAGACCTGAGCCAGGAGAGGGCCATTCCCTTAACTCCCACAACATTTTCTAGTCTATCCAGTAGAATGGAATGATCAATGGTATCAAATGCTGCACTAAGGTCAAGCAACACAAGTAGCGAGACACAGCCCTGATCAGATGCCTACAGTAGGTCGTTTACTACTTTAACCAGTGCTGTCTCAGATATTTATCAGAGAGGTGTGATTCACAGCACAGCTTTGCCATGTCAGAAGTAAAGCCTTTTATGAGAAACCTTTCCTTTGCCTAAATTCTGATAAAGCCTTGCCTGCATTTTCCTATAGTTACTAAATTCATCTTGGAGCTTGTCAGCTGTTTTGTGAATCTTACAAGACAGTCAAAAACCTTTAATTCAGCCTTCATGAGGCTTAATAATATTGGCATGAGACATTGTTCTTGTTTTTGTAAACCTCATTTAAAGCCATATACAGTGGGGCAAAAAAGTATTCAGTCAGTCACCAATTGTGCAAGTTCTCCCACTTAAAAAGATGAGAGGCCTGTAATTTTCATCATAGGTATACCTCAACTATGAGAGACAAAATGAGGGAAAAAAATCTAGAAAATCATATTGTCTGTCTGATTTTTAAAGAATTTATTTGCAAATTATGGTGGAAAATAAGTATTTGGTCAATAACAAAAGTTCATCTCAATACTTTGTTATATACCCTTTGTTGACAGTGGTCAAATGTTTTCTGTCAGTATTTACGGTTTTCACACACTGTTGCTGGTATTTTGGCCCATTCCTCCATGCAGATCTCCTCTAGAGCAGTGATGTTTTGGGGCTGTTGCTGGGCAACACGGACTTTCAACTCCCTCCAAAGATTTTCTCTGGGGTTGAGATCTGGAGACTGGCTAGGCCGCTCCAGGACCTTGAAATGCTTCTTACGAAGCCACTCCTTCGTTGCCCGGGCAGAGTTTGGAGTGTGACTGTTTGAGGTTGTGGACAGGTGTCTTTTATACTGATAACGAGTTCAAACAGGTGCCATTAATACAGGTAACGAGTGGAGGACAGAGGAGCTGCTTAAAGAAGTTACAGGTCTGTGAGAGCCAGAAATCTTGCTTGTTTGTAGGTGACCAAATACTTATTTTACCAAGGAATTTACCAATTAATTCATTAAAAATCCTACAGTGTGATTTCCTGGATTCTTTCCCCCCATTCTGTCTCTCATATTTGAAGTGTGCCTATGATGAAAATTGCAGGCCTCTCTCATCTTTTTAAGTGGGAGAACTTGCACAATTGGTGGCTGACTAAATACTTTTTTGCCCCACTGTATTGATTGTGTAAAAAAAAAAGTAAATGTGGTATTTTTCTACAGGTATACAGGAGCATGCAGTGTGAAGAATACGTCGATGCCAAAAGAGAGACGCATGCGAATTGGATGAGGTGAGCAGTACACTAGCTGTTGGGTCGTTTTAGTGATTTGATTTTACAGCTCCTCATTTGTTGGAAGAACTTTATCTTCATGTCATTGATGTCTCCACCATGCTTTCTCCAAGTCTGTAACTCTGATCTGATTTTTTACCTTTTTCTGAAACGTTGCCTCACTCTTTTAGGTATGTCAATTGTGCCCGTAATGAAGAAGAACAGAATCTTGTGGCATTTGAGTATCAAGGGGGAATTCTGTATCGTTGCTGTCGATCCATTAACCCAGGACAGGAGCTCTTGGTGTGGTATGAAGAGGAGTACACCAAAGAACTCCGTCCTGTACCTACAGGAACAACCACACAGCAAGGTGTTACTTTTGTCTAAGAGGTTATAGAGGTTATTTTCTGCATCATTTTCGTGACGTTTCTGAGCCTGCCAGTGTTTCTGGAATGAAAGCTGTTGTACAATGCAGTCTGCAATAACTAGAGCATTCCCCAGAGAACTCATTTTGGCCTGTTCCAACAACCAGATAGGTCTTCTTGATCATATGACCGTGACCAATCAGAGAGGGTGAAGTCTATCAGCTTCCTTTGAGATACGTGAAGTCCGCCCACTGCATATCTTGCTATTGCAAAGCTGACTACAGTGGTGCTTGAAAGTTTGTGAACCCTTTAGAATTTTCTATATTTCTGCATAAATATGACCTAAAACATCATCAGATTTTCACCCAAGTCCTAAAAGTAGATAAAGAGAACCCAGTTAAACAAATGAGACAAAAATATTATACTTGGTCATTTTTTGAGGAAAATGATCCAATATTACATATCTGTAAGTGGCAAAAATATGTGAACCTTTGCTTTCAGTATCTGGTGTGACCCCCTTGTGCAGCAATAACTGCAACTAAACATTTCCGGTAACTGTTGATTAGTCCTTCACACCGGCTTGGAGGAATTTTAGCCCATTCCTCCATACAGAACAGCTTCAACTCTGGGATGTTGGTGGGTTTCCTCACATGAACTGCTCGCTTCAGGTCCTTCCACAACATTCTGATTGGATTAAGGTCAGGACTTTGACTTGGCCATTCCAAAACATTATTCTTCTTTAACCATTTTTTGGTAGAACAACTTGTGTGCTTAGGGTCGTTGTCTTGCTGCATGACCCACCTTCTCTTGAGATTCAGTTCATGGACAGATGTCCTGACATTTTCCTGTAGAATTCACTGGTATAATTCAGAATTCATTGTTCCATCAATGATGGCAAGCTGTCCTGGCCCAGATGCAGCAAAACAGGCCCAAACCATGATAGTACCACCACCATGTTTCACAGGTGGGATAAGGTTCTTATGCTGGAATGCAGTGTTTTCCTTTCTCTAAACATAACGCTTCTCGTTTAAACCAAAAAGTTCTATTTTGGTCTCATCCATCCACAACATTTTTCCAATAGCTTTCTGGCTTGTCCACATGATCTTTAGCAAACTGCAGACAAGCAGCAATGTTCTTTTTGGAGAGCAGTGGCTTTCTCCTTGCAGCCCTACCATGCACACCATTGTTGTTCAGTGTTCTCCTGATGGTGGACTCATGAACAGTAACATTAGCCGATGTGAGAGAGGCCTTCAGTTGCTTAGAAGTTACTCTGGGGTCCTTTGTGACTTTGCTGACTATTACACGCCTTGCTCTTGGAGTGACCTCTGTTGGTTGACCACTCCTGAGGAGGGTAACAATGGTCTTGAATTTCCACAGATGAAAAGAAAGTTGTCCAAGCAAATAAGAAAACTGCGTATAGCGCTTAAAAGCAAATATTTTACTGAAAAGGCACAAAAGATCAATGTAGCCAGCAAGCAAAGAAATATGGAGGAAGAATTTCGCATGTCAGACATACTCTTCGTTGCCTAGGAAGAACATACAAGTCATTCACCAACAAAAGCTTGAGAAACATTTCTCTCAACATTTGGGTCAGCGTCCATTCCAACTCCAACCTGAGCTAATTAAACCAGAAGAATTCCCATATATATTACCACCAGAGGATACACAGCCTATTAATGAGGACCCACCTGAAGAGGCCAAAATTGGGCAGTGTCTCAAGAGATTTAACAATGGAAAGGGCCGGGGGACAGATGGCATCTATGCAGAACAGCTAAAGTATTCCCAATCTGCAACTCTCCTTGAGTACCTGGTCATCCTAATCAACATAATATGGTCGTACCTCAAGCTTCCCAGTGAATGGCTGATATCAATAACATATTTACACAAAAAGAGTTCCAAGTGTCTGGCTGAAAACTATCGTGGTATTTCTATCATTGCCACAATGTCAAAGATCTTAGCAAGTATGATCGTTGAAAGGATAAGACCTGTGTACGAGACCATCCTTATGGAGACGCAATTTGGGTTTAGAAAAAAATCGATCAACATCGATGCCATATACTGGAGAAAGAGAAAAATCCATTGTTTATCTGTTTCATCGACCTCAAGGCTGCTTATGACCTGGGTTCCTCGCGAAGCGCTATTTCAAGTGTTGGACATCCGTCTCCGGTGCCCTAAAGTGGTATTAATCCTGAGGACGTTGTATTTTGGCACTAAAGCTTGCATCAAGGGAGCCAGGCAGTACTTTGGTACATTTGTTGGTTGCTGTCAAGGTGCCATTGAAAGTCCACCAATATTTAACATCTACATGGACTTTGTAATGCGCTGTGCAAAGCACAAAATTCTGAAGCAATGCCCCGATACAGGAGTTCTGGTGGAGTTCCACATCCTTATTGAAGTGTCACCTCGTGAATATCGAAGACGGGCACCAACATCTGGAAGGAGAAGAGTGACAGAATTACTCTATGCTGATGATGTGGCGGTCTTTACAAAAAGTATTGAGGAGTTAGACCAGGTCCTATCCATCTATGACAATACCTTCTCGAGATTTGGGTTGCAGATGTCCTATACCAAAACCGAGACAATGGCATTTAATGTCGACGAAGTTGTGAAAGACAAGAAGAGACTAGTGTCTGTGAATGGGGTAAACATGAAGAATGTCCGGAGTTTTCGGTACCTGGGACATGTAATCACTAATACAAACAAGTCGGCAACTGCATTACATGCAAATGTCTTCTGCATGTAAAAAGTGGGATGAGCTAAAGAACTGTTTAATGGACAAAGAAATCCATTTATCAACTCGCATGAAGATCCTCACTTCCTGTGTCAGGTCCCGGCTATTGTATGGTATCCAGCCATCTTTTCTGTCCACTTCAGAATTACAAAAGGGCGAGAGACTATGGAATGTTTTTTTTTTATTTTTTATTTTTATTTATTTATTTTTTAAGGAAGATGGTATCAGGGGGCTATGCAAGGAAAAATGTCCCTCCACGTAGCAAATGGAAAAAAGGCGTCAACCCGGCTACCTTAGTTGAAGGACAGCTAGATTGGTCGTACAAAATCTCAAATGAGCGACGACGTGAAATAACTAAGTCAAACTCTATCCAAGACTACTGTCAGGTACAACATCTTAAATATATGGCCCACGTATGTCGTATGGAAAATGACGCCCTCCAAAAACAAGTACTTTTCGACAAAAGGACGACCTCCAGGACTTGGAAACGAGTTGAGGAACTTCAAGTAGATCAGATGCAGGCCCGCACGTCTATGATAGACAAAGTTAAGTTCAGTCATCTGCTCCAAGGACGTTTCCCGGAACAGATGTGCCCTAAGGCCAAGAAGTGGCCAAATGGGAAACGATGATGATGATGACGACGACTGTGGATTGGTGGAGTCCAAACTCTTTAGAGATGGTTTTGTAACCTTTTCCAGCCTGATGAGCATCAACAACGCTTTTTCTGAGGTCCTCAGAAATCTCCTTTGTTCATGCCATGATACACGTCCACAAACATGTGTTGTGAAGATCAGACTTTGATAGATCCCTGTTTTTTTTTAAATAAAACAGGGTGCCCACTCACACCTGATTGTCATCCCATTGATTGAAAACACCTGACTCTAATTTCACCTTCAAATTAACTGCTAATCCTAGAGGTTCACATACTTTTGCCACTCGGATACAGTGGGGCAAAAAAGTATTTAGTCAGTCACCAATTGTGCAAGTTCTCCCACTTAAAAAGATGAGAGGCCTGTAATTTTCATCATAGGTACACTTCAACTATGAGAGACAGAATGGGGGGAAAGAATCCAGGAAATCACATTGTCTGATTTTTAAAGAATTTATTTGCAAATTATGGTGGAAAATAAGTATTTGGTCAATAACAAAAGTTCATCTCAATACTTTGTTATATACCCTTTGTTGGCAATGACAGAGGTCAAACATTTTCTGTAAGTCTTCACAAGGTTTTCACACACTGTTGCTGGTATTTTGGCCCATTCCTCCATGCAGATCTCCTCTAGAGCAGTGATGTTTTGGGGCTGTCGCTGGGCAACACGGACTTTCAACTCCCTCCAAAGATTTTCTATGGGGTTGAGATCTGGAGACTGGCTAGGCCACTCCAGAACCTTGAAATGCTTCTTACGAAGCCACTCCTTCATTGCCCGGGCGGTGTGTTTGGGATCATTGTCACGCTGAAAGACCCAGCCATGTTTCATCTTCAATGCCCTTGCTGATGGAAGGAGGTTTTCACTCAAAATCTCACGATGCATGGCCCCATTCATTCTTTCCTTTACACGGATCAGTCATCCTGGTCCCTTTGCAGACAAACAGCCCCAAAGCATGATGTTTACACCCCCATGCTTCACAGTAGGTATGGTGTTCTTTGGATGCAACTCAGCATTCTTTCTCCTCCAAACACGACAAGTTGAGTTTTGACCAAAAAGTTCTATTTTGGTTTCATCTGACCATATGACATTCTCCCAATCCTCTTCTGGATCATCCAAATGCTCTCTAGCAAACTTCAGACGGGCCTGGACATGTACTGGCTTAAGCAGGGGGACACATCTGGCACTGCAGGATTTGAGTCCCTGGCGGCGTAGTGTGTTACTGATGGTAGCCTTTGTTACTTTGGTCCCAGCTCTCTGCAGGTCATTCACAAGGTTCCCCTGTGTAGTTCTGGGATTTTTGCTCACCGTTCTTGTGATAATTTTGACCCCACGGGGTGAGATCTTGCGTGGAGCCCCAGATCGAGGGAGATTATCAGTGGTCTTGTATGTCTTCCATTTTCTAATAATTGCTCCCACAGTTGATTTCTTCACACCAAGCTGCTTACCTATTGCAGATTCAGTCTTCCCAGCCTGGTGCAGGTCTACAATTTTGTTTCTGGTGTCCTTTGACAGCTCTTTGGTCTTTGCCATAGTGGAGTTTGGAGTGTGACTGTTTGAGGTTGTGGACAGGTGTCTTTTATACTGATAACGGGTTCAAACAGGTGCCATTAATACAGGTAACTAGTAGAGGACAGAGGAGCCTCTTAAAGAAGTTGTTACAGGTCTGTGAGAGCCAGAAATCTTGCTTGTTTGTAGGTGACCAAATACTTATTTTACCGAGGAATTTTTCAATTAATTCATTAAAAGTCCTACAATGTGATTTCCTGGATTCTTTCCCCCCATTTTGTCTCTCATAGTTGAAGTGTACCTATGATGAAAATTACAGGCCTCTCTCATCTTTTTAAGTGGGAGAACTTTCACAATTGGTGGCTGACTAAATACTTTTTTGCCCCACTGTATGTAATATTGGATCACTTTCCTCAATAAATAAATTACCAAGTATAATATTGTCTCATTTGTTTAACTGGGTTCTCTTTATCTACTTTTAGAACTTGTGTGAAAATCTGATGTTTTAGGTCATATATATGCAGAAATATAGAAAATTCTAAAAGGTTCACAAACTTTCAAGCACCACTGTATATAGTAAACCACAAGATATTGTTGTAGTTTTATTCATCATGCCCAGTTTAACCAGAAGTAGCGTAAAATGCATGCCCTGTGGATCCCGAGTGGCACAGCAGAAAAGTGTTGTCCCTGTCATCCTCCCCATCATCCAGATATTGCCACTTTCAAATCCTGATGATGCCACAATCATCTGTGGTTGGGAGCTCAAGAGAGCAAAATTGTCTGGGCTCTCTGGGAGGGAGAGATGGCATGCTCTCTCTTCTCTGCCCTGTCAGTTACACTGGCCAGTCATGGGTGTGTGAGAGCACATTTAATAGGAAGTAAGTGGATTGGGCTTTCGTCCGAGTGTGCTTTGCAGCCCCCTGACATTGTATGAGTAAAACGTGATCAACTGGTGTTTCTTGTCTTGGAGGAAGCACATGATAGCCCTCCCTGGTTGGTAGCTGTTATGTGATACTGGAGAGGAGTCTGATGGGTGGGAATTGGCCATGGCTAAATTGGGGAGAAATTGGGGGGGGGGATGCCCTGTCACAGCAAACACATATAATATAGGATAATGTTAGACCTCCCCATATTACAGAAACACTGGGGGGGGCGGCATTATAATACCTTCAGTGCAATATAACCAGCTGGCTGGAAAGAAGTTAGTTGAAAACGCACATGCAATGTGTCTGAACCAAGCGAAGTTGTTAATTGGATAATGCAGATGTCAGTCAAACCCATCAACCATTATAAAAATCAATTGCAACACATTTGCTTTATTTCAGAAGCATGGGTAATGGTTATATTATCAAGCAATTTAACAAGCAATAACAATTTTAGTATTTTTATGGAATTCAATAATTCCACAAGAGTCATACCATGGAGAACTTATCTTCTTATTTATGTTAAATTTTAGCTCCTTAAAGTGCATATCACGGGTAAATTCAGGAGCAAGATCAATGTAATTCTCCTATTTTATATTAAACTTTGGTCAAATATCTATAACATTCTGCATTCTCTGAATTTTTTTTTACCTTGCGCAATACCAGAAAAATTCAGTTGAAATCAAGCCGTTTGAGGCGAATTGGTCCGCCTCTGAAAAACTTGGCATTTGAATTTCCCGGCAAACACTGATTTCCGTGACGTCGCGTGCGAGACGCCTCCCTCTGAATCCTACGTCAGCGCTGGTTTGTTTATGAGAAAACGACCTGGTGGTTTTCTGCAAATTTCAACGTTATCACGTAATTATTAAAATGGTTAACAGATGTATCGTAGGAGGGTGTAGCAACACCAATCATGATGGGATTAGTACTCCATCGTTTCCCAAAAGATCGGACAATGAGAGAGAAATGGGAGCGCTTGGCCTACACAGGCTGTGCACTGAAACCGTGCAAGCTCTCGCAGCCTGCTGACGCTTCCGCAGGTGACGTCACGGATCTGGCTCCAGACTCCCTTGGGATTTTTCCAGACGCATTTTATTTTATTTTTTTCTGCTGTCGACAGATGGCCTTGGGCAAAATTGCCCTTCTGGATGAGTGTGTAAAGGGACATACTTTTCATATATTAAAAAAATAAATAAATTGGTCCAGGATATGCAGTTTAAACTCTTGCAGCTGAAGAACTTCAACATGTTAAGGAACAAATAGCGTCTGATGAGTTAACGAACAATTAAACACATGGAGGTTTTATTACTACAAATCACACCGTGGCGTTCTTCAAATACTGCAGTAAGGAAATTCCTATTGCTGCAGACCTACTTGAATGCCATCTGAACCGAGGCAGTGTGTCCCTTTTTTTTGTTATACGCCTACATTTAAATTAAATGACTGTTATGTGTCTCAATTTATGGATGTTGGCTTGCTTTCATCAATTACATTAATATGAATCATGGGGCTTCACAAAATCCCACAAAACTTAATTTCATGAACTTAGTGTTGTAGGTACACAGTCCGTCTAAGAACTACAATAGCCCGTCTCTTTAAGAAACTACATTTCCCATCAGCCCACTTCCGCGTTGACCTGCGTCACGCCGGGGTGGGATCACCAACGTCACGTCCTCCATGAATGCATAAGTAACAGAACAACGCTCCGTCTTCCTCTTTTGGCGCCATGATCTCAACACGGACACAGGGAGAATCGCTCGCTCCACCGGGCAAACCAGATAAGACGTCTTTTTTTTCTTTCTTTCTTGCAAGATCCACGAGTTAGCGTGATTTCTTTGTTTACCACTGGCCACGGTAGACTCTAAGATCGCACGATTTTAAACTCGGTGAGTTACAATTGGTTTCATTCATTAAGTACGTACGACTGCAGCTCAAAGCAGTTAATTTATAATTAGGAGCGACCAGAATTCCTCCTGATTGAAGCACTGTGCACATTGTTTAATCAGAGACTTTCTTTTCATCACGAGCGACCACGAGCCGGACCAGGAAGTTCTCTGCACTTTCCACAGAAGCAACTCGCGTGCTTCACAATGGCGAAACTCCAAAAGTCTCGGAACATCTCTTCATAATCTCGTGTAGAAGCGAGATACTAAGTAAGACTTGGCATTTGGGCAAAACCTAGTCTTAGGAATTAGCTTTTATTGAAATAGTGTGAATTTGAACTCAGGAATGTTTTGTCACACTGTAGACATGTAGCGTGTTGAATTGTTTGTTTTATCTCTCAATTGTTTAATAGATCGTCTGTGCATGCTCCTCTCTATCCCTGACTAACACTTTAATTTCCTTATCACACATTTTGACCTTATCAAGGTTTCAGTGGACTCAGTACTGTTATAAGCTAGTGAAATTAGCCTATGGTTAATTTCTTTTGGCTCATTAGCATCCAAAGCTAATCCTTTTGTTTCATTAGCCTCCAGGGCTAATTGTATTGTCTCAAGGGAACACTAGGCCTTAACACGTGGTGGTCCTCCCCCACACTCGCCAACACACCTTAGCTAGCCACACGGCTAATTCTTTTGTCTACTTAGCAACACAAAGATGATCTAGACCTCACTACGTGGTCAACCACACCTCAGTTAGCATCCCACGCTAGCTTCTTTCTTTTGCTAGGCTATAGGCCTAACCACATGGTCAACTCCTCCCCCACAAACACACGTGGAGTTAGCTACCAGAGCTAATCCTTTTTTTTTTTTTTTTGTAGGCCACACACGCGGCCTTTCTCACACACAAGCACACATTAGTGACACGTGGTCAACTCCCCCATGTGGCCACCACTCTCAAACACACCTTGGCTAGCTTTCCTTTGTCTTAGCTTAGCTACACAAGGCCTCACACCTTAGTTAGCAACAGAGCTAATCCTTTGTTCTACTTAGATAACATCCCTTTGTCTTAGCGAGCAACCAAGCTAGGCCTTCTCTCTCTCTCACTCACTCTCTCTCACACACACACCATATCATATTTGTATATAATGATTCCATCTGCTATTATCCATTTTTATCTTTGTTATAATAAATTCCATTATTATTGAAACTGTGTGTATTTGTGTTCCAATATTTCCGAAGTTGCCCAATCTCACAAATAATTAAAAAAGGTGCATATAAGTTATGTAATATAGTAAGTGATCATAATAATTTGGAATATACCGTAATTTATTATTAAGCACCAAAATTAATGGTATTAATTAATGAGACTGATTCCATGAGTGATTTAATGACAATGAGACTGATTCAATTTAAACGATTCAAATGAGACGGAGTCAATTTAATTATTAACCTTCAAATTTAATGAGATTGATCACTTAATAATTACCAAATGTACCTACAGTGTGTAATTGAAATTTATAAGTGTTTTAAACTTGACAACCTAATCCATATATAAAATTCAGATAGAAACTACAGATTTGCTTGTGTAAATGCTACTAGAAACTATTTGCAAATAAATCTATCCATATCCAGTTTGATAAATAAGGCCCATTTTTGGATCTTTTAGAACCTTGAATGTGAGGGCTGAGTTTCCTTCTCAATCCTGGATGAGATGTAAATAAGGCTAGGCTTGCCATTACCTAGACTTGACATGATGTCCAACAGGAACCAACAACTCCCCTTTGGTCGCTCAGACCCACGGGGCTATGGCCAATGCTGTGCATAGCTGCTGTTCCAGGACCTTATTGAATCTCCCAGTATTCCAAGCTAGAGGCTGCTATGTCTTAGTCTGCAACCTTTTGTTTTTGTCTCAGTCTTAATTCATGTAGAATCTTGATTAAGTTTCAGTAAAAGCACTCCTTACATTGGGTTAGTGTTATATTTTATAATCTTGTTGCATTTCATGTTCAATTTGTTATTTTTGTCCTTTCATTTCTCCAGAAGTAAAGAACACTCTGCTGCAAGTCTTTTCATGCTCCACATGCCCTCGTTCCGATGCATCTCCAATTTACCTCGACAAGCACATCCAGAGATGCCACTATGAAGAGTACGTGAGACTGCAAGAATCAGGAGAGATTAAATATAAGCTTCAGATCCCCTCCAAATGCTCCAGTCGTCAACCAACATCAACTGATCTTATCCATTCTGGTACTTCCCATAATGATGTACAGAAGGAAATTCACCACTGCTCAGATTGTGGAAAGAGTTTTAGTTATCAGAATGCACTCAAAACACACCAGCACATTCACACAGGAGAGAAGCCGTTTCACTGCTCACAGTGTGGGAAGAGTTTTACTAGTCCGAGTGCTCTCCAAAAACACCAGCGCATTCACACAGGAGAGAAGCCGTATCACTGCTCACAGTGTGGGAAGAGTTTTACTAGTCCGAGTGCTCTCCAAACACACCAGCGCATTCACACAGGAGAGAAGCCGTATCACTGCTCACAGTGTGGGAAGAGTTTTACTCGTCAGAGTCATCTCCAACGACACCAGCGCATTCACACAGGAGAGAAGCCGTTTCACTGCTCACAGTGTGGGAAGAGTTTTACTAGTCAGAGTCATCTCCAAACACACCAGCGCATTCACACAGGAGAGAAGCCGTTTCACTGCTCACAGTGTGGGAAGAGTTTTACTAGTCAGAGTCATCTCCAATATCATCAGCGCATTCACACAGGAGAGAAGCCGTTTCACTGCTCACAGTGTGGGAAGAGTTTTACTAGTCAGAGTAATCTCCAAACACACCAGCGCATTCACACAGGAGAGAAGCCGTTTCACTGCTCACAGTGTGGGAAGAGTTTTACTAGTCAGAATGCTCTCCAAAAACACCAGCGCATTCACACAGGAGAGAAGCCGTTTCACTGCTCACAGTGTGGGAAGAGTTTTACTCGTCAGAGTGCTCTCCAACAACACCAGCGCATTCACACAGGAGAGAAGCCGTATTATTGCTCACAGTGTGGGAAGAGTTTTACTAGTCAGAGTCATCTCCAATATCATCAGCACATTCACACAGGAGAGAAGCCGTATCACTGCTCACAGTGTGGGAAGAGTTTTACTAGTCAGAGTAATCTCCAAAAACACCAGCGCATTCACACAGGAGAGAAGCCGTTTCACTGCTCACAGTGTGGGAAGAGTTTTACTAGTCAGAGTCATCTCCAACGACACCAGCGCATTCACACAGAAGAGAAGCCGTATCACTGCTCACAGTGTGGGAAGAGTTTTACTCGTCAGAGTCATCTCCAACAACACCAGCGCATTCACACAGGAGAGAAGCCGTATCACTGCTCACAGTGTGGGAAGAGTTTTACTAGTCAGAGTGCTCTCCAAAAACACCAGCGCAATCACACAGGAGAGAAGCCGTATCACTGCTTACAGTGTGGGAAGAGTTTTACTAGTCAGCGTGATCTCCAAACACACCAGCGCATTCACACAGGAGAGAAGCCGTTTCACTGCTCACAGTGTGGGAGGAGTTTTACTG
Source organism: Neoarius graeffei (assembly GCF_027579695.1). NCBI lineage: Eukaryota > Metazoa > Chordata > Actinopteri > Siluriformes > Ariidae > Neoarius > Neoarius graeffei. Next base: position 130,343,620 of record NC_083569.1, read on the forward strand.
AACGGGGTTCTCTCCGCCGACACCAGCGGATTCACACAGGAGAGAAGCCATATCACTGCTCACAGTGTGGGAAGAGTTTTACTTATCAGAGTGCTCTCCGACGACACCAGCGCATTCACACAGGAGAGAAGCCGCGTCACTGCTCAGTGTGGGAAGAGTTATACTCATCAGAGTGATCTCCAACGCATTCACACAGGATAGAGGCCGTATCACTGCTCAGTGTGGGAAGATGTTTGACAATCAGATAAACAAGCATCACCACAACCTCCTGAGACTGGCAATAGGCAATCACCAACAACAGCAGTGGATGTAACCCCAAGCCCCTCTGTATCTCCTTCACCCCCCAGACTGCGTTTTCCTGAGAAAATGGAGAGACTATTGTCTTTAAGCCGAGTGTCTTTGGCAAGCCCAAGAGGACACTCAAATCAAGTACCGTACACAGAGCTGTCTCATGGTCAGGCCTTGTGTACCCCAAAATCTCTAATGATATATCTAACTGCCACAGCACCCAAGAAACAGAGGGCACCACCTCCCCCTGTGATTACAGATAAGACTCAAGGACCATGTGCACAGCTACAGTTCACCAGCAGCAGTGAAGACCTTCATGCTGGAACGAACTGATATAATCTGGTTCCAGATGGTAGTTTTGAAAATAAGCTGGGACCCACGACGTACTTTTTCTATTCCTGTGCTAACAAGGAGGAGAGGTGTTCTTATTCATCCTATCAATGGGGTAAACTCGTCAAATCTCCTTCCAGTTCCAAAACAACCACAGAACGCTTCTGTGGAAATTATCCCCACATTCACTCTAAAACTAGCTCTTCAGAATGTAAGATCACTTAATAAGCCTTTTTTTTTAATTAATAACTTCATCGGTACACACAAACTGGATTTTATGCTTCTTACTGAAACTTGGCTTGAACAATCAAGTAGCTCTATTACTCTTATTGAAGCAACTCCCCCACTCTTTGATTTCATGAGTGTTGGAAGAGCCAATAAACAGGGAGGAGGAATAGCAAATATATACAAGGCATGTTTTCAGTACAAACAGACAACTCTTGGTGACTTTACATCTTTTGAATACCTAAGTGCAATCCTAAAATGTTCTTCTAACATATTAGTGTTGACTATTTACAGACCACCAAGACTTTCTGCACCACTGTTCCTAGAGGAGTTTGGGGAACTGTTGTCAAATATTTGTTTAGAGTTTGACAATCTTATTATTTCTGGGGATTTTAATTTCCATGTTGATAATCCAGATTAACACGTATGCAAATTAATTTCTTACACTGATTGATGCCTTCAACCTAATACAACATGTACAAGGGCCAACACACTCCCATGGCCACACCCTCGACCTTGTCATCACTAAGGGTCTTAATGTATCTACTAGTGTCATGGATCTGGGTATATCTGATCATTTCTGTGTTTTCTTTGATGTTTCCATTTCCCCTCACTTTCAAAACAAGTCTGTGACTGTAAAAAAGAGGGTAATTACCAATGGCACAGCAGCTCTTTTTGAGCAGGCACTCTCAGAACTCCCATGTCAATCTTCAGATTGTGCAGATGATCTAATGGAAATTTTTAATTCAAGAATGAATCATATTATGAATGCTATTGCTCCTTTTAAAACCAAAAGAGTCATAGACAAAGGAAAAGCACCCTGGAAACTAAATCCAACAGTTAAAATGTTAGAGGGAATGTAGAAAGTCTGAAAGAAAATGGCGTGAATCTAAACTCCAGATTCATTATCAAATCTACAAAGGGATGTTATGTAAATACAACTTAGAAATTTCTAAAGCAAGACAGTTTTTTTTTTTTTTTGCTGACATTATTAATAGGAATATCAACAATGCCCGTGTGCTATTTTGTACAGGTGAAAAGCTAACAAACCCATCAAAACAAATGCCTTCTGAATTTCTCTGTTAATACATGCAACGACTTTGCATCTTTTTTCAAAGGAAAGATTGATAAAATACGTATGAATATAGGGGGCGGCACGGTGGTGTAGTGGTTAGCGCTGTCGCCTCACAGCAAGAAGGTCCTGGGTTCGAGCCCCGGGGCCGGCGAGGGCCTTTCTGTGTGGAGTTTGCATGTTCTCCCCGTGTCTGCGTGGGTTTCCTCCGGGTGCTCCGGTTTCCCCCACAGTCCAAAGACATGCAGGTTAGGTTAACTGGTGACTCTAAATTGACCGTAGGTGTGAATGTGAATGGTTGTCTGTGTCAGCCCTGTGATGACCTGGCGACTTGTCCAGGGTGTACCCCGCCTCTCGCCCGTAGTCAGCTGGGATAGGCTCCAGCTTGCCTGCGACCCTGTAGAAGGATAAAGCGGCTAGAGATAATGAGATGTATGAATATAGCCACACAGGTGCAAACACTTCAAAATCTGTAACCATTGGATAACGAGTGAGGGGGTCGTAATACAATGTCAACATTTAGTTTAATTGATGTTGAGACTCTGAGAAAAACAGTACAAAGTCTCTCGATTACATTCATTATGTCTTATATTAAATGTAGTTAGTTTTTTTTTCTTTATCAGACATCTAGATGTCTGATAAAGAAAAAAAAAAAACTAAGTACAAAGTCTCAGCTCCTCCACATCTGAACTGGACATTTTTACCTACAGTCTTTTTCAAATCTGTTCTTCACCTAATATCAGACGAGGTACTTCAGATTATCAACACCACGTTACGAACTGGCATGTTTCCCTCATCTCTGAAAAAAGCGGTTGTAAAACCCCGACTGAAAAAGAATAACCTGGATGTCTCAGTACTCAACAACTACAGGCCCATATCCAATTTGCCATTCGTTGGTAAAATAATTGAAAAAATTGTTTTTAATCAATTAACTGCCTTCCTGACATTTAAACGGATGTTTTGATAAGTTTCAGTCAGGTTTTCATGCCAATCATAGCACTGAAACAGCTCTTACTAAAGTCATGAATGACCTACGTCTTAATTCTGATGCTGGTAAAACATCAGTCTTGGTGCTTTTAGACTTAAGTGCTGCATTTGACACGGTAGATCATTCCATACTGTTACATACTGGAGCATTGGGTTGGATTTACTGGTATAGTAATCTCGTCTCGTCGTCTTCCGCTTTATCCGGGACCGGGTCGCGGAGGCAGCAGTCTAAGCATGGAAGCCCAAACTTCCCTTTCCCCAGACACCTCGGCCAGCTCCTCGGGAAGAACACCGAGGCGTTCCCAGGCCAGCCGAGAGACATAGTCCCTCCAGCATGTCCTGGGTCTTCCCTGGGGCCTCCTCCCGGGGGGACATGCCTGGAACACCTCCCCAGGGAGGCGTCCAGGAGGCATCCGAAAAAGATGCCCGAGCCACCTCAGCTGATTCCTCTCGATGTGGAGCAGCAGCGGCTCTACTCCGAGCTCCTCCCGAGTGACTGTGCTTCTCACCCTATCTCTAAGGGAGCGCCCAGCCACCCTGCGAAGGAAACTCATTTCGGCCACTTGTATCCGCGATCTTGTCCTTTTGGTCATTACCCAAAGCTCATGACGATAGGTGAGAGTCGGAATGTAGATCTACCGGTAAATTGAGAGCTTCGCCTTTTGGCTCAGCTCCTTCACCACGACGGACCGGTAAAGCGACCGCATCACTGTGGAGGCTGCACCAATCCGCCTGTTGATCTCACGCTCCATCCTTCCCTCACTCGTGAACAAGATCCTGAGATACTTAAACTCCTCCACTTGAGGCAGAAGTTCTCCACCAACCTGGAGAGGGCAAGCCACCCTTTTCCGGTCGAGAACCATGGCCTCGGACTTGGAGGTGCTGATTCTCATCCCAGCCGCTTCACACTCGACTGCAAACCGCCCCAGTGCATGCTGAAGGTCCTGGTTTGAAGAAGCCAACAGGACAACATCATCCGCAAAAAGCAGAGATGAAATCCTGTGGTTCCCAAACAGGATTCCTTCTGGCCCCTGGCTGCGCCTAGAAATTCTGTCCATAAAAATTATGAACAGAACCGGTGACAAAGGGCAGCCCTGCCAGAGTCCAACATGCACTGGGAACAGGTCTGACTTACTGCCGGCAATGCGAACCAGACTCCTGCTCCGTTCGTACAGGGACCGGACAGCCCTTAGCAAAGAGCCCCGAACCCCATACTCCCGAAGCACCCCCCACAGAATACCACGGGGGACACGGTCGAATGCCTTCTCCAGATCCACAAAGCACATGTGGACTGGTTGGGCAAACTCCCATGAACCCTCGAGCACCCTATGAAGGGTATAGAGCTGGTCCAGTGTTCCACGACCAGGACGAAAACCGCATTGTTCCTCCTGTATCCGAGGTTCGACTATTGGTCGAATTCTCCTCTCCAGTACCCTGGAGTAAACTTTCCCTGGGAGGCTGAGAAGTGTGATTCCCCTATAATTGGAGCACACTCTCCGGTCCCCTTTCTTAAAAAGAGGGACCACCACCCCAGTCTGCCACTCCAGAGGCACTGTCCCTGACCGCCACGCGATGTTGCAGAGGCGTGTCAACCAAGACAGCCCCACAACATCCAGAGACTTGAGATACTCAGGGCGGATCTCATCCACCCCCGGTGCCTTGCCACCGAGGAGCTTGCAAACCACCTCAGTGACTTCGGCTTGAGTAATGGACGAGTCCACCTCTGAGTCATCAGCCTCAGTCTCCTCAGTGGAAGACATGACGGTGGGATTGAGGAGATCCTCAAAGTATTCCTTCCACCGCCCGACAATGTCCCCAGTCGAGGTCAACAGCTCCCCACCCTCACTGTAAACAGTGTTGGCAGAGTACTGCTTCCCCCTCCTGAGGCGCCGGACGGTTTGCCAGAATTTCTTCGAGGGTGACTGATAGTCCTTCTCCATGGCCTCCCCGAACTCCTCCCAGTTCCGAGTTTTTGCCTCCGCAACTGCCCGAGCTGCAGCACGCCTGGCCTGCCGATACCCGTCAGCTGCCTCGGGAGTCCTGGAGGTTAACATGGCCCGATAGGACTCCTTCAGCTTGACGGCATCCCTTACTTCTGGTGTCCACCACCGGGTTCGGGGATTGCCACCACGACAGGCACCGGAGACCTTGCGGCCACATCTCCGAACAGCCGCGTCCACAATGGAGGTAGAGAACATGGTCCACTCAGACTCAATGTCCCTCGCCTCCCTCCCTCGGAAGCTGGGAAAAGCTCTCCCAGAGGTGGGAGTTAAAGACCTCCCCAACAGAGTGCTCGGCCAGACGTTCCCAGCAGACCCTCACCATACGTTTGGGCCTGCCAGGTCTGTCCAGCTTCCTCCTCCGCCAGCGGATCCAACTCGCCACCAGGTGGTGATCAGTTGACAGCTCAGCCCCTCTCTTCACCTGAGTGTCCAAGACATAGGGCCGGAGATCAGATGAAACGACTACAAAGTCTATCGTTGACCTCCGACCTAAGGTGTTCTGGTGCCACGTGCACTTATGGACACCCCTATGCTCAAACATGGTGTTCGTTATGGACAAACCGTGACTAGCACAGAAGTCCAATAACAAAACACCACTCGGGTTCAGATCGGGGAGGCCGTTCCTCCCAACCACGCCCGTCCAGGTGTCACTGTCATCTCCCACGTGAGCATTGAAGTCCCCCAGTAACACAATGGAGTCCCCAGTCTGAGCACTCCTCAGTACCTCTCCCAGGGACTCCAAGAAGGCCGGATACTCTATACTGCTATTTGGGCCGTAGGCACAAACAACAGCAAGAGCCCTCTCCCCAATCCGAAGGCGCAGAGAGGCGACCCTCTCGTTCACTGGGGTAAAATCCAACACATGGCGGCTGAGCTGGGGAGCTATAAGCAAGCCCACACCAGCCCGCCGCCGCTCACCACGGGCAACTCCAGAGAAGTGGAGAGTCCAGCCCCTCTCGAGGAGCTGGGTTCCAGAGCCCAAGCTGTGCGTGGAGGTGAGCCCGACTATCTCTAGCCGGTACCTCTCAACCTCCCGCACAAGCTCAGGCTCTTTCCCCCCCAGCGAAGTGACATTCCATGTCCCAACAGCCAGCCGCTGTGTCCGGGGATCAGGTTGTCGAGGCCCCTGCCTTCGACTGCCACCCAATCCACATTGCACCAGTCCCCTACTGCTACCTCTGTGGGTGGTGATCCCACAGGAGGTCGGGCCCACGTCACCTCTTCGGGCTGAGCCCAGACGGGCCCCATGGGCAAAGGCCCGGCCACCAAGCGCTCGCATACGAGCCCCAACCCCGGGCCTGGCTCCAGGGTGGGGCCCCGGCTGCGTCATCCCAGGCGACGTCACGGTCCTCGGATTTTTCTCCATAGGGGTTTTGTTGAACTGCTTTTAGTCTGGCCTGTCACCTAGGACTTGTCTGCCTTGGGAAACCCTGACAGGGGCATAATGCCCCCGACAACATAGCTCCTAGGATCATTCAAGCACACAAACCCCTCCACCACAATAAGGTGGCAGTTCTAGGAGGGGTGGTATAGTAATCAACTGGTTAAAATCTTAGCTACAACAAAGATTTTTTTATGTGGCCATTGGAGGCCACAGTTCATCACCCGTGTCCTTGAACTGTGGGGTTCCCCAGGGCTCAATCCTGGGACCATTACTATTCAACCTTTTATATACTCCCACTTGGACAAATTATTAAGAATAACTCAATAAACTTCCATAGCTATGCAGATGACACTCAGCTTTACTTAGCTATGTCACCTAATGACTATGCCCCTCTTGAGTCTCTTCATAGATGCATTGACCAAATTAACAAATAGATGTCTCACAATTTTCTTCAGCTGAACGCACATAAAACTGAAGCAATTATATTTGGCAAAAAGGAGGAAAGGCTTAGGATTGCCACTGTTCTTGAAACTAAGGGGCTTAAAGCAAAGGATACTGTCAAAAACCTTGGTGTCCTTATTGACAGTGAACTTCAACAGTCATATGAAAGTGGTAAAAAAAGTCTGCATTCTATCACCTAAAAAACATTTCTAAACTCAGGGGTCTCATGTCAAAACATGATCTAGAAAAACTTATTCATGCTTTCATCTCCAGTAGGGTTGATTACTGCAATAGCCTTTTCACAGGTCTTCCAAAAAAGACCATCAAAGAGCTTCAACTAATCCAAAATGCAGCAGCAAGGGTTCTTACAAGAACAAAAAGGGTAGTTCATATCACTCCAATCCTAAGGTCTCTGCACTGGCTCCCAGTGAGCTATAGAATTGACTTGAAAGCACTATTTCTTCTATTTAAAACATTAAATGGGATGGGACCCAGCTACCTATTGGATACGTTTCAATTATATGCACCAACTAGGTCTCTAAGATCACAGGAGAAAAACTTGCTAGTAATACCAGCTGTCAAAACGAAGTGTGGTGAAGCAGCCTTTAGTTGCTATGCTGCTAAGCTTTGGAACCAACTTCCAGATGATATCAAATCAAAATCAAATCAAGTTTATTTGTATAGCGCTTTTAACAATAAACATTGTCGCAAAGCAGCTTTACAGAATTTGAACGACTTAAAACATGAGCTAATTTTATCCCTAATCTATCCCCAATGATGAAGCCTGTGGCAACGGTGGCAAGGAAAAACTCCCTCAGGCGACATGAGGAAGAAACCTCGAGAGGAACCAGACTCAAAAGGGAACCTATCCTCATTTGGGCAACAACAGACAGCATGACTATAATATTAACAGTTTTAAAAGGTATAACCCTCAACTGTCCTCATGGGGCCGTCCTTCACAGGAGCGGTGCAATAAAACTCCGACCAGACACAGGGCACCAGGATGGATCAAGCAGGTCCGAGGGGCAGAAGAGGCCAGCATCTCAATCCCAGGATCAACATGTAACTCAGAGGGACAGATGGGGGAGGGGGGGAGAGAGAGAGAGAAAGAAAACACGTTGTTAGGTATGCCCTAAAAATGACAAGTATTAAATCTGTGTGGTAGGCTCGCAGAGACGAGAGTCTTTACATCAGGCAGAACACACAACAATGGCATGTTAATATGGTAAAAAATATCATGACCTGCTCTGGCTGGATGCTTGACTGGGTGATGGGAGCACACTCCTCAGCAATGATGAGATGCAGATGGGACCCTTAGGGCTGGCCAAGACAATTCAGTTACATTTCACCGGGTCTGGGACATGCGACAGAAGTCTGACGGCCGATTCCCTGCAGGCTACGATAGCCAGTCGAGGTCTCCACCCTCTCCACCAAAAGATTTCCTGTTGACTCCATGTAACTCAGAGGGACAGATTTGGGGTGGGGGGGGAGGGAAAGAAAACACAGGTGGTTAGGAATGCCCAATGTCACCTGAATAAGTAGGAACAGTATACATATTGTACCGAGTACAAGCAGGGACTCCGGCAACTAACTATGACAGCATAACTAAAAGGAGAGAGCCAGAAGGTAACACAGGCATGAGGGAGCCCCGGGACATAAAGCAGCCAGCCACTACACCGTAAACAAACTTGAGTGAGCAAGTGAGTGGGGACTGACAGCATCCATACATCCCAGTTTACCAAAACACTCCATGTCTGAGGACCCTCTAGATCTACACCTTTACCTCATAAACACCATTAACAAAAGGCTTGACTAAACAGATATGTTTTCAGCCTAGACTTAAATGCTGAGACTGTGTCTGATTCCCGAACATTACTTGGAAGGCTGTTCCATAACTGTGGGGCTTTGTAAGAAAAGGCTCTGCCCCCTGATGTAGCCTTCACTATACGAGGTACCAGCAGATAGCCTGCACCTTTTGATCTAAGTAGGCGTGGCGGGTCATAAAGGAGCAGAAGTTCACTCCAGTACTGTGGTGCGAGACCATTTAGTGCTTTAAAGGTCAATAGTAGTATTTTATAATCAATACGAAATTTGATTGGGAGCCAATGCAGTGTGGATAAGACAGGCGTGATGTGGTCATATTTTCTAGTTCTAGTAAGGACTCTTGCTGCTGCATTTTGAACTAACTGGAGCTTGTTTATGCACTTATTGGAACATCCAGACAGTAAGGCATTACAATAATCCAACCTGGAGGTAACGAAAGCATGGACTAGTTTTTCTGCATCATGCCATGACATTAAATTTCTTATCTTTGCAATATTTCGGAGATGAAAGAAAGCTATCCGGGTGATGTTATCAATGTGAGTTTCGAATGTAAGACTGGGGTCAATAATCACTCCGAGGTCTTTTACTGCTGCACGTGAAGAAACAGAAAGGCCATCCAGAGTTACTGTGTAATCAGAAAACTTACTTCTAGCTTTATGTGGTCCTACTACAAGTACTTCAGTCTTGTCAGAGTTAAGCAGAAGGAAATTAATAAGCATCCAGTGTCTAATGTCCTTAACACATTCCTCAATTCTATTAAGCTGGTGTCTCTCATCAGGTTTTGCAGAGACATACAACTGTGTGTCATCAGCATAACAGTGGAAACTAATACAATGTTTACCAATAATATCGCCCAGAGGTAACATATATAGAGAAAAAAGCAGTGGACCCAAGACAGAACCTTGTGGAACACCAAACTTTACCTCGGTACGTCTAGAAATATCACCATTTATATCAACATACTGATAACGATCAGTTAGATAAGACCTGAGCCAGGAGAGGGCCGTTCCCTTAACTCCCACAACATTTTCTAGTCTATCCAGAAGAATGGAATGATCAATGGTATCAAATGCTGCACTAAGGTCAAGCAACACAAGTAGCGAGACACAGCCCTGATCAGACGCCAAGAGTAGGTCGTTTACTACTTTAACCAGTGCTGTCTCTGTGGTATGATGAGGTCTAAATCCTGACTGATACATTTCATGGATGTTATTCCTATGTAAATATGAGCATAACTGCTGTGCCACAGCTTTTTCAAGGATCTTGGAGATAAAGGGGAGGTTTGATATTGGCCGATAATTGGACAGCTGACGGGGATCAAGGTCAGGTTTTTTAATCATGGGTTTGATAACTGCTAGTTTAAAGGATTTGGGTACATAGCCAATCATAAGAGAAGAATTTATTATTTTTAGAAGCAGTTCAGTCACTCCAGGCATTATCTGATTGAATAGATGTGTCGGTAAGGGATCTAGTACACAAGTTGAGGCTTTTGATGTAGAGATTAATGAAAGTAATTCAGTTTCTTTTAGGGGAGTAAAACATTCTAACTGATGATCTGATACAGTTATATTGTTAACTACAAGGTCACTTTCATTGTCTAACCTTAAATTAGTAGTTTGAATTTTTTGTCGGATATTCTCAATTTTGTCATTAAAAAAATTCATGAAGTCGTTGCTACTACATACTGCAGGTGTGCATGTGTTGATAGTGGACTTATTCCTGGTTAATTTTGCGACAGTATTAAAAAGGAATCTAGGATTATTTTTGTTATCTTCTATTAGGGAGGAGAAATATGTTGATCTCGCAGCACTAAGAGCTTTTCTATACTTCAGGAAGCTCTCCTTCCACGCTAATTTGAACACTACCAATTTTGTTTGACGCCATTTACGTTCCAATTTTCGAGTGGTCTGTTTTAATGTGCGAGTGTCATCATTATACCAGGGTGCTAATTTTTTGTCTCTGACCATTTTCCTTTTTAGAGGAGCTACATTATCTAAAGTATGGCGGAATGTTGACTCTAAGCATTCAGTTGCCTGATCAAGTTCTGCAGGGGCTGACAGTGACCCAATCAAAGTTGACAACTCTGGGAGATCATTTATAAAGCTCTGTGCAGTAGTTGACGTGAAAGTACGTTTAATACAGTAGCGTGGTGAGGTGCATATATTATTACTCAGACTTATTTTGAATGAGATGAGACAATGATCTGAGAACTTCAGACTGTGGAAGTATGACTATATTGTCTACGTTTAATCTGAATGTTAGTATTAGATCAAGGGTGTGACCACCATTATGGGTCGGTCCTATGACATTCTGCTTAATCCCAACTGAATCTAAGATGGACACAAACGCTGTTTTTAAAGGGTCTTCTGGGTTATCGAAGTGAATATTAAAATCTCCGACAACTAAAGCTTTGTCTAAGGAAATAACCATATCTGAGATAAAATCTGCAAATTCAGAAAGAAACTCAGAATATGGCCCCAGGGGCCTGTAAATAATAAGCAATGGAATTAACTGGGTAGACTTATTTTTCGAGGCTACATACATTATATGAGTATGAAGAACTTCGAATGTATTAAATTTATAACCAGGTTTGTGTGTTACACCTAGATAATCGTTATAAATAACCGCGACGCCTCCTCCTCTGCCAGTTAGACGAGGCTGGTGTATATAACTGTATCCAGGAGGACTCGCTTCATTTAATGCTATATATTCATTTGGCTTAATCCATGTTTCTGTTAAACACAGTACATTAAACTCCTGATCAGTAATGAGTTCATTAACCATTAGCGCTTTAGATGTAAGAGATCTAATATTTAATAGCCCCACCTTTAGATCAAAGGTGCTGGCAGCAGCTGTACAGTCAGTCTGATCTAATTTTATATTGATTAGGTTACTGGAACAAACTCTCTGAAAATTTCTACCTTTTTGTTGAGCTCGGGGAACAGACACAGTCTCGATGTAGTGGGCCCTGAGTGACGACTCCGTGCAGCTAGCAGACAGTCGGTTTAGCCTGTTCGTCTGCTCCCTGGCCTTGGCTCTGGATTGTCAGAAATTAACTAGGCCTGTTCTGAGACTATGACCTATGCTGCAGGAAATGAGAGCAGCACCTTCCCGAGTGGGATGGACACCGTCCCGCCCTAACAGGCCAGCAGTGCCCTCAAAATTAGCCCAATTATCTATAAAGCCCACACTGTTTTCAGAGCACCACCTGGACAGCCAGCAGTTCAGCGACCATAACCTGCTGTAAGCTACATCGCCACGCCGCATTGGGATGGGGCCAGAGCATACTACAGCATCGGACATCGCCTTCACTAATTTAAACACCTCTACAAAGTTACTCTTAGTAACCTCAGACTGACGAAGGCGTATATCATTAGCTCCTGCATGGATAACTATCTTTGAGAACCTGTGCTTGCCTAGGACCCTAAGATTACCTGCTATGTCCGGCGCCCTGGCTCCCGGTATACACCTGACTAAAGCTGCTGGTGCCCCTAAAGGCTGAGCTAATTTCACGTGCCGTATGATAGAGTCCCCTATAACCAGAGCTCTTTCAGGTTTCTCAGTGGGTGCATCACTAAGGAGAGCAAACCTGTTCGACACGTGACGCGGAGAGGAGTGGTGCTCCCGTGGGCGAGCCTCAGCGGTAGCTTTGGCTCTATGCTTATGCCGCCGAGCCATCACCCATTCGCCCCGCTGTAAGGGCTCTAATGCCGGAGTTGGGGGATTGCTAATTCCACCTAGGGCATCCAGCCTTTCCCTAACAGAAACTACACTGTTCTCACGCTCACTAACCTGCTCTAAAGCCTGGACACGCGCTTCTAGCACTGTAATCTTCTCCGTCAGAGAGCTAACTAATCTGCACTTATCACAAGTAAAGCTAATAGAGCTATCGCTAGTGACGGAGGAAGAATGACTAAACATCCTGCACTCAGCACACTGAACAGGCTGAAGGTGTGCCATGATGAAAAGATTCACGTACCTTAAATGAAGATCTGTTGATATTAAAGCAGATCAGATGTGGATGGCCTCCGCTTGTGGTCTTTACACAGGAGGAGAGAAAAAGAAAGCTTCCGGTCTCGGCGTTCTTCCGAAAAAAGAAAGAAAAAAAAACGGAAAAAGGAAAGCGAAAGTGAAAAGTACAAAAATGAAAGCGACAGTACAATAAAAATGAAGAGGATACTGGAAATTTATTTGTAGAAAAAAAGTTAAAGGATTAGTAATTAACGCCAGCACTCGCGGGAAAAAGGACTCGGGGCGAACATCTCAGGAAGCAGGAAGTGCGATATTTTGATATCAAAAATGCTCCTACTGTTGTTAGTTTTAAATCCAGGCTCAAGACAAAGCTGTTTTCAGATGCTTTCACTTGATTAATTTTTACCTAAGTAATTAATTTCCTTTAACATAATTTCTTTTAATTTTGATTTTAATGATTTTACTTTATTTTAATTTCTTTTTAATCTTGGATTTTAATGTTTTTACTTTTACTTTAATTCTTTGTTACTGTGATCCTCGTAGATTTTGTCTGCGGGACGATTTTATTTGGTGATCCTCGTAGATTGTGTCTGCGGGACGATTTTTGGTGATCCTCGTGGAAGAGCCACGGGAAGAGCGCGCTTTATGTGATCCTCGTAGAATTTGTCTGCGGGACGATTTTATTTGGTGATCCTCGTAGATTTTGTCTGCGGGACGATTTTTGGTGATCCTCGTGGAAGAGCCACGGGAAGAGCGCGCTTTATAAGTTAAACCCATAATAATAATTAATCTCGAGGCTGATTCCTTTTTTGAACTTTTGTTTCATTTTATTTTTATTTCTACTATTGTTTAAATCTTATTTTTCTTCCCCAATTATTTTATGTAATTTTATTTTCTATTGTTTACTGTTCTGCTTTTACTTCTGTAAAGCACATTGAACTGCCCCTGTGTATGAAATGTGCTATATAAATAAACTTGCCTTGCCTTGTTTAGTTACATTTAAGACCTTCAAGTGCACTAACTCGGAGACATTGCATGATTTAAAGTTGTCAAATTAAATATGGTTGTTACAGTTTTGGCTGAAAATGACCTGTACTTTGAACTTTATTGTTCATGTTACACTGGTCAACAATTTTTCAGAAGTTGTCTGCTTCAGAGATGAAATTGGCTATTATGAAATTTGGTGTGTTGAATTAGAAGGGACAGTTAATCAGCTGATTGGCTATGGCTTCCAAGATATTTAAGATTTTAAATTTTATGCTTGTGTACATTGTGTCGATCGTAAGGTTTTAAATATAAATTGTAAAACTAGGTCTCCATGTGTTTATGGTCCGTTTACATGATATTTCACCTGTTCTCTTTATGTAACACTAGAAAATCAGCAAAAAGTTTATATAAATAAAATGTATTATGAACCAAATTGCAAAAATCAATCATGTATAAGTACTGAATAAGAAAACATTGAATAAATGGGTGATTCAGAAGCATTTGGGCAAGGTTTTCCCCCTTTGGCTGCCCGCTTCGTGACTTAACTAATTTCACTTATTCAATCAAAATCTTCAACTTGTGTACTTGTGGGGATTTTTTTCACCCCTTACCTATGTGATTCTTTAAACAAATAACACCAGAAGCAAACAAACCTCTTTGAAAAACAATCAGTTATTCTTTTAGCAATGGCTATGTACCTAAATCCTTTTACCTAGCAGTTGTCAGACTCTTGATTAAAGAACCTACCTCAACCCTTGTCAGCTGTCCCATTATAGGCCAATATCAAACCTCCCTTTTATCTCCAAAATCCTAGAAAAAACTGTGGCATAACAGTTATGCTTATATCTACATGGGAATAACATCCATAAAAGGTATCAATCAGGATTTAGATCTCATTATAGCAGAGCCACAGCACTGGTTAAAGTAGTAAATGACCAACTAATGTCTCCTGATCAGGGGTGTGTCTCCTTGCTTGTGCAGCTTTTGACACCACTGATCATTCCATTCTGCTGGATAGACAAGAAAATGTCATTGGAGGTAAAGGAATGGTCCTCTGCTGGCTCAGGTCTTATTTAACTGATCATTGTCAGTTTGTATACGTGAATGGTGACTTTCGTATGCATGCTAAAGTAAAGTTTGGTGTTCCAGAAGCTGCTATCTTCGGCCCACTCCCCAAAATAGGCTACCTCTGGTTAGGATTAGGGTAGGGTGAGGGAGAAAGTTTTCCATTGCCCCAGCAAAAGCTGGGGCCTGCGTTCTGCACAGGCCTGTCCAAAGTCCATCTACTCTCTCACCTCCCACAGCCCAGACACCACACTCCTGAGCAAACAATCTTTCTGTACCTTAATCTGGATGTTGGTCGAAGGGGTTGGTGATCAGTCTGATGGTCCTCAACCAGGGTTCAGGAACGGGATGAGAAGAAGGTCTAGATCCAAGATTTGATTTTAGTGGTTGAGATTAGGTTTAAGGGTTGAGAGGGTTAGGGTTAGGTACTGGGATCACGGTTAAGTTTAGGTGTAGAGGTTGTGGTTAGGTTCGGGGGTTGTGGGGAATAGCCCTTAAAACAAGTCTGATTGACTGAATACCCCCACTAGGCTTAATTGTCTGCTTACACCTAGAGCCTTCCAATTCTTCATACGATATACTTGGCTTAATTGGCTGCTTACACTCTGAGCCTTCTAATTCTGTATACAATACCTTGACCCCTTTACTAGCAATGATTGCTGTTTTAACCTCAGAACCTTCTAATTCTTGACCCATGACCTTAACCACTTAACTAGCCATGATCGCATTCTTAAACTCTAAATGTTCTGCTTCTTAACCCAAAACCTTCACCACTGATCAGCAATGATTGCGATTTTTGACCTCAAAATTCTGTTTCCCATGCCAACCCCTTGACCAATGATGGATACAATTTAGATAGATAGATGCCTGCCCGCCCCTCTCTCTCTCTGCCTCTCTCTGGTGGGTCCAGAGTTGGAATTTGTACTCAAAAGAATAATCCCTGAATCGGGAAAATTCAGTATAAAAAAATTATGCTCAATAGCAATTTAGTTTCTTGTGACGTTCTTGGGGATTCATACGCCATCCCCTATGTCGTGCATTGACCATTTCTAAGACAAACCAAGTCTTCTGTTGCAACATAGGCTCCAGCTTGCCTGTGACCCTGTAGAACAGGATAAAGCGGCTAGAGATGATATGAGATGTTGGCCTTGGCCTTAAGTGGAGCCCGGTACATGAAAGGGTTAATTGGTTCACCTGTGCTAATTAGCGGAGCACGCGTGAGTGCTCAAGGGTGTATGGAAAGTTTAGAAGCTTGGAGACGCCAGCAGGCACACGGTTTTGGAAGATTGGAAGCTGCGTTGTCGCAAGCTTGTGGATTACTTGTCGGGAGTTTGTGGATGTGGATTTACGTGCTTGTAGGATTGACTGACTTTTCTGGTTGGTGAGAATAAGACTGAACTGCTGAACGGGCCGCCGTGTGCACTTTACAAACTGAACCGGCCTGTGCGCGCGCTGCCTTGCGCCTTTCCTACTGCACTGTGTTCAACCTTTTTAAGTTAGTAATGAACTTTTGTGTTTAAAGCTTTTGAGTTAAGTTTCAATATAACTGAGGAAGAGACTGAAGACCAGGATTTCTCAAATGAACGAGAACTGTTTAAGTTAATTGCAACATGCAGAGGGAAGCTTGGTGTTCTAACACAAACATAATGAAATCAACAGCCTTATTGAATCTGGCCAAGATAAAGAGACTGAGAGACAAATTAAGTTATTTGAGGGATTTTTCATTGAGTTTAATAACTTGCAAGCATCAGTACAGAGATTGATAAAAGAGGACTATGAAAGAGAGGCCAAACATACAGACTGGCACGAACCAAAATTTCAGTTTTACAAAGACTTCTTGGATGGCATTATAAAATGGGTTCAGTGCGAACAAAGTGATGAAAAGGAGGAAGTGGGTGACGAAGAAGAGGGACAGCGTGAACGTGCCTTCAATATTAAACCCCAGGATAGCGCATCTCAAACAGCTCCCAGTGTTCCGCAGAGCTATAAAGCGACACGCGTTCTCATGGTGCATTTACACGTAGCCGGATATCTATGAAGACGCATGTTTATTTATGCAGTTGCACCTCTCATTTACACGTAAACGGAGGTTTCAGTCACTGAAAACGGATGGAGATTTCTGAAAACTCCATTTTCATGCCTGTGTGTAAATAGTGGAAAACGGAGTTTTAGGTTTTCCCGACGTCACGATATGCGTCACAGAACAATATTTGCGTCAGGTGCTCAATATTTTGGTTTGATGGTCTCATGGATGCAACACAGGTGGTCGTCCTTTTTACATATTTGCAAACACTTTTGGTTTGTTTGCATTTGCAAATAGGACTACAACTGCTTTATGAGGAGCGGAGGAGAAGAACTGTGAGGAGGGTTGCAGTTTTTCAGGCACTTTTCCTCCCACCAAGACAAAGACTTGCTGCTTACCAACGTCACCGCCGCTTTTGGATCTGACCCGGGCGAACTGCTGCCTGGTAGCTAAACCTCACAAATGAAGTTGTTCTCCTGGAGGAATGGCACGAGAACTTCCGAATGTTGCAGTCATCGCTGCTCTCGCTTGCGGAGTTACTGCATCTCTACATTGAAGGCCAGACGACTGTCATGCGGAGCCCAGTCAGTGTATTGACAAAAGTAGCCTTCACCCTATATTATTTAGCTGATGAGGGTAGAATACGCAAAATGGCAAATACATTCGGGCTCTCTAGGTCGATGGTTTCCATAATAATCAGACAAGTGTGTAAAGCGATTACTGTGCATCTTGGTCATAAGTACATACGACTGCCGACAACAGAAACTGCTGTCCAACAGCTTGTGCACGGATTTCAGCAAGCGCACGGCCTCCCCCAGTGTCTAGGTGCTGTAGATGGTGCACACACACACAGATAAAACAACCTTCAGCCAATTCTACAGATTGCATTAACAGGAAAGGCAGGTATACTTTAAATATTCAAGCTATCTGTGACTACAAATATCCATTCATGGACGTGGTGGTGAAAGGTTCAAGGTATTTTTAATGTCCCCTGAGGGCAATTAACTTTGCAGCCAGCAGAAAAAACATGCACCAGCAATAAATACAGTCACAATCGAGACATAAACCAACCATAAATAATTAGAGCAATAAAAACATTCATCAAGAAGTGTTTAAAAGGACGGTTACAGCAGGTAAAAATGAGTTTTTGAATCTGTTGGTTCTACAACCTTTTAAAACAAATCTGGGTCTGGATGGTAAAAGGGAGAACTCTGAGAACAGGGTGACTGGGGTCAGCTAAAATTGCCTGTGCTTTTTCGAGTGATCTGATTTATGGAGAGTGGAGATATTGTTCAGGGGAGTATTGGCAATTTTGCTACAGAGACTGATAATGTTAAAAATACGGTTCTTGTTTTTCTGTGTCAGCAACCCAAACCAGCAGATAAAAAGTAAGAACAGATTCAATAAAACTGTAAAACATTCTCATAAAACTGCCGTCCATGTTAAAATTCCTCAGTTTATGATAAAAATGCATACGTTGGTGAGCTTTCTTGCATACAGTGTCCACGTTTGTCAAAAGTAAATCTGTAGTCGATTATGGTACCCAAGTATTTGTACTCCTCCACAACTTCAACTACCTGATCACTAATGTATACAGGGGAGATGACATCTTTGTTTTTTCTAAAATCAATGATCATTTCTTTAGTTTTGGCAAGGCAAGTTTATTTATATAGCACATTTCATACACAGTGGCAGTTCAATGTGCTTTACAGAAGTAAAAGCAAAACAGTAAACAATAGAAAATAAAATTACATAAAATAAATGGGGAAAAAAGATAAACAATAGTAGAAATAAAATAATAAAATGAAAAGTTCAATTAATAAAAAAACAGCAGAATAAAATAGAATAAAAGTTAAGTAAAATTTAAAACATGCAGAGACTGTAAAAGTAAAGAGTTTAAAACATGTAGAGATGACAATGTTAATAATTTAGCAGAAAGCATCTGAGAACAGCTTGGTCTTTAACCTAGATTTGAAGCTGCCAACAGCAGGAGCATTTTTGATGTCCTCTGGCAGTTGGTTCCATAGCTGTACTGCATAGTAGCTAAAAGCTGCTTCACCACACTTTGTTTTAACAACCGGTTTTAACAGTAAATTTTTCTGCTGCGATCTGGTAGATCTGATTGGGTTAGGCCGCTGCAACATATCAGAGAGGTTATTGGGCCCTGTACCATTTTTAGAGATTTGTACACCAGCAGCAATGCTTTAAAGTCAATTCTGTAGCTTACTGGAAGCCAGTGAAGGGACCTTAGAATTGGAGTAATGTGCTCTGTTCTTTTTGCTCGTGTGAGAACCCTCGCTGCTGCATTTTGAACCAGCTGAAGTCGTTTGATGGTCTTTTTTGGCAGGCCTGTGAAAAGGCCATTGCAGTAATCAACCCTACTAGAGATGAAGGCATGTATTAGTTTTTCCAGATCATTTTTTGACACAAGTCCTCTTAGTTTGGAAATGGTTTTTTAGGTGATAAAATGCCGTTTTAGTGATTGCTTTCATATGCCTCTCAAAGTTTAGCTCGCTGTCAATGAAAACACCAAGATTTTTAACCATTTCTTTTGTTTTAATCCCCTTTGTGTCAAGAATAGTGGTAATCCTGAGTCTTTCATCTTTTTTCCAAATAGAATTACTTCTGTTTTATCTGTGTTCAGCTGAAGAAAATTTTGTGACATCCAGTTGTTGATTTGGTCGATACACTGGTAGAGACATTCAAGGGGGGTATAATCATTAGGCGATAGAGCAAAATAAATTTGGGTGTCATCTGCATAGCAGTGATACAAAATTGAATTGTTCTTGATAATTTGCCCAAGTGGGAGCATATAAAGGTTGAATAGTAATGGTCCAAGAATCGACCCCTGGGGGACACCACAGGTCAAGGACATTGACGTTGAGGTACAATTTCCCATGCCAACAACGAAGCTTCTATCTTTTAAGTATGATTTTAACCAATTGATAACTTTACCAGTCAACCCAACCCAGTGTTCAAGTCGATATAGCAGTATGTTGTGATCAACAGTATCAAAAGCTGCACTGAGGTCCAGTAACACCAGGACCGATGTTTTGCCTGTATCAGTATTAAGACGTACGTCATTTATAACTTTAATCAGCGCTGTTTCAGTGCTATGATTGGCACGAAATCCTGACTGAAAGTTATCAAAACAGCTGTTTGATATCCAGAAGGCAGTTAATTGATTTGAAGACATTTTTTTTTTTCAAGGATTTTCCCGATGAATGGTAGATTTGATATTGGCCTGTAGTTGTTTAATACTGAAGCATCCAGATTATTCTTTTTAAGTCGGGGCTTTACAGCGGCTTTTTTCAGGGACACAGGAACAATGCCAGTCTCTTGATGTATTTATGATCTGAAGCACATCTGTAATTATAAGATGAAGAACAGACTTAAAGTTGGTGGGCAGAATGTCCAATTCAGATGTTGAGGAACTGAGATTTTGTACAGTTTTTTCAAGAGTCTCGTAATCAATCAAACAAAATTCTGACATTGTGTTGAAATTGTCTGTCTGTGTCACTGGTGATTGCAGTTTTTCAATTATTTGCAACTGAGATATATTATGAGCAATATTCTGCCATATTTTATCAATTTTACCTTTGAAGAAGGATGCAAACTCATTGCATTTATTAACTGAGAGAAGTTCAGGTGCTA
This sequence comes from Neoarius graeffei, assembly GCF_027579695.1. NCBI lineage: Eukaryota > Metazoa > Chordata > Actinopteri > Siluriformes > Ariidae > Neoarius > Neoarius graeffei. The sequence continues at coordinate 130,363,875 of NC_083569.1, forward strand.
ATTGTGGTGGGGGATTAGTTAGCTTCTCTACTGTTGAAAATAGCACACGGGCATTGTTCATATTCCTGTTGATGATGTTGGAGAAAAAAGACTGTCTTGCTTTACGAATTTCATAATTATATTTACAAAGCATCTCTTTATGGATTTGATAATAGATGTGAAGTTTAGATTTGTGCCATTTTCTTTCAGTCTTTCTACATTCTCTCTTTAGCAGTTTAACAGCTGGGTATTGCTTCCATGGTGCTTTCTGCTTATCATTGACTCTTTTGATTTTGAATGGAGCAATATCATCCATAATTTGGGTCATATTTAAATTAAAAATTTCCAGTAAATCATCTACAGAGTCTGACATTTTGGTTGAGATCCGAGAGAGAGCTTGCTCAAAGAGAACGCGTGTTGTCATTTATGACTCTCCTACCCATAGTCGTTGAACTGTTCTGAATGTGAGGAGACATAGAAACATCAGAGAAAACACAAAAATGATCAGATAAGGCCAGGTCAACAACAGTAGTAGAAACAGTAAGACCTTTTGTGATGACGAGGTCAAGGGTATGACCACGAGAGTGGGTCGGCCCCTGTACATGTTGTACTAGGTTGAAGTTGTCAATAAGTGCAAGTAGTTCTCTGGCATAAGTGTTTTCAAGATTATCTACATGCAAGTTAAAATCCCCAGATATAATAAGACACAAACTCTTCCAGAAAAACTTTGGCTGAATGTCTTGGAGGCCTGTAAATAGTTAATAACAATATGTTAGGAGAGCATGTAACAAGTGCACGTAAGTGTTCAAAGGATGTAAAATCACCAAGTGAGGATTGTTTACATTGAAAAGAGAATTTGAATATATTTGCGATCCCTCCACCTTTCCCCTGTCGGGTAACATTCATAAAATTAAAATTTGTGGGAGTTGCTTCAATAAGGGTGGTAGCACTATTTGCTTGATCCAGCCAAGTTTCAGTTAGAAGCAAAAAATCAAGATTGTGTTTGCAGATAAGATTAATTAAAAATGACTTGTTTGAAAGTGATCTAACATTCAGAAGAGCTAGCTTTACAGAAAGTCTAGAAGTAATATCTGCTTGGGCACTCTGATGTTGTTTTGAAACAGGAAGGAGACTAGACTGGTTTACCCCCTGGGTTAAATATGCTCTATGTTTTCTATTTCTTATCAACACAGGAATAGAGAATGGCATAGGCATACTGGGTCCCAGCTTGTTTTCAAAACTACACCCAATGCAGGGACCCACAGCACATCATACAAGACTTTCTGTATGTTCCATTTGGTTTGAGGGTGAAAGGATTGGAGATGTCCTGTATCTTTTTAGATGGTGAAAAAGATTGGTAGCCAGCTGAAAGTCCTGGGCGAACACAGTTCAGTCTGTTGGTTAATTTTTGATGAACTGGGTACACTGCTTGTCGCGACAGATTTGGGCTGGAAAAAGAGTGTGTAGCCATTGGCAGCAGTCTCTGCATACTATTAGGGAAATCCATGCAGGGGGGAGACAGAGATGGTACAATAAAATCAGAAGAGCGAGACTTTGGTGAGGTCTTTGTAAGTGTCTCCATGACTGTCTCTGTGGTGATGGTCTCCCTGATAGTCTCTGTGATACTTGCATGGGGTCGAGATGTGGATGATGCAGCCTTGACATGATTATCTTTAGTCAGGTCCTCAATCTGGATGGAATAATCGCATGCTCACATTCTCCGTGTGATTGTTGATGTCCTTGGCGGTCTGCCCCAGATGGCTGTGTGTCCTTGGTGAAGACTTGCATAGATGATTGTTTTGGCATTGCAGAGGAATTGTTTATATTTGTAACTGGGTCAGTCTGCGACATCTTATCAACTGTTTTCCTCAATGTTGGCTGAGAGAAAATTGCAAGTCTATAATGATCTGCTAAGACTTTGGTCCTAATCCAGCTGAGTTCAGTGCTATTTGGCTTGAAGAATTCTCTGCGATTCCAGAAAAGGTTAAAATTGTCTATGAAGTTCATACCAGATGAAAAACAAGTTTTTCCAAGCCAGGTGTTAAGACTGAAGAGTCGAGTAAATGCAAAGCTTCCCCTTGCAGGGAGTGGGCCACTGATAAAAGATTGTATTCCAGTCTTATAGAGATCAGAAAAAAGTTTTCTGAAATCATCTTGGACAAACAGCTGTTCTCTGAAAACATCATTTGCTCCCACATGCACAACAATACGTTTGATAGTTTTATGCTCGGACATGAGCTTCAAAATGCTGTCTTTGGTGTCAGAGATGGATGCATTTGGAAGGCAGCAAATAATCATCCCATGTCCTTTTAAATGTCTTACAGTGGAATCACCAAAAACAAGGGTTGTGGGATCAGGTGGTGTTACGAGCTGCTTTTTGCCTCTTCCCACAGCTCTTCGGTTGTGGTGCGATCTCTTTTTACGATGTTTGTCCGCCTGAAAATTCCGCTTCCACATCCCTGAGGCATTCAAATTTGTTCTGAAGCCTTATGGGCTGTGGATTTTCCATAGGATTGTAAATCCTATTGTAATTTGTAGACCTGGCTCTATTTCTAATAGCATGGCTGTGCAGCATGGGTTGCATAGTATCAGAACGAGCTAGTGTTGAGGTAATTACTCTTCTGTTTTTATTTTTGGGCCTGCCACCCATCATGTGCCAGTTTTCTGTACTCACATTTTGCCCTGTTAGATCGATGAATTCATCCACTCGATCTGCAATGCCATCGGCCTGTCGGGGTGCAATCTCTGCATTCTCAGCCATTGTTTCTGTACTCCTTTACTGAGATCGCTCTTAATTCGTCCGTCTTTGGCAGAGCGTCAATCTTTGATTCCAGGATAGAAATCCTCTGTTCTAGTTGTGTGCATTTTCTGCAGGATCTCCTGGATTTTTTTGCCCCCTGGCATTTTGTTTTAAAAGCTAACTTTATCTTATAAAGATGAAAAATAAAATGAAAAAATAGTGGAAATTAAATGAGAAAGTAAAATAAAGATCAAGCAGGAGCAAAGCAAAGAAGCGTCCTACTCGCTTGAGTAGGAGGAGCAAAAAAAAAGATCATACTGGACGGATGATCTCCACAGGGAAGGTGGATGAGGGATCCACAATGTCAGAGTTGTTGTCCCATAGAAGCAGCAGGAAATCACGGCTGTATTGGAGAGGCCCTCGGTGGTCACATAATCCACTCAATAGGTGACAGAAGAAAGTGATGAGAAATAGAAGGCCCAACATACTGTGGTAAGTCATTGTAATTGTTGCAGTAAATAGTAACAATTGTCCGAACTTGTTAGTAATGACGATAAAGACAAACAAGGAGGTTAGAGCTTAAAAAATGCGCACTGACATTCATACGCTCACAACGCTCACACACCACTGCTGCTGCCTGTCACCATTACCAGCGCCACCATCATGTTAAAATAAATGGCTGGGGAGCGTCCATGATGCTCGTATGTTTGCAAATTCTAATCTCAACACGTACCTGAAAAATGGAAATATTCCACCCTGTCCCAGGCAAATTATTGATGAAGAGGCCATACCAATTTACCTACTGGGTGACCCCGCGTACCCACTGCTCCCATATCTGATCAAAGAATACGCCAATGGGGGGAGCACTGCCCAAGAGCAGTACTTCGGACTGTCTTTGGGCCATGCACAGATGGTAATAGAATGTGTGTTTGGTAGGCTAAAAGACCAGTTTGGAGCCCGGAGAAGGTCAATGGACATCAATCTTGATGACCTCCCTTTTGTCATTTTCCTGGCATTACCTGGCAAGAGAGGTAATCTGCCACCACCGTATGTAGCCCCCGGTCTGTAGGCCAAATTGAATTTAAAGTGCTGAAGGGTGATACCCAGAGTGATCCGCGTGGTGGTCCCACTGGTCAGAACAGAGGGTGAACGGGTGTCCGAGCAGGTAGTACCGGAGAGTGAGGACCGCCCACTTGATGGGCAAACACTTTTTGTCCATCAATATTTTCCACTCATCCAGCATTCAAGAGTGACCTGGAAAAAGCAGTGCTGTCACACAGATTCGAACTGGAGCTGTTGTGACCACAGTCCCATAAGAGCGTCTGCTAAATGCCTGTAACATATTCTAATGTAATCTCAAAACAAAATTTCAGCTTGCTGTATGTATTTGACGAGGGACAAATTTTGTATCCAGCTGTTTGGATAGAGCCGTGACGTAATTGCCCCAGGAGTTGCTGAAATAGCTCAGTTGGGAGTGTGTTAGACTGAAAATCTAAGCATCTTTGGCTCAAGCCCAGATTTCAGCATCGAGGACTGTGGCTTGTGTATATCTTGGTCTGTGCTTTTTTTTTTTTTTTTTTTTTTTTTTTTGCCAGGTTGATGCCAGTAATTTGATGGTTAAAACAATCACACTGTTTGACTTTGGTTCCATGGTGTAATGGTTAGCACTCTGAATCCAGTGATCTGAGTTCAAATCTCAGTGGAACCTGTGAATCCTTCATTTGCAGCTTCCAAACTAACATGCACAGACTGTCTCAACAGAAGGCTCCTTTTGGTCAAGCCAGCTTTTATGTCCCAAACCCTTTGTGTCTGTCACCATGAAACAACTTCTTTTCAAGATGGGTATGGGCCAGTTCTGCAATTTTTAATCTGGGCTTCATTTAAATATCATCGCAGCTTCAATGGTATTGGCCACTATGTGTCTGTATTGATCTTCCGAAAAGCACAAGTGCTGAATGATTTGGCTCCATGGTGTCATGGTGAGCAGTCTGGATGGTGAATCCAGGCATCTGAGTTCAAATGTTGGTGGAACCTGTAAAAGATTGTGCCTGCATTGAATGATGGATAAACAAGACAATTTTGTTTCAGTGAGGAAAATCCTACTTTTTATGCAATGCATGATCAAAATACATAAAACAGAAATGTACCCCCTTTTTATTACAAAGTTGTACTGATCAGTCAGCATTTTCTCCAATTTGGACAGAGAAATCCTGTTTGCTGTAGCAGAAAGAAACCGTTGCTCCAAGTTGTCATCGTTTCTAGCCAGTGGACCACTGATGACCCATCCCAGCAATGTCCTAATGGCATATGGACCATTCCCACAGCTGTTGATGACCTCCCAAGGTTCCATTATCTTGGGAGCGTTGCTACCAGTTAACAGCACAACATTTGCCTTAATGCTTGGGATGTGCACCTTTGACAAATATGGCCAATTAGTCAGGTTTTCAGGAGTTACCAGATCATCTACAGTGACGGGCATTTCCTTCTGTGTAAAAACCTTGAGAAGGATGTGAAAACCATTGCTGTCCAGACCAGTTATCTCTTAACCAGTCAAAGAATAAGCTGGAACAATCTTTTCTTACCCATAGTCTGCAACAGGAGGCTAGTTCTTCTGCCTGTAATGTTCAATTTCTGTATTAGATGTTCTGAGTAAAATGTAGCCAAGCTACCGGCATCCAGGAAGGCATATGTATGTATAATTTGAGTCCCTTTTGTTAATTTCACCTTTCCAGGTAAAATGGATAGAGCACCTCGGTCCTTACCGGCCCCTGTTGGGCTACATGTTTTGAGTGGGGGCCAACTGATCATTGGATGGTTCCTTTGATTGTTCCAGAGTTGGAAGATGCCCCTGTGGCCCTGTCCACACGGCAACGGATTCAGGTGAATCTGATACAATTGTTTATCGTTTCGGCCTGGGGTCCACACGGCACCGGCGTTTTGGGTGCCCCAAAACGCAATCTTTTGAGAACGGGTTCCAGAGTGGAAAGATCTGGCAACGTTGCCGTTGCGAAGTCGTCTGGATGAGTAGAACGGATTTGTTTACGATGACGTCACAACCACATGACTGTGAGTGCTTCACACCGGGTAGAAGTGTAATGAACTCGATGCGAGTTGTCAACAAATCCTATAACTTGGTTCAGGAAACGCGCTTACAAAATATTTTCACTGTGAATATTTATTGTGTAATGGTGCAGAGAGAGAGAGAGAGAGAGAGAGAGAATAGCCCTTAGGGCAGAGTCAATCCCGCCAGCAAAAATAGGGAAAAAAAGGAGCGATCTCACCTCTTCAGATGTTGGTTTAAGTCCTACAATACATTCCTCAAAAAGGGCGTAGAAGAACAAATTAATCCATCAACGTGTAGCATTCAATTTATTCCGGACCATTAAAGACGCCGCCTTCCGCGTAGAATCATTCGTCATCCTCGCTGCCATATTGGATGGGTCAAAGCGGAGAATAAAGATGCCTCATTCATGTGCTGCATTTAACTGTACCAACAGGTTTACCGTCCAAACGAGATCACATGGGATTACCTTTCACAGGTGAGACTGGAAAAATACTTTTTCATTGTATTTGGTCATTATAATGTAATTTTACGAACAGATTTTTCTGACTTTATGGCTAATATGAAGTCTCGCGCATAATAGTTTATGCACATGCGTCCTTACTACTTCTATTGTTCTGGTGTCTCCGAAGGGACCGTCTTACAGCGCCCCTAGAGGTGTGGCATGTGTATTGCATCGTTTTCAGCAAGCGTTGCGTTGCCATATGGACCTGATATTTAACTGATCGTTGCCCATGTGGACGCGATATTTTTTTAAATAACATCTCGTTGCCGTTGTCATGTGGATGTAGCCTTAATATGAAGCACAGTAGGATGAGTTTGACTGCATGCTTTAGACATCAAGCACTGCTGGCAATTATGACTCATAAGCCCAGAATGTAAACATGCAAAGCACTCTCCCCTTTCCTTCAGGAAGATTATCTTTTCCTTGTGCCCCTTTCTCTGAAACTTCTTACACTCATCCAAAGTGTGACCACAAGCACAAAAAAGACATTCAACTCCTTTAGATGTCTTTAAATCTGAAGTTGGTTCAAGAACTCCCTCAGACAAATCCATAGATGTTACTGTTGTGGTGACAGTGTTTCCTTTTATTCGATCCCTGGGCTGCAATTTAAACTTGTTGGGATTCTTTTCCCCAACGGCACCAAATGAGGGATCCTGTATGTCACCAAACAAAGGATCGGAGAGAATTTTGACTCGTCGGTCAATGAATGTAACCAGATCACTGAAACGAGCGCTATGGTTAGTTGTTTCCATTATTTCATGTGCTTTAGTCCTCCATTGCTCCCTCATCTTCAAAGGTAACTTTGAGATGATGGTCCTCATATTCACTGGCATGTCCTGCTCTTGCACATATGGCAGCTCCTCTATTACATGACAGCAACCATGCAAGAATAAGGAGTAGGCTTGAAGTGATTTAACATCCTCAGATTTTATTGTTTGCCATGCCAGAGCTCTTTCCATATAGGCAGTTGCAATTTTCTGTGGATTCCCAAAGTGTTCCTGTAAAAGATCCCTTGCCACTATATACAGTGCTCAGCGTAAATGAGTACACCCCCTTTGAAAAGTAACAATATCTCAATGAACACAACCAATTTCCAAAATGTTAACGAGACAAAGTTTTATATAACATCTGTTTAACTTATAACGTGAAAGTAAGGTTAATAATATAACTTGGATTACACTTTTTTTCAGTTTTACTCAAATTAGGGTGGGGGTAAAAATGAGTACACCCCACAACAAAAACTACTATTTCTAGTACTTTGTATGGCCTCCATGATTTTTAATGACAGCACCAAGTCTTCTAGGCATGGAATGAACAAGTTGGTGACATTTTGCAACATCAATCTTTTTCCATTCTTCAACAATGACCTCTTTTAGTGACTGGATGCTGGATGGAGAGTGATGCTCAACTTGTCTCTTCAGAATTCCCCAAAGAAAATAATTTCTTTACACCACAAAGGTGAAGGCTACAAGAAGATCAGCAAAGCTTTACTTATCAGTCAGAATACTGTAGAAAAAGTGGGACAAAAATTTAAGAAAGATGGAACTGCAACCATCTCACAGAGACGTCCAGGTCATCCATGGAAGTTAACAACTCGACAGGAGCGTCTTCTGATGAGAAGGGTTGAAGAAAATCGGCATGCAAGTTCACTGCAGTTATCTAAAGAAGTAGAAAGCCAAACTGGGGTGACTATTTCCCATGACACAATACGGCGTACACTGCAGAAGAATGGCATGCATGGATGCCGTCCATGAAAGAAGCCTCTCCTAAAGCCCAGGCACAACAAAGCCCACCTAGAGTTTGCCAGGGCCCATGCTGACAAAGATGAAGACTACTGGGACTCTATACTTTGGAGTGATGAGAACAAGATAGTTTTTGGAACTGATGGCTTCAAAACTGTTTGGCATCACAAAGGTGAGGAATACAAAGAAAAATGCATGGTGCCTACAGTGAAACATGGTGATGGCAGTGTCCTTATGTGGGGCTGCATGAGTGCTGCTGGTGTCGAGGAGCTGTATTTCATTGATGGCATCACGAATTCACAGATGTATTGCTCTATACTGAAAGAGAAGATGCTACCATCACTCTGTGCCCTTGGTTGTCATGCACTTTTCCAACATGACTAAACACACGTCTAAGGCCACTGTTGGATTTCTGAAGAAGAACAAGGTGAAAATGATTCAGTGGCCAAGTATGTCTCCTGATCTGAACCCAATCAAACACCTATGGAGAATTCTGAAGAGACAAGTTGAGCATCACTCTCCATCCAGCATCCAGTCACTAAAAGAGGTAATTGTTGAAGAATGGAAAAAGATTGATGTTGCAAAATGTTGCCAACTTGTTCATTCCATGCCTAGAAGACTTAGTGCTGTCATTAAAAATCATGGAGGCCATCAAAGTACGAGATGTAGTAGTTTTTGTTGTGGGGTGTAATCATTTGCACCACCCTGATTTGAGTAAAACTGAAAAATGTATAATCTAAGTTATATTATTAACCTTACTTTTTCCCGTTACAAGTTAAACAGACCCTTCCTAGAACTGCCACCTTATTGTGGTGGAGGGGTTTGTGTGCTTGAATGATCCTAGGTGCTATGTTGTTGGGGGCATTATGCCCCTGTCAGGGTTTCCCAAGGCAGACAGGTCCTAGGTGACAGGCCAGACCAAGAGCAGTTCACCAAAACCCTGATGGAAAAGCAATCAAGGACCGTGACGTCGCCCGGTATGGCGCAGCCGGGGCCCCACTCTGGAGCCAGGCCCGGGGTTGGGGCTCATTTGCGAGTGCTTGGTGGCCGGGCCTTTGCCCATGGGGCCCGGCCGGGCTCAGCCCGAAGAGGTGACGTGGGCCCGACCTCCTGTGGGTTCACCACCCACAGAGGTAGCAGTAGGGGACTGATGCAGTGTGGATTTGGGTGGCAGTTGAAGGCAGGGGCCTCGATGACCTGATCCCCGAAGACAGCAGCTAGCTGTTGGGACATGGAATGTCACTTCGCTGAGGGGAAAGAGCCTGAGCTTGTGCGGGAGGTTGAGAGGTACCGGCTAGAGATAGTCGGGCTCACCTCCACGCACAGCTTGGGGTCTGGAACGCAGCTCCTCGAGAGGGGCTGGACTCTCCACTTCTCTGGAGTCGCCCATGGTGAGCAGCGGCGGGCTGGTGTGGGCTTGCTTATAGCTCCCCAGCTCAGCCGCCATGTGTTGGAGTTTACCCCAGTGAACGAGAGGGTTGCCTCTCTGCGTCTTCAGATTGGGGAGAGGGCTCTTGCTGTTGTTTGTGCCGACGGGCCGATTAGCAGTATAGAGTAATCCGGCCTTCTTGCAGTCCCTGGGAGAGGTACTGAGGGGTGCGAGGACTGGGGACTCCATTATGCTACTGGGGGACTTCAATGCTCACGTGGGCGGTGACAGTGACACCTGGAGGGGCATGGTTGGGAGGAACGGCCTCCCCGATCTGAACCCGAGTGGTGTTTTGTTATTGGACTTCTGTGCTAGTCACGGTTTGTCCATAATGAACACCATGTTCGAGCATAGGGGTGTCCATAAGTGCACGTGGCACCAGGACACCTTAGGTCGGAGGTCAATGATAGACTTTGTTGTCGTTTCATCTGATCTCCGGCACTATGTCTTGGACACTCGGGTGAAGAGAGGGGCTGAGCTGTCAACTGATCACCACCTGGTGGTGAGTTGGATCCTCTGGTGGAGGAGGAAGCTGGACAGACCTGGCAGGCCCAAAAGTAGGTGAGGGTCTGCTGGGAACGTCTGGCCGAGCACTCTGTTGGGAAGGTCTTTAACTTCCACCTCCGGGAGAGCTTTTCCCAGCTTCTGAGGGAGGCGGGGGACATTGAGTCTGAGTGGACCATGTACTCTACCTCCATTATGGACGCAGCTGTTCGGAGCTGTGGCCACAAGGTCTCCGGTGCCTGTCCTGGCGGCAGTCCCCGAACCCGGTGGTGGACACCGGAAGTAAGGGATGCTGTCAAGCTGAAGGAGGAGTTCTATCAGGCCATATTGACCTCTGGGACTCCTGAGGCAGCTGACAGGTATCGGCAGGCCAGGCGTGCTGCAGCTCGGGCAGTTGCAGAGACAAAAACTCGGAACTGTGAGGAGTTCGGGGAGGCCATGGAGAAGGACTGTCGGTCAGCCTCGAAGAAATTCTGGCAAACCGTCCGGCGTCTTAGGAGGGGGCAGCAGTACTCTGCCAACACTGTTTACAGTGCGGGTGGGGAGCTGTTGACCTCGACTGGGGACATTGTCAGGCGGTGGAAGGAATACTTTGAGGATCTCCTCAATCCCACCATCATGTCTTCCATTGAGGAGACTGAGGCTGATGACTCGGAGGTGGACTCGTCCATTACCCAAGCCGAAGTCACTGAGGTGGTTTGCAAGCTCCTCGGTGGCAAGGCACCGGGGGTGGATGAGATCCACCCTGAGTATCTCAAGTCTCTGGATGTTGTGGGGCTGTCTTGGTTGACACGCCTCTGCAACATCGTGTGGCGGTCGGGGACAGTGCCTCTGGAGTGGCAGACTGGGGTGGTGGTCCCTCTTTTTAAGAAAGGGGACCGGAGAGTGTGCTCCAATTATAGAGGAATCACACTTCTCAGCCTCCCAGGGAAGGTTTACTCCAGGGTACTGGAGAGGAGAATTCGACCAATAGTCAAACCTAGGATCCAGGAGGAACAATGGGGTTTTTGTCCTGGTCACGGAACACTGGACCAGCTCTATACCCTTCATAGGGTGCTCGAGGGTTCATGGGAGTTTGCCCAACCAGTCCACATGTGCTTTGTGGATCTGGAGAAGGCATTCGACCGTGTCCCCCGTGGTATTCTGTGGGGGGTGCTTCGGGAGTATGGGGTTCGGGGCTCTTTGCTAAGGGCTGTCCGGTCCCTGTACGAATGGAGCAAGAGTCTGGTTCGCATTGCCGGCAGTAAGTCAGACCTGTTCCCAGTGCATGTTGGACTCTGGCAGGGCTGCCCTTTGTCACTGGTCCTGTTCATAATTTTTATGGACAGAATTTCTAGGCGCAGCCAGGGGCCGGAAGGAATCCTGTTTGGGAAACACAGGATTTCATCTCTGCTTTTTGTGGATGATGTCCTGTTGGCTTCTTCAAACCAGGACCTGCAGTTTGCAGTCGAGTGTGAAGCGGCTGGGATGAGAATCAGCACCTCCAAGTCTGAGGCCATGGTTCTCGACCGGAAAAGGGTGGCTTGCCCTCTCCAGGTTGGTGGAGAAGTCCTGCCCCAAGTGGAGGAGTTTAAGTATCTCGGGATCTTGTTCACGAGTGAGGGAAGGATGGAGCGTGAGATCGACAGGTGGATCAGTGCAGCCTCCGCAGTGATGCGGTCACTTTACTGGTCCGTCATGGTGAAGAAGGAGCTGAGCCAAAAGGCGAAGCTCTCAATTTACCAGTCGATCTACGTTCCGACTCTCACCTATGGTCATGAGCTTTGGGTAATGACTGAAAAAACAAGATTGCGGATACAAGCAGCCGAAATGAGTTTCCTTCGCAGGGTGGCTGGGTGCTCCCTTAGAGATAGGGTGAGAAGCACAGTCACTTGGGAGGAGCTCGGAGTAGAGCCGCTGCTCCTCCACATTGAAAGGAATCAGCTGAGGTGGCTCAGGCATCTTTTTCGGATGCCTCCTGGACGCCTCCCTGGGGAGGTGTTCCAGGCATGTCCCCCCCCGAGAGGAGGCCCTGGGGGAAACCCAGGACGTGCTGGAGGGACTATGTCTCTTGACTGGCCTGGGAACGCCTCGCTGTTCTTCCCGAGGAGCTGGCCGAGATGTCTGGGGAAAGGGAAGTTTGGGCTTCCATGCTTAGACTGCTGCCTCCGCGACCCGGTCCCGGATAAAGCGGAAGGAGACGAGACGAGATGAAGTTAAACAGATGTTATATTAAACTTTGTCTTTTCAACATTTTGGAAATTGTGTTCTTTGAGATATTATTTAAAATGTTACATTTCAAAGGGGGTGTACTCATTTTCTCTGAGCACTGTAGCCTCGCCCACGAGCTATCTGCTGACAGCTGTGCACTAGTTCTTGTGGTCGTCCTCTTGTAAACTGCTCCAAATGGTACAAGCAGTCTGCCTTTTGTTCCATTCCTTGTTCAAAGGCTTTGATAAATGCCCTTTACTGGAGTGGATTCCTTTCAAATATGGGAATTTCTTGGGGTGGCAGGGACAATGTACTGTTGTCACACTAAAGATGCAGTTATGTCATTTTGTCTGTGCATGATTGTAAGGAGGTCACTTGATGAATATTGACCACTTTGCTGATATGAGAATTGCCTCTGCTCACCCTCCATTGGTGCCATTGTTGGCTGGCGACAAATTTATCATCTTCCCATAGTATTGGTTTCTTGCTGTTGCTCATTTGGATTGTCCCACTGCTTTGAGGCAGTCTCAGACCACTGTTCCATTTCCTTTCTTTGCACATCTGGTAATTGTGGGAGATTAGATGGAAATGGTCCCTTCATTGCACTGATTTGTTTTGTTGGCTTCCAAAATCAGATTGTATTCCTTCACTATAGGATTTAAGACATTGATGGATTGCCATTTCCATTTTTCCCTTTCAAGATGGTTCATGCCATCTGAGGGTGCTTGAGAAGAACTTTACAGATCTGAGGCCTGCAATACAGCCAATTTAGCAGTTGATGCAGCCAGTTCAGTCTAGTCTCATCTCATCTCATTATCTCTAGCAGCTTTATCCTGTCCTACAGGGTCGCAGGCAAGCTGGAGCCTATCCCAGCTGACTGCAGGCGAAAGGCGGGGTACACCCTGGACAAGTCGCCAGGTCATCACAGGGCCGACACATAGACACAGACAACCATTCACACTCACATTCACACCTACGGTCAATTTAGAGTCACCAGTTAACCTAACCTGCATGTCTTTGGACTGTGGGGGAAACCGGAGCACCCGGAGGAAACCCACGCAGACACGGGGAGAACATGCAAACTCCGCACAGAACGGCCCTCGCCGGCCACGGGGCTCGAACCCAGACCTTCTTGCTGTGAGGCGACAGCGCTAACCACTACACCACCGTGCCGCCCCCAGTTTAGTCTCATCTCCGTTAATTCTATGATAAATTGGACAAACATTATCCTTCACAATAAAAGGAAATTTTTTTTAAAAAATCAGCATTTGTTCAGAAGACTTTAAGTTTATCAGTCATTCATTTATTTACTTATTTATTTACTTATTTATTAATTTGTTTGTTTGTTTATTTTACTGAGACATGGTCAAGTCCCCGGATGAGACAAAGAATGCAAAGGAAGCCAGTATTAAGTAGAAGGAACTTGGAATTTTGCATTCATGAGCTGCATTCAAGACCCTCCAATTTCCCTCTTCTGGTACATGGCTGAATAGGATTGCTCTTGGAAGGTGCATTTCCTGAAAGTCAAGTTTATTTGTATAGTGCTTTTAACAATAAACATTGTCGCAAAGCAGCTTTACAGAATTTGAATGACTTAAAATATGAGCTAATTTTATCCCTAATCTATCCCCAACAAGCACTCCTGTAGCGACGGTGGCAAGGAAAAACTCCCTTAGATGACATGAGGAAGAAACCTTGAGAGGAAACAGACTCAAAAGGGAACCTATCCTCATTTGGGCAACAACAGACAACATGACTACAACATTAACAGTCCGAACATAAAGTCAGCTTTGTTGATGCTATAAACCCCCCACCAATGGAAACCCAGCGCAAAACCGTTCACAACAACCACATTCCCAAAGTCAGCAAGTCAACTGCGGTCCCCAGCCACAAAAGCACCACTGCAAGAGTCCAGAGCATCCTCCAGGCGTGACCCCCAACTGTCCACATGGGGCCACCCTCCACAGGAGCGATGCGATGAGACTCGAACCAGACACAGGGCACCAGGATGGATCAGGCAGGTCCGAGGAGCAGAAGAGGTTCAGCATCTCGATCCCAGGACCAACATGTAACTCAGAGGGACAGATTTGGGGGGGGGGGAGAACTGAGAGAAAAACACAGGTTGTTGGGTATGCCCAATGTCACCTGAACAAGTAGGAACAGTATAGATATTGCACTGAGTACAAGCAGGGACTCTGGCAACTAACTCTGACAGCATAACTAAAAGGGGAGAGCCAGAAGATAACACAGGCATGAGAGAGTTCCAGAACATAAAGCAGCCAGCCACTACACCATCAACAAACTCGAGTGAGCAAGCGAGTGGGGACTGACAGCATCCATACATCCCAGTTTACCAAAACACTCTGTCTGAAGACCCTCCAGATCTACTCCTTTACCTCATAAACACCATTAACAAAAGGCTTGACTAAACAGATATGTTTTCAGCCTAGACTTAAATGCTGAGACTGTGTCTGATTCCCGAACATTACTTGGAAGGCTGTTCCATAACTGTGGGGCTTTGTAAGAAAAGGCTCTGCCCCCTGATGTAGGCTTCACTATACGAGGTACCAGCAGATAGCCTGCACCTTTTGATCTAAGTAGGCATGGTGGGTCATAGAGGAGCAGAAGTTCACTCAGGTACTGTGGTGCGAGACCATTCAGTGCTTTAAAGGTCAATAGTAGTATTTTATAATCAATACAAAATTTGATTGGGAGCCAGTGCAGTGTGGATAAGACAGGCGTGATGTGGTCATATTTTCTAATTCTAGTAAGGACTCTTGCTGCTGCATTTTGAACTACCTGGAGCTTATTTATGCACTTATTGAAACATCCAGACAGTAAGGCATTACAATAATCCAACCTGGAGGTAACGAAAGCATGGACTAGTTTTTCTGCATCATGCAATGACATTAAATTTCTTATCTTTGCAATATTTCGGAGATGAAAGAAAGCTATCCGGGTGATGTTATCAATGTGAGTTTCGAATGAAAGACTGGGGTCAATAATCACTCCGAGGTCTTTTACTGCTGCACTTGAAGAAACAAAGGCCATCCAGAGTTACTGTGTAATCAGAAAACTTACTTCTAGCTGTATGTGGTCCGAGTACAAGTACTTCAGTCTTGTCAGAGTTAAGCAGAAGGAAGTTAATAAGCATCCAGTGTCTAATGTCCTTAACACATTCCTCAATTCTATTAAGCTGGTGTCTCTCATCAGGTTTTGCAGAAACATACAACTGTGTGTCATCAGCATAACAGTGGAAACTAATACAATGTTTACGAATAATATCGCCCAGAGGTAACATATATATAGAGAAAAAAGCAGTGGACCCAAGACAGAACTTTGTGGAACACCAAACTTTACCTCGGTACGTCTAGAAATATCACCATTTATATCAACATACTGATAACGATCAGTTAGATAAGACCTGAGCCAGGAGAGGGCCATTCCCTTAACTCCCACAACATTTTCTAGTCTATCCAGAAGAATGGAATGATCAATGGTATCAAATGCTGCACTAAGGTCAAGCAACACAAGTAGCGAGACACAGCCCTGATCAGACGCCAAGAGTAGGTCGTTTACTACTTTAACCAGTGCTGTCTCTGTGCTATGATGAGGTCTAAATCCTGACTGTTACATTTCATGGATGTTATTCCTTTGTAAATATGAGCATAACTGCTGTGCCACAGCTTTTTCAAGGATCTTGTAGATAAAGGGGAGGTTTGATATTGGCCGATAATTGGACAGCTGACAGGGATCAAAGTCAGGTTTTTTAATCAGGGGTTTGATAACTGCTAGTTTAAAGGATTTGGGTACATAGCCAATCATAAGAGAAGAATTTATTATTTTTAGAAGCGGTTCAATTACTCCAGGCATTATCTGTTTGAATAGATGTGTAGGTAAGGGATCTCGTATGCAAGTTGAGGCTTTTGATATAGAGATTAATGAAAGTAATTCAGTTTCTTTAAGGGGAGTAAAACATTCTAACTGATGATCTGATACAGTTATATTGTTAACTACAAGGTCACTTTCATTGTCTAACCTTAAATTAGTAGTTTGAATTTTTTGTCGGATATTCTCAATTTTGTCATTAAAAAAATTCATTTAGTCGTTGCTACTACATACTGCAGGTGTGCATGTGTTGGTAGTGGACTTATTCCTGGTTAATTTTGCTACAGTATTTAAATAGGAATCTAGGATTATTTTTGTTATCTTCTATTAGGGAGGAGAAATATGTTGATCTCGCAGCACTAAGAGCTTTTCTATACTTCAGGAAGCTCTCCTTCCAAGCTAATTTGTGACCTGATGGTCAAAATTCTTCATGTTCAAAAAGAAAATACATGCTTTATGGATCAATACAGCTCACCTTAGAGCCTGCACAGCTCAGTAGATAGAACAAAGGTTCAACATTCTTTAAGTTACCTATACCATTTTCTGAAGCAAGGACATATTTCAACAAGGCCACTGAAACCTGTGTTCTGAAAGCTAACTCTGACAAAGCTCGAAGCTTCTGTTCACAGTCTGAACATGGGCTATGACCAGCAACCCTCTGAGAGGGGGAAAATTTTCTTACAGATAACATCTCCACTTAGTTCTGCATAACTCTAATATAATGCTTTTGGTCATGGTATCACTCCTGCAGCCCCTTAGAAATGGGTCAGTGTAAAGTTGTTTTAAACTCCAACAAAAATTTAACCTGTGCATGGGTGTGAACTTTGCTATGGAGAAATCAGCAAAGTGGAACAAGAGATACTGTGTCTTATTATAGATGAAAAGATTCTGAGTTTGACTTCTGGCTGGCATGGCTCTCTTTTATCCCATGGAATGTTCTGGATAATACAGTGATGCTTGAAAGTTTGTGAACCTTTAGAATTTTCTATTTTTCTGCATAAAAATGACCTAAAACATCATCAGATTTTCACACAAGTCCTAAAAGTAGATAAAGAGAACTCAGTTAAACAAATGAGACAAAAATACTATACTTGGTCATTTGTTTATTGAGGAAAATGATCCAATATTACATATCTGTGAGTGGCAAAAGTATGTGAACCTTTGCTTTCAGAATCTGGTGTGACCCCCTTGTGCAGCAATAACTGCAACTAAACGTTTCCGGTAACTGTTGATCAGTCCTGCACACTGGCTTGGAGGGATTTTAGCTCATTCCTCTGTACAGAACAACTTCAACTCTGGGATGTTGGTGGGTTTTCTCATATGAACTGCTCACTTCAGGTCCTTCCACAATATTTCAATTGGATTAAGGTCAGGACTTTGACTTGGCCATTCCAAAACATTAACTTTATTCTTCTTTAATCATTCTTTGGTAGAACGACTTGTGTGCTCAAGGTCATTGTCTTGCTGCATGACCCACCTTCACTTGAGATTCAGTTCATGGACAGATGTCCTGACATTTTCCTTTAGAATTCGCTGGTATAATTCAGAATTCATTGTTCACAGATGCAGCAAAACAGGACAAAACCATGAGACTACCACCACCATGTTTCACAGATGGGATAAGGTTCTTATGCTGGAATGCAATGCTTTCCTTTCTCCAAGCTTAATGCTTCTCATTTAAACCAAAAAGTTCTATTTTGGTCTCATCTGTCCACAAAACATTTTTCCAATAGTCTTCTGGCTTGTCCACGTGACCTTTACCAAACTACAGACGAGCAGCAATGTTCTTTTTGGAGAGCAGTGGCTTTCTCCATGCAACCCTGCTATGCACACCATTGTTGTTCAGTGTTCTCCTGATGGTGGTCCTTTGTGACCTCGCCGACTATTACATGTCTTGCTCCTGGAGTGATTTTTGTTGGTCGACCACTCCTGGGGAGGGTAACAATGGTCTTGAATTTCCTCCATTTGTACACAATCTGTCTGACTGTGGATTGGTGGAGTCCAAACTCTTTAGAGATGGTTTTGTAACCTTTTCCAGCCTGATGAGCATCAACAATGCTTTTTCTGAGGTCCTCAGAAATCTCCTTTGTTCATGCCATGATACACTTCCACAAACATGTGTTGTGAAGATCAGACTTTGATAGATCCCTGTTCTTTAAATAAAACAGGGTGCCCACTCACCTGATTGTAATCCTATTGATTGAAAACACCTGACTCTAATTTCACCTTCAAATTAACTGCTAATCCTAGAGGTTAACATACTTTTTCCACTCACAGATATGTAATATTGGATCATTTTCCTCAATAAATAAATGAGCAAGTATAATATTTTTGTCTCATTTGTTTAACTGGGTTCTCTTTATCTACTTTTAGGACTTGTGTGAAAATCTGATGATGTTTTAGGGTCATATTTATGCAGAAATATAGAAAATTTTAAAGGGTTCACAAACTTTCAAGCACCACTGTACACTTACTAACCACAACAAAGTTCAACCTGCTAGCCACACAACCAAGTAAAATAAAAATTGACAGCTACTTTTCTGGAAAACTCCTGGGTTCTCAACAATGGCTTAAGCATTTTAAACATGGCCGTTACACTTTAAGGCTGTCCCATATTGTCGAGTGGTCAGGATTCCTGGTTTTCACCCAAGTGGCCTGGGTTCAACTTCTGATATGGGAATACGTCTTTGTTGTGTCACCCTAGGTGCAAGTCATACGACCTTGAGTGAAATCCTCATTCCATAGGCTCTCACTTTCATGAGTCCTTTTGTTGCCAGGTGTCATGATGGGACAAGAAGACTGATGACAGAGCAGAAGATTCCGGGATTGACTCCTGGCTCTCTCTTACCCCATCTAAGGTCCTGGGCCCCGCTGTTTGTTAACTCCAACAAAGCACAAAGACTGTACTCTGAATCTGACCACAGCAGCCGCTGTTCAGTGTTAAATCTATTCTTAACACCATGGGCTCGAACCTGTACAGGAGGAAAGGGTAAGCGTCCATGTTTTCACTACACGAGGCCAAATGTGTGCAAGTGCATCCAGCTGTTCTTCCTGATTTCCTGGCAAAGTATAAGAAAAAAATCAGGCTATGTTAGTTCGTGCCTCAGGGTCATTTTCTCACACACCAATCTGCATATTCCGAAAGGAACCTCCTGTCTTGTAAATGCTCAAATGTCAAACAAATGCTCAAAATGAGCAAAATGTTCAGCAAATCACATAGCAAACGAAAGGCAGGTCACATATGACCATTTCCTTCACAGAACCTGAACATGGTCATTGATGGAACTCCTGAATTGTTGGTGTTGCATTTATTTCAATTCATTGCCCAAAGCACTATATCACTACAATTAAACCAAAGTATTTTGAGCCCATGGTGTTAAGAATAGATTTAACACTGAACAGTGGCTGCTGTGGTCAGATTCAGAGTACAGTCTTTGTGCTTTGTTGGAGTTAACAAACAGCGGGGCCCAGGACCTTAGATGGGATAAGTTGCATTGCATTGAAAGTTGCTTTGAAGCTTGTTGACTGCGAACTGAGAAGTAGTCTCTCTGCCTGTTATTTCTGTCTGTGTTTGTGAGTGGAATTACTAAAGTGGAATTGAACCAAATATGCAGTGTATATGGGTTGTGTATGTAACCCTTTTCTGAATTCAAAAGGAAGTATAGTATAGATATGTATGAGGTCATCTTTATAGATAACATCATTAATATTTAATATTATTTTGGTGATCTTTCCCATCAAAATCAAATCAGGTTCCAAGATCTTGAAAGAATTTAGGTGCAAATTTGGATTTAATAAGTACAAACTGTCTTAGATTAGATTAGATTCATTTTATTCATCCCACATCGGGGAAATTCACGTGTTACAGTAGCAAGAAAATGTCAAACAGATTACAAATAAAACTGAAATAAAAATTAGACAAACGAAGGATTAAATACAGAGGGCTATTTGCATTATCTACCATGAAAAAGTATAGAAAAATTGCCTTATTGAGAGGCTCGGAAAAATTGCACATTACAGGTAGACTCTGTGTGTGTGTGTGTCTATATATATATATATATATATATATATATATATATATATATATATATATATATATATATATATATATATATATATAAAATGTGTGTGTGTGTGTGTGTGTGTGTGTGTAAGTATGCATAAAAATAGTTTAGGGCCTATATTATTGCACATAATAATTGCATTGATGAGAGATGGCAGAGTGTGACAGTTCGTATGGGTGGGTGGAGCACAGAAGGACGGCAGGCCAGAACTGAGTTCACAACAACTTTTTTTTTTTTTTTTTTTTTTTAATTTATTGTCACTTTTCAGCGGCACACTCTCCCAGACAATCAGGCACACGCATCAGTCATCTGGTTGGGGACAGAGCTCCCTCTGTTCTCGCTCTCTCTCCTTAAATAGGGCATGGTCACTGGGGAAGACACACAAACACATTAATTGACATCAGGTGCAGTGATTCTGCCACTTACCTTCCCTGGCTCCGCCCTCCGGTCACAGACCGATGCTTGACCACGCCCCCCTGCCACACAGAGGTAGTAGTGGTGAAGTAGTGCAAATTAAATGACAAACAGGTTATTGGTGCTACGTTACAAGTTGTGGGTGTTATACAGTCTGACAGCAGTAGGTATGAATGACCTGCGGTACCTCTCCTTCTTACACCGTGGGTGTAGCAGTCTACTACTAAGGCCCTGTCCACACGGCAACGGATTCAGGTGAATCCGATACAATTGCTTATCTTTTAGGCCTGGCGTCCACACGGCACCAGCGTTTTGGGTGCCCAAAACGCAATCTTTTTGAGTACGGGTTCCAGAGTGGAAAGATCTGGCAACGTTTCCGTTGCGAAGTCATCTGGATGAGTAGAACGGATTTGTTTACGATGATGTCACAGCCACATGACCAGCCACATGACTCTCGTGCGCCTCATTCATAACAACAACAATGGCGGCCCCCATAGTAGTAGTAGTTTCAGTGCTGCAGACGCTGCTAAGTTTATTCGCATTATTGAAACAAAATTTAGAGAAGTTGCAGCGACTAGGCGAGCGGCAGAGACTCTTACACGGCCACACGCGTCAGATTCTTTTAAACCCACCACGGCGTGTAACTAGACGGGCCAAAAGATGATGATTTTGGGTGAGACCGGGAAGAACCAGTAGCTGGTGGGACAACTTTGTGAATGGTGTTGTCGTGGACGCAGAGTGGAGAGAGAACTTTTGGATGTCCAGAGCTTCACTTGTGGCCCTGAGCGAAGAACTTCGTCCTCATATTGAAGGCCAAACAACCAACATGAGAGAAGCGATTGGACCGTTTAAAGAAGGTCGCTTGCACGCTGTACTACCTGAGCGACGAGGGAAGGCTACGGAAGATGGCAAACTCCTTCGGCCTGTCGCGGCAGGCTGTCTCCGTCGTCGTGAGGCAGACATGCAAAGCCATCGCTCTCCACCTCGGTCTGAAATACATCAAGCTGCCCTTCACAGAACCCAAGGCAGAGGAGCTTGTGTCTGGCTTTCACCGTGTCCATGGCATGCCACAGTGTTTGGGAGCGGTCGACGGGACCCACATTGAAATCAAGCAGCCATCATCCCACGCCATGGACTACATCAACAGGAAGGGTAAACATTCGTTAAATGTACAAGCGGTGTGTGACTACAAGTACAGATTTATGGATGTAGTTATAAAGTGGCCTGGCAGTACACACGATGCACGAGTGTTTGCAAATTCAAAGATCAGCACCTACTTTAAAACCGGCAAGATTCCAACACTGAAAAAGCAGATAGTGGATGATGAGGAACCCATCCCCATATTTCTCCTGGGTGACCCAGCCTATCCATTACTACCTTTCCTGATGAAGGAATATTCAAACGGTGGCTCCACGCCACAAGAGCAGTACTTTGGGTTATGTTTGTGTAGGGCACGCATGGTCATTGAGTGTGCTTTTGGTCGGCTGAAGGCCAGATTTGCATCCCTGAGAAGAGCAATGGACATTAACCTCAATGACTTGCCCTGTGTAATTTATGCCTGCTTTGCTCTCCACAACTACTGTGAAGAAAACAGTGAGACCATGGACGAACACTGTGTGGTGAGTGCTGTACAATGTGACCAGGAAGTACAGCCTTCCACACAAAGCAACAGTTTCCTGACTGACTGTCATGAGACAGAGGGGAGAAGGGTCAGAAGAGTGATTACAAAGTTCCTTGACCCTTGAACAGTTTTTTTTTGTATGTACCACTGTCACTTCTGTTCACTGCTTTTTTTAATGTACCAATCACTTTTGTATATAGAATGCTTTACTGTGGATATTTAGTAAACTGTTCGGGTGTTGTACATAGACAAGTGACTCAAACCATTTCTTGCCTGCTTTCTATTGGATAAGAATATTTTGAAATTGTTTACACATCAACCTGACTTACCTGCCAGACAGACAATTTACACCTGCTTTGATAAACAGAAAGTACAGCCTTCCACACAAAGCAACAGTTACCTGACTATAATGGAGGCAGAGGGGAAAAGAGTCAGAGGACCCTTCAACAGACTGTAATAACCACTGCATTGGATTCACTTTTGTATACTGCTTCTCTTTTAAATAAACAAGTAACTGAACCATTTCTTGAATTTCTTTTTTATTGGATAAGACTGATTTTCAAAATGTTCATACACAATTTAAAAAGTTATATGAATTAAATAAAAATGCTTTAAGAAATGTTCACACACAATTTAAAAAGCAATATGAATTAAAAATTCTTTAAGAAATGTTCACACAATAAGAAAAAAAAAAGTTATAAAACTATGCACACTAATAAAACTACATAAATAAAATTAAACTAGCAGGCACAATGAGGCACTTTACGTGTCCACGTCATCCTCTTGCAGCAGTAACCTTCTGTACGAGAAACCTGGAGCAGTGTGTGTACGTTGAGCACTGTGTGATGGGGTGGTGTGTGATGGTGTGTTGCTTGTAGTGGTGTGTAATGGTGTGTATGCATCTGCATGATGATGCAGTGTGTGCAGGTAAGGTGGTGCTGCATGGTGCGCTGGCATGTATGGCCTATACAGATGTGGAGCAGGGGCTTGTGGCTGTTGCTGGAGCAGAAGTGTCTGTAGCAGTTCAAACCCATTCTTAATAGTGTTCGTGATGAGTTCAATGTTGTTGTTCGTCCCTCCAGGTTCTCATTGGCACGCTTCTCCGACTCCTCCATGAGCTGCAGCATTCTCCTCTTAATCTGGAGATCCTCCTGCACGGCTGCATCCATTGGGGCCTTCCTCCTCAGCCTGTCCCCTCTGTGGCTTTCTAGTTTTGCCTTAAAAAACAAAGTTTATACATTTTAGAATGCATCACCAGTAGCAAACACTCCACAACAACACGCTAAAGCAGTTTGTATTTTTAAGCCCTGAAGAAGGCCTGGGGTGAGGCCGAAACATGTTGGCTTTTTAAATGTTCAAAATGAACTAGCTATACTGAGTAAAAGGTTTTTATGGAAGAACAGTGCCTTGGCCGTCCTTTATCCACTTGCAACACCCTAAAGCAACATGAGCATACCGAACGTTACACCGTGCCAGCTTTGAAGTAGCATAACATATAACTCACAGCAAGTAGGCCTTCAAGATTGAAATCATGAAACCATGTGCTTGCTTACCTGAAGCAAATTTCTCCGCCAGTTGACCTCTGCAGCAGACGGATTGGACACGGTGGAAGCCGAAGAAACCTCTAGCTCGACAGACGACCAGGGAGAATCAGATGTCGAGGAGGAGGAGGCCGAATCTTCCACCAATCTTTCCACCAAATCAGCACTCTCGATGCCCGATGGGATGCTGTCGGTTCCAGGCGATCCACCCCAGATCTCTTCGCACAGTTCAAAGAATACCAAAACCACACGTCCGTGGCCACTCCGACGCCCAGAGTCGACGGCATGCCGGTATTTATTTCTAATACCCTTCAGCTTTGTAGTAATCTGGGCCTTTGAGATGCTGTTGGGGTCGTGAGGAAAGTCCTTCCCGGCAGCCATGTCCCCGGTGGTATATTGCTGCCGAAAGGCGAGCGTAATATCGCCGTACTTGGCTTGGCATGTTTCCCAGTCCACATTCTCCTGCTATTTGGAGGTTTTGTAGTTCAGAGTCACTCGCAGGAGTAACTCCACCTCGTTATCGGTCCAGACAAGAGGGTTGGTTTTTTCTAGCGTGGTCGCAGCCATTTTCTTCTTGTTGTTGTGTGAAGGGAAGAAGGGATTTGTGCGCATGCGTCCATGCCACGATTTTTTTCTTCTATTTTTCTGGTGTCTTCAATGGGACCGTTACAGCGCATGTAGAGGTGTGGCATGTGTATTGCATCGTTTTCAGCAAGCGTTGCGTTGCCATAGGGACCTGATATTTTACTGATCGTTGCCCATTTGGATGTGATATTTTTTTAAATAACATCTCGTTGCCGTTGTCGTGTGGATGTGGCCTAAAAGAGCTGCTTAAAGCCCCCGCAGCCTCATGTCGGGGGTGAGAGGGGTTATCCATGATAGAGGTCAGCTTGGCTAACATCCTCCTCTCACCCACCACCTCAGTGGAGTCCAGAGGACAGTCCAAGACTGAGCCAGCCCTTCTGACCAGTTTATTAAGTTTCTTCCTGTCCCTCTCTGAACTTCTACAGCCCCAGCAGACCACAGCGTAGAAAATCGCTGATGCTACCACAGAGTCATAAGTCCTAAGCAGTGTCCTGCACACACCAAAAGACCTCAGTCTTCTCAAGAGGTGGAGACGACTTTGGCCCTTCTTGTACAGGACATCTGTGTTGTTAGTCCGGTCCAGTTTGTTGTTGAGGTGAACACCCAGGTATTTGTACTCCTCCACGATCTCAATGTCCAAACCCTGGATGTTCACTGGTGCAATTTGAGGAATCGTCCTTCTGAAATCGATCACCACCTCCTTTGACTTGCTGGCGTTGATGCGCAGGTGGTTCAGTTCGCACCAGGCGACAAAGTTGGTGATGACCTCTCTGTACTCCAGATCGTTCCCCTCTATAATAATAAAATAATAATAATAATAAGTTAAATTTATATAGCGCCTTTCAAGAAACCCAAGGATGCTTTACAATTATAGACAAGGAGAAAGAATAAATAAATAATAAAAAAATTAATAAAAAATAAATAAAGTCCACCAAGTAGGGGTCAGGATGTAATTGCAGTGGTGTAGCAGCCACAGTCCCACCAAAAGGCGCACGAAAACGAGTCCCACATCTCCAGCACCGCTGCCGTGACGCCGTCAGCAACATCGCTTGAACACCACGCCATGGATCCACAAAGTGAGCAGACAAGCTCTGCCATGCAGCGTGCTGGTATGTCCAAACCTCCTGCACAGCCGCCACAACACCACCGAGCAACATCGCTCAGAACATCACACCAAGTGTTAAAGCACAGAGCGCTGGACAACCATGATGTAAAGTGAGCAACGAGCTCACTGCAGTCCATAGCTGGGAGCACAGGCATCACCCACAGCGAACCAAGGCCTGGAGGGAACCGACGCCCAAAACTAGGTCCAGAGCTACACCACAACCGGCGGACAAAACACTCAAACATCAAACTACACAAACACACAGAAAAAATAAATAAATAAAATGAAAATAGAAAAAGAAATAAAATAAAATTTAAAAAAAAATCTCTGGTGAGAAGCGGCAGCCAGAATGCGCATGACGTACTCTCAACCGGAAATGGAAACGAAAAAAAAAAAGTCCAACAATGGCTGTATCATCTGAGAACTTCTGGAGGTGGCAGCTATCCGTGTTGTAGCTGAAGTCAGATGTGTAAAGTGTAAAGAGGAAAGGAGAGAGCACTGTACCCTGTGGAGCCCCTGTGCTGCAGACTACCACATCAGACACACAGTTGCGGAGCCTCACATACTGCGATCTGTTAATGAGGTAGTCGATGATCCATGCAGCCAGGTGGCAGTCGACACCAGCTCCCTCCAGCTTCCCCCTAAGCAGTGATGGCTGGATTGTGTTGAAAGCACTGGAGAAGTCAAAGAACATCATTCTCACAGTGCTCCCAGTACCCTCCAGGTGCAAAAGTGACCGGTGTAGCAGGTAAATGACAGCGTCATCCACACCAATCCCCAGTCAATTATGCAAACTGCAGGGGGTCCATCTCGCTGTTCACCAGGTGTTGGAGGTGGGAGAGAACAATCCTCTCCATGATCTTCATTAGATGAGACATTAAAGCTACTGGCCAAAAGTGGTTGAGCTCCCTGGGGTGCGCAGTCTTGGGAACTGGAACCACACATGATGTTTTCCACAGAAGTGGAACTTTCTCCAGACTGAGGCTCAGGTTAAAAAAGTGACTGGTGGAGCAGGTCTTGTTATGAGCAGAGAAAATGCAATCATGATGAAATATTTCATGATTTCATTCTACACTTTACACTCATACACTGAGGTGAAAACTGTCATATGCTCCTGAAAATGTCCCTAAATACCTTGGGAAGGGGTATCCAGCCAGGTTGTGCTTTTGTATTGAGCTAGTGCTCATCCTTGTAAAAACTTGAGTTCAGATTTCAGAGTGATGCCAACTCTGTGCCATGATGACATGGTATGCTGTCAGTCCCCACTCGCTTGCTCACTCAAGTTTGTTGACGGTGTAGTGGCTGGCTGCTTTATGTCCTGGGGCTCCCTCATGCCTGTGTTACCTTCTGGGTCTCTCCTTTTAGTTATGCTGTCATAGTTAGTTGCCGGAGTCCCTGCTTGTACTCGGTGCAATATGTATACTGCTCCTACTTATTTAGGTGACATTGGGCATACCTAACAACCTGTTTTCTTTCCCTCCCCTCCCACCCCAAATCTGTCCCTCTGAGTTACATGGAGTCAACAGGAAATCTTTTGGTGGAGAGGGTGGAGACCTCGACTGGCTATCGTAGCCTGCAGGGAATCGGCCGTCAGACTTTCTGTCGCATGTCCCAGACCCGGTGAAATGTAACTGAATTGTCTTGGCCAGCCCTAAGGGTCCTATCTGCATCTCATCATTGCTGAGGAGTGTGCTCCCATCACCCAATCAAGCATCCAGCCAGAGCAGGTCATGATGTATTTTTTACCATATTAACATGCCATTGTTGTGTGTTATGCCTGATGTAAAGACTCTCATCTCTGCGAGCCTACCACACAGATTTAATACTTGTCATTTTTAGGGCATACCTAACAACATGTGTTTTCTTTCTCTCCTCCTCCCAATCTGTCCCTCTGAGTTAACAGATTTTGTACAGATTTGTACTCTGATTTACAAGATTTTGTACAGATTTGTATCTTGTTGGTCCTGGGATTGAGATGCTAGCCTCTTCTGCCCCTCGGACCTGCTTGATCCATCCTGGTGCCCTGTGTCTGGTCGGAGTTTTATCGCACCGCTCCTGTGAAGGACGGCCCCATGAGGACAGTTGAGGGTTATACCTGGAGGATGCTCTCGACTCTTACAGTAATGCTTTTATGGCTGAGGACTACAGTTGTCTTGCTAACTTTAGGACTGCAGTTATCATGAACAGTTTTGCACTCAAGTTTCCATCAATGAAGAGTTATAACATCAACGAAACTGTCCTCATGTTAAAACTTAATAATATAGTCAGGCTGTCTATTGTTGCCCAAATGAGGATGGGTTCCCTTTTGAGTCTGGTTCCTCTCGAGGTTTCTTCCTCATGTTGTCTGAGGGAGTTTTTCCTTGCCACCGTCACCACAGGCTTGCTCATTGGGGATAGATTAGGGATAAAATTAGCTCATGTTTTAAGTCGTTCAAATTCTGTAAAGCTGCTTTGCGACAATGTTTATTGTTAAAAGCACTATACAAATAAATTTGACTTGACTTGACTATGGACCCTCTCCCTTTAGACCTCATGGTGCAATGGTAGTGTGTCTGACACCAGATCAACAATTTGAGTGTTTAAATTACATCATAGTCACATAACAGGCTGCTGGGCTTTTTGCACAATTTTATGCAGAAACTTTCAGCTGGACTCCAATCTCTACAATGAGCATCCATTTTTTCAAGCTCATGCTGAAAGATAAGATTGCTCTACTAACAACACTTTCATCAAATTATCACTCACAACATAATGCGTTTCCAAAATTTGCCCATTGCTCTGGCTGAAAAAAAAAATGCTTCAGCATACTGCTTGAGATGCTTTCAGAACACAGGTGTCAAGTCAAGTTTATTTGTATTGCGCTTTTAACAATAAACATTGTTGCAAAGCAGCTTTACAGAATTTGAACGACTTAAAACATGAGCTAATTTCATCCCTAATCTCTCCCCAATGAGCAAGCCTGTGGCGATGGTGGCAAGGAAAAACTCCCTCAGACGACATGAGGAAGAAACCTCGAGAGGAACCAGACTCAAAAGGGAACCTATCCTCATTTGGGCAACAACAGGCAGCATGACTATAACATGAACAGTTTTAACATGAAGTCAGTTTCGTTGATGTTATAAACTCTTCATTGATGGAAACTTGAGTGCAAAACTGTTCATGACAACTGCAATCCTAAAGTTAGCAAGTCAACTGTAGTCCTCAGCCATAAAAGCATGACTGTAAGAGTCCAGAGCGTCCTCCAGGTGTGACTTTCAACTGTCCACATGGTGCTGTCCTCGACAGGAGTGATGCGATGAAACTCCAACCAGATACAGAGCACCAGGATGGATCAAGCAGGTCTGAGGAACAGAAGAGGTCAGCATCTCGATCCCAGGACCAACATGTAACTCAGAGGGACAGATTTGGGGGGGGGGGAGAGAGGGAGAGAAAACACAGGCTGTTAGGCATGCCCAATGTCACCTGAATAAGTAGGAACAGTATACATATTGCATTGAGTACAAGCAGGGACTCCGGCAACTAACTATGACAGCATAAGTAAAAGGGGAGAGCCAGAAGGTAACACAGGCATGAGGGAGCCCCGGGACATAAAGCAGCCAGCCACTACACCGTCAACAAACTCAAGTGAGCAAGCGAGTGGGGACTGACAGCATCCATACATCCCAGTTTACCAAAACACACTATGTCTGAGGACCCTCCAGATCTATACCTCATCTCATCTCATTATCTCTAGCCGCTTTATCCTTCTACAGGGTCGTAGGCAAGCTGGAGCCTCTCCCAGCTGACTATGGGCGAAAGGCGGGGTACACCCTGGACAAGTCGCCAGGTCATCACAGGGCTGACACATAGACACAGACAACCATTCACACTCACATTCACACCTATGGTCAATTTAGAGTCACCAGTTAACCTAACCTGCATGTCTTTGGACTGTGGGGGAAACCGGAGCACCCGGAGGAAACCCACGCGGACACGGGGAGAACATGCAAACTCCACACAGAAAGGCCCTCGCCGGCCCCGGGGCTTGAACCCAGGACCTTCTTGCTGTGAGGCGACAGCGCTAACCACTACACCACCGTGCCGCCCCAGATCTATACCTTTACCTCATAAACACCATTAACACAAGGCTTGACTAAACAGATATGTTTTCAGCCGAGACTTAAACGCTGAGACTGTGTCTGATTCCCAAACACTACTTGGAAGGCTGTTCCATAACTGTGGGGCCTTGTAAGAAAAGGCTCTGCCCCCTGATGTAGGCTTCAATATACGAGGTACCAGCAGATAGCCTGCACGTTTTGATCTAAGTAGGCGTGGCAGGTCATAGAGGAGCAGAAGTTCACTCAGCTACTGTGGTGTGAGACCATTCAGTGCTTTAAAGGTCAATAGTAGTACTTTATAATCAATACGAAATTTGATTGGGAGCCAATGCAGTGTGGACAAGACGGGGTGATGTGGTCATATTTTCTAGTTCTAGTAAGGACTCTTGCTACTGCATTTTGAACTAACCGGAGCTTGTTTATGCACTTATTGGAACATCCAGACAGTAAGGCATTACAATAATCCAACCTGGAAGTAACAAAAGCATGAACTAGTTTTTCTGCGTCACGTAGTGACATTAAATTTCTTATCTTAGCAATATTTCTGAGATGAAAGAAAGCTATCTGGGTCATGTTATTAATGTGAGTTTCGAATGAAAGACTGGGGTCAATGATCACTCTGAGGTCTTTTACTGCTGCATGTGAAGAAACAGAAAGGCCATCCAGAGTTACTGTGTAATCAGAAAACTTGCTTCTAGCTGTATGAGGTCCTAATACAAGTACTTCTGTCTTGTCAGAGTTAAGCAGAAGGAAATTAATAAGCATCCAGTGTCTAATGTCCTTTACACATTCCTCAATTCTATTAAGCTGGTGTCTCTCATCAGGTTTTGCAGAAACATACAACTGTGTTTCATCAGCATAACAGTGAAAACTAATACAATGTTTATGAATAATATCACCCAGAGGTAACATATATAGAGAAAAAAGCAGTGGACCCAAGACAGAACTTTGTGGAACACCAAACTTTACCTCAGTATGTCTAGAAATATCATTTATATCAACATACTGATAGCGATCAGTTAAATAAGAGCTGAGCCAGGAGAGGGCCATTCCCTTAACTCCCACAACATTTTCTAGTCTATCTAGAAGAATGGAATGATCAATGATATCAAATGCTGCACTAAGGTCAAGCAGCGAGACACAGCCCTGATCAGACGCCAATAGTAGGTCATCTCATCTCATCTCTAGCCGCTTTATCCTGCTCTACAAGGTCGCAGGCAAACTGGAGCCTATCCCAGCTGACTACGGGCGAAAGGCAGGGTACACCCTGGACAAGGCGCCAGGTAATCACAGGGCTGACACATAGACACAGACAACCATTCACATTCACACCTACGGTCAATTTAGAGTCACCAGTTAACCTAACCTGCATGTCTTTGGACTGTGGGGGAAACCGGAGCACCCGGAGGAAACCCACGTGGACACAGGGAGAACATACAAACTCCGCACAGAAAGGCCTTTGCTGTCCACGGGGCTTGAACCTGGACCTTCTTGCTGTGAGGCAACAGCGCTAACCACTACACCACCGTGCCACCCAGTAGGTCGTTTACTACTTTAACCAAAGCTGTCTCTGTGCTATGATGAGGTCTAAATCCTGACTGATACATTTCATGGATGTTATTCCTATGTAAATATGAGCATAACTGCTGTGCCACAGCTTTTTCAAGGATCTTGGAGATAAAGGGGAGGTTTGATATTGGCCGATAATTGGACAGCTGACAGGGATCAAGGTCAGGTTTTTTAATCAGGGGTTTGATAACTGCTAGTTTAAAGGATTTGGGTACATAGCCAATCGTAAGAGAAGAATTTATTATTTTTAGATGCGGTTCAATTACTTCAGGTATTATCTGTTTGAATAGACATGTAGGTCTCTCTTCCCCCCCCCCCCCCCCCCCCAATCTGTCCCTCTGAGTTACATGTTGATCCTGGGATTGAGATGCTGGCCTCTTCTGCCCCTCGGACCTGCTTGATCCATCCTGGTGCCCTGTGTCTGGTCAGAGTTTTATCGCCCCACTCCTGTGAAGGACGGCCCCATGAGGACAGTTGAGGGTTATACCTGTTAAAACTGTTAATATTATAGTCAGGCTGTCTGTTGTTGCCCAAATGAGGATGGGTTCCCTTTTGAGTCTGGTTCCTCTCGAGGTTTCTTCCTCATGTCGTCTGAGGGAGTTTTTCCTTGCCACCGTCGCCACAGGCTTGCTCATTGGGGATAGATTAGGGATAAAATTAGCTCATGTTTTAAGTCGTTCAAATTCTGTAACGCTGCTTTGCGACAATGTTTATTGTTAAAAGCGCTGTACAAATAAACTTGATTTGATTTGAAACTTGATGTAGGTAAGGGATCATGTTATATACATGTGATGCCACGGGGAACATATTTTGATAAGGGCTTTTATTTTGACATTCTAATTTTTAAGACTTTGGTATAATGTAACTTCCTGTTCCCGGAGTAGCCATTTTTTAGTTGTTCAAGGTGAAGGATACATGTTAGCTCAGCTTCTCTGAAACTTTATCTTTTTCCTTTTGGTGTGGCATTGCCAGTAAGTACATTTATGTTGATTTACCTGTGGAAATAAATAGTTAATGAATAGATAAATAGTTTAATCGCACATTTTATGAGAAAATAAGTTAATCCATGGCGCACGGTGGTGTAGTGGTTAGCGCTGTCGCCTCACAGCAAGAAGGTCCGGGTTCGGGCCCCGTGGCCGGCGAGGGCCTTTCTGTGCGGAGTTTGCATGTTCTCCCCGTGTCCGCGTGGGTTTCCTCCGGGTGCTCCGGTTTCCCCCACAGTCCAAAGACATGCAGGTTAGGTTAACTGGTGACTGGTGAATGTGAGTGTGAATGGTTGTCTGTGTCTATGTGTCAGCCCTGTGATGACCTGGCGACTTGTCCAGGGTGTACCCCGCCTTTCGCCCGTAGTCAGCTGGGATAGGCTCCAGCTTGCTTGCGACCCTGTAGAACAGGATAAAGCGGCTACAGATAATGAGATGAGAATGAAGTTAATCCATGTGAAAACAGTTAAGGCAGTTAATGTACTGGAAATGGTTAATGACTCAGCTAAATTGTTAGCAGTTCCTTTGTGTGACTTACCATAGACCTAATTAGCAAGGAAGCTAAGCTAAGTATAGCATTTAGTTACCTACCTGTCTTACCTATTAATGTAGATATTTTGTAATACTTACCTGATTATTTGATACTTACCTGATGTTTAGATATTATTTTATACTTACCTGCTGTATTTGTGTTTATTTCAGTTTTACCTTCTTTTCAATAAACCTTGTTAACTACAAGACCTGCTTCTTCCTTGAGGGATTTGTTGAAGAGATGAGTTTAGCTGGCTGTTGGCTTTAAGAACAGTACGATGCAAGTTGAGGTTTTTGATGCCGAGATTAATGAAAGTACTTCAGTTTCTTTTAGGGGAGTAAAACATTCAAATTGATGATCTGATACAGTTATATGTTAACTACAGGGTCACCTACATTGTCTGACCTTAAATTAGTAGTTTGAATTTTTTGTTGGATATTCTCAATTTTGTCATTCAAGAAATTCATGAAATCGTTGCTACTACATACTGCAGGTGTGCATGTGTCTATAGTGGACTTATTCCTGGTTAATTTTGCTACAGTATTAAATAGGAATCTAGGATTATTTTTGTTATCTTCTATTAGGGAGGAGAGATGTGTTGATCTCGCAGCACTAAGAGCTTTTCTATACTTCAGGAAGCTCTCCTTCCATGCTAATTTGAACACTACCAATTTTGTTTGACGCCATTTATGTTCCAGTTTTCGAGTGGTCTGTTTTAATGTGCGAGTGTCATCATTATACCAGGTGCTAATTTTTTTGTCTCTGACCATTTTCCTTTTAAGAGGAGCTACATTATCTAAGGTATGGCGGAATGTTGACTCTAAGCATTCAGTTGCCTGATCAAGTTCTGCAGGGGCTGACAGTGACCGAATCAAAGTTGATAACTCTGGGAGATCATTTATAAAGCTCTGTGCAGTAGTTGACGCGAATGTACGTTTAATACAGTGGCGTGGTGAGGTGCATATATTATTACTCAGACATAGTTTGAATGAGATGAGATAATGATCTGAGAACTTCAGACTGTGGAAGTATGACTATATTTTCTACGTTTAACCCGAATGTTAGTATTAGATCAGACATTATTCATGAAGCCCATTTCAGTGGGCTTCTTGAATAATGCCCTAGATTCTGAATGTTTGAACCATAGAGTTTTCTGTTTAAGTCCTGTCATTGAAATCCGTGTCAAATGACCAAGAAGGAATTCAAATGAATGTGACAGAATCAGGAAGTGATTCAAATTAGTGTCATTAATCTGGAAATTATTCAAATTGAAATAATAAAATGACTATTAATTCAAATTTATGTTACAGCAGCAATCATGAATTCAAATAAATATTAGAAACCCAGGAAGTAATTCAAATAAATATCTTAGGATCGCAATGAATTCAAATTAATCTGAAAGGAACAAAAAGTAATTCAAATTAATGCATATAATCAGAAAATAGCCAAACAGTGGTGAGGCACTGCAGTCAGTTCTGTCATCAGGTGGGTATCTACTTCATCAGACGTTTTCGTGCTACCCACTACGTCCTCCAGAGGTGCACCAACTGAGTTAGTTTACTCAACCTGGAACTGTGAGCTCTCCCATCACTGCTTTCTCTTAACCCACAACCAGTGAGAGGCTGACTCAGTCTGTCTACTGATGTCAGATATGGCTTTCCTGCGGGTTGATCCTGTGATGCCCAGGATGCTGAGTGCTTTCCACAAGGATTGACCAACAAATCCTCTGCACCCTACTTCTACCGGCAGGTTCCACATCTTCCATCCTTTCTGCTGGCACTCTTCTAGTAGCGGCTGGTATTTACCCCACTTCCTCTCGTGCACCTCTTCAATGCTTTCTTCCCATGGTACAGTCAGTTCAAGCACCATAAGCTGCTTTGTTGACCTTGAAAACAGCAGCACATCTGGTCTTAGCCTTGTTGTGGCGATGTCTAAAGGAAACTTCAGTTGTTCTTTCAGAGCCACCTTTAACTTCCAGTCTTGTGCTGTTGGAAGGATCCCAGTTCCTTTGGTGGCACTAGTCACTGGATTAGCCCCCTCTTTTATAAACTTAATTAAGGTGGGCCCCTTGGTTCTGTGGTGGACCTTGCTTCTGGCTATATCAATGACTGTGACTATTTCACTCAATAGTGCTGTGTTGCAGGAGCACAGGATATGTTCCAGGCTCGCAGGTTCACCACATAACTTGCAGGTGGGGTTATCTGTTAGGCCCCATGTCTTCAAGTTAGTTGGAGTTGGAAGCCTGTCATAAGTGGACCTCAACAAGAAGGCTATACAACTGTCTTCCATATGCCAAAGGATGCTCCATGAAAGCATCTGATTACGTGTACCTTCCAACATAACCAACCTCCTTGTTTCTTCATTGCAACTGCTCTTGTCTGGTGTGCCTCCTCTTCTACTTGGCGAACCTCTTTTTGGACCATCTCTCTGCTCTGGGTTGGTGTTGCTGTCTTCCAGCTTGGCCTAGTAACACATCCAAGCCCAAGCTGTCCTGTCCTGACTGTACCAATGATGTTGCTATATCAGAGACATTCTTCAGGATCCTTCACATCTTGGTCTGCTCGCCACTTATGACCGGTGGGCACCTCTATTCCTGCTTTTCTAACTTTCTCATCTGTGCTTTCCCTCAATATCATCACCTGGTGTACCTTGGTCACCTTGAATTCCTCTGTAAGTGATGATGGTGGTAATTGAAGCTTACTACTGGTACTGTAAAGCCCAAAGATGGAAAAACTTCTGGGAAGTCCCAGCCATCGTCTGATGTATCTGTTGATCATCCTCTCCATGGTTTCTACAGAAGATGTGGAGCTGTTATACACCAGTAATGGCCAGGGGAGTCTTGGAAGCACCCCGTGCTGGTAACACCAAGCCTTGTACTTCCTGGGTAGACTGCTCTTATCAACAGTGCACATCAAATCAAATCAAATCAAGTTTATTTGTACAGCGCTTTTAACAATAAACATTGTCGCAAAGCAGCTTTACAGAATTTGAACGACTTAAAACATGAGCTAATTTTATCCCTAATCTATCCCCAATGAGCAAGCCTGTGGCGACGGTGGCAAGGAAAAACTCCCTCAGACGACATGAGGAAGAAACCTCGAGAGGAACCAGACTCAAAAGGGAACCCATCCTCATTTGGGCAACAACAGACAGCCTGACTATAATATTAACAGTTTTAACAGGTATAACCCTCAACTGTCCTCATGGGGCCGTCCTTCACAGGAGTGGGGCGATAAAACTCCGACCAGACACAGGGCACCAGGATGGATCAAGCAGGTCCAAGGGGCAGAAGAGGCCAGCATCTCAATCCCAGGATCAACATGTAACTCAGAGGGACAGATGGGGGGGGGAGAGAGAGAGAGAGAGAAAGAAAACACGTTGTTAGGTATGCCCTAAAAATGACAAGTATTAAATCTGTGTGGTAGGCTCGCAGAGACGAGAGTCTTTACATCAGGCATGACGCACAATGGCATGTTAATATGGTAAAAAATATATCATGACCTGCTCTGGCTGGATGCTTGATTGGGTGATGGGAGCACACTCCTCAGCAATGATGAGATGCAGATGGGACCCTTAGGCCTGGC
The DNA here is from genome assembly GCF_027579695.1 of Neoarius graeffei. Classification (NCBI taxonomy): domain Eukaryota; kingdom Metazoa; phylum Chordata; class Actinopteri; order Siluriformes; family Ariidae; genus Neoarius; species Neoarius graeffei. The sequence goes on from NC_083569.1 coordinate 130,400,008, forward strand.
CAAGACAATTCAGTTACATTTCACCGGGTCTGGGACATGCGACAGAATGTCTGACGGCCGATTCCCTGCAGGCTACGATAGCCAGTCGAGGTCCCCACCGTCTCCACCAAAAGATTTCCTGTTGACTCCATGTAACTCAGAGGGACAGATTTGGGGTGGGGGGGGGGAGAGAAAGAAAACACAGGTGGTTAGGTATGCCCAATGTCACCTGAATAAGTAGGAACAGTATACATATTGCACAGAGTACAAGCAGGGACTCCGGCAACTAACTATGACAGCATAACTAAAAGGAGAGAGCCAGAAGGTAACACAGGCATGAGGGAGCCCCGGGACATAAAGCAGCCAGCCACTGCACCGTCAACAAACTCGAGTGAGCAAGCGAGTGGGGGCTGACAGCATCCATACATCCCAGTTTACCAAAACACTCTATGTCTGAGGACCCTCCAGATCTACTCCTTTACCTCATAAACACCATTAACAAAAGGCTTGACTAAACAGATATGTTTTCAGCCTAGACTTAAATGCTGAGACTGTGTCTGATTCCCGAACATTACTTGGAAGGCTGTTCCATAACAGTGGGGCTTTGTAAGAAAAGGCTCTGCCCCCTGATGTAGCCTTCACTATACGAGGTACCAGCAGATAGCCTGCACCTTTTGATCTAAGTAGGCGTGGCGGGTCATAGAGGAGCAGAAGTTCACTCAGGTACTGTGGTGCGAGACCATTTAGTGCTTTAAAGGTCAATAGTAGTATTTTATAATCAATACGAAATTTGATTGGGAGCCAATGCAGTGTGGATAAGACAGGCGTGATGTGGTCATATTTTCTAGTTCTAGTAAGGACTCTTGCTGCGGCATTTTGAACTAACTGGAGCTTGTTTATGCACTTATTGGAACATCCAGACAGTAAGGCATTACAATAATCCAACCTGGAGGTAACGAAAGCATGGACTAGTTTTTCTGCATCATGCAATGACATTAAATTTCTTATCTTTGCAATATTTCTGAGATGAAAGAAAGCTATCCGGGTGATGTTATCAATGTGAGTTTCGAATGAAAGACTGGGGTCAATAATCACTCCGAGGTCTTTTACTGCTGCACGTGAAGAAACAGAAAGGCCATCCAGAGTTACTGTGTAATCAGAAAACTTACTTCTAGCTGTATGTGGTCCTAGCACAAGTACTTCAGTCTTGTCAGAGTTAAGCAGAAGGTAATTTATAAGCATCCAGTGTCTAATGTCCTTAACACATTCCTCAATTTTATTAAGCTGGTGTCTCTCATCAGGTTTTGCAGAGACATACAACTGTGTGTCATCAGCATAACAGTGGAAACTAATACAATGTTTACGAATAATATCGCCCAGAGGTAACATATATAGAGAAAAAAGCAGTGGACCCAAGACAGAACCTTGTGGAACACCAAACTTTACCTCGGTACGTCTAGAAATATCACCATTTATATCGACATACTGATAACGATCAGTTAGATAAGACCTGAGCCAGGAGAGGGCCATTCCCTTAACTCCCACAACATTTTCTAGTCTATCCAGAAGAATGGAATGATCAATGGTATCAAATGCTGCACTAAGGTCAAGCAACACAAGTAGCGAGACACAGCCCTGATCAGACGCCAACAGTAGGTCGTTTACTACTTTAACCAGTGCTGTCTCTGTGCTATGATGAGGTCTAAATCCTGACTGATACATTTCATGGATGTTATTCCTATGTAAATATGAGCATAACTGCTGTGCCACAGCTTTTTCAAGGATCTTGGAGATAAAGGGGAGATTTGATATTGGCCGATAATTGGACAGCTGACAGGGATCAAGGTCAGGTTTTTTAATCAGGGGTTTGATAACTGCTAGTTTAAAGGATTTGGGTACATAGCCAATCATAAGAGAAGAATTTATTATTTTTAGAAGCGGTTCAATTACTCCAGGCATTATCTGCACATCCATTCTTCAGCTTGTTGTCTCATCTGAAAGATACTCTCCTTGTCTGGCAGTGTGCTGTTGAACCACTTGCCAAGGCTCTTGACTGGCTTCTCAGAAACTGTCAGAATGTCTTCACCATCTATCCTGAATTTGAAGCTGTCCTGAACTTTGCCTTTCTTGAAATCCAAGTCTAGAAGCCTGGTTGGCTTAAACTTCATCTTCGACCATGTCATCAGTCTGCCAATGTCCTCCAGCATCCATCTTCCTTCAGGAACAGACTTTGTTGTAATAGTCATGTCATCCATGAAGGCTCTGAAGACATCAATGAAGAACATAATTTGAATTCAAGTCACTGAATTACAAAGTAATTCAAATTAGTGTCAAATAACCAGGAAGTAATTCAAACAAGTGTGGTAGAATCAGGAAGTAATTCAAATTTTTGTCATTATTCTTAAAGTAATTCAAATTAATATCAAAGTGACATTTAATTCAATTTATGTTCGAGCAGCAATCAATCCAGCCACTGAGGTGCACAAACCAGTGTATTCTTAGCGCCGGTCCCAAGACCAGAGAAATGAGGAGGGTTGTGTCAGGAAGGATATCTGGCATAAAACTCATGCCAAATCAACTATGCGGAAGATGACGAGGGCTTTCATCCTGGATCGGTCGAGGCCTGGTTTAACAAGACCGCCACTGAAACTGTTTCCCAGCAGGGTACCAGTGGAAATGATGCTTCTGGTGGGGAAAGGAGGAGAAAGAGAGGTGGAAGGCAAATTTGGAAAAAATGTGAGAATAGAAAAGGCAGGAGAGTGGAATTGGAAATTGAAATGTTGGCACAATGACTGGTATTGGAAGAGAACTGGCTGATTTGATGGAGAAAAGAAAGATTGACATCCTGTGTATACAAAATAAGATTCTTTGTCATTGTACAGAAAACATACAATGAAATTCAAGTACACTCAAGTACTGGACTCAAATTTAAAAAAAATCAAATAAATGCTCCTATTGTTAGACAGATTTGCTTGACTGTTCTATTGTGTTGTTCAAATATGAGGAGTCATGCACAGCCTCTTCAGGATTCACCTTGCAACAAGGGTGGGATTCAAACACACACGCAAAGCACAATTGATTAGCAGTCCATCACCTTAACCTCTCAGCCCCCTCTCCCACAGATACTGGGGTTAAATTCATAATTCTGAGAGTTTAGCACAATTCATTGTGAACAAAACAATCTCCTATTTTCCTCGAGTTCTGTCCTTAATTTCCAACCTCAAAATATGCAATAAAATAAACTAAACAAACTATGTGATATGGACTCTGGAAAAAAGTATTGGCAATCTTTAAATCAAGAAAAAAAACTGCATTTATAAACACTTTTACATAACTCTCAAATTTCTCAGAATAAAACACACTCACTGTAGCATGTGCACTTACTGTAGACACACACACACGCACACCTGGGCCTTAACACATCTTTTCTCCCCTCTGGGCCATCAAAAGCATATAAAAAAATACACACATTTTATGTAAACTGTAAGAATGCAACAATATAAGTTGATTCTGTACATAAGTGCACTTTATCACGACTTACGCCGACCAGCCACTCACTACATTGCTCACACACTCTGTCACTTCCTGATTTCCTAAACTATGAGGGAGGGGCACAGAACATGCATGCATTAATCATGTGGAAAAAATTTGTGGTGTTAACAGAAATTTGCATTAACACATTATTGCGTTAACTTAAACAGCCACAATTTTATATATAAAACTTCTCACTCACCCCTTCTAGCAGGAGAGGTAATCCACCACCACCATATGCAGCCCCTGGCCTGTGGACCACCTCAAATTTAAAGTGCTGAAGGGCAATACCCAGAGGGATCCACACGTTGGTCCCACTGGTCAGAACAGAGGGTGAACAGGTGTCCGAGCAGGTAGTATGGGAGAGTGAGGACTGCCCACTTGATGGGCGAACACGCTTTCTCCACCCATATTTTCCACTGATCCATTATTCAAGAGTGACATGGAAGAAGCAGTGCTGTGATATAGATTCAAACTGGGGCTGTTGTGACCACAATACAGAATACTAACCATTAAATGATCACGACACTCCACGGGCAGAGTACACCCTCACTCTGACAGAAACTCAGCTGCTAGATGTGGCGTGGGACGAACAGGACCACGTTTGGCCTGGTGTCATGAGAAAAGTGAATTTTTTTATTTAGTCATGATTGCATTTGCTATGGGGGTGGAGTGGTTAGCCCTGTTGCTTCACAGCAAGAAGGTCCTGGGTTCAAGCCTGATGAGGGCCTTTCTGTGTGGAGTTTGCATGTTCTCCCAGTGTCTGTGTGGGTTTTCTCAGGGTGCTCTTGTTTCTCCCACAGTCCAAATAAATGTACAACACCAATTCCAAAAAAGTTGGGACAAAGTACAAATTGTAAATAAAAATGGAATGCAATAATTTACAAATCTCAAAAACTGATATTGTATTCACAATAGAACATAGACAACATATCCAATGTCGAAAGTGAGACATTTTGAAATTTCATGCCAAATATTGGCTCATTTGAAATTTCATGACAGCAACACATCTCAAAAAAGTTGGGACAGGGGCAATAAGAGGCTGGAAAAGTTAAAGGTACAAAAAAGGAACAGCTGGAGGACCAAATTGCAACTCATTAGGTCAATTGGCAATAGGTCATTAACATGACTGGGTATAAAAAGAGCATCTTGGTGTGGCAGCACCTCTCAGAAGTAAAGATAGGAAGAGGATCACCAGTCCCCCTAATTCTGCACTGACAAATAGTGGAGCAATATCAGAAAGGAGTTCGACAGTGTAAAATTGCAAAGAGTTTGAACATATCATCTACAGTGCATAATATCATCAAAAGATTCAGAGAATCTGGAAGAATCTCTGTGCGTAAGGGTCAAGGCCAGAAAACCATACTGGGTGCCTGTGATCTTCGGGCCCTTAGACGGCACTGCATCACATACAGGCATGCTTCTGTATTGGAAATCACAAAATGGGCTCAGGAATATTTCCAGAGAACTTTATCTGTGAGCACAATTCACCATGCCATCCGTCGTTGCTAGCCAAAACTCTATAGTTCAAAGAAGAAGCCATATCTAAACATGATCCAGAAGCGCAGACGTCTTCTCTGGGCCAAGGCTCATTTAAAATGGACTGTGGCAAAGTGGAAAACTGTTCTGTGGTCAGACGAATCAAAATTTGAAGTTCTTTATGGAAATCAGGGACGCCGTGTCATTCGGACTAAAGAGGGGAAGGATGACCCAAGTTGTTATCAGCGCTCAGTTCAGAAGCCTGCATCTCTGATGGTATGGAGTTTGCATTAGTGTGTGTGACATGGGCAGCTTACACATCTGGAAAGACACCATCAATGCTGAAAGGTATATCCAGGTTCTAGAGCAACATATGCTCCCATCCAGACGATGTCTCTTTCAGGGAGGACCTTGCATTTTCCAACATGACAATGCCAAACCACATACTGCATCAATTACAGCATCATGGCTGCGTAGAAGAAGGGTCCGGGTACTGAACTGGCCAGCCTGCAGTCCAGATCTTTCACCCATAGAAAACATTTGGCGCATCATAAAATGGAAGATACGACAAAAAAGACCTAAGACAGTTGAGCAACTAGAATCCTACATTAGACAAGAATGGGTTAACATTCCTATCCCTAAACTTGAGCAACTTGTCTCCTCAGTCCCCAGACGTTTACAGACTGTTGTAAAGAGAAAAGGGGATGTCTCACAGTGGTAAACATGGCCTTGTAGGTACAACACAGTCCCTTTAAGAAACTACATTTCCCATCAGCCAACTTCTGCATTGACCTGCGTCACGCCGGGGCGGGATCACCTACGTCACGTCCTCCATGACGTCACTTCCTCCCCGAAGACATAAGTAATGGAACAATGCTTCCGTATCTCTCTCTTCTCTCTAGTCTGGATTTCAAGCCATCTGGACACAAAGAGATACCCCGCACCAGAAAACCAGATAAAGACATCTTTCTTTTCTTTCTTGCAAGATCCACGATTTAGCGCAATTTCTTTGTTTACCACTGGCCACGGTAAAAATCCAGAATTGTGCGATTTTTAACTCAGTCGAGTTACAACTGGTTTTTATTCATTATAAGTACATACGACTGCAGCCCAAACAGTTAATTTAAATTTAGAAGCGACCGGATCCTTCTAATTAATTCTCTGTGCACATTGTCTGATCAGAGACTTTCTTTTCATCACGAGCGACCACGCGTCGGACCAAGAAATCCTCTGCCTTCCACGGAAGCGACTCACGTGCTCCACAACGGTGAAACTCCAAAAGTCTCGGAACATCTTCTCATAATCTCGCGTAGACGAGATACTGAAGTAAGACTGGCATTTGGGCAAAACCTAGTCTTAGGAATTAGCTTTTATGAAGCAGTGTGAATTTAAACTCAGGAACGGTTTAAATTTGTACACTGTAGACCCTCAGGATATTGAATTGATTGTTCTATTTTGTTTTGATCTCTCAATTGCTTAATAGATAGGTTGCATGCTCTCTCTCTATTCCTCTCTAACCCTTAACTTCATTATTACACATATTTTGACCTCATCAAGATTTCAGTGGATTTAGTAGTGTGATAAGCTAGTGAAATTAGCCTACGGCTAATTCTTTTGTCTCATTAGCATCCAGGGCTAATTGTATTGTCTCCAGGGACCATAAGGCCCCACCACGTGGCCACAGGCCTCACAAACACACCTTAGCTAGCTTTCCTTTGTCTTAGCTAGCAACACGAGGCTATTCTAGGCCTCCACCACGTGGACACACACAAACACACCTTAGCTAGCAATCCATGCTAACTTTTTGTTCAGGCCACACACACAGGCCTCACAAACACATCTTAGTTAGCTACCAAAGCTAACTCTTTTGTTCTACTTAGAAACACGTGGTCACCCCCCACGTGGTGACCCCCCACACCTCAGATAACACACACACACAAACTCACACACATACCATATCATATTTGTATATAATGATTCCAACTGCTGTTATTAATTTTTATCTTTGTTATAATAAATTGCATTATTATTGAAACTGTGTCTTTATTTGTTGTGCCTAATAATATACTTGAAGTCGCCCAATCTCAGAAGAATTCTAAAGGTGCATATGAGTTATGTAATACGGTAAGTGATCATAATAATTTGGAATGTACCATAATTTAGCTGTTTGGTAATATATTATTAAGCACCAAAATTAATGGAACTATTCAATGAGACTGATTTAATGATATTGATCACTTAAAACCAATTGCACCTACAGCCTTGTCCCAACTTTTTTGAGATGTGTTGTCATGAAATTTAAAATCACCTAATTTTTCTCTTTCAATGATACATTTTCTCAGTTTAAACATTTGATATGTCATCTATGTTCTATTCTGAATAAAATATGGAATTTTGAAACTTCCACATCATTGCATTCTGTTTTTATTTACAATTTGTACTTTGTCCCAACTTTTTTGGAATCAGGGTTGTAGGTTACATTAATTTGTGGCTCTAAATTGCCTGTGAGTGTGAATGGTGGTTTGTCTCTGTGTCAGCCCTGCAATGACCTGGTGATGTGTCCATCTTTCAATAGTTCACTTTTGTTTAATTTTATTTATATGTTGCCTTGGGCAATGATGTGAAATACAGGCAACACCAACAATTCAGGAGTTCCATCAATGACCATTTTCAGATTCTGTCCAGGAATTGGTTATAGATGTCCTGTCTGTTATTTACTGTGTGATTTACTGAACATTTTGAGCATTTGTTTGACCTTTGAGCCTTTACAAGACAAGAGGTTCCTTTTGGAATATGCAGACTGGTGTGTGGGAAAATGCAACTTTTAATACAATTGTAAATAATTCACCCTGTATACCGTGAACATGAGAAACTTTCCACTTTTTTCACACGTCCCTTGATGGGCTCTGTACATATTTAGTCATATAAATGTCAAGAAAAAAATCAACAAGCAATAACATTTGGATGTTGTACAGTCGGTAACATGTCAGTTTCACAATTGAAAGTTTTCCAGTTTTACATTCTGGGGTGTTTTCAGTGTCGTAGATGTGACATTTCCACTCATATTGGAAAACAAAATGCTTCAGAGCTTAGACAAGTTCAGCATTAGTGGATTAATCTCCATAACTTTGAATGAAACCTCTGCAGTTGAATACAGATAAATCCTCAAAATTCATATCTTTATGGACATCCTAAAAATACATCACTTTTTTTGCATTATAGATGTAACATCAAACAGATATAATTCAATGGGAGATTGTAGTTTTTCTACAAACTCTTGCCCCTTTTCTACCAAAGCAATTCCAGGGCTGGTTCGGGGCCAGTGCTTAGTTTGGAACCGGGTTTTCTGTTTCCACTGACAAAAAAATGGCTCTGGGGCCAGAAAAACCGGTTCCAGGCTAGCACCAACTCTTTGCTGGGCCAGAGGAAAGAACCGCTTACGTCAGTGGGGGGGCAGAGTTGTTAAGACCAACAACAATAGCAAGATCACGAAAGGTCGCCATTTTTAAGCGGCGAGAAGCAGCAGCTGTACAAATGTGAAGTCATTTATTATTGTTGTTGCTGCTGCTGCTGCTTCTTCTCTGTGTTGTTGTTGCTACAATGTTCACGCCAAGATTTATACAAACGCAGCGACGTAACTGACGTATACAGCGACGTAATGACATGGCTCTGCTTAGCACCCTGAGCTATGGAAAAGCAAACTGGTTCTCAGCTGGCTTGCAAGTTGAACAAGTTGTGAACCAGCACCAGCACTGGGCCCGAACCAGCCCTGGAACTGATTTGGTGGAAAAAGGGTATCTGTGAATTTCAAAGACAAGTGCAGAAAGAATTACATGTGTACCATTTAAGAGACTTGACTGAGCACACAAAGTATCGATTTGAAAATATTTGTTATTTTTGGAATGAATTACTTTCAGAAAACTAGTCTTGAGAATGTGACATTTTCAAGTTATGGATGTTATATTATACCTTACGAGCTAACAGGATATTTGTAATTGTGTTGGGCAATGGATGTTAACAATAGAGAATGGGCAACTACTTCATGGCACCTTGCATTCTGGATAGTGGGCACCATAGTTTAGGATACACCTTTTGAAATATTTCAGCTGTAGCTTCAATCATTCCCTTACCAGCTTCTCTTTTTTCCCTTTCTCCTGAACTAACCATTTCTCTCGAATCTTTAGGCCATGGGGGAAGCTGTGGCTGAATGATTAGAGAAGCAGCTTTGGGATCAAAAGGGTGGTGGTTCAAATTCTTGCACCAACAGGAATGGCTGAAGTGCTCTTGAGTAAGGCACCTAACACCAGGCTGCTCTGGGTATGTTGTATCCAGAGTGGCAGACGAGTGTCTGCTAAATGCCTCGACTGTAAGTTAATGAGACAAAAAAAATGCAATGTGTTGTTCATTAGTAAATAAACAAAATTGGAATTGTTTATATCATCATAGTCAAGTCAAGTTTATTTGTATAGCGCTTTTAACAATAAGCATTGTCGCAAAGAAAATCAAAATCAAATCAAGTTTATTTGTATAGCGCTTTTAACAATAAACATTGTCACAAAGCAGCTTTACAGAATTTGAATGACTTAAAACATGAGCTAATTTTATCCTTAATCTATCCCCAATGAACAAGCCTGTGGCGACGGTGGCAAGGAAAAACTCCCTCAGACGACATGAGGAAGAAACCTCGAGAGGAGGCAGATTCAAAAGGGAACCTATCCTCATTTGGGCAACAACAGACAGCAGAACTATAATATTAACAGTTTTAACATGAAGTCAGTTTCGTTGATGTTATAAACTCTTCACTGATGAAAACTTGAGTGCAAAACTGTTCATGACAACTGCAGTACTAAAGTTAGCAGGCCAACTGTAGTCCTCAGCCATAAAAGCATTACTGTAAGAGTCCAGAGCGTCCTCCAAGTGTGACTTTCAACTGTCCTTATGGGGCCGTCCTCCACAGGAGCGATGCGATGAGACTCCAACCAGACACAGGGCACCAGGACGGATCAAGCAGGTCAGAGGAGCAGAAGAGGTCAGCATCTCGATCCCAAGACTAATATGTAACACAGAGGGACAGATTTGGGGGGAGGGGGGAGAGAGAGGGAGAGAAAACACAGGTTGTTAGATATGCTCAATGTCACCTGAACAAGTGTAGGCAACAGGTGTCTATGTCTAAAAATAACACAAGTATTAAGTCTGTGTGGTAGGCTTGCAGAGACAAGAGTCCTGACATCATGCATAATACACAACAATGGCATGTTAATATGGTTAAATATCATGACCTGCTCTGGCTGGATGCTTGATTGGGTGATGGGAGCACACTCCTCAGCAATGAGACAGTTTGAATTATAGATCAGAGTGAGTGCAGGCAGATGCAGATGGAGGCCCTTAGGGCTGGCTAAGACAATTCAGTTACATTTCACCGGGTCTGGGACATGCGACAGAATGTCTGATGGCTGATTCCCTGCAGGCTATGAGAGCCAGTCGAGGTCTCCACCCTCTCCACCAAAAGATTTCCTGTTGACTCCATGTAACTCAGAGGGACAGATTTGGGGGGAGGGGGGAAGAGGGAGAGAAAACCCAGGTTGTTAGGTATGTCCAATGTCACCTGAATAAATAGGAACAGTATACATATTGCACTGAGTACAAGCAGGGACTTCGGCAACTAACTATAACAGCATAACTAAAAGGGGAGAGCCAGAAGGTAACACAGGCATGAGGGAGCCCCAAGACATAAAGCAGCAGCCACTACACCATCAACAAACTCGAGTGAGCAAGCGAGTGGGGACTAACAGCATCCATACATCCCAGTTTACCAAAACACTATGTCTGAGGACCCTCTAGATCTACACCTTTACCTCATAAACACCATTAACAAAAGGCTTGGCTAAACAGATATGTTTTCAGCCTAGACTTAAACGCTGGGACTGTGTCTGATTCCTGAACATTACTTGGAAGGCTGTTCCATAACTGTGGGGCTTTGTAAGAAAAGGCTCTGCCCCCTGATGTAGCCGTCACTATACGAGGTACCAGCAGATAGCCTGCACCTTTTGATCTAAGTAGGCGTGGCAGGTCATAAAGGAGCAGAAGTTCACTCAGGTACTGTGGTGCGAGACCATTTAGTGCTATAAAGGTCAATAGTAGTATTTTATAATCAATGCGGAATTTGATTGGGAGCCAATGCAGTGTGGATAAGACAGGGGTGATGTGGTCATATTTTCTAATTCTCGTAAGGACTCTTGCTGCTGCATTTTGAACTCACTGGAGCTTGATTATGCACTTATTGGGACATCCAGACAGTAAGGCATTACAATTGTCAAGGGTATGTGAGCATCAGGGTTTCCCACACTTGAAAGGGAAGGACTCGGACACAGGATTCCACTCGTCTTGTATTTTATTGGTTTTCAGTGGAGCTGACGTTATAGTAGAATTGTGGTAGTAGTGGGTTTTTCCAGAAGAAAAAGGTAGAAGTAGAACCAGAAGTAGAAGCTAGAAGTCGAAGCCAAAGGTGAAAAACCTTTAAACATACAAGCATAAAAATAATTTCTATTTTTATGCTTGTATTAACTTGGGCTTTCTACAACAAAGCCCAAGTTAATTAGGCAACAATATGTAAATATTTATGTATAAGGTAAATTAAGTATATTTTAACCATTTTTAATCATTCAGGTAATATGTTGCTGAACAAACATAAATGAACAGAAAACCAGTTTTAAACTAAGAATCATTTACTTCTAACCATTAGCCCTTTAACAGGCAGTTTGTGCACTTTAACTGAAGATATTTTACCGCACGCCACTGAGAAAAAGTTTAAACCATTAAACCAAACTCAGGTAGGAAACAAACATTTCTCATGCCCATGGATTTCTGCGAGTGCAGCGCTTGCATATAAAAAGGTCAGTGGGTTTACCGGTAGCCTTTTTCGTCCTTTTTTCCCCGATGTGCTGTATTTGTGTTAGTAGCGAATTCTCTTTGCAACTGCTGTGCTGCTGCTTCGTTACAAACTGAATGTCAATTCTGCCTATCGTTCTAGAACGACCGCTGCCCTGCTAACTAGCATTGTGATTGGCTGCCTGTTCAGCGCAGCGTGCTGCGATTCAGCGTAGCAGGGAGTGGTGGAGGAAGCTGTCAATCATGTGAGCCTGCGTTCAGACACTCCTTGTGGCAGGTCGCCGTAACAACAATAATCCAACCTGGAGGTAGCAAAAGCATGAACTAGTTTTTCCGCATCATGTAGAGACATATTAAATTTCTTAGCAATATTTCTGAGATGAAAGAAAGCTATCCGGGTAATGGTATCAATGTGAGTTTCGAATGAAAGACTGGGGTCAATAATCACCCCGAGATCTTTTACCGCTGCACGTGAAGAAACAGAAAGGCCATTCAGAGTTTTCTGATTCCACAGTAACTTACTTCTAGCTGCATGTGGTCCTAGTACAAGTACTTCAGTCTTGTCAGAGTTAAGCAGAAGGAAATTAATAAGCATCCAGTGTCTAATGAACTTTACACATTCCTCAATTCTATTAAGCTGGTGTCTCTCATCAGGTTTTGCAGAGACATACAACTGTGTGTCATCAGCATAACAGTGGAAACTAATACAATGTTTACGAATAATATCACCCAGAGGTAACATATATAAAGAAAAAAAGCAGTGGACCCAAGACAGAACCTTGTGGAACACCAAACTTTACCTCAGTATGTCTAGAAATATCACCATTTATATCAACATACTGATAGCGATCAGTTAAATAAGAGCTGAGCCAGGAGAGGGCCGTTCCCTTAACTCCCACAACATTTTCTAGTCTATCCAGAAGAATGGAATGATCAATGGTATCAAATGCTGCACTAAGGTCAAGCAACACAAGTAGCAAGACACAGCCCTGATCAGACGCCAACAGTAGGTCATTGTGGCAGCGGGGGCATGGTCAAGCATCGGTCTGTGGCCGGAGGGTGGAGTCAGGGGAAGGTAAGTGGCAGAATCACTGCACCTGATGTCAGTTAACCTGTGTTTGTGTGTGTCTTCCCAGTGACAGCGCCCTATATAAGGAGAGAGTGAGCAGAGGAAGAGAGCTCTCTCCCCAACCAGATGGCTGATGTGTGTGTGCGTGTGTTTGGGAGAGTGAAAATGCTGAAAAGTGTTACAATAAAGAGTTTTTGGAAACTCAGTTCTGGCCTGCCGTATTTCTGTGCTTCACCCACCTGCTCAAAGTTCTACAGTGGTGCCGAAACCTGGGAGGAGCACAGAGGAGAACAGCCCCATGGAGTTCTCCCCTTTCACAGACCTGATCCACGCTCTGGCCATGGCCCAACAGAGCCAGCAGCAGGTGCTGGTCACCCTCCGAAAGGAGCAAGAGCAACGATTCGAGGCCCTGGTGCTGGCGCAACAGGAGGATTGTCAGGCGTTCCGGCACCTCCTCGCGTTGGCGGGGTCCACCACCTCCACCGCTGCAGGCCCACCCCACCTCACACTAACGAAGATGGGCCCACATGACGACCCCGAGGCCTTCCTTGCGCTATTCGAACAAGCAGCAAGCAGGGCCTGGGGCTGGCCGGTGGAACAATGCGCGGCACGCCTTTTCCCCCTGCTAATGGGTGAGGTGCAGCTGGCCGTGCTACAGGTCCCCGCTGACAGCCGGCTGGCCTACGCAAACCTGCGCCGGGCCGTCCTCCAGCATGTGGGGTGCACCCCCGATCAACAACACCACTGCTTCCACGCTCTACACCTAGAGGAGGTCGGCCGGCCATTCGCATTTGGCCAGCAACTCCAGGACTCCTGCCAGCGGCGGCTGAGGGCTGACAACCGCGACGCCGAGGGAATCGTCAATCTGGTGGCACTGGAGCAATTCATCGTCCGGCTTCCTGAAGGAACAATGGAGTGGGTCCAGTGCCATCACCTGGCGTCGCTGGATCAGGCCATTGAGTTGGCAGAGGATCATTTGGCAGCAGTTCCCATGGCAGGATCGCAGATCTCTGCTTCTCTCTCTCTCTCTCTCTCGCTCTCTCGCTCTCTCCCCCCCTTCTGTGACTCATCCTCGCCCCATTCCCCCACCGCGGAGACGGGGGCCGGCTCCACCCCAGCCAGCCTGCTGCACCCGCGGTGCCCTCCCATTTCCTGCTTCTGTGTCTGTCTCTTTCCCCCCTCAGGTGAGTGAACCCCAGAGCACCGGTGCAGAGAGAAAGCCCGGGCCGGTTTACTGCCACTGCGGGGAGCCGGGGCACCTCCAGCATCAGTGCTCGGTAATGGAGGTGGGCGCGGTGGTCCAGATTCCTGACGCACCAGGAACCGCCCTCGATCGGGTCGGAGCGTATCGCATACCAGTGAGTGTCCAAGGGGATACGTATCAGGCTTTGGTGGACTCTGGCTGTAATCAGACCTCAATCTACCAAAGCCTGGTGCAAGACGAGGCATTGGGGGGAGCACAATTGGTGAAGGTGTTGTGTGTGCACGGGGATGTTCACAACTACCCTTTAGTGTCTGTCTACATTCTATTTCGAGGGGAGAAATTTAGTGTAAAGGCAGCAGTTAAACCTCGCCTTACCCACTCGATAATTTTGGGGACTGATTGGCCGGGATTTCAGGAATTAATGACTCATTTAGTGAAGAGTGGGTCCTGCCGTAGTACAGCAGGGGGAGGTCCCGGAGTGGCATTGGTGGGAGCAGCTGTCACAGAGCCGTCTACGTCATCTCCACATCAGAGTGAGGAGCAGCAGGCTCCTCCTCCCTCTCTCAGGGAATCCCTCGTGGATTTCCCGTTAGAGCAGTTGCTAGACAAGACTCTGTGGCATGCGTTTGACCAAGTGAGAGTAATTGATGGCCAAATGCTCCAGCCAAATGCCACCCCCTCCTTCCCCTATTTCTCCATTCTGAGAGATAGATTATACTGAGTGACGCAGGACACTCAGACTAAGGAGACGGTCTCACAACTTTTGATTCCAAAGAGCCACCGGGAATTGGTATTCCAGGCGGCTCACTTTAATCCCATGGCTGGACACTTGGGGCAGGATAAGACACTAGCCCGAATAATGGCCCGGTTCTATTGGCCAGGGATTCACGGTGATGTCCATAGGTGGTGTACTGCATTCCGCGAATGCCAGTTAGTAAATCCAGCGGCCATTCCAAAAGCACCTTTGCACCCTCTACCATTAATCGAGACCCCGTTCGAAAGAATTGGGATGGATCTCGTCGGGGAGAGTGAAAACGTGTCTGGGAGAGTGAAAATGCTGAAAAGTGTTACAATAAAGAGTTTTTGGAAACTCAGTTCTGGCCTGCCATACTTCTGTGCTCCACCCACCCACTCAATGTTCTACAGTCATTTACTACTTTAACCAAAGCTGTCTCTGTGCTATGATGAGGTCTAAATCCTGACTGATACATTTCATGGATGTTATTCCTATGTAAATATGAGCATAACTGCTGTGCCACAGCTTTTTCAAGGATCTTGGAGATAAAGGGGAGGTTTGATATTGGCCTATAATTGGACAGCTGACAGGGACCAAGGTCAGGTTTTTTCATCAGGGGTTTGATAACTGCTAGTTTAAAGGATTTGGGTGCATATCTAACCGTGAGAGAAGAATTTATTATTTTTAGAAGCGGTTCAATTACTTCAGGTATTATCTGTTTGAATAGACATGTAGGTAAGGGATCTAGTACGCAAGTTGAGGCTTTTGATGCCGAGATTAATGAAAGTAATTCATTTTCTTTAAGGGGAGTAAAACTTTCTAATTGATGATCTGATACAGTTATATGGTTAACTACAAGGTCAATTACATTGTCTGACCTTAAATTAGTAGTTTGAATGTTTTGTCGGATATGCTCAATTTTGTCATTAAAAAAAATTCATGAAATCGTTACTATTACATACTGCAGGTGTGCATGTGTCTATAGTGGACTGTGGCAGCGGGGGTGTGGTCAAGCATCGGTCTGTAACAGGAGGGCGGAGTCAGGGATGGTAAGTGGCAGAATCACTACACCTGTCGTTAATTAATGTGTTTGTGTGTCTTCCCAGTGACAGCACCCTATTTAAGGAGAGAGAGCGAGAGCAGAGGGAGCTCTCTCCCCAACCAGATGACTGATGTGTGAGCGTGTGTCTGGGTGTGTGTGTGAGAGTGCGTATAGGCTGAAGAGCTGAATAAAAGCCAGTTTTGTGAACTCAGTTCTGGCCTGCCGTTCTTCTGTGCTCCACCCACCTACACAAACTGTCACAGTGGTGCTGAAACCCGGGACCGAGCACAGAAGAGAACAGCTCCATGGAGTCCTCCACCTTTGCCGACCTGATCCACGCCCTCACCATGGCCCAACAGAGCCAGCACCAGGCGCCGCTCGCCCTCCAGAAGGAGCAAGAACAACGGTTCGAGGCCCTGGTGCTGGCGCAACAAGAAGATCGTCGGGCATACAGGCACCTCCTCACGTTGGCGGGGTCCACCATCTCCACCGCCGCGGGCCCTTCCCCCCTCACCTTCACGAAGATGGGCCCACAGGACAACCCCGAGGCATTCCTCATGCTCTTTGAGCAGGTAGCAGAGACCTCTGGGTGGCCGGTGGAACAGCGCGCGGCGCGCCTCCTCCCCCTGCTAATGGGAGAGGCGCAGCTGGCTGCGCTACAGCTCCCCGCCAACTGCTGGCTGGCCTACGTGGACCTTCGCCGGGCCATCCTCCAGCGTGTGAGACTCACCCCTGAGCAACGTCAGCGCTTCCGCGCTTTGCACTTGGACGAAGTCGGCCGGCCGTTCGCGTTTGGCCAGCAACTCCGGGATGCCTGCTGGCAGTGGTTGAGGGCTGACAACTGCGACGCCGAGGGACTCATCAACCAGGTGGTACTGGAGCAGTTTGTTGCGTGCTTACCAGCAGGAACCGCAGAGTGGGTCCAGTGCCACCGCCCGGTGTCACTGGATCAGGCCATCGAGCTGGCGGAGGACCATTTGGCGGCTGTCCCATCGGCAGGACAGCAGATGACCTCTTCTCTTCTCTCTCTCTCTCTCTCTCTCTCTCTCCCCTCCTCCTGTGTCTCCTCCTTGCCCCATTCCCCCACCGCGGAGGCGGGGGCCGGCGCCACCTCAGCCAGCCCGCTGCACCCGCGGTGCCCTCCCGTGTCTCCCCTCTGTGTCTGTCTCTTCCCCCCCCCCTCAGGTGAGTAAGCCCCATAGCACTAGTGCAGAGAGGAAGCCCGGGCCGGTTTGCTGGCGCTGCGGGGAGCCGGGCCACCTCCAACAGCAGTGCTCGGTAATGGAGGTGGGCGCGGTGGTTCGGATCCCCGCCACGCCAGGAGCCGCCCTCAATCGGGCTGGAGCGTATCGCATACCGGTGAGTATCCAAGGGGATACATATCAGGCGTTGGTGGATTCTGGCTGTAATCAGACCTCAATCCACCAAAGCCTGGTGTAAGACAAGGCATTGGGGGGTGCACAGGGGTGAAGGTGTTGTGTGTGCACGGGGATGTTCACAGCTACCCTTTGGTGTCGGTCCACATTTTTTTTTAGAGGGGAAAAATTTAGAGTAAAGGTGGCGGTTAATCCTCACCTCACCCACTCGATAATTTTGGGGACTGATTGGCCGGGATTTTGGGATTTAATGACACATTTAATGAAGAGTGGGTCCTGCCATCAGTTAACAGGGGGAGGTCCCGGTGTCGCGTTGGCGGGAGCAGCTGCCACAGAGCCATCTACGTCAAATCCCTCGCGGATTTTCCATTAGAGCAGTCACGAGACGAGACTCTGCAGCATGTGTTTGACCAAGTGAGAGTAATCGATGGTCAAACGCTCCAGCCAAACGCCACCCCGTCCTTCCCCTACTTCGCGATTATGAAGGATAGATTATACCGAGTGATGCAGGAAACTCAGACTAAAGAGCGAGTCACTCAGCTTTTAATTCCAAAGAGCCACCGGGAATTGGTATTCCAGGTGGCTCACTTTAATCCCATGGCTGGACACTTAGGGCAGGATAAAACACGAGCCCGAATAATGGCCCGATTCTATTGGCCAGGGATTCGCGGCGATGTCTGTAGGTGGTGTACAGCGTGCCGGCAAATGCCAGTTAGTTAATCCAGCGGCCATTCCAAAAGCGCCTTTGCGCCCTCTACCATTAATTGAGACTCCGTTCGAAAGAATTGGGATGGATCTCTGTGGCAGTTCAGAGCAGGTGGGTGGAGCACAGAGGATGGCAGGACAGAGATCAGGTTCCAATTGAGTATTTATTTTCACACTTTGCAGTATAAACTTTACTCAGACACACACATACACACACAACGAGTGTCGGTTCCGGGAAGAGCTCCTTCCGCTCTCACTCTCCCTCCTCATATAGGGCGCGGTCACTGGGAAGACACACAAACACAGGTTAATTGCTCTCAGGTGAAGTGATTCTGCCACTTACCTTCCCTGATTCCGCCCTCCTGTCACAGACCGGCGCTTGACCACGCCCCCGCTGCCACATACCCCCACCGCCCGACTCAGGCCGGGCGCCCGTCCGGCCTGCAGCCGACTCCCCCCCCGCCCTTGATGGGAGAGGAAGTCCGCCACGACCATCTGCGCCCCCGGCCTGTGGACCACCTTGAAGTTGAAGGGTTGGAGTGCCAGATACCAACGGGTGATCCGCGCGTTGGCATCCTTCATGCGGTGGAGCCACTGGAGGGGCGCGTGGTCCAAACAGAGGGTGAAAGGGTGCCCCAGCAGGTAGTAACAGAGGGCGAGGACCGCCCACTTGATCGCCAGGCACTCCTTTTCAATCATTCTGTAGCGCCCCTCACGCACTGACAGCTTCCGACTAATGTAAAGGACCAGGCGGTCCTCCCCCTCCACCTGCTGGGACAAAACGGCCCCCAGGCCTCTGTCCGACACATCCGTCTGTAACATAAAAGGGAGAGAGAAGTCAGGGGAGTGTAAAATGGCCCCAAACACAGTGCAGCCTTTACCTCAGAGAAAGCCCGCTGACACTGCTCCGTCCACTGGACCGGATCTGGCGCCCCCTTTTTAGTGAGGTCAGTCAGCGGGCTGGTGACGTCCGAATAATTAGGTATAAACCTACGATAGTAGCCAGCCAGCCCCAGGAACTGTCTCACCCCCTTTTTGGTCTTGGGCCTCGGGCAGGCCGTAATCGCTGCTGTCTTATTAATTTGGGGACGCACCTGCCCGTTGCCCAAGTGGAAGCCCAGATACCGTACTTCCACCCGCCCAATCGCACACTTCTTTGGGTTGGCAGTGAGTCCCGCCCGCCTCAGCGACCTAAGGATGGCCCTCAGGTGTTGCAGGTGCCGCTGCCAGTCATTACTATAAATGATATCATCTAAATACGCGGCCGCATAGGTGGCGTGGGGCCGGAGGACCCTGTCCATCAGCCGCTGAAATGTAGCGGGTGCCCCAAACAGCCCAAACGGAAGTGTGACGAACTGGTGTAAGCCGAACGGTGTGGAAAAGGCCGTTTTCTCCCGGGATAATGGAGTCAAGGGGATCTGCTAATATCCCTTCATCAAATCCAGTGTCGAGTAAAAGCGAGCCATGCCTAGTCGATCGAGCAGCTCATCAATACGAGGCATTGGGTACGTGCCAAATTTAGACACCGCGTTGACTTTTCTATAGTCCACACAGAACCGGACCGAGCCGTCGGCCTTGGGAACCAAGACCACCGGGCTGCTCCAGTCACTGTGGGACTCCTCGACGATGCCCATTTCGAGCATGGCCTGAAGTTCTTCCCGAACCACCTTTTTTTTGTGTTCGGGTAGCCTGTAAGGGCAGCTACGCACTACCACCCCCGGGGGCGTCTCTATGTGGTGTTCTATGAGGTTAGTGCGACCGGGCAGGGGCGAGAACACATCCGAAAACTTGGCCTGCAACTGGGCGACCTCCGTGAGTTGGGTCGGGGAGAGGTGGTCTCCACAGGGGACCGGAGAGGTACGTGATGCCAATGTCCCTTTTTGACCCTCCGGCCCCAGCTCCGCCTTCTCCGGAACTACCGACACCAATGCCACGGGGACCTCCTCGTTCCAGAGTTTCAGCAGATTGAGGTGGTAGATCTGTAGCGCCCCACCCCTGTCTGTTCGCCTCACCTCATAGTCGACGTCCCCGACTCGCCGTGTGACCTCAAAGGGCCCTTGCCACTTGGCGATCAATTTGGAGCTCGACGTGGGCAACAGTACGAGTACTTTATCTCCTGGTGTGAACTCTCTAAGGCGCGTACTCTTGTTGTACAGGCGGGCTTGCCGTTCCTGGGCCTGCCGCAAATTCTCCTGAGTTAGGTGGGTGAGCATGTGGAGTTTTGCGCGCAGGTCCATAACGTACTGAATTTCGTTCTTACTTTGTGAAGGTCCCTCCTCCCAATTTTCCCGCAGCACGTCCAGGATGCCGCACGGCTTACGCCCATATAATAATTCGAACGGGGAGAACCCCGTGGAGGCTTGGGAGACCTCTCGCACTGAGAACAGCAAGGGTTCGAGCCACTTATCCCAATTACGTGCGTCCTCACTTACGAATTTCTTAATAATATTTTTGAGGGTGCGGTTGAACCGTTCCACTAAACCGTCCATTTGTGGGTGATATACGCTGGTGCGGATCGGCTTAATCCCCAATAACCCATACAGTTCGCGCAGTGTTCATGACATAAACGTAGTGCCTTGGTCAGTCAGAATCTCTTTCGGGATTCCAACTCGGGAGATGACGCGGAAGAGCACCTCTGCAATACTGCGTGCTGAGATATTGCGCAGAGGCACTGCTTCCGGGTATCGCGTTGCATAGTCCACCAGAACTAATATAAAGCGGTACCCTCGTGCTGACCGATCTAATGGCCCGACGAGATCCATCCCAATTCTCTCAAACAGGGTCTCGATTAACGGTAGAGGGCAAAAGGCGCTTTTGGAATGGCCGCTGGATTTACTAACTGGCATTCGCGGCATGCCGTACACCACCTACGGACATCGCCGCGAATCCCCGGCCAATAGAATCGGGCCATTATTTGGGCTCGTGTTTTATCCTGCCCTAAGTGTCCAGCCATGGGATTAAAGTGAGCCGCCTGGAATACCAATTCCCGGCGGCTCTTTGGAATCAAAAGCTGAGTGACTCGCTCTTTAGTTTGAGTGTCCTGCGTCACTCAGTATAATCTATCCTTCATAATCGCGAAGTAGGGGAAGGATGGGGTGGCGTTCGGCGGGAGCATTTGACCATCGATTACTCTCACTTGGTCAAACGCATGCTGCAGAGTCTCGTCTCGCAACTGCTCTAATGGGAAATCCGCGAGGGATTCCCCAATAGAGAGAGGAGGAGCCGGCGGCTCCTCACTCTGATGCAGAGATGACGTAGACGGCTCTGTGACAGCTGCTCCCGCCAAAGCAATACCGGGACCTCCCCCTGTCAACTGGCAGGACCCACTCTCTACTAGGCGCGTCATTAAACCCCGAAATCCCGGCCAATCAGTCCCCAAAATTAAAGAGTGGGTAAGGCGAGGATTAACCGCCGCCTTCACTATAAATTTTTCCCCACTGAAAATAATGTGGACCGACACCAAAGGGTAGCGGTGAACATCCCCGTGCACACACAACACCCTGACCCCTTGTGCTCCCCCCAATGCCTCGTTTTGAACCAGGCTTTGGCGAATTGAGGTCTGATTACAACCAGAATCCACCAACGCCTGATATGTAGCCCCTTGGATACTCACCGGTATGCGATACGCTCCGGCCCGATCGAGGGCGGCCTCTGGCGCGTCGGGGATCCAAACCACCGCGCCCACTTCCATTGTCGTGCACTGCTGTTGAAGGTGGCCCGGCTCCCCGCAGCGCCAGCCAACCGGCCCGGGCTTTCCCTCTGCACCGGTGATCTGGGGTTCACTCACCTGAGGTGGGGGAGAGACAGACACAGAAGGGAGAAATGGGAGGGCACCGCGGGTGTGGCGGGCCGGCTGGGGTGGGGCCGGCCCCCGCCTCGGCGGTGGGGGAATGGGGCGAGGACCGGACACAGGAGGAGGGGGAGAGAGAGAGAAGAGAAGAGAAGATGCCATCTGCCGTCCTGCCGCCGGGACAGCCGCCAAATGGTCCTCCGCCAGCTCGACTGCCTGATCCAGCGACGCCGGGCGGTGGCACCGGACCCACTCCGCAGTTCCTGCTGGCAAGCGAGCGACGAACTGTTCCAGCGCCACCTGGTCGAGGATTCCTTCGGCGTCGCGGTTATTGGCCCTCAGCCACCGCCAGCAGGCGTCCCGGAGCTGCTGGCCAAATGCGAACGGCCGGCCGACTTCCTCCAAGCGCAGCGCGCGGAAGCGCTGGCGCTGCTGTTCTGGAGTGTGCCCCATGCGCTGGAGGATGGCCCGGCAGAGGTCCGCGTAGGCCAGTCGGCAGGGAGCTGTAGCGCGGCCAGCTGTGCTTCTCCCGTGAGCAGGGGGAGGAGGCGCGCCGCGCGCTGCTCCATCGGCCACCCCGAGGCTTCGGCGACTTGCTCAAAGAGCGTGATGAAAGCCTCGGGGTCATCCTGTGGGCCCATCTTGGTGACAGTGAGGGGAGATGGGCCCGCGGTAGGAGCGCTGGTGGACCCCGCCAACGCGAGGAGGTGCCGGACCGCCTGTCGATCTTCTTGTTGGGCCAACACCAGGGCCTCGAACCGCTCTTCTTGCTCCTTTCGGAGGGTGAGTAGCGCCTGGTGCTGGCTTTGCTGGGCCGTGGCAAGGGCGTGGACCAGTTCAGCAAACGGGGAGGACTCCATGGGGCTGTGAGAGGCTGCTGTGCTCCAGATCCTGGGTTTCGGCACCACTGTGGCAGTTCAGAGCAGGTGGGTGGAGCACAGAGGACGGCAGGACAGAGATCAGGTTCCAATTGAGTATTTATTTTCACACTTTGCAGTATAAACTTTACTCAGACACACACATACACACACAACGAGTGTCGGTTCCGGGAAGATCTCCTTCCGCTCTCGCTCTCCCTCCTCATATAGGGTGCGGTCACTGGGAAGACACACAAACACAGGTTAATTGCTCTCAGGTGAAGTGATTCTGCCACTTACCTTCCCTGACTCCGCCCTCCTGTCACAGACCGGCGCTTGACCACGCCCCCGCTGCCACAATCTCGTTGGGCCATTAGATCGGTCAACACGAGGGTACTGCTTTATATAAGTTCTGGTGGACTATGCAACGCGATACCCGGAAGCAGTGCCTCTTCGCAGTATCTCAGCACGCAGTATTGCAGAGGCACTCTTCTGCATTATCTCCTGATTTGGAATCCCGAAAGAGATTCTGACTGACCAAGGCACCTCGTTTATGTCACGTACACTGAACAAACTGTATGGGTTGTTGGGTATTAAGCTGATCAGCACCACCGTGTATCACCCACAAACGGACGGTTTAGTTGAACGGTTCAATCGCACCCTCAAGAGCATAATTAAAAAATTCGTAAGTGAGGACGCATGTAATTGGGATAAATGGCTCGAACCCTTGCTCTTTGCAGTGCGAGAGGTCCCCCAAGCCTCCACGGGGTTCTCCCCATTTGAATTGTTATACGGGCGTAAGCCACACGGCATTCTCGATGCGCTGCGGGAAAATTGGGAGGAGGGACCTTCACCAAGTAAAAACGAAATCCAATACGTTATTGACCTGCGTGCAAAACTCCACACACTCACGCACCTAACTCAGGAGAATTTGCGGCAGGCCCAAGAATGACAGACTTGCCTGTACGACAAGGATATGTGCCTTAGGGAGTTCGCACCGGGAGATAAAGTTCTCATACTGTTGCCCACATCGAGCTCCAAATTGGTCGCCAAGTGTCAAGGACCCTTTGAGGTCACATGGCGAGTCAGGGATGTTGACTATGAGGTGAGGCGAATGGATAGGGGTGGGGCGCTACAGATTTACCACCTCAACCTGCTCAAACTCTGGAATGAGGAGGTCCCCGTGGCATTGGTGTCGGTGGTTCCAGAGAAGGCGGAGCTGGGGCCAGAGGTTCAAAAGGGAACACTGGCATCGCGTACCTCTCCGGTCCCCTGTGGAGACCACCTCTCCCCGACCCAACTTACGGAGGTTGCCCAGTTGCAGACCGAGTTTTTGGACGTGTTCTCGCACCTGCCCGGCCACACCAACCTCATAGAGCACCACATTGAGACGCCCCCGGGGGTGGTAGTGTGTCGCCGCCCTTACAGGTTACCCGAGCACAAGAAAAAAGTGGTTCGGGAAGAACTCGAGGCCATGTTCGAAATGGGCACTTTCGAGGAGTCCCACAGTGACTGGAGCAGCCCGGTGGTCTTGGTACCCAAGGCCGACGGGTCGGTCCGGTTCTGTGTGGACTATAGAAAAGTCAATGCAGTGTCTAAATTCGATGCGTACCCAATGCCTCGTATTGATGAGTTGCTCGATCGGCTAGGCACGGCTCGTTTTTACTCGACACTGGATTTAACAAAGGGTTATTGGCAGATCCCCTTGACTCCATTATCCCAGGAAAAAACTGCCTTTTCCACAATGTTCGGCTTACACCAATTCGTCACACTTCCTTTTGGGCTGTTTGGGGCACCTGCTATGTTTCAGCGGCTGATGGACAGGGTCCTCCGCCCCCATGCCACCTATGCGGCCGCCTACCTTGATGACATTATTATCTATGGTAATGACTGGCCGAGGCACCTCGAACATCTGAGGGCCATCCTTAGGTCGCTGAGGCGAGCGGGTCTCACAGCGAACCCGAAGAAGTGTGCGATTGGGCGGGTGGAAGTACGGTATCTGGGCTTCCACTTGGGCAATGGGCAGGTGCGTCCCCAAATTAACAAGACAGCAGCAATTGCGGCCTGCCCGAGGCCCAAGACCAAAAAGGGGGTAAGACAGTTCCTGGGGCTGGCTGGCTTTTATCGTAGGTTTATACCTAATTATTCGGACCTCACCAGCCCACTGACTGATATGACTAAAAAGGGGGCACCAGATCTGGTCCAGTGGACGGAGCAATGCCAGAAGGCTTTTTCTAAGGTAAAGGCTGCACTGTGTTGGGGGCCACTTTTACACTCCCCTGACTTTTCTCTCCCCTTTATGTTGCAGACAGATGCGTCGGACAGAGGGAAGCAAATCACCAGACATGCGGACTGTACGGTACTGTGCTCTCAGTGCTACGACTCCATCATACCCCTGAGACCAAAAGGGGGATTGTAGGTACACAGTCCGTCTAAGAATCACAACAGCCCATCTCTTTAAGAAACTACGTTTCCCGCACAAACATTCCATGTCCCAACAGCTAGCCGCTGTGTTCGGGGATCAGGTCGTTGAGGCCCCTGCCTTCAACTGCCACCCAATCCACACTGCACCGGCCCCCTACGGCTACCTCTGTGGGTGGTGAACCCACAGGAGGTCGGGCCCACGTCACCGCTTCAGGCTGAGCCCGGCCGGGCCCCGTGGGCAAAGGCCCGGCCACCAAGCGCTCGCATACGAGCCCCAACCCCGGGCCTGACTCCAGGGTGGGGCCCCGGCTGCACCATACCGGGCGACGTCATGGTCCTTGATTGATTATTCTCCATAAGGGTTTTGGTGAACTGCTCTTGGTCTGGCCTGTCACCTAGGACCTGTCTGCCTTGGGAGACCCTAACAGGGGCGTAATGCCCCCGACAACATAGCTCCTAGGATCATTCAAGCACACAAACCCCTCCACCACAATAAGGTGGCAGTTCTAGGAGGGGTGGCTTTGGGATTTATCAGGAATTGTATGTAGTTTCTTTGTAAAATATGACATTGCTTTTGAGTAAATTTGTAAGATGCAATTTCTGTAACAAATGGGGTACAACATTGATTGATTCTTTATTGTCATTGCACATTACTATACAACAAAACACTGTTTGAGGGCTCAGATCACAGCAGCATATCAATAAATTATATATATATATATATATATATATATATATGTATATGTATGTATGTATGTATGTGTGTGTGTATGTATGTCTACACACACAACCTCTTAAAAGCAGCATAATGGCATATAAGCAGTCGTACAAATTGTAGTATGTAATTATTTAATGTGGCCAAACACAGTAAGGTGCAGAGTGTGAGTCCAAGTCCAGATCAAGCCTCCAGCAGAGCTTTTACAGCCCTGGGGAAGAAGCTATTTTGGTGTCTTGCTGTTTGTGACTTTATGACCCTAAGCCTTCCATAGGGAAGGGTGTCAAAAAGACATTGTCCGGGGTGAGTGCAGTCAGTCCTAATCTTTGTGGCTCTTTTTCTCAGCCTGGCAGAGTAGATCTGTTCCAGGGATTGGAGAGGGGTACCAATGATTTTAGATGCAGTCCTGATGATCCACTGCAGATCTTTCCTCTCCTCTGAGGTGGAGCTGGAGAACCACACTAGGCTATTTAAGTATTATTTAGATTTCCAGACTCGCACTCCATTTCGGTAGGTGGCGGTAATGCTTCCAAAAGTTGTTTGCCAACCGCCATTAAAAAGGAGGAAGAAGGAGGTTGGGATAAGCGTCCTCCAGTCCAGGTGGTGGCGGTAACGCGTCCAGTAGCTGCTTCTCCAACCGCCAGAAAACACTGGAGAAGAAAAAGCCGCTGCTCGCCTGAGCCGCTTTAGCCCCTCGAGTTATAAAAATAAAAACACGTTATTGTGTCTGGCTCTGAGGATTTAAAACCCTGAGGTAAGTTAAACTGAAGGTGTGTGGTCGAATCCCAACTATATCTCCACTTTGCTGTTTTAGGAACTCCGTTCAGTATGAAATAATGCCGTGTGCACCCTAGATAGTGCACTATTTATCCACTCAGGAGAGAGTTGTAGTTTGGTTAACCTGTTTAGTTGTATATTGAAAGTATTTAAATCTTCACTTCAAGTTCATTTCCGTCACGGGTTATTTTTTTTCTCTTTCTCTAAATTGCGACTTCTTCGCAATTCCAACTTTTTATTTCTCAAAATTTCAACTTGATTTCTCGCAGACTTTTTTTTCCTCTGGGTTTTTATTTATTTTTTTAAATTATTATTATTATTATTATTATTATTATTATTATTATTAAGCTAATCAGGCAGAATCACCCCCTCTGCAGTGTGTTGAGCAGAAAGCTTTACACACTGAAAATGGATGAAATCATAGGGGACTGTTTTAGGCATGGTTTCCCGAACCGGGAGGTCTTGTTGTTGGAAGAATCGTATGGTGTTGAGCTCGAAGCCTCTGATCCCTGGAGAGAGAGAGAACTGTGTCTAACAATTGGCTCTGGCAGCAATGAAACCTCTTACTTTAACTCAGGGCTAAAGGCCAGGAGCAAGATCAATGTAATTCTCCTATTTTATATTAATCTTTTGTCAAATATCTGTCACATTTTGTGCCATTTTTTTTTTTTTTTTTTACCTTGCACAATACCAGAAAAATTCAGTTGAAATCAAGCCATTTGAGGCGAATTGGTCCGCCTCTGAAAAAACTTGGCATTTGGATTTCCCAGCAAACACTGATTTTCGTGACGTTGCGTGCGGAACGCCTCTCTCTGAATCCTACATCAGCGCTGGTTTGTTTATGAGAAAACGACCTTGTGGTTTTCTGCAAACTTCGTTATCGCGTAATTATTAAAATGGTTAACATATGTATCGTAGGAGGCTGTAGCAACACCAATCATGATGGGATTAGTACTCATCGTTTCCCAAAAGCCCGGACAATGAGAGAGAAATGTGAACGCTTCGTGCGAGGCACCCGGAAAAAGCCGAGGACCAAAGCAGAGCTGAGAAAAAGACCAAGAAAATCGGCAATTCACAAGTCGACTGTTGCCAGGGTAAGAAATAAGAGACTATACTCTAAATTAGGTGTTCCTGTGTTTGTGTGGTACACGGATAATGTTATTTATTGAAGCACACGAAAGCGCTGGGCGATAATACACTTACTTAGATTAGATAGAACTTCATTGATCCCTTTGTGAGGGTTCCCTCAGGGAAATTAAAAAGATGCAGTCCACAGCCTGGTAAAAAGCAGCCAAAGTAGAGTCCAAAGTAGCACGGTTAAAGTCCCCAGAAATGATGATAAATGCCTGAGGGTGCTGTGTCTGCCGCCTTGCTGTGACAGAGTGAATCCCCTCACATGCTGCGTCTGCCCTCGGAGGGATGTAAACACAGATGGTGATGCTAGCGGCTCCAAGTCTGGGCAACGTAAGCCTGTCTTTACGGAGAAATGTCCCGGGTTACACCAGCGGTTGTTCACGTAAATGATGAGTCCCCCACCTTTGCCTTTCCCGCATGCTTTAATGTCTCTGTCGGCTCTCACAGCAGTGAATCCCCGCAGGTCCACGTTAGCATCCAGTACAAGGTGTGTTAGCCATGTCCAGCGCTCGAAACTAACGGTGTCCCGATGTCCCGGGGACTATAAAAAATGTCATCGGGACACAAAATTATCATATCTGGGACAATCCCGGGACAATCCCGGGACAATGGAAAAAAATAGATCTAGAAAAAAAGCTCTACATTAATATTATTTACAAAGCCGTAACACATACGTAGACATTGACCTAATTTGTCAATTTTAATTTTAAAACGTTAACAGCGAAAAATACATAGTAGCTACACTTTCGATGCACCTGTCCTGCATCCGTAGGCTACAGAGCAGCGCATTCTGTTCGAGAATCTTCGGCCGGAGTCCGCATTATATGGACTTGGAATGGAATTGCTACCGCACACGCTGCGCCGACTCTTGCCAGAACAAAAATGCTGAAGTGGTTGAAGCGGACCGACCGCGGGGAAGAAACTGAAAGCCCAGACATGACGTCTCCGGGACCTTCAGGATCCAAAGTGTCCTCGCCTGGTCTGCAGGCAACGCTAGCAACTGAATGAACTTAATGAACACTGTTAGACACGTTATAAAATACAACAGGAATGATGTGGATGATATTGACGGAAGATACCGTTCAACAGAATAAGTGAGTTTTCTTGGTGTCTTTCTAGTTCAGAAAGTTTAGTCAGTCAGCAGCACAACTAGGCTCGGACCTGCCACTATGCTGATGTTCCACCCATGTTTCGGCAGCGAAAGTTCATAAAATGGATAACGGAAAGTTCATAAAATGGATAACGGAAAGTTCATAAAATGGATAACGGAAAGTTCATAAAAATGGATAACGGTAATGGATAACGGAAAGTTCATAAAAATGGATAACGGTCTCATCTCATCATCTGTCGCCGCTTTATCCTGTTCTACAGGGTCGCAGGCAAGCTGGAGCCTATCCCAGCTGACTACGGGCGAAAGGCGGGGTTCACCCTGGACAAGTCGCCAGGTCATCACAGGGCTATGGATAACGGTAATGGTGAAAATGATAAGTTGGCCTTATAAGTGCCAACAGATATTCAAGGTATAAGTAGATGAAATGAACATAAAAGGGGTCTTATTTTCAACTAAAGTGTACTGCAGATGTAGGGAGTTGAAACATTTTATGAATGAGCTAGTTGGCCCCTTTAAATAAACGGGTATCTATTCATACAGTGAGATCGCCAAAGTTTAATAAACTGAAAATGCAATAACTGTAATTTTGAAGTAGATGATGTATAGGACATGTGTTGCTTGTGTCTTATTGTAAAAATGATATAAAGGGTTCAAAATCGCATAGTTACAAATATAATAGTAACTTCATATGATAATATTAACCACTGGTTATTTCAGAGAGGAAAAAAATGGGGACACTATTGCTTCCATTCGGGACAATACAACACAGAATTCGGGACCACTGGGGGACACAAAGAAAAAAAAGTTAATTTCGAGCCCTGGCCATGTTTCCGTAAAAATAAATAAGCTGCTCTCCTGGTAAATCCGCTGGTTGTTCAGTGCGGATAGCTTGTCGACCTTATTCGGCAGTGAGTTCACATTCCCCATGATGATGGAGGGAATGGATGGTTTATAGCGCCACCGGTTGTCCGCTAGCCTTTAGCTTAGCCCCAGCTTTGCAGCCCCTGGGTTTCCTCCTCAGCTCCGCCAGGAGGGGGTGTCGCATCCCGGCTCGTCCCATTGTTTTCAGGGCCAGCAGCTCCTCTATCGAATAAGTGAGAAAACTGACTCCTGGTTGTGTGTTAAAGTTAAAAATATCCATGGGATATGAAGAAAAACACACTGTCTTTGTAAGAAGAGCAGAAAAGTAAAAACATGGAAAAAAGAGGTTTAAAGAGCTAAAAACTACAGAGCAACTGGAGAGGCAGCTGTCTCGCACAGCACCCAAGGTCACATTTTCTTTACATTTTACTTCACATGTATCAAGGGATGTACAGCGTGTCAGGGCTTGAGATCTTGGGACCTGTCAAACACATTAAATGTATATCAGGCCTTTAGATTACACTAATTTGGGCATATCAAAGGAGCGAAGCGACTGCGCGAACGAGCGTAGCGATAAATACATAAAACAAAAATCTCCTTAGTATGAGTCTCATTCAGAACATTGAATATTTGGCACAACAAGATGATTATATCATATCATGGTCATGTGATGTTTTGGTTGGCAAGAGGCTATTTATAAATGGCCGATCGGAGTTATCGGGTCATAAATTATGGTAGTGTCGTGTTATCGGCTGTACATACGGATTTGATAAGAATGATCCCAAGAGCTTTTACCGTATTCCAAAAAAACCTGAAGCTCGCCGAAAGCTTTGGATCACTAACAAGTGGGAACCTACTGACAATGACCGTGTTTGCTTTCGACACTTTATACAGGGATGAGAGTTTTCCGCTTTTTGGCGGAATTCCGCTTTTTTCAGTCAAAATGGACCTTTTTTATATTGTTGCAAATCCGTTGAGAATTTTAGGGGGGTTGGGTCTGCGTTGTGCTGTTTTGTCATTGCCACGGGGCAAGGGAGACCTCTAGTGGTCATATTTTTCCATAGCAACGCAGTTTTCTATTCCTTTTTGTAAAGCGTCCTTGGGTTTCTTGAAAGACGCTATATAAATTTAACATTATTATTATTATTATTATTATTATTATTATTATTATTATTACAAAAGGCCTATGTCAGTGTTTCCTTTACATAGGTGTAGTTGATCTTTATCAAATGAAAGTTTAAGTAATGCATGTACTTGAGAGTTCTACTTTTGTATAAGTGTCAATTTTGTAAGCAAACAGGGTATGGTATTTCAACAACATTTGTAAAATTATGATGAGAAATGGTTTTTAGGGTAAAAAATCTCTAAAATCCATGAGCTCCCGGGGGCTTCGTCCCTCTACCCCACTGGGGGCCTGCGGCCCCCAGACCCCCGGCTAATTTTTCTGATTTTTTTCATCGCAAGCCACTCTCATCTCTGTTTATATCTGGTAAGACACATGACTTTTTATTATTTTGTTTTGCAGTTTAATATTATGATGCAGGCCTAGAAATTCATATTTTTTTTCACAAGCCAGCCGGAATAGTTACCTTCCAAAGTAACTAGCCAAACAGAAAATCAACTAGCCAAAATTTGTTCATGTATGAATTTTATTCATAATTACTCATTCACTTATTAACTTATTTTTATTGTAATAACCTTTGACTAATATATTCATTATTTTGTTTACCTTTTTCATGGGTGTGTTGTACCCTCGGAAAACACGACAGAGTTTCGTAGATGGTAGCTGTCTGGCCAGCCTCTTTTTTTTTTTTTTTTTTTTTTTTTTTTTTTTTTATAAAGTAAGTTGTCTTCATGCCTTCCTTTGACAGGTACCGGACTATGAAGATGTCGTGTTTCTCCATAGTCCTATCTCTCGACTTGTCAAGGCCAACTCCTATAAAGGGGCTCTTCTGGAGTTCTTTGAGACTAGTAACGAGCGCTTGCAATGTAAAAATGAATACAAAAATCTTATGAATTGTATATCTAATATACTTTTTTATAGGATTCTTCTAGTCAGCTGAGTTGTTCATTGTCCACCTATTGTCAAAATAAACCACCTATAAAACCTAAAAAACCCCAAAACAATAGGTTAGTAATAAATTGGATATCATCAAACTAACCTTATCCAAGGAAGCAAAGTTGAATACCGTCAGGGATTCTTTCGTGCAGTTTCCACCCCTCCTTAGGTTGATGTCCTGCACTCAATGGTTTTGCTGAAATTTTAGGAAGGATGGATATTTCCTGAAAGAAGAAAATGCATTTTCTTCTAAGCAATGAGCACAAAATAAGCAATGAGCACATACCCATACTGAGAGCGGTGGGCAGCGATGCTACAGCACCCAGAGAGCAATTAGGGGTTGGGTGCCTTGCTCTCTATTTGAGTGGTAGAACTCAGTGTGTAACTGTTGATAACTGCACCTCATCCTCTCTCGAGGTAAAAATGGGTGTGCCCCAAGGATCAATTCTTGGCCCCATTTTGTTTTCTATCTATATAAATAACTTGGGTGCGGGACTAAGTCCCACAAAAGTACATCTTTATGCAGACGACACAATATTATACACTTTTGCTTCATCAGTGCAGGAGGCTGTGAACTACTTACAGTCTGCTTTTAACAAGGCTCAAAATTCCCTTGTAGGACTTAAGTTGGTGCTAAATGCTAAAAAAAAAACTAAATTCATGGTCTTTACACGTTCACACACACTTTGTAATGACACTATTTGTACTATGAATGGAACCCAGTTAGAAAAAGTATCCTCCTATAAATACCTAGGAATATGGTTGGATGATAAACTGTCGTTTAGTACACATATTGAGTGTCTCTTAAAAAAGCTCAGACCCAAATTAGGATTTTATTTTAGACAAAGAAAGTGTTTTCCATATAAAGCAAGAAAAAGGTTGGTAGAGAGCACCTTCTTATCAGAATTAGACTATGGTGATATGATTTATATGTATTCCTCACAATTGCTATTGAAAAAATTGGATGTTTTATATCATTCTCAGGGTTCTCACCAGGATTTTTTTTTAGCGTAATGGGTTATGGCGAGGGAGCGTAGCGACCGAGCGGGGGGATGGTGCGGAGATTTTGAAAAATCATGCCCAAAATTGGCCATATTTGACGTTCCTGGAGGGGATAAATTGCATTTTTTATGTTGTATATCCTTGATGGAAAATTGTTACATCTTTGGATCTTGGCAATGTGTTACCTACTGTTGTATTTCACTGAACTACAAAGGGTGTTGTCAAAAGATATGTAAACTCAGACACAACCAAAGAGATAATGAATGTTTTATTGTATTAAGAAATTAAGAAATGCCTGAGCACATAAAAATAAAAAAAAAACAAATTGCATTTTCATTCAGGCATAACATACACCCAGCCCCCTTAATAAATAATTAATATATAATCTAAAACTATTAAATTTCTTGTTTAATAGAAAATTTACTATTCTAATTAAAATTATAAAATTTTATAATTCTTGTTTCCACAACGGGTCGATGCCCGATTTTCTCCTGTTTTGGTTCGCCGTCTTCTGTTAACACCACGGGAGTAACTTTGATTGTAACCACTGTTAATTCTCTGATTTAAAGCCACAAGGGCGATCACGTTGGCACATTGGAGCTGAATCCCATGACTAAAATCATATCATTAACCTCATTCTCACCTGTGAATTTCCAGCCTCTGCTCGTCTTCCTCCATCTCCTCCTCTATCTCCAACAGCGGGCTCTCCCCCACTAGGCCTACCTCCATCCTCTGCCCGTTTATCTGCTACCTCCTTTCCTCTGCCTCCTATGTCCTTTCCTTCATCTCCTCCAACCTCTCTTGTGCCTGTCTCCTTATAGAAATATAACGATGGATGGCATGCAGGCAGATTACCAGTGTGTTAATGTTAGCCACAGTGGGATCCAGTAAATTAGCGCTAATCATCCGATACGTGCGCCCTGTCATATTGCTAAACCTGCTTACAAAGTAGACGTTTTCATTCATCAAAGGGCTTTGGGTTAAGTTTTCAAGCGTGATGGAAAACCTGTAGAAGTGGTGCACTTACATTTCTAACTGTGAAGAAAGAGCGAATGTCTCTTTTTTTGCGAGGGGGTCCGTCATCCATTGTCATTCACCGAAGTCCAGCTCAAGAGAAAGTTATCGCCAGGATCTCTCTCTCTCTCTCTCTCTCTCTCTCTCTCTCTCTCTCTCTCTCTCTCTCGGAACTGATTTCCAGGCATGGGTTTCCTAACAAACGTAGGCTGATTTTGACACCTTGAAAACTGCTCAAGTGCGCAGGAAAAAAAAAACTTTTGGCGATGGTGATGAACAACTGAAAACAACCGTTACGCTATATTAAAAATTTAGCGTAGCGGGGGGAAATTACCGTTGCGGTCTGAAATTTTAGCGTAGCGGGCCGCAACCATATAAAGCGCTGGCGAGAACCCTGATTCTGCCTTGCGTTTTATCACAGGAGCAGCAAATAGGACTCACCACTGCTTGCTATATGAAATGGTTCAATGGTCCTCGCTCCCTTAGGAGAAAGTTTCACTTGCTGATTTTTACTTTGAAAGCATTAATGGGTAAATTACCACAGTACATCTCAAATGCTTTCTTATCACACTAGTATTTATAGTACAAGGTCTACAAATAAGATACTATTAATCACACCCTCAATAAGAACTGAATTGGTCAGGACCTCTTTTTCGTACTATGCACCATACGTTTGGAACGAACTTCAGAACACACTACACTTAGAGACACTTCCTTCTGTTAATACTTTTAAAAATCTTTTAAAATCAACTCTTACAGAGCAGTGCCATTGCTTTTAAATATGGTGCCCATGTGCCTACTTTTTTTTTTTTTTAAATCCTTTTTTGTTGTTTAGTTTGTTTTATCTTAGAATTTATGTGAGTCTTGTCTTCTGCAGTCTCTTGTCTTCAGTGTCCTTGGCTGTACTGTCAATTGTTTTTATGTTTGAGATTTGTCTTGTTTTAGTTGTTCCTTTGACTTGGTGTATTTAGTGTATGTTACATGTTTAGTTACAGCACATATTCCACTGTTTTGTGTGCTTTGTAGTCTGATTTAGTCTTTAGTGTTTTGGTAATGTCCTCTGTCTGTGTTTTTTTTTTTTTTTTTAATAAACTTTCAACTTGCTGCCACTTGGCCAGGACTCCCTGGAAGAAGAGTCACTGTGACTCAATGGGACCTTTCCTGGTTAAACAAGGGTTAAATAAAAAGATGGGTGGGAAGATGGCACCTGTGTGTTTGGCTGGCCGAGTGTGTTGCTGTTTTTCTCAAGTCTGTTTGTTATACGGAGTGTCTCACCGCTGCAGGTGTATGATCACCTGACACTTCTTAATATTCATGAGTCTTTGGAAAAACTGTGGATCTGCGGCTCTGATGGACATTCAAAGATGCCTTCACCTTTTCTGGTGTTCATATCTCCACATCTACGGCATCTTTCCTGCTGGCTACCTCACAGCAGTCGCCGCAGAAGACGGGGAAAGCGAGGAGGAGTTCTCATTAAACTTAAATCTTACCTGGCTTCTTCTCGTCACGATCCCTGTCGTTTATTAGCCGGATCCTCCATGGACCACAGGGGCTACGATCTGCGGATCACGCGTACTTCTACGGAGTACAGGTATCTGTGGCTCCGACCGGTTCTCTGTAGCCCTGTTCACACGGCACATATTTGCATCGATGCTGCACCGATGTATTTTGTTGCGATATATCTTACACCGGTGTAAATTTTGTGGAGCGTTCACACGTCACAACCCTGCTTACTAGAGAGAAGCGTGTTAGCACCGGTGCAGCCCCACTTGCGGTCACACGGCAGTTTCTGCGACCGTGTTATAGTAGCAAAAACTTTATTACTATCATTTCCTTTGATAGTAATAAAGTTTTGATATCATTTCCTTTTATTATCGTCATCATTTCCTATCATTATTACTATCATTTCCGATAGTAATAATGCGGAAATGAAATATGCGCATGCGTGAAAATGTACTTCCTTTTCCCGGTTGTCATGGCATCATCAAGCGCCGGGAAAACAACGTGGATGAAGACACCAGTGTTGCCAGATATTGCTGACTTTTTCCATCCCAAAATATGTTCAATTCCACCAAAATGCACTTAAAACTGACAATCTGGCAACACTGGAAGACACGCAGTTCTGTTGTTGTTGATATTCGCCCTTTTGGAAGCGCAAAATACCAGGATGCAAAATTATGCAATGCCCGTATGTAATCAACTCTCCTCACGCGTAGCGAGTCTACCCCTGTAGCGTTCAGACGGCCCATTTTATATCGGTGCTGCCCCGCAAACTAGCATTTACTCCGGAGTAAATTTCTTAAACCACCTCCCGAGCAGGGTTAGATTTGCACCGGTTTAAGCAGCTTTCAGGGGCTACACCGGTATAACTTTGTACCGTGTGAACGCTCTACCGGGGCAGCCCCGGTGCTACACCGGGGTAAAAGTTGCCGTGTGAACACCCCTTATGATACCGGGGTGCTGTTCCCATGTTGTCGGCTAGTGCGGACCTGTCAGCGGGGCTGTATGCTGGGGATTCTTCGCTTGCTCACCCGCTCCTCTCACCAGTCTGGCTGTTGCTCAGCTCATACTGCGCTGATGAACACCAGATCTCTCACAAATAAGACATTTATTCTGAATGACTTCTTTACAACACATGATCTGGATTTCCTCCTGCTGACAGAGACCTGGTTGAAACCAGGTGAGAACAGTGCCTTTTCGGAGCTCCTCCCTCCCGGCTGTTCTTTTTTTCAGCACCCCGCGAGCTGCTGGTCGTGGCGGCGGTCTGACTGCTATATTTAAGGAGATTTTCAGATGCCGAATGTTAACCGCTTAAAATTATTCCAGCTTTGAACTGCAGCTGTTTGTGATTGCCCTCGCCTGCCCCGTGCTGTGTGCCACAGTCTATCATCCTCCCAAATTTAATAAGGACTTTATTCAAGAGTTCTGAGTTGTTGTCTGATTTTATTGTAAAGTTTGATAAACTATTGATTTGTGGAGACTTTAATATTCATGTTTGTTGTGCAGCAAGTCAACTGGCTAATGAGTTTAAAGGTCTTTTGGATTCCTTTGGTCTCACCCAGTCTCTTAATGCACCAACACATGAGCATGGGCGCACTCTCGATCTTATTTCTCACGGGCTTTCAGTTTCCCTCAGAGAAATAGTGGACGCTGCCATTTCGGATCACCTCCCCATTGTTTCTGATTTTGCTGCCCCCCCCCGCCAATAAGCCTGTTTCCCCAGCTCGTAGATGCCGTATCTTTACTTCGTCGACGGCTGGAGAGTTTGCTGTTGCCTTTAGGGACCCTCAGCTGCATGCTGACAGTGGGCTGGTTCCTTCCCTTTGCCCAGAGAGTCTACTCTCCACTTTCCATTCTACTTGTTCTGCGATTCTGGATTCTGTTGCCCCTTTTTGGCAAAAAAAGCATCAAAACCAAGACAGATCCCTGGTTGAATGACCACACCTGTCTGCTTGGGCAACAATGTAGGCAGGCTGAACGGACGTGGAAAAAGGACAAACTGCATGTATCCCTGGTCTGGTTAAGGGACAGTTTAGCTGCTTACCAGAGATCTCTGAAGGAGGCCAAGTCCAAATATCTGTCTTCCATTATAGCCAATAGCTCTCATCATCCAAGACTGGTATTTAATACTACTTTATTAATCCACTCCCCACTGTTATGTCTGATGCCTTCGCCGCAACCTGTGAAGAGTTTGTCTGTTTTCTTTACTGACAAAGTGGCATCATTCAGACAGAATATCAGTAACATTGATGCGTCCCTTGATAACGTGGATGCTCCTCCGACACAGTCTGCTGTTTTTGACTGGTTTGAGACTATTTCTCTGTCGTTTTTCACAAAGGTGGTTAGTGGCATGAAACCCACTAACTGCCCCTTAGATGTCATTCCGGCCAAGTTTTTGAAGGTTTTTAATTCTGTTTGGTCAAGTCTGCTTGTTTTTATAAACACTTGTCTTAATTCAGGGTCTGTCCCAGCTGCCTTCAAACATGCTGTAGTTAGGCCCCTCCTTAAAAAAAAAAAAAACACATCTTGACCCCTCTGTTCTGTCCAATTTTAGGCCTGTCTCCCATTTGCCTTTTCTTTCTAAGGTCTTAGAAAAAGTTGTTTTTATTCAATTACTGTCATTTTTAGAGAGAAATTCTAGTCTGGTTTCAGATCCCGACATAGCACTGAGTCAGCACTGTTAAAGGTGCACAATATCGCTCTGCCTGTGGATGCCAGGAATCCTGCCATGCTGGTGCTGCTCGACCTCACAGCGGCCTTTGATACAGTTGACCATGCGGTCCTTGTATCTCGCCTAGAGCAGCATGTCCGCATCCGTGGCACTGCTCTCCAATGGTTTAGGTCATACTTGGCAAATAGGAGCTTCGCTGTGATGCTTGGTGACCTCTGTTCTTCATATGCATCCCTCTCTTGTGGGGTGCCACAGGGTTCTATTCTCAGCCCTATTCTGTTTTCATTGTACATGCTCCCTCTGGGATCAATTATTAAAAAAAACCACAATCTGCCTTTTCACTTTTATGCTGGTTTGCAGATATATTTACCCATGAGACCCAATGAAAATACGGCACTTACTAAGTTACTGGATTGTATTACTGATGTAAAGCACTGGCTGGCACGGAACTTTTTGCACTTGAACGACAGCAAAACGGAATGTGTTTTATTTGGCACGTCACCCATGTCAAATGTTCTTACAACAAACTCTGGTATTCTGGTCCCCTTTTTTTAAACCATTTGTACAAAATCTTGGTAACGTTTGACAGTGGGCTTAAATTTGATCCAGATTAGTTCTGTTAGAACAAGCTTTTTTCAGCTCCGTCTCTTTCTTGGCCAAAGTGAAGCCGTTTCGCAGTCGGCAGGATCTCGAGAAGGCAATCCATGCATTCATCAGTTAGAGACCGGACTACTGTAATGCCCCTTATGTTGGCCTCAGCCAGTCTTCAATTTTACGTCTTCAACTTGTACAGAACGCTGCGGCCCGATTTTTAACAAGCACGTCCAGACGTGAACACGTTACTCCTGTGCTGTCGTCACTCCACTGGCTTCCAGTCCATTTTAGAATTGATTTTAAACTTCTGTTTGCTTTTAATGCCATCGATGGCCTGGCTCCCTCTTACTTGTCTGAGATTTTAACTATCCGTGATCATGGTAGGGCCCTGCGTTCTTCGGGTCAGCTTCTGTTAGAAGTCCCAAGGTCGAGATATAAACAGTGGGGTGATCGTTCTTTTGCTGTTGCTGCTCCCCAGACTGTGGAATAATCTGCCCCCCGACATTCGCACCACTTTTGATCTTGGCCTTTTTAAATGGAAGTTGAAGACCCACTTTTTTAGATTGGCATTCAATCCTGACTAGGGGAGTATTGTTTTTGAGGGGTACTTTGTTTCGTCTGTTCTGTTTCATGTAGTTCTGAAAGGCTTTTAATAACCTGCAGCACTATGGCACCTTCTGCAGTCAAAACCTGTGTTTTTATGTACGGTGGCGTTTTTTTTTTTTTAATGTATTGTTTTATACAAAACACTTGTTTTAGTGTTTTATGGCTTTGATGTAGTTTCGTATGGTTTATTTCACACCTCTGTTAGTGCACCATTGTTGGAATATTGGGCCCACCTCATAAATTGAATTGCAACCTCCAGGTATAGCTGTTTGTGGGCAGTGAAGGACCAGGTGGTCCATGTCTTGTGCTGCCTGTTGGCATTTTGGACATGTTGGAGTGTCACGATACCCCCATTGGTAGAGGTTCACAGCGGTTCAACCGCTTTTTGATAAAATTCTATTGGATTGGACCCACTCGCGTCTTGAGAGGGCCGAAAAGCCTGGGAGTGGGTCTGTTGGGTTTGTAATTATTTCTCCTCCCCATGGTATGTTCGAATCCCATTCTCGTTTCCAGGATTCATTTATGTTGAAATTTGGATTACTTGTTTTGAAGAATGGTTTGCGTGATATTAGTCTGTTGGTGTTAGGGGCAGAGTCAAGTACCCTTCTCACCGGGGTAGATTCGTCCAGCAGTTGTATATGCTCATGTTGGCGCTGGGTTGCTTGTTCCCTGTGGAGGGGCAATTGATGCCATCACAGGGAGCCAGGCTGTAGGTGTGGCTTTGATGGAACCTGTGATTATTCTCATGGCTGAGTTCAGCTGAACATCTATTTTGTTGGTATGGGAGCAGCGGCTCCAGACTGGAGCACAGTACCCAGCAACACTGTAGCACAGTGCAAGAGCTGAAGTCTGCAAGACAGACTGTGATGCTCCCCAATTGGTACCAGCTAGTTTTCTTATTATTGCACATCGCTTTGAGTTTCTGTGCTGTGGCCTCGCAATGTTGTCTGAATGTTAGCGCTCGATCTAAAGTAACCCCCAAGTATTTGGGGGTTAAGTCTGAAGGCAAAATATTTTCTCCAATGTTATCACGGACTTGCAGTGTCTTATTTGCTGAGTGTTTAAGTGAAATACAGAGCTAAGTCTTTGTGACATTCATTTTCAGGTACCATTTATTTAAAAAAAAAAGATGTGTAGTGTTTCCACGTCTCTTGTTAGGGTATTTTCTAATATTTCAAATGAACGTGCCTGTGTGGCAATAGCTAGGTCATCTGCGTATCCAAATTTTAGGGATTCCGTGGGTGGCATGTCACTTATATAAATGTTAAAAAGAGTAGGTGCAAGCACTGAACCCTGGGGGACTCCGTTCTGTATTTGTTTGGCTTTGCTCATCTGGTCAGCAATGCATACAAAGTAGCTATGGTTTCCTGTCATTTTGTAAAGCAGCCTCAGTGTGGCTCTACGTTTTACATATGACGACAGCTTAAACATGAGCCCCTCGTGCCACACTGTATCATAGGCGGCTGACAGGTCTACAAAGATGGCACCAATTTTCTGTTTGTTTTCATATCCTGATTCAATGTAGGAGGCATACCTGTCAACCCTCCCATTTTTCCCGGGAAACTCCCTTATTTTGACTTATTTCCCGCTGTCTTCCCGTTTTTTTATTTTCCCGAAAATATTCCGTATTTTCACAATATAAAAAAGCTGGTAGGTCCAGAATTCATGACGCGCTTCTGACAGGAGTTTACAGCAGGAAGTCGGGCCATGAATTCACGTCCCCGCCCTCTCAGGCATCAGTAATTACATAACTACGTCCGGAGGCGAGGCTGAACAAGTGATTAGGTCTGAGGTGAAGATGGCGATGCTAATAGCTAAGAAAAACATTAGCCTCTCTTTCTTTGATGATTTCAACAAGTGCGTGGCTGGAATGTTCCCAGACTCTTCCATCGCAAAGAAATTTTCCATGGGGAAAATGAAAGCCTCCCAAATAATCAAAGGTAAGCTACACATGTTTACATTAAGTATGTCCTGGCTAAGACCTCATAAATAGCCTAGTGTAAACTAATTGGTGTATAAACTGTTTTATCCACTCATTGTTTCTTTTTTTTATTTTCTATCTGAAACCCATTTTAAATCACTCTTGGTTTAAAGGTCCCATGGCATGAAATTTTCACTTTCTGAGGTTTAACGTTAAAATGAGTTCCTCTGACCTTCTTAAGTCACCCCAGTGGCTAGAAATGTCATAATGTGTAAACCAAACTATGCCCAACATTTTGAGAATGGCGCGTTGATAGGCTCTTCCCTTTACTACGTCAGCAAGGGAGATGATCCCCCCCCCCCCCCGATACCCACCCACTGTATGGATTGCCCGTCCTACCAAGCCTACTGCGCATGCGCGAAATCCAGGAGGGTAGGAAAATTCAACAGTAGTTTTGTCCTACCGATCAGCTGGGCTGATAGAAAATCGGTGAGTATTTCACGCATGTGCCGATTTTTATGTTTTGTGCGTATTGGTCGAGTCTTTGGCCGAGTCAAATAATTTGTAATGACTTGTTTTGTATAATAAAACGGTCTGTATGAGAACTTGCTAATTGTAATGACGTCATGTGTTCTGCGTGTGCGCAGTAGGCTTGGTAGGATAACTTTACACCACCTATGTGCGCGAAACATGGAAATTGCGTTGTACATGGATGTGACAACACAGAAAGGAGTCTGTTTTTACTGCCGATGGGAGAGCCCCTGAAGACGCAGTGGCTTAATTTTATTTACTCCAATAATACGCCGTCGAGTCTACCTAAGACGGTGTATGTTTGTCGGAAGCATTTTCCTGAGGAATGTTTCCACAACTTGGGACAGTACAGGGCAGGGTTTGCACATCAACTGTCACTGAAGCCTGGGTCCGTACCAAGCATCCCTGCCACATCAGCCACAAACACCGAACAAGTAAGTGTATAACTGTTCAGTCGTTTTGCTGTGTTTTAAAATCGGTGCGTTAGCCTAGCAATGGCTGCATTAGCTGTGCAGCTAACCGCTTCCTGCTGTTAGCCAGGTAGCATGCCTGCAGCTTGGTCAAGCCCCGCCCCTTCCCCCCATGGCCCGCCTCCATGCTTCTCATTAGCAAAACGACACACTGGGAAAAGGGCTGAAATGGGGCTTTCTCCCAGGAGGCTATATCTACCTGCCGAGGGTTCATTTCAAGAAAGACTGCGGATATAACATGCGGAAGCCTCCACGAGCCCGTTTAAAGCATCAACAAACCACCGTATGTATGTATGTATGGTTCCTAGGCCATTATTATGAATGGAATTGAGTTTATTGACTGGTTATATAATGACCTTTCTTATTTTAACATAAGATACGTATTTTAGCCCTTAATTTGGGAAATAACTGGTACCACTGAAAGCAAATAAAAATAAATGTATAGTTTATTCACAAATGCTCTCTATAAACCATAAGCATATTGAGTTTGGGTCTTGGCTATCACCAACATGCACCAGAGTACAGGAAATCTCAAATACTAGATAGAAAATTGCCCCCCATTCAACTACACACCCACTTTTGGTGAAGGGTATGACTTTCCGAAATTTTCCCTTATTTTGAGTTAAAAATCTGGGAAATGTCCCTTTTTTTTAAACCTCAAAGTTGACAGGTATGGTAGGAGGTGAGAGCTAGAACTTGTTCTACTGTGTCACACTGGGTTCTGAAACCTGCTTGTTCTGGTGGACTATGTACATTTAGGACAGGCTGTAGTCTAGCAAGAAGCACTCTTTCGAGTAGTTTGAATCTGCAGCACAAGAGGGCAATAGGCCGGTAGTTACTTGGAATATCAGCCTGTTTTCCTGGCTTTAGGAGGGCTATTATATGGCTTTGATGTAAAGCACTTTGGGTACCTTTCGGTTATTGTAAAGGGCTATATAAATAAAATTTTGACTTTTAAATTGCAAAAAATATTAAATACCAGTATTCATCTCTGTTTAAACAAAAAGGAAATAAAGATATAATGTCATTGTGTGACAGTTAGGAACAAAGACACACTGGAGCAAAAGAACATTCAAAAGGGATCATAATTATATTGAAGAAAACATTATATATAAAATTCAGTTTCATTTTTTTTAATCGGGCTTGTATTGAACATTCTTAAGATAAAAAGGTTAAAATGAAGGTGGTATCCTGAAAAAAGGGTTTATTAAAAATCATTGACAGTTCAAATGCCCATTTGGTATCTCCTCCGTCGCAAGCCAGTATACAGATTTCAGGGCAGTGGTGCAAGATGCTTTCTGATCCTCCTCCACCTGCTTGTTGGACTCAATAATGCTTCACTGCTATGGCCGCATAGTGGGCTTCTGACACCATGTGTGTCTTAAGACTCTTGGTGCTATAAAATATTTAAGAAAACACAACTTTAATATTTAGTCATGTAGTAACATTTTATATGGATAAAGCCAGTAAAATCGAGTTCCAGCACACTTTATTTATTTATTTATTAACAGCTGATTTACTTCATATGTAAAGATACTGAAAACAAGGTGCACACATGAATTAAATGAAGCACCTTCATTAAATAATGCCATTTGGCTTGTGCTTGATAATGACAACCTGAAGTTTTTCTTTCCATCAGTCTGCCTTGGTCTCTTGGCAGAACTTTGCTTTTCCAATGGTTTCTTCTATTAAAGCATATATATTTGCTTTGCTATAAAGCAAAGTTGATGGCTTTGCAGAGAGGATCATTTTGGTGGCCAGAATTGGCAAGCGGGTTAAGCGAAAAAGGACACGTCTATCCATCTTAAGTCTAAACAAATTCCAATCTTCTCTTGGCTCTCCCAGCCAGCACTGCCTTCAAGGCCGTCGCTGTAGAAACGTGATTCTCCCCCTGGAGTTCACTGCAGTGAGTGTGTGTGCGCTTTTTTTTCCTATACTTTCTTTCTGTCTGTACTAAGAAGGCTAAGTCGAACCGGAGTCAAATTCCTCGTGTGTGTAACATACCTGGCAATAAAGTGCTTCTGATTCTGAGATATAAAAACATTTCCTAGTAATGCAGGGTTGGACTTAAAGCAGTCCCCATTGGGAAAATGCTCTACAAAATCATAAAGGACTCCATTTTTGAAAGACCATGGAGTCCAGGGACTTAAAAATTTGAACGTCTTAGTCAAACCCTGTACCGACTGCATGGACAAAATCTTGTTGTATTTGAATATTAATCAAAAGCAACACCGTGCATTTTTCATAGACAAAATACTCATTGTTAGTTTGAAATTTAGTTAAGTTCCTTTTTGATCAAAGGATCAGTGTTTTTCACGACCCAATATTTCATCTAGATTATAACGTAACAAATATAGGCAGTGTTTTCCACGGGCACTTTTAAAGTGGCGCACCGCCACATTATAATTCTGGCCCGCCACCCTTCCCTTGGCCAAAAAAAAAAAGTAACTTCATCAGTACGCACCAAATAAATCGTAAAGTATTTGCTTTATTATAATTTAACTATTTAACATGCAGAAGACCATTAAATGAATGCTTATGGGGCTACGCGAAGTGGCCACGCGATTGCAATAGAAAAACATCCAGCCGGCTGCATACGGATTGTGACACACAGCTCTGCAGATTGAG
Source organism: Neoarius graeffei (assembly GCF_027579695.1). Taxonomy (NCBI): domain Eukaryota; kingdom Metazoa; phylum Chordata; class Actinopteri; order Siluriformes; family Ariidae; genus Neoarius; species Neoarius graeffei. The sequence goes on from NC_083569.1 coordinate 130,444,682, forward strand.
GTCTATCCCTGCAACACTACACCGCGCCACATTACACCATACCAGGGTTTCCCATACATAGACCATTGTGTGGCGCAGCGCCACACAATGGATTCCTAGCGCCACACAATCAGACTCGCGATTTTGAAAAAAAAAAATTCCGTTGCGTATTGTTCCGTTCATTCATAGTGCTCTTTCTTCTCGTTCGCGCGCGCACAGAGACAGATGGAGAGGCGTGCTCCAGGGATGAGAATTTTCCGCCGATCGGCGGATTTCCAACTTTTTCAGACCAAAATGATCGTTTTTGAGATCGATGTAAATCCATTGAGAAATTCGGGGGGGGGGGGGTATGGTTAACGATCTGTGGTCACCTTATAACGCAGACATCCCAAGTCTCCCGGAAGTTCCGGGAGTCTCCCGCATATTGATAGCGGCTCCCTGATGCCCACACATTGGAGAATATCTCCCGGAATCTAGAGCAAGCGTGTGCACGCGAAACATTAATGTCTGCCTCGCGCATATGACGGAGTGCGCGAGACAAAGAGCATCCTGATTGGGTTACTCAGCAAAATAAGCCAATCAGCCTTCAGTGTGGGCGGGCTTCTCTTTTCTCGAGGACCGAAGCTTTCAGTTGAAGGTGGGGTATGAGATTTTTTTTCAGGAGTATTTTTTACCATATTGCTTGAAAAGCTCCTCACACCCATGTTGCAAGCAGTACAATAGAAGGTTTGACCCAAAAACGAAATATTTTAATCCAGTCTACAGTGTAAAATAAAGAAACGCCATCCAATCATATCGAGGTACCACCTCAAAATGATTGGATATTGACACATCAATCAGACTGAAGCCCGCGAGCAGCCCGCCCCTTCTGTGTGTGTGTATGTGTGAGAGAGCAAACAGCCCCTCCCCCAACCCGCGCGCTGCGAGCAGTGTGTCACTCAGAGCGCAGGATTTTCTCAGTGCGCTCCCTCCAAACAATGGGGATTTACACGAAAACGGAAGGAGATGTTCACAAAATTCTTTCACAGTGAGCGCCACAAGGCTCTCCTGAACACACTGATGTAATTTTTTTTTGTCTGTAGTGTAAAAAATGAGGTCACTAGAGCGAGTTAAAAATGAGTGACTTTTCTGCCAAGTTTATAATGGCAGTCTATGTGGCTGGGCGGCTGTGCTCTCCTCACTTTCAGGCTTCTCATTCAAAAACTGCAAGTCCTATCGTGTAGGTAGACACATTGTGTGAATCAGGACAAGTGTGGCTACTACTTTTGAGAAAATTATGTGTGGAGTGAAAATTGGGGCTGAAAACACAGTTTAAATGAGAAAGCTTGAGCTATTTTTCCAAGCTCTCTAGCTTTATAAGGGGGAGGAGGGGTGGAGACGTGGGGGGTGGGAGCATGGCAAGGGCGGGCGTTTCTTTTCAAAATATGGCTTGCGGGAACCGTTATTCCAAAATCTCGTACCCCACCTTTGAGTCAGTGCAGCCTACAGGATCGGCATGGCAGAGAGAGAGCGCGCGCCCCAAAAAATGAACAAACCCTACTTCACCTCAGATTACACAAAAGAATCTCCCTGTCTAATAAGGGTCAACAGTAATGACAGTTTCGTGCGATGTACTGTTTGCAGCAGTGGTTTCAGCATTGCCCATGGTGGCTTAAATGATTGTAAAGGACATGTTGAGGTGAGAAGTGTCAGTTCATGTGCATTATATTTAGGTCTACAACAGGCTGGCATGAAAACACCAAACTTGCTGAAGATTTCCATAAAGTAACAATGTATGAATATACATTTTATATATATACAGTGGTGCTTGAAAGTTTGTGAACCCTTTAGAATTTTCTATATTTCTGCATAAATATGACCTAAAACATCATCAGATTTTCACACAAGTCCTAAAAGTAGATAAAGAGAACCCGGTTAAACAAATGAGTCAAAAATATTATACTTGGTCATTTATTTATTGAGGAAAATAATCCAATATTACATATATGTGAGTGGCAAAAGTACGTGAACCTCTAGGATTAGCAGTTAATTTGAAGGTGAAATTAGAGTCAGGTGTTTTCAAATCAATGGGATGACGATCAGGTGTGAGTGGGCACCTGGTTTTATTTCAAGAACAGGGATCTATCAAAGTCTGATCTTCACAACATGTTTGTGGAAGTGTATCATGGCACGAACAAAGGAGATTTCTGAGGACCTCAGAAAAAGTGTTGTTGACGCTCATCAGGCTGGAAAAGGTTACAAAACCATCTCTAAAGAGTTTGGACTCCACCAGTCCACAGCGAGACAGATTGTGTACAAATGGAGTAAATTCAAAACCATTGTTACCCTCCTCAGCAGTGGTTGACCAACAAAGATCACTCCAAGAGCAAGGCATGTAATAGTCAGCGAGGTCACAAAGGACCCCAGGGTAACTTCTAAGCAACTGAAGGCCTCTCTCACATTGGCTAATGTTCATGAGTCCACCATCAGCAGAACACTGAACAACAATGGTGTGCATGGCAGGGTTACAAGGAGAAAGCCACTGCTCTCCAAAAAGAACATTGCTGCTCGTCTGCAGTTTGCTAAAGATCATGTGGACAAGCCAGAAGGCTATTGGAAAAATGTTTTGTGGACAGATGAGACCAAAATAGAACTTTTCTGTTTAAATGAGAAGTGTTATGTTTGGAGAAAGGAAAACACTGCATTCCAGCATAAGAACCTTATCCCATCTGTGAAACATGGTGGTGGTAGTATCATGGTTTGGGTCTGTTTTGCTGCATCTGGGCCAGGACGGCTTGCCATCATTGATGGAACAATGAATTCTGAATTATACCAGCGAATTCTAAAGGAAAATGTCAGGACATCTATCCATGAAGTGAATCTCAAGAGAAGGTGGGTCATGCAGCAAAACAACGACCCTAAGCACACAATTCGTTCTACCAAAGAATGGTTAAAGAAGAATAAAGTTAATGTTTTGGAATGGCCAAGTCAAAGTCCTGACCTTAATCCACTGGAAATGTTGTGGAAGGACCTGAAGCAAGCAGTTCATGTGAGGAAACCCACCAACATCCCAGAGTTGAAGCTGTTCTGTACGGAGGAACAGGCTAAAATTCCTCCAAGCCGGTGTGCAGGACTGATCAACAGTTACCGCAAACGTTTAATTGCAGTTATTGCTGCACAAGGGGGTCACACCAGATACTGAAAGCAAAGGTTCACATACTTTTGCCCCTCACAGATATGTAATATTGGATCATTTTCCAAAATAAATAAATTTACCAAGTATAATATTTTTGTGTCATTTGTTTAACTGGGTTCTCTTTATCTACTTTTAAGACTTGTGTGAAAATCTGATGACGTTTTAGGTCATATTTATGCAGAAATATAGAAAATTCTAAAGGGTTCACAAACTTTCAAGCACCACGTGTGTGTGTGTGTGTGTGTGTGTGTGTGTGTGTGTGTATGTATGTATGTGTATATATATATATATATATATATATATATATATATATATATATATATATATATATAAAAAAAAAATGTATGTATATGTGTGTCTGTATATATAAATAAAAAATCACATTTATCAAATACACGTCATATACAAGTGTGTATCTTTTTATAAATGGGGTTAGCTTATCTAATGTAGCATGTTGGGGAGAATCATAGTATCATCTATATTTCTAATAAAATTTTAGGTATGATACCGTGTATAACTCTCCTACTTGTTGCTCATTTCATAGGGGGACGGAATTGCTGGCATGTGCCGCGCGGGAGCGTCTGCCCAAATTTTTTAGGCCGAGATGAACTTGTAGTTTTTTATTTAAAAAAAAAAATTCCAATATGTAATGCCCATTGTACATGCCTGTTCTTTAATTCAAAATCACCATCTTGATCTTCAAATTGACCATATGGTATCTGTATTACATTACACAACATCCTGTCCAGATAAAACCTCGTTAGTACACAAGGGAAGTGGTGAGTGATGTTGAATGTTGCCTGCTTAATATGTAAGACCTCCTGCTACCATGATAACATCAGAAGAAAGCTTCAGAGAATTATATGACAGAACTTTTTTTCTGGTTTGCACTTCATTTTAAAGGATTAGAGTATTCAAAGACATGAAGAGCAAAAATGCAGACATGTAATACTGTCGAGCTCGTTTATATTAAAAGGTGCATTGATTTTTTGAAATCATCAAATGTGAATTGATTAAAAACAAGTTTCTTGTACCATATTAATCATTTTCACCTGGTAGTCCACCAAGAAGGGGAATTTATTTCCAAATACATTGCAACTTTTTGCTGATAAAATTAATGGTTTTGGGGAAAAAAAAATAGCCAAAAATCATTAGCTCCCTGCCCCTGGGCCCCACTGGGTGCCTGCAGCCCCCAAACCCCTGGCTTTTTTCAGACTTGAATATTTTTCATTCTCATCCCTGAATAACGCAGCCTTCCTGATTCGCCTTCCGACCCCTTATTTTAAAAGGTAGCCTACGTCGTGCTCGTGATGAGCTTTATCATAGCCTTCTTGGCTTACATGAAACAGACATCCCTGAGTCAGGCTATAAACCAATTTTGATGCATACAGTAGCAGCTTGACGCGAGGAACCGGCCTTATTGCATTATCCCGTTTATCCTGCTTCAGCATTCATGCAAGTTATTAATAATGGCTTGACATTCACAATAAATAAGGATTTCCCACTCGCCAATAAAATGTTATCCTCGCGGGGATGCCTAGTTGATGCTATCTGAAGCATAAAATCTGAATATTTTAAGAAACCTCTTTATTGGCGAAGTAGATAAACCATCACTGCACTGGATTTCTCAGCTATGAATAGGGTAAGCACCTAGAAATTCAGTATTCCTTTGTGTGTGTGTGTATATATATATATATATATATATATATATATATATATATATATATATATATATATATAATATATATTTTTTTTTTTTATGTAATGGAAATTTTTAGTGCTTTGATGAAGAAAATGTACTTTTTTTATCCATAGATTAAAACAGACCTCCAGGAATAGGCTCCAAGGGGAACACCTGGCAGCCTGCTTACGAATCTCCATAAATGGTCCCGAACCCAATGACTTCCCTTATGATGGGGCACTTGAGGTTTTTTTCAGGAAGCCACGCAGAATTAAATGTTCTGATAGGGCATGCAGGCTTTGCACCAATTAGGGTAATGCTTTTTCATTATTGTTAGTTGCCTTGGTGTTACCTTAAGTGGTTTCTTACATCTAATTATGATATTTTATTATTATTTTGTTGTTACATTATACTATTTATTTCATTTTAGTATTGGTTGAGATAAGTGTTGAGTTCAATATTTAAAATAAAAACCTCCAGCTTGTTTTTTTGCACTTTATTCCTTGAATGTCAACTAAAGAATGATTGAAAGATTGCCACCAAAAAGGCAAAAAACTAAGGTAAAAACTAAGCTTCAATTTTGGTGAGTAATTTTCATAAATTTAAAAAGACAGGTTTTCCACCAACATCAAGCCCAGCAAGCTAATGGCCTGCCCTGTAATGTAAAGTTGGGTCGAGGAATGAAACCAGGCAGGGTTCTGGTAAAAATTGTTTTAGCTGTCTTCTCTTAAAGAACTTGAAAGAATTTAGATTGAACTGAATAATCTCAAATGCTTCTTGTAGCTTTAAAATAGTCCCAGCAGGTGACTGAAGAAAAATACTGTGTGTTTGAACACCGCCCGCTGTAAACACTTTGCATACACCCCAATGACCCGACTCCACCGCGCATGATTCCGTCATCGGCACAGTGGAGCACCACAAACTGCTACCTGGTCTGTGGGAAACACTGCCATACTGACACATAGTAACGTTGGAAGCTACAAGCTGCAGCTAGCCAGCAGCTAAGTAACTTTGCAGTGCACACGCAGATTGTTTGTAGCATTATTGTGCAACGGTTATGCTTATCTATTGTCTTTTCTGACCATACACTGTTACAGTAATCATATAACGGCACGCGCACACAAGTTAAGTTCAGGTCTTTTATTTTATGTATCTGTGATTGTGTAGGCGAGAACTGTGTTTTACTGTTTGTTTACTGCAGGACTTCCAGGCTCCTGGGTCAAAGGACCCAAACTATGAAGGCCGGGGTGGCTTTGTAGTGCCAGTCTTGGGCATGCACAAGCTGGTGCGCATGGACTGTAGTGGTTCACCTAGGGCTGTAACAATATGCGTATCGAAATCGCGATACGCAGAGCCACGATCCGTGTCGCGATACAAGAAGGCAGAATCGCGGTACACCCTTTCAAACTTCTCCTCAGCCCAAAAACAGAGGCGCTTCCAAACTTCAATTTATGAATACTTTTTATTTAAATTACATTTTAAACTTACTTAAATTACTTTTATTTTTTTATATCTATTAGTAAGTCGTTTTTTCGCCGACCTGCGACAGTCTTCTGCGAGTCACGCAACGTCCACACTCGCCACTGGCAGAGCATTCATTTCTTTTGAGCGGTCGCCATTCTGGTTGCGACGCGGGGAGCGAATCTGTAAACAAGCAGCTCATTGGCTGGCTAGGTGTGCCACAAGCCAATCACAATCACTTGACCGGAAAGGCATGCAGTGTTGCCAGATTGGGCGGGTTTAGGGCTTTTTGGCTGGTTTTGAACATATTTTGGGGTGGAAAACATGAGCAATATCTGGCAACACTGAAGGCATGTCTGCTTGGGCGGAAGCCTTCTGCGGCAGTTACATTTTGACACGCGAGCAATGTTTCACCATAAAAATTCCGTAATTTCCATCTGTTTTCCGCGATCTCAGAAAATCATTGGCCCTATGAGAGTGAGACAGTGAGAGAGCCACCCCCCCCAAAAAAAATCTTAACGGATTTACACGATTTGGAAAAATGACTTTCAGAACCGAAAAAAACAGAGCTTCCGGCTCAACAGTATTATTTTGAGAAATAAAACAATCTTTGGATATACATTTGTTCATTTTTGCATACATATTACTCATTCTCTGCAGTGGTCTGAATTATTTGTTATTAAATAGTTAATGTAAGTAAGTAAATGTTAATAAGGCAAGTTTACTACTTTAAAAAAATATTTAAAAAAAAAAAAAATCGTGGGTGTATCGAATCGTGGGTCAAAAATCGCGATTCGAATCGTGAGTTGGGTGTATTGTTACAGCCCTAGTTTCACCCCATTAACATTGTGTATTGTTTAAAAAAAAAAAAGCATTTATTGTAACTGGGTATTTTGTTTATGAATTATAGAGATTATTGGCATGCACTTAGACCCGAGATTATGTAAATGTATGGGTTATGCAGTGTTGGTAATATAAAGTAATTGGTATCTTCCAGTGGGTGGGGACAGGCCACTATATCTAGCCCTCTGAAGGGAGGTGGATTAGTTGGGTCATGGTGCTGTCTGTTATGCAGTAGTCATGTAATGTGCATGTAATCAGGTGGTGCAAACATAGTGCAATACAGTATTCTGTTTTGTAGACGGTCTTTTTTTTTTTTTGTAGTAATTGCTTGAACTTTTATTATTATAACTTTATTTTGTGTTAAATTTCTGCTGCTACTTTGGGAAACCAGACCCAATAAAACACCTTGTATTAAAAGTTATCTTTGGCCATTGTCCATCAGATGATATGTACAGTAAGAATGTGTTAATTTTTTATAAAATGATTTTAACAATGATTTAGCAATTCCTATCCATTATTGGCCAGTTTCACTGTCAAAAAAGCCCAAAGTCCGTCAGCTTCACAGGGGGCCCCAGCCCCCAAACCCTTACCACCACCTTTTATTTTTGAAAAGTGGTGAACCCTGATAGAGGTCACAAAAACATATATATTTTGCAGTACATAGGTACTTAGTGGTCACATAAAAAAAAAGCCACTAAAGATTTAGACTAACCCGTTGTTGGGTCCAAGTTTGGTTTGGGGTGGAATCTTTTTCTACAGAATCCTTGTTGTTGTGATGAGGGTGGTGGTTGTTGAGCTCTGTTTCTACGCATTCATCATCCAAAGTGAGATCTGTTGATAGTGAACTACTAGAAGTTTCTGTAACTGGAAGATTCTTGTTAGGCAGGTTGTCTTTCTTCTTGAAGAAAGATGATGCGCTTCTTTGTGCCATCATGAGAAGAAGAAATCATGCAGTGTGTCTTGTGTGAATTCTTGCATCAGTGTGAAATTGGTGTGTGGGACAGCGTGGCTAAAATATTTGGGGCATGTGGTTGGGACCCGTCTGGATAGATTGGAGACCATTTTTGAATCATAAACAGTCCATAAATGCCTTCATTTTATATATAAATGTTTCTCATTTATATTTTAGATCATTACAGATTAGCATTTTTATCACAACAAGAATTTTCCATGGTCTGTTAACTCTGGCAAAATTTTTCCTGTGTATGCACTACAGCGCGCACACCAACCGATCTGCTCATCAGAAATAGAAGAAATATTTACACTTGCCTTTGATCTTTTGGCTGGATCGAGTTGAAGTTTAAAAATAAAGGCACTGTTCATCAGGGTCACAGTTCTCAAACTTGAATTGAATCGCTGTCCTGAATCATCCGATGCACATAAAATCTGTGTGCCGTCTTGCAACAAGTTTTACCTGCAAACAGCCTGAGCTATGTCTGACAGCATGGCAGGCGAGAGATGACGTTCTCACACCTTTTTTTTTTTTTTTTTCAGCTTTAACGTCCGTTTAGGTACCCAGACATGTGCATACACACAGTTGCGTTTTGGTCTGGGGAAATCTCTTCTCTCTGCTCTCCCTCCCTCCTTTTCTGTTTTCTCCACAGTCACTGCAACAAACACACACAACATTAATTGACAACAGGTGCATTGACTTTGCCACTCACCTTCCCTGGCCCCGCCCTACATTTGCAAACTGACAATAAGCCACGCCCCCACTGCCACAAATGCATTTGAAGTTCTTCATACTAACTGTCCAGGTTTTTGTGTCATGCCGAGGTAATCATTATAAAGAATCGCGATGCCTCCTCTGCCAGTTAGACGAGGCTGGTGTATATAACTGCAACCAGGAGGACTAGTTTCATTTAATGCTACGGACTCATTTGGTTTAATCCATGTTTCTGTTTCAACACAGTACAGTAAACTGCTGATCAGTAAGAAGTTCATTAACAGTTCATGCTTCAATGTAATGGTACCTGTGTGATGACTCTGTGCAGGTAGCAGACAGACAGTTTAGCCTGTCCGTCTGCTCCCTGGCCTTGGCTCTGGATTGTCACAGATCAACTAGGCCTGTTCTGAAACTACGAGCTATGCTGCAAGAAATGAGAGCAGCATCTTCCCGAGTGGGATGGATACCGTCTCGCCCTAACAGATTTGTTGTTTGATCTTTAGCTGTGTGAGGACATGAAAACAGAGACATCCATGGATGGAGAGACCTCAGAAGCCTGTGTGAAGAAAGAGGAGACGCTGGAGCTGAGCATCTACAACTATGGAGACGGTCTCGACAACCCACCTGAAGGCCTCTCCGTTAAAGTGGAAGATCCTGACGATAAAGACTATCTCTGTAAGACATTAGGCCACTCTGGTGCTCAGTAACACTCACTGTTTATTCTACCCTGCACACTATCTGGTGCACTAAAAGTGCAATACAGTACATTTGGGATGTAGCCTCAGTGTCTCTTATTTTAATCAACAAATTGTGACATTTGAAATTTAGATTTTTTTATTGATTAAAGTATGAAATTTGTTTATAGAGCGTGTAACATGGTAGCGAGGAGTGAGAGAAATTTATTTATTTATTTATTTAAAATACTTTAGTCGTTATAAACTGATGTTAACCTGAACAAAAAAAGCATGGAATATCAAACGATGGGGGTGTGTAGAAATCTATGCCGTGTAATTTTATTTTCATATAACAGCATGGCCCAAAGTGTATGATTCCCCTCAAACCATAGTGATTTGCTTGCTATTGCAATTTTTAATTTTTTAATGAATGACTCATTCAATGTTTAATTTGTTTCTGTTTACATTTAATGTGGCAAAAGGGGTGTTCACACGGCAACTTTTACTCCGTTGTAGCACCGGGGCTGCCCCGGTAGAGCGTTCACACGGTACAAAGTTATACCGGTGTAGCCCCTGAAAGCTGCTTAAACCGGTGCAGATCTAACCCTGCTCGGGAGGTGGTTTAAGAAATTTACTCCGGAGTAAATGCTAGTTTGCGGGGCAGCACCGATTTATAAAATGGGACGTCTGAACGCTACAGGGGTAGACTTGCTACGCACGAGGAGAGTTGATTGCATCCTGGTATTTTGCGCTTCCAAAATGGCGAATATCAACAACAACAGAACTGCGTGTCTTCCAGTGTTGCCAGATTGGGCGGTTTTAAGTGCGTTTTGGCGGATTTGAACATATTTTGGGCTGGAAAACGTCAGCAGTATCTGGCAACACTTGGTGTCTTCATCCACGTTGTTTTCCCGGCGCTTGGTGATGCCATGACAACTGGGAAAAGGAAGTACATTTTTCACGCATATCTGTGAAGATACTCAGTCAGCCAGGTACATAGTAATCTGTGAAGTTGCTCTCTTCTACCAACCACAGATTTTTCACGTATGCGCATATTTCATTTCCGCATTATTACCATCCTATAGCACGGTCGCAAAAACTGCCGTGTGACCGCAAGTGGGGCTGCACCGGTGCTAACACGCTTCTCTCTAGTAAGCAGGGTTGTGACGTGTGAACGCTCCACAAAATTTACACCGGTGTAAGATATATCGCAACAAAATACATCGGTGCAGCATCGATGCAAATATGTGCCATGTGAACACCCTTATAATGTCTGTCATTCTCTCCAGCCACTCCTGTGTTTTATTCTGAGACAAAAAAAAAATGTGGGATGTCGTGTGACTGAGACACCAGAAAGCACAAAGTCCTCTGTCCTGAAGACTCTTCCATCTTGGGAAACTTACTGACTGATACCTGGGCCTCCTTCCATAAATGTTAAATGTGTTCTAACGTCTTCACCACATTAGAAGCTGTAAAGCTGCTTTGCGACAATGTTTATTGTTAAAAGCGCTGTACAAATAAACTTGATTTGATTAGATTAGAAGATTATAGGTTTTTTTTTTCCCTCTTTCTTCTACCTTTTTTTTTTTTTTTGGTCCAGTGTGGTCACCTGCTAGTATCCACCCACTAGCCAGGTCTCTCTAACCATGTGAGTGAAGGCTAACATGTACTTCCTCCATGACATGTAAAGCCATCAAACTCCTCTTTTTCAACTGAAGCTCATGCTGTGTGTAAATGACTCTTATTGACGGTATACAAGTCAAGTTTATTTGTATAGCGCTTTTAACAATAAACATTGTCGCAAAGCAGCTTTACAGAATTTGAACGACTTAAAACATGAGCTAATTTTATCCCTAATCTATCCCCAATGAGCAAGCCTGTGGCGACGGTGGCAAGGAAAAACTCCCTCAGACGACATGAGGAAGAAACCTCGAGAGGAACCAGACTCAAAAGGGAACCCATCCTCATTTGGGCAACAACAGACAGCATGACTATAACATTAACAGTTTAAACATGAGGACAGTTTCGTTGATGTTATAACTCTTCATTGATGGAAACTTGAGCGGAAAACTGTTCATGATAACTGCAGTCCTAAAGTTAGCAAGACAACTGTAGTCCTCAGCCATAAAAGCATTACTGTAAGAGTCCAGAGCATCCTCCAGGTATAACCCTCAACTGTCCTCATGGGGCCGTCCTTCACAGGAGCGATGCGATAAAACTCCGACCAGACACAGGGCAGCAGGATGGATCAAGCAGGTCCGAGGAGCAGAAGAGGCCAGCATCTCAATCCCAGGACCAACATGTAACTCAGAGGTACAGATTGGGGGGGGGGGGAGAGTGAGAGAGAGAGAGAAAGAAAACGCATGTTAGGTATGCCCTAAAAATGACAAGTATTAAGTCTGTGTGGTAGGCTCGCAGAGATGAGCCTTGACATCAGGCATAACACACAACAATGGCATGTTAATATGGTTAAAAAATATCATGACCTGCTCTGGCTGGATGCTTGATTGGGTGATGGGAGCACACTCCTCAGCAATGATGAGATGCAGATGGGCTGGCCAAGACAATTCCGTTACATTTCACCGGGTCTGGGACATGCGACAGAAGTCTGACGGCCGATTCCCTGCAGGCTGCGATAGCCAGTCGAGGTCTCCACCCTCTCCACCAAAAGATTTCCTGTTGACTCCATGTAACTCAGAGGGACAGATTTGGGGGGGGGGGAGGGAAAGAAAACGCAGGTTGTTAGGTATGCCCAATGTCACCTGAATAAGTAGGAGCAGTATACATATTGCACCGAGTACAAGCAGGGACTCCGGCAACTAACTATGACAGCATAACTAAAAGGAGAGAGCCAGAAGGTAACGCAGGCATGAGGGAGCCCCGGGACATAAAGCAGCAGCCACTACACCATCAACAAACTCGAGTGAGCAAGCGAGTGGGGACTGACAGCATCCATACATCCCAGTTTACCAAAACTCTGTCTGAGGATCCTCCAGATCTACACGATCCTCCAGATCTACACCTTTACCTCATAAACACCATTAACACAAGGCTTGACTAAACAGATATGTTTTCAGCCTAGACTTAAATGCTGAGACTGTGTCTGATTCCCGAACATTACTTGGAAGGCTGTTCCATAACTGTGGGGCTTTGTAAGAAAAGGCTCTGCCCCCTGATGTAGCCTTCACGATACGAGGTACCAGCAGATAGCCTGCACCTTTTGATCTAAGTAGGCGTGGCGGGTCATAGAGGAGCAGAAGTTCACTCAGGTACTGTGGTGCGAGACCATTTAGTGCTTTAAAGGTCAATAGTAGTATTTTATAATCAATACGAAATTTGATTGGGAGCCAATGCAGTGTGGATAAGACAGGCGTGATGTGGTCATATTTTCTAGTTCTAGTAAGGACTCTTGCTGCTGCATGTTGAACTAACTGGATCTTATTTATGCACTTATTGGAACATCCAGACAGTAAGGCATTACAATAATCCAACCTGGAGGTAACGAAAGCATGGACTAGTTTTTCTGCGTCATGCAATGACATTTAAATTTCTTATCTTTGTAATATTTATGAGATGAAAGAAAGCTATCCGGGTGATGTTATTGATGTGAGTTTCGAATGAAAGAATGAAAAGGTCAATAATTACCTTGAGGTCTTTTACTGCTGCACGTGAAGAAACAGAAAGGCCATCCAGAGTTACTGTGTAATCAGAAAACTTACTTCTAGCTGTATGTGGTCTGAGCACAAGTACTTCAGTCTTGTCAGAGTTAAGCAGAAGGAAATTAATAAGCATCCAGTGTCTAATGTCCTTCACACATTCCTCAATTCTATTAAGCTGGTGTCTCTCATCAGGTTTTGCAGAGACATACAACTGTGTGTCATCAGCATAACAGTGGAAACTAATACAATGTTTACGAATAATATCACCCAGAGGTAACATATATATATAGAGAAAAAAGCAGTGGACCCAAGACAGAACCTTGTGGAACACCAAACTTTACCTCAGTACGTCTAGAAATATCACCATTTATATCCACATACTGATAACGATCAGTTAAATAAGACCTGAGCCAGGAGAGGGCCATTCCCTTAACTCCCACAACATTTTCTAGTCTATCCAGAAGAATGGAATGATCAGTGGTATCAAATGCTGCACTAAGGTCAAGCAACACAAGTAGCGAGACACAGCCCTGATCAGATGCCAACAGTAGGTCGTTTACTACTTTAACCAGTGCTGTGTCTGTGCTATGATGAGGTCTAAATCCTGACTGATACATTTCATGGATGTTATTCCTATGTAAATATGAGCATAACTGCTGTGCCACAGCTTTTTCAAGGATCTTGGAGATAAAGGGGAGGTTTGATATTGGCTGATAATTGTACAGCTGACAGGGATCAAGGTCAGGTTTTTTTAATCAGGGGTTTGATAACTGCTAGTTTCAAGGATTTGGGTACATAGCCAATCATAAGAGAAGAATTTATTATTTTTAGAAGTGGTTCAATTACTCCAGGCATTATCTGTTTGAATAGATGTGTAGGTAAGGGATCTAGTACGCAAGTTGAGGCTTTTGATGTAGAGATTAATGAAAGTAATTCAGTTTCTTTAAGGGGAGTAAAACATTCTAACTGATGATCTGATACAGTTATATAGTTAATGACAAGGTCACTTTCATTGTCTGACCTTCAATTAGTAGTTTGAATTTTTTGTCGGATATTCTCAATTTTGTCATTAAAAAAAATTCATGAAGTCGTTGCTACTACATACTGCAGGTGTGCATGTGTCGATAGTGGACTTATTCCTGGTTAATTTTGCTACAGTATTAAATAGGAATCTAAGATTATTTTTGTTATCTTCTATTAGGGAGGAGAAATATGTTGAGCTTGCAGCACTAAGAGCTTTTCTATACTTCAGGAAGCTCCCCTTCCACGCTAATTTGAACACTACCAATTTTGTTTGACGCCATTTACGTTCCAATTTTCGAGTGGTCTGTTTTAATGTGCGAGTGTCATCATTATACCAGGGTGCTAATTTTTTGTCTAACCATTTTCCTTTTTAGAGGAGCTACATTATCTAAAGTATGGCGGAATGTTGACTCTAAGCATTCAGTTGCCTGATCAAGTTCTGCAGGGGCTGACAGTGACCCAATCAAAGTTGACAACTCTGGGAGATCATTGCAGGAAGTTAACTACTTCCTGTAAGTTTTATTTTTGTTAGTGCCTTTTACGTTTTCGGTTCCTTTATTTTGAAGCCCAGGGTTCCCGCGGGGTTTTAAAAGGTAGTAAAAGGTAGTTAATTAAAATAGGCTAAATTATGGCCAGTAAAAAGTAGTAAAAGGTAGTAAACGTAATCTGACGTGGTAGTAAATTTTTTTTGACCCCCATCCAACTGGGCCTATGTGTTTTCTAATTTGTTTAATTAACCTGCATGCCATAATATCCATAAATTACTACATTTGGGCTAATTTATTTTTATGTATCGAGGAGGACCGCAGTGAGGAGTTGGTGGCGCATGTGCATTGAATTCCAATAACGGTCGAATCCAGTATAAATTTATACCAGAGATTGTTTAGTACGAGACTGACTTTGTTTATACGGCTCTAGTTGAATCTATTTGTTGACCTGACTGGCGACATCTGCACGAGAATTAAACAATGGGCAAATGCAAATTTTCAGACCTCTGGCTGGAGGAACCTGATTTTAAAGACTGGCTAAAGGCGGTAGATGGCAATCGGCGAGAGGCGTTCATTGAAAAGTTGATCGAAGAAAAGGTCAAACAACTGAGGCACATGTAATGCGTTGTGCGCACGCGCGTGCCTGGTGCGTTGCGCGCACCATTTGAGGCATCCAAAATGTGATGAGCAAATCTGTTGAACTGTTCAAATGATTAAGATTAACCCTCTAAAACACTGATCTCTGGGAGGAAGGTGTTGACTCTGCCCACGGGCCTTCACGACTACAGGACTGGTGCAAATGGCTATCTTAAGCAAACTTGGCAATGTGTTGAGAGACTGCCAAAATAGGGCTTGGGTTATGTGTGTTTTGTATCTTTAGGGTGTGTGTCTTGTCTTTGTCATGTGTGTGTGCACCCATGTGTGCGTGCGCCTGGTGCGCTGTGTGTGGTGTGTGTGTGTGTGTGTGTGTGGGTTCGTGTTTGCCATTTGACCTGATCTAAATGTAATGAGTTGATGTACCTAAGCACACAAGATTTTTTGTGCAAATCTGTTCACCTGTTCAAAAGATTATTCCACAAACAAAAGGTTGGCCATCTTGAAAGTGTTGGCCGACAAAATGTAATCAGATCTTGTACCTAATGTGAAGTGTTGACACACAAGGTTTAGTGCAAATCTGTGTACCCGTTAAGAGGTTATGGGCCACAGTTTCACAGTTCAATAAAATTATAACTTGTATGTGGAAGTTTGGCGGCACGGTGGTGTAGTGGTTAGCGCTGTCGCTTCACAGCAAGAAGGTCCGGGTTCGAGCCCCGTGGCCGGCGAGGGCCTTTCTGTGTGGAGTTTGCAAGTTCTCCCCGTGTCCGCGTGGGTTTCCTCCGGGTGCTCCGGTTTCCCCCACAGTCCAAAGACATGCAGGTTAGGTTAACTGCTGACTCTAAATTGACCGTAGGTGTGAATGTGAGTGTGAATGGTTCTGTGTCTATGTGTCGGCCCTGTGATGACCTAGCGACTTGTCCAGGGTGAACCCCGCCTTTCGCCCGTAGTCAGCTGGGATAGGCTCCAGCTCGCCTGCGACCCTGTAGAAGGATAAAGCGGCTAGAGATGATATGTGGAAGTTTGTTTTCTTTTATGCAAATATGCATTACTCCATGTGTAGTCCTAGCAATGGGAGGTTCTATTATGCGTCCAAAGGTAAAGAGTTACACTACCGGTACGTTCAGATTTTCTTTCTATCTTGTCTCATCAGTCCAACTCTTTGGGTAGAGTTGTCACTAACTTGTATGTAGCACATTCACTTGGACTAACACATACACTTAAAGATTACCTTGTTAAATTTTGAGATGTCCAAATCCAAATGTCCAAATCCAAATTGTCGTTGTAGTAGTAAAAAAAAATTGTGAAGGTAGTAAAAACGTAGTAAATTCAACATAAAATATCTGTAGGAACCCTGGAAGCCCTTCTGGCGTACTCTCATCTGAGAGTCAGCAACTTGCCCATAGGTGTTCACAAGTGAACGGCAGCTAATTGAAGAGTGTACGGAAGGAAAAGGTGTTTTGAAGACGTTGCCTTGCAATGTAAAGTTTCATTATGGATAATTAAGCGCCTAGCTGGAAATGGGAACAAGGTATTGTGTGTTTCAACTTGTTTTATGACTGATTGCTGTGACGTGTTATCCTAATTAACTGCTGAAAGGGTGTTTGCGTATATCGTTGTTGTATTAGCCATGCTAAGGTTAGCTTATGCAAAAGGGTGCTATATGGATAAGCTGTAATGCCATGTTAATGCTGGTTTTCTAGCTTTTCATGTGCTTTGACCAATTTATATGTGAGTGAATATTTGATTAATGTCCACATGTGTGGTTAACTGGCATTATGGAAATGTTTATGCTTGTGAGAGCTAATTTTATTTATCCATCTGCAGCGCTTACGGTGTTTGTGAAAGGTTGTGAAGGAAAGGAAGTATATTTGTGTTCAAATTAAGGATGACGGCTGAACATAATAAATGCTTCTTGAAACACCAGTAAGCTTCATCATTGTCTGGCTGGGGTTCGCTATAGTAAGAGCTTGCCCTCATCGATCTGACGACTTGCTGCCATTATGACGGGCCATGATGGAGGGTCTTCATGACATGCCTGCTGCTGCTGCTACTTCGCCATGTGCTGTCTACATGGATTCATCATGAACATGTCCCGACGTGTCAGCACATGATCCACTTCGGCAATCCAGATAGCAGTTTCATGGATTCGATGCAATGGTCAAGTACGGTCACGTTCACTGATATTGAAGCAGAACTGTGAGTACACACCTATATTACACAGTCTACAGACTGCAACAAGGTGAGCTCCACATGAACAGCCCTTTTAGACTGAACCAGTAAACTTTTCATACTCATCATCTCATCTACAGCAAAGGAGAGAAACTGTTGCTTACACTCAGGCATGAACACATTCACATAGACTCTTTAATAAAGACATTTCATATTTTTTGCATACCAAGTACTTTGAGAAGTGTGTTCATTACAGTACTTACCTGGACATTTCCAGTTGTTTGAGTGTCTGCACGTTAATGCAGCTCTGCTAGTTGTTCATGCTCGTATTCTGATTTTTGCATTTCAAGTACTTTAAGGTTTGCCTTTATTGTAATACTTACCTGGATATCTACAGCAACTTTGTTTATTGCGAAGGTTCGATCATACTTGTTAAGAGGTTTCTTCTGACTTAATAATTTCAAATTGAGTTGATAATGTCAAAGTCAGGTAGCTTCAAGGAGACAGAGGAGCAGATGCCTGGTTCCCAGCATGAAGTTCAAGACTTCCAGAGTGAGCTCCACTCAGTGGCAGTTGTATCTGAGACACCTGGCCTGAAGGGCCTCGACGGTCTGAACATGCACGGAACCCGACAGAGAAAATGCGCGCACTACAAGATGAAGAGGCCAAGAAAAAGGAGCAACGGCTGCTCTCCATGTACAAAAAATGGAAGCTCGACATATGCAAAGCAAGAGATCAGCTGAAGACATGCATGTCAGAGAGTGAGCTCTGGCCTCTCATTGAAGAGCTTAAGAAAGTGAAGGCAGACCTAATGAACCTGTATTTTGGAATTCGAGATCTTGCCACACCTTCCACCGGCGTGAGAAGAAGAGTTGACACTTGCGAATCAGTTACCACAGAAATCATCACCATTGCCTACGGCAGAGCAATAGACGAAGGTGAGTTTAACGAGGACATGGAAAGATGCCGCCTTCATGAACTGCTCCACCGTGACTATGCAAAGTCTGTCTATGGATCTGCTGCTTCCTTGACAAGTCACAGCAAGTCTGACCAACACTCCACAGCTTCGTCCATGGCAGCCAAGCATGCAGATGCAGCTGCAGAGCTAGCAGTGAAGGAAGCAAATTATGAAATGTTGGAGGCAGAAGAAAGACCAAGAGAAATCATCCGAGAGTTAGAGGAACAACAACAGAAGGCTCTGGAGGCACAAAGGCATGAGTTGGAGTGATTGCAGGCAGTGAAGGAAGTGCTGGCAGCTCAAGCTAAGCTAAAGGTATACGATAAAGAGACGGAACACGAAGCTGCTGACTGCATTAATGATGAAAGGAACAAGGAAACAGTGTGCCTGTAATTGCAGTCCCTCTATCTCATGTTGCAACACCCCCCTCACACAGATGTTTCCCCTCTTGTTCAGGTCTTTCAGAACAGCATAGCCTTAAATAGGCTCCCTGTTCCAGAGCCATTTGTCTTCAATGGTGATGCAATACGGTTCATTGAATGGAAAGCAGCGTTTACCTCCCTCATTGACCAAAGAGCAATCACACCAGTTGAAAAACTCTATTATCTGAAGAAACACGGTGGTGGTCCAGCATGCCAGATGCTAGAAGGCACTTTCTTCCAGAATGATGATGAAGCCTATCAGGAGGTCTGGAACAAGCTGAATCGTTGCTTTGGCCAGCCATTCGCCATTCAGCGAGCATTCAGAGAGAAGCTCACCAATTGGCCATGGATTCAACCTAGGGATGTTCAAGGACTCAGAAACTTCTCAGATTTTCTGAATGCTTGTCAAGATGCCATGCCTCACGGCAAGGGTCTTGACATACTAAATGACTGTGAGGAGAACCAGAAGCTTGCCCACAAACTACCAGACTGGGCAGCTTCACACTGGAACCGACAAGTCACCCAATGCCTGAACGAGAAGCAAGAATTTCCAAGTTTCAAGGACTTTGCAACATTTGTGTCAACTGAAGCTGAGATTGCCTGCAATCCAATTACATCACTTCATGTTCTTCATTCGTCAGACTCGAACACTGAGAAGAGAAATCTCAGAGACACAAAGAGAAACAAGGCCAGTGTTCTCACCACTCGCACATCTACAAACAACACAAATAAAAGGTCAGACCAGAAAAGGGCTAAAGCTCCATGCATCCTTTGTCAAGATAACGGACACCAACTTCATGCATGTCCCAAGTTCACAGGGATGATGTTGGCAGAACGGCAGAACTACATAAAGGAGAAGAAACTTTTACGGATGCTTAAAATCTGGACACGGTGCAAAAGACTGTCGTCATAGTCACTGCTGCGACAACTGCAAAGGAAGGCATCCTACAGTCCTCCATGATTACAACTATGGAAAGGAAAGGTGTTCATCTGAAACAGGGATGAATCCAAGTGCTGCTGCTGCTGCAACATCACTCAGTGTAACAGGCGAAGGCTCATCCTACACATTGATGGTAATACCAGTGTGGGTGTCAACTAAAAACAGTTCAACAGCTGAGAGGCTTGTCTGTGCTTTACTCGACACTCAAAGCGATACAACATTCGTCGACCAAGAAGTGAGCGACAGTCTAATTGCTGACAAGTATCCAGTGAAGTTGAAGTTGACCACCATGAGTGGGGGGGGAAAAGCACAGTCCTCCCAAGTGAGTGTGTCTCTGGCCTTCATGTAAGGGGATACAGTTCTGCTATTCAGGTTGAGCTTCCAGTTGCCTACACGAAGGATTGCATACCCGTTAACCATGCTCACATTCCCACTTGTGAGATGGCTAAACAATGGAGTCATCTCCAAGAACTAGCAGATGAAATCCAACCACTAAAGGACTGTGAAGTAGGACTTCTTAGAGGCTACAACTGCTCCAGAGCCATGGCACCAAGGCATGTCATCCTAGGAGGAGATGAGGAACCCTGTGCAATACGGACAGACTTAGGATGGACTATTGTGGGGCGCTCATCCCAAGGCCATGATCCGTTGAGCACAAGTCGCCTGTGTCACAATCACGGTTAAAGAGCTGCCTCTGGTAACTTCTGCCAATGCTATTTGCATTCTAGAATCTGACTTCAAGGATGGCAGTGAAGACAGCAAAGCAGTGTCACAAGACGACATCGCCTTCCTCCATAAGCTAGATGAGGGTATACAGAAAAACATGCATGGCCACTATGAAATGCCCCTGCCCTTCAAAAACAGACCTAGCTTGCCTGATAAAGACTCAGCCATGATACGCCTCAACCACCTGAAAAGGAAACTGCAACGGGACAAAAGGTATAAGGAGCGGTATGTCGAGTTCATGGAGGAGGTAATCGAGAAGGAAGATGCAGAGCAGGTTGAAGATGGTGGGAGTGAAGGTGAGAGATGGTACAGTCCCCATCACGGTGTTCGTCATGCAAAGAAGCCGGAAAAGCTTCGCATAGTGTTCGATTGTGCCGCCAGATGCAACGGAACCAGCCTAAATGACCACCTCCTCTCTGGTCCTGACATGCTGAACAAGTTGAGTGGTGTTCTCATTTGCTTTCGACAACACCCTGTTGCTCTGATGTGCGACATTGGAAAAAATGTTCCATCAATTTCATGTGTACGAGGCTGATCGCAACTACCTGCGCTTTCTCTGTCGGAAGCAAGGAGACTTGAACTCTCCACCCAATGAGCTCCGGATGAAGGTGCATCTGTTCGGTGCTGCTTCTTCTCCTGGACGTGCAAACTACAGGCTGAAGCATCTAGCTAAAGAGAATAGCAACCTCTACCCTAAAGGCTCCCGGTTCATCATGAGGGATTTTTATGTAGACGACGGGCTTACCAGTGTTGAAAGCACTGAAGATGCTATTCAGCTTGCCAGAGAAGCTCCCAAACTGTGCACCACGGGTGGTCTGCGACTACACAAGTTTGTGTCGAACGACAGAGACGTTCTAGAGTATACCACCCTCAGAATGAGAAACTAATGTGAAAAATATGGACCTCACCTTTGACAACCTGCCACTTGAGAGAGTCCTAGGGATTCAATGGGATGTAGAATCCGACCACTTCCGGCTTAACGTCAGCCTAAAGGATCAGCCTGCAACACGCCGCGGCATCCTGTCTGTAGTGGCTTCCTTGTATAACCCTCTTGGGTTTGTGGCGACTGTTCTGCTCAAAGCGAAGATCATTCTTCAGGAGATGTGTAGGCAAGGCACAGGCTGGGACGATCCTCTCCCAGACGAACTTCGTCCAGAATGGGAACAGTGGAGAAGTGATCTAGCCCAATTAGATAATGTTACCATATCCCGTACCTACTCGCCTGCTGGATTTGGAAAGGTCACAAAGACAGAGCTGCATCATTTATCGGATGCTAGCCTTAAGGGTTATGGCCAGTGAGACTTCAAAATGAAGAGGGAGATGTTCACTCTGCCTTAGTTGTAGGAAAGGCACGTGTCTTACCATCCAAGGTCACAACTGTTCCGAGATTGGAACTAACAGCCACAGTTGTTTCTGTGAAGATGAGCAACATGCTCAAGGATTAATTTGCATCTACTGGGACTGCAGAGTTCTTCTGGACTGATTCTAAGGTGATCTTAGGATACATCAACGATGAAGCATGACGATTCCACACCTTTTGTGGCTAATCGCATTCAGAAGATTCATCTCGGCTCACCCCCTCAGCAATGGAGATGCGTCCCAACCAATGAGAATCCTGCTGACTATGCTTCTAGGGGCTTGACTCCCAGCGAGCTTCGTTCATCCACCTGGCTCACTGGACCCAAGTTCTTATGGAACAAGGAAATGAAGCTGCCTGTTGCTGAGATTCCAGAGTTAATGATTGGAGATCCAGAGGTCAGAAGTGCTGTCGTGCTTAGCACAAGAACCACAGAACGAGTAAGCCTTGTTGATTGCTTGACTAAGCTCTCATCTTGGTCACTGGCTACTCAAGCTGTTGCATGCATACGAAGGTGCATCAGCAAGAACAGATCAAACAGTCTCACCACTGTAACCAGAACAAGAACATGCAGAACATTGCATAATCATAGACCTGCAGAAAAATGTGTATCAAGAGGAGTTGAAACTGCTGAGCAAAGGGATCCCCCTACCATCTCAAAATCCATTATACTCGCTTGATGCCTTCCTTGACAAAGATGGCATTCTCAGGGGTGGGATGTAGGCTGTGCAGCTCTTCTCTTCCCGACTTCATCAAGCACCCTGCAGTCGTCCCCAAGGATCACATTGCAAAGATGATCATTGCTCATCACCATGAAAGGATGAAACATCAAGGCAAAGGTCTTACCATTAATGACATCAGGTCCCATGGATTCCTGGCATCAGTCGGGCAGTAGCATCCTACATTTGTCAATGCGTTACCTGTAGACTGCTTCGGAAACCAACAGAAGAGCAAAGGATGGCTGATCTACCCCCTGAACGTGTGGAACCATCACCCCCCCCCCCTTACCTTCTGTGGAATGGACTACTTTGGTCCATTTTTCACAAAGCAGGGTAGAAAGGAGAACAAGAGGTGTATGGTCTTCTCTTCACTTGCATTAGCTCTGGCACCATCCATATTGAGATGCTTGATGACATGTCCACCGACGCCCTCATAAATGATCTACGATGCTTTATTGCCATACGTGGCACTGTTAGTCAAATCAAGTCTGATCAAGGAAGCAACTTTGTTGGAGCCAAAAATTAACTCAAAGAAGCTCTAAAACAGGGGTGCCAGGGTGAAATTGGTCAGGGGGCCAGATTGTTTTCAAGTGGGACCTCAGGGGGCCGCATTACCGGCGTGACAAGACCAAACACTAAACAAATAGACATACTATTTGATATCATTTATGAATATAAATATTTATAAAGTTTTTTTTTTTAAATAATAAAAAACAACAAAATGGACAAGGACACATAAAAACACAACTAAACTGTAAATTACTTTGATCAGATTTATTGACAACTTGCCCATAAAACCATGTCAATACACAGGCCTAATTAGGCCAATTAAAAAAGATGGCCCTAAGTAGCCCTAAAGAAGTCAAAAGATGTGCCAAGGTTAAGTACTCCACCAACAGGCCAAGTGACTAAATATTCACTAGAACTTAATAATAAAAAGACATAAATAACAGATGGTACATTAACTTAAACAACTCCCACAAACTCCCACTCCCACAAACATACCCTCCCAATCATTACTTCACAGCACTATGTTACATGGGCAGACAAGCCAGCTGCATTTTACATGTCGAAGCCAGAAGCCTTTTATTTTTCACCAGCTTGTCCACATTGGGGGACAGGCTCTGGGCCGTGGCTATTTTCATGACATCATTGAGATGTCCATGTGTCATACGATTGCGCATTTTCGATTTATTAATATTCATAACTGAAAATGCCTGCTCACATAAACATGTTGTCCCAAACATACAGAGTATTTTACCTGCAAATGCAGTGATAGTCGGGTACTCGGGTGGCAACGATTGGTAGAATGATTCAATACCAACAGATTTGTACATGTCCTTCAACCGCGTGCAGCATTTCAAGTCTATCAGTTCCATTTGCATCGCCTCGGGGACCTCAGAAGCATCCGTGGTGAATGGAGAGTCAAAAAACGCAAAGTCCTTTTCCAGTTCAGTGAAAACCGTGAATCGATTGGCAAACTCGTGCATGAGCCCGGAAAGCAAGTTTGCATACTTGTCCATGCTCTGATGACTGACAGACAGAGATTTCAAACAGGGGAAGTGGGCTGCGTTGCGCTGACAGAGCTGTGCCTTCCATAACGCAAGTTTACGTTGAAACGCACGGACACCATCGTAATACTCGGTAACGAGTTTGTTGTGACCTTGCATATTAACATTCAATAAGTTCAGGTGTTCGGTAATGTCCACTAAAAAGGCAAGGTCCCTGGTCCTTTCGGTGTCGTCCAGTTCCTCCACAGGCTTCCCTTTCGCCTGCATGAACTCGGCTATCTCTTTGCGCAATTTGTAGAACCGTTTGAGCACTGCGCCTCGGCTCAACCAACGCACATCGGTGTGATAGGGAAGGCCCTGGTGGATGTCATTTTCAGATAATTTTAAACAGTCTGTGGCGCGAATTGGACCGATGCAAATGGCAGGCGCCATCAGGCAAATCTCCGCCTCTGACGTCAATGCGATCGGCAGTGAAAGACAGGCAATTGTTCTGTAATAATTGTTCGATGGGGTGTGGCAGACATTGATGGCTCTCTGCCGGCCGAACGATTAGAGGGCCATCAGCAAGGGGGCCGGATTAGATGTTCATTCGGGCCGGATCCGGCCCGCGGGCCGCCACCATGGCACCAGTGCTCTAAAAGAAGTCAGTGTAGACTGGCTGGCTGCATTTCTTGCTGAGAAACAATGCGAGTTCAGCATGAATGCACCCTATTCGAGGCATGTCTGAGGGGTGTGGGAGAGACAGATTAGAACAGTGAAAGGCATCCTAAGGCCACGCTTGCACGTTCTTCTGGTAGGCTAAATGATGCTTCGCTATGAGCTTTCCTCTATGAAGCTATGACAATCGTCAACAGCCATCCACTGTTAACAACCTCAGTGACACCACACACACACACACACACACACACACACACACACACACACACAGCCTCGAGCCACTCACCCCAATTATCTCCTAACTATGAAATCTGTTAAGGCCTTGCCTCTTCCAGGTGCATTCATCAGAGAAGACGTATAGCAAGAAAAGGTGGCGACATGTTCAATACCTGGCAGAACAGTTTTGGAGTCGATGGCACAAGGAATACCTGGCCAACATTGCCCTCAGACAGCGCTGGCATACTCCCAGAAGAAATCTGCAAGTTGGAGATATCGAAATGATGAAAGGAGAGGATGTGCACAGGAACGAGTGGAGGTTGGGCAGAGTTTCAGAAACCACTACCAACAAAGACGGACTAGTAAGGAGAGTTGAGGTCTGCCCCGGTGACGGGAAGCTTGGCAAGAAAGTGGAGCGTCTCCACAAGATGTCTGAAGTGGAACGCCCAGTCCAGAAGCTAGTCTTGCTGCTGGAGACTGATTAAGCCTGTTCACGCTATAGTTAATAATACCTTCTAGCTATAGCTTGTAAGCTCATAGTTCATGGTTTAAAAGGGTTTTCCACCTTCTAAACAAGTTATTTGTATAGGGAAGGTCATTTTCAGCTTGAAATCATTCGTGCCTAATGTAAACCGTATACTGTTTCATTATTTGCTCATGATTGGTGGGAGTGTAAATTACTCTTATTGATGGTATATAAGCAAGTTAACTACTTCTTGTAAGTTTTATTTTTGTTAGTGACTTATGTTTTCGGTTGTTTTATTTTGAAGCCCTTCTGGCATACTCTCATCTGAGAGTCAGCAACTTGCCCATAGGTGTTCACACGTGAACGGCAGCTAATTGAAGAGTGTACGGAAGGAAAAGGTGTTTTGAAGACGTTGCCTTGCAATGTAAAGTTTCATTATGGATAATTAAGCGCCTAGCTGGAAATGGGAACAAGGTATTGTGTTTCAACTTGTTTTATGACTGTTTGCTGTGACATGTTATCCTAATTAACTGCCAAAAGGGTGTTTATGTATATCGTTGTTGTATTAGCCATGCTAAGGTTGGCTTATGCAAAAGGGTGCTACATGGATAAGCTGTAATGTCGTGTTAATGCTGGTTTTCTAGCTTTTCATGTGCTTTGACCGATTTATATGTGAGTGAATATTTGATAAATGTCCACGTGTGTGGTTAACTGGCATTATGGAAATATTTATGCTTGCGAGAGCTAATTTTATTTTATTTATCCATCTGCAGCTCTTATGGTGTTTGTGAAAGGTTGTGAAGGAAAGGAAGTATATTTGTGTTCAAATTAAGGATGACGGCTGAACATAATAAATGCTTCTTGAAACACCAGTAAGCTTCATCATTGTCTGGCTGGGGTTCGCTATACTGTGTCATATGATGGCAAAACACACACCTGAAGGACAGTGCTATGTGCTCTGTTCCCCACATGCATAAGCTCGCAGAAGATCCCAACCAGCTGTGATTTAACAGGGGACAGAGAGTATGCCCCTCATTATGCCCCGGAATGGGATGTTCAATAAGAGACAGTGGGTGTGAGAGACAGGAGTCCAAATATACGGATTTCGGGGCATCACAGTGGCGCAGCTCCAGGGTCCTGGATTCGATTCTACGCTCGGGTTGCTGTCTGTGTGAAGTTTTGCAAGTTCTCCCCCGTCAGTGTAGGTTTCCTCTGGGTCCAATGGTTTCTTCTTCAGCAAATTAGTTATGCTTAAATTGCCATTCGGTGTGGGGGGGCTTTTTTTTTTTTTTATTAAATATGAATCCTATATGTATGGCATTGGGAGGAAAAATGTCTAGATTTAGAAATGCCATAATTGTCAGCAAGCTCAAATAGAGATGTGCGTTGGACTATTTTTTTAGGGCCCGAGCCCTATGGGCGAAGGCCCTATTGTTCTTGTAAGAGTTCACTATTATTAGGGCCCGAGCCCTATGGGCGAAGGCCCTATTGTTCTTGTAAGAGTTCACTATTATTATTCTTCCGTCTTCTTCTTCTTCTTCTTTATTTTTCTCCGCTGTTGGGCCATTTTCGGGGCGCTTGCCGTGGGCGAAAACGCACGAAATTTGGCAGCACTTCCGAGAATTGCCACCGCTACTCAGAACCAAAAGCCCAAACTTGGCCGGGGCTCAGGGCCTCTATAGCGCCCCCTAAGTCGTTGTGATTTTGGCCTCCCGCATTAAGGTGCCTGGTTGCCATATAGTTTGTAGTACTGGCATGCCATTTGGTACGCATATGTATCTCACTAAGCCGGACAAAAATGTAATGCCAATGCATTAGCCACGCCCAACAGGAAGTGAGGTAATTTCACTTTTGTGCGAAATGCATGGCCACGAAGACGGCGCAACTCCTCCTAGACCGTTCATAGGAATGTCACCAAAATTGATACACATCATCTACAGACATGGCTGACAAAAGTTACTAAATACGTTTCACGTAGGATAAACCGTTCAGAAGTTATACGTCAATCAATTTTCACTTCAAAATTTTACATGCTAAAAAATTCATAACAAATCTTCTAATTGCTCAACACTGCTCATACTTCACACGCTAATCACTCATTTGGCTTCTGACATTTTACCCAATTTCTGTGATATTTCGCCACTGGGGGCGCTATTTTTGGGCAAAAAATCCAATCTTTCCTCAAATTTGGTCAAACTTCACGGCCACCCTCTTACTACCTCCCATGTCATGTATACCACATTTTGGGAATTTTCGTCCATGGGGGGCGCTGTTTTTGGCCGACGCAATTGCTCCAAAACGGGTTTTTGGTCAATAATTCCATAATGCTTTTCCTTCACACCACTACCTTGTGATAGTGCGTTGCTGTTGTGGACACTTATTTTTCCGTCTCATAATCACTCATGTACAGCATAGCGCCACCTACTGACAAGGGAAAAACCAAAAAATTTATTCTTCAAAAATCTATATCTCATCTTCTGTTTACTCAATTGTCATCAAACTTCATACGCAAACTCTTCATAGCTCACCTGACATGTACGCCAAATTGTGTGCACTTTCGCCCCTGGGGGTGCTGGTTATGGCAGAAATGATATTGCAGCTTCTGATTTGTCAAACTTGGCAAGCAAACTCTTTACAAGACCCTTTTTGGGGCGCTTGCAATGGTCGACATCACACGAAATTTGGCTCCTTTTCCTTAGACTCCCACCGCTACTGAGAACCAGAAGCCCAGATCCAGGCGGGCCTCGGGGCCTCTATAGCGCCCCCTAACTCATTGTGATTTTGGCCTCCCGCATTAAGGTGCCTGGTTGCCATGTTGTTTGTAGTAGTGGCATGCCATTTGGTACGCATATGTATCTCACTAAGCCGGACAAAAACGTAATGCCAATGCATTAGCCACGCCCCACAGGAAGTGAGGTAATTTCACTTTTGTGCGAAATGCATGGCCACGAAGACGGCGCAACTCCTCCTAGACCGTTCAAAGGAATGTCACCAAAATTTATACACATCATCTACAGACACGGCTGACAAAAGTTCCTAAATACGTTTCACGTAGAATAAACCGTTCAGAAGTTATACGTCAATCAATTTTCAATGCAAAATTTTACATGCTTAAAAATTCATAACATATCTTCAAATTGCTCAAAACTGCTCATACTTCACACGCAAATCACTCATTGGGCATCTGACATGTTACCCAATTTCTGTGATATTTCGCCACTGGGGGCGCTATTTTTGGGCAAAAAATCCAATCTTTCCTCAAATTTGGTCAAACTTCACGGCCACCCTCTTACTACCTCCCATGTCATGTACACCACATTTTGGGGATTTTCGTCCATGGGGGGCGCTGTTTTTGGCCAACGCAATTGCTCCGAAACAGGTTTTTGGTAAATAATTCCATAATGCTTCTCCTTCACACCACTACCTTGTGATAGTACGTTGCTGTTGTAGACACTTATTTTTCCAACTCATAATCGCTCATGTGCAGCATAGCGCCACCTACTGACATGGGAGAAACCAAAAAATTTATTCTTCAAAAATCAATATCTCATCTTCTCTTTTCTCAATCTTGATCAAACTTGATACGCGCACACTTAACAGGTCACCTGACATATGTGCCAAATTTTGTGAACTTTTGCCACTGGGGGCGCTGTTTTCAGGCAACAATTTATATCTCGGCTTCTGATTGGTCAAACTTGATCAATCTTTACAAAACAACTCTTCATAGGTCCCTTGACAGGTATACCAAATTTGGTTAACTTTCACCACTGGGGGCGCTCATTGCGCTGTAGCAGTTGCAGGAGAGGTGTTTACAATCATGAGGCACCAGGAGTATGTTGTTTTGGTTGCCTTAAACACACATGACTTGTGGGGAATGGGTAGGCAGTCGGGATCAAGTGTTGTAGCGTTACATACAGACTAATAGATGTCTACCAGAAGACAATCCTATGTAGCTATAGCTTGGTGACTGATGAGGTAAATACATTAATTTGGTTGGGAAGCCATGGCATAAAATGTTCTGTCCATGACAACATCTCAGCGCACCGTGTACTCTGTGTCCAATTCTGTGCTTTGTCACCATTGTGGGAGTAATGTCTCTTGCCAAAGAAGCTGTGGAAGGTATTTCACGGGGACGCATGCCCCCGCCCCCCTTGGCCGCTGGCGCGAGGGCCCGTCGAGGCCGCTTGTGGCTTTAATTATTCTTCCGTCTTCTTCTTCTTCTTCTTCTTCCGTCTTCTTCTTCTTTATTTTTCTCCGCTGTTGGGCCATTTTCGGGGCGCTTGCCATGGGCGAAAACGCACGAAATTTGGCACCAGTTCCGAGAATTGCCACCGCTACTCAGAACCAGAAGCCCAAACTTGGCCGGGGCTCAGGGCCTCCATAGCGCCCCCTAAGTCGTTGTGATTTTGGCCTCCCGCATTAAGGTGCCTGGGTGCCAGGTAGTTTGTAGTAGTGGCATGCAATTTGGTAGGCATATGTATCTCACTAAGCCGGACAAAAATCTAATGCCAATGCATTAGCCACGCCCAACAGGAAGTGAGGTAATTTCACTTTTGTGCGAAATGCATGGCCACGAAGACGGCGCAACTCCTCCTAGACCGTTCATAGGAATGTCACCAAAATTGATACACATCATCTACAGACATGGCTGACAAAAGTTACTAAATACGTTTCACGTAGGATTAACCGTTCAGAAGTTATACGTCAATCAATTTTCGATGCAAAATTTTACATGCTTAAAAATTCATAACAAATCTTCTGATTGCTCAAAACTGCTCATACTTCACACGCAGATCACTCATTGGGCTTCTGACATGTTACCCAATTTCTGTGATATTTCGCCACTGGGGGCGCTATTTTTGGGCAAAAATTCCAATCTTTCCTCAATTTTGGTCAAACTTCACGGCCACCCTCTTACTACCTCCCATGTCATGTATACCACGTTTTGGAAATTTTCGTCCATGGGGGGCGCTGTTTTTGGCCGACGCAATTGCTCCAAAACGGGTTTTTGGTAAATAATTCCATAATGCTTTTCCTTCACACCACTTCCTTGTGATAGTACGTTGCTGTTGTAGACACTTATTTTTCCAACTCATAATCGCTCATGTACAGCATAGCGCCACCTACTGACATGGGAAAAACCAAAAAATTTATTCTTCAAAAATCTATATCTCATCTTCTATTTACTCAATTGTCATCAAACTTCATACGCAAACTCTTCATAGCTCACCTGACGTCTACGCCAAATTTTTTGCACTTTCGCCCCTGGGGGTGCTGGTTATGGCAAAAATGATATTGCAGCTTCTGATTTGTCAAACTTGCCAAGCCAACTCTTTACAAGACCCTTATTGGGGCGCTTGCCATGGTCGACGACGCACGAAATTTGGCTCCTTTTTCTTAGACTGCCACCGCTACTGAGAACCAGAAGCCCAGATCCAGGCGGGCCTCAGGGCCTCTATAGCGCCCCCTAACTCGTTGTGATTTTGGCCTCCCGCATTAAGGTGCCTGGTTGCCATGTAGTTTGTAGTAGTGGCATGCCATTTGGTATGCATATGTATCTCACTAAGCCGGACAAAAATGTAATGCCAATGCATTAGCCACGCCCAACAGGAAGTGAGGTAATTTCACTTTTGTGCGAAATGCATGGCCTCGAAGACGGCGCAACTCCTCCTAGACCGTTCATAGGAATGTCACCAAAATTGATACACATCATCTACAGACATGGCTGACAAAAGTTACTAAATAGGTTTCACGT
Source organism: Neoarius graeffei (assembly GCF_027579695.1). Lineage (NCBI taxonomy): Eukaryota > Metazoa > Chordata > Actinopteri > Siluriformes > Ariidae > Neoarius > Neoarius graeffei. Next base: position 130,475,824 of record NC_083569.1, read on the forward strand.
AGCATAAACCGTTCAGAAGTTATACGTCAATCAATTTTCAATGCAACATTTTACATGCTTAAAAATTCATAACAAATCTTCTACTTGCTCAAAACTGCTCATACTTCACACGCAGATCACTCATTGGGCTTCTGACATGTTACCCACTTTCTGTGATATTTCGCCACTGGGGGCGCTATTTTTGGGCAAAAACTCCAGTCTTTCCTCAAATTTGGTCAAACTTCACGGCCACCCTCTTCCTACCTCCCATGTCATGTATACCACATTTTGGGAATTTTCGTCCATGGGGGGCGCTGTTTTTGGCCGACGCAATTGCTCCAAAACGGGTTTTTGGTAAATAATTCCATAATGCTTTTCCTTCACACCACTACCTTGTGATAGTGCGTTGCTGTTGTAGACACTTATTTTTCCAACTCATACTCGCTCATGTACAGCATAGCGCCACCTACTGACATGGGAAAAACCAAAAATGTTATTCTTCAAAAATCTATATCTCATCTTCTATTTACTCAATTGTCATCAAACTTCATACGTAAACTCTTCATAGCTCACCTGACATGTACGCCTAATTTTCTGCACTTTCGCCCCTGGGGGTGCTGGTTATGGCAAAAATGATATTGCAGCTTTTGATTTGTCAAACTTGGCAAGCAAACTCTTTACAAGACCCTTATTAGGGCGCTATTATTATTAGGGCCCGAGCACCGTACAGTGCGAGACCCTATCGTTGCCATGTGTCCAATTCTGTTCTTTGTCGCCATTGCGGGACTAATGTCTCTTGCCGAAGAAGCTGTGGAAGGTATTTCGCGGGGACGCATGCCCCCGCCCCCCTTGGCCGCTGGCGCGAGGGCCCGTCGAGGCCGCTTGCGGCTTTAATTATTTACTTACTTTCTTACTGTGTGGATAGTTAATTTTGTTTGTACCTGCATGTGATTTCATAACAAATTTGGGAAATTCTGTTCCCCAGAAGATAAGCAAACAAGTAGCTGAATTTAAAACAACCCTGACCAGGCAAGTCCTAAGAGAATACTGTAAATACATCATTCAGTGCCACAGTCATGTTAATGAACATTCATTTTATTTTGCCCTGCAAGCTTTGTATCTGACCATTTTGTTTACTCCCACAAGGAAGTAAAAAAAAAAAAAAAACCCTCATACTCGTATCCAGTACTGGCACAAAATATGGAAATGCCTAGGAAAAGATTGATTTTGCATACTTTAATCTGTGCAAATGACATCAGAATCTGCACTGAAGACAACTGAAATACATTATGAAGATACAGGGACACCTTTTAACCACAATTTTATACTTTAACCATGAAAACACTAGCAGTTTTGGTCATCGTTGTGTGATAAACATCATGAAAATATTGGAAATGGTGTCTCTTTTTGTTTAGTTTAGCCCCAAAACCAACCTTAATCACTCCTTGTTGGGCAATCCTACCATGATATGCTAATTATTCCACAGGTGAAAACCATTAAATAATGTGGTCTCTACAAATAATTCATTAGAAAAAGTATTTATCCTCTGACTACAGCCAGGCAACAGGCAGAAATGGCATCAGAGGCAGAAACTACAGAAGAGCAGCGTATTAGGATGAAAGTTTTGTGGGAGGAGGGCCATTCATAATGAGCCATAGCAAAGAAACTGCATGTGACCCACAGTGCTGTCTGGAAATGCCTCAAGCATCACCAGAAGACTGGGAACTTCACGAACATTTCAGGCAGAGAAAGGAAGAAAAAGTTGACTAAAGTTGATGTCCAGTATCTCAAGACTACATCCTTATGAGAGAGGAAGAAATCCAGCAAGGAACTGGCACAAGACCTCCAAGATGCTACAGGCAAGGATGTCTCCCCACACCTGGCTAGGAAGACGCTCTCAGCAGAAGGCCTCAAAGGTCATGTGTCGGTGCGCAAAACTTTTGTTGAGAGGTGGAAATAAGCAGAAGAGACTTAACTGGGCAAAAATTCACAGGAGTTGGACTTCTGAGCAGTGGAAAAGGGTCATGTTCTCAGATGGGAAGAAATTTTGAATTATTTGGCAACACTATGCGACAGTAAGTCAGGTGGAGAAAGATACAAGGCAAACTGTATTTCTCCCACAGTAAAACATGGCGGAGGGGTCCTGCAAGTATGGGGAGCCATCACCTACAATGGAGTTGGTCATCTCTACAAAATAGATGGGACCCTCACTGCTGACAAGTACAGACAAATCCTTATCCATCATGCTGTGCCTTCTGGAAGAGCTCTCGTTGGCAACAACTTTATCTTCCAGCAAGATAATGACCCCAAACACACAGCCGGGATGGTTAAACAGTGTTTGCAAAACAAAGAACAAGATGTCAGCTTGACTATTCTTGATTGCCCATCCCAAAGTCCTGACATGAATATAATTGAGCAAGTCTGGAACTACATGGAGCGAGAGAAGGTGAAAAGGGCTCCTTCAAACCTGCCACAGCTCTGGGAAGTGTTGCAAGACATGTGGAGACAGGGTTCTCCACGGATTGAAAATATAGGGGGTTGGGGGTCAATCGGATGACCTTGAAACAAATTTGCATAAATTTCCATATTTCATTTGCATATAATTTGCATAAATACTCTCAAATAGTAATCATTTAGAAAAGAGGAATCAATTGGACTGGTACAAAACACATCAAACATTACACACTTACACTTGAATTCATTGTATTAATTAATTTGCACACTTCAGTTCAAATTAATTCATACAATGAATTCCATAAAGCTAATGCAAGAATGAAAACTGAGGTCAACAGATTTCAAATGTAGGCCTGTTTATTAACATTGAGTGCCTGAGGAACAAGTTAAAATAACTTAAAATAAAAAGAGAGCCATCTTTCTTAAGTAAACTTTTGCTTCTTTTACTTTTCCCATCTACAACATATCAGACATAAAAAAAGGTTGATCAATGGCTCAGCAGCATCAAAATATTGCACTTTTGTAAAAGAATGTACATAAGAATTATAAATTATAACTAGAGCCAACAATTCCCCTGTGGGAAATTGAGAGTGATGCAGTGCGTGCAGCAGTCGCTATTGCCGGAGCTGAGCTGTACTGTGTGAAATGTATGATTTTGCCATGAGGCTACGAGCCTGGGTCTCTCTGAGAGCGAATAGCCCCTCCCTCGTGTGTGTGTGTGTGTGTGTGAGAGAGTGAGCAGCCCCTCCCTCCTGTGTGTGTGTGTGTGTGTGTGTGTGTGTGTGTGTGAGAGCGAGCAGCCCCTCCCTCCTGTGTGTGTGAGAGTGAGCAGCCCCTCCCTCCTGTGTATGTGTGAGATCGAGCAGCCCCTCTCTCCTGTGTGTGTGTGAGAGCGAGCAGCCCCTCCCCCACCCGCGCGCTGAGTGTAGAGACAGAGTATCACACAGAAATCGCACTTTTTCCTCAGAGTGCTCCCTCCAAACAATGGGGATTTACACGAAAACGGAAGGAGATATTCACAAAATTCTTTCAGATTGAGCGCCACAAGGCTCTCCTGAACACAGTGATGTAATTTTTTTTTGTCTGTAGTGTACTTTGTCAGTACTCCAACAGAGAAAGGCTATCTGTCACAAAGAAAACAAAGGGACGTCTCTTCCTTTTGTAAAGGTGCGGCAGAAATTAAAGGGGGGTGGTCCGCCCCTCTAAAACCCCTCATGGAGAACCCTGGGAGATCAATTCCACTTGATTTTATTCATAAACTTGGATTGCATGCCTGATCATGTCAGTGCACTTCAGTGTCAAGGGGTTCCATACCAAATATTGATAATATTTTTTAGAATGATTTACTTTGGTTACTTGTAACATTTGTTTATGATAAATGTTTAGTTTATTAAGAGAACTTGAGAACAAAAGGTCAAATTGTGTTGTTTTGTCGTTTTGGTAGGTGTTTCCATATTTTTTGCCAATACTGGTACCTTGTTGTGTCCTGTTTGATCCCAGTCCTGATGGACACCAAGTCTCAACCAGATGCTCAGTGAATCTTACTGGCAAGCTTTCTTAGGATAATCTTTATACAGTACTAATGTACCGTATATGGTCTTGGATAGACATACACAGATTGCACATGCATTTGGGCCTCATTTCTTCCTGTTGTGTTTTCTCTACTCCCAGACTGTGAAGTTTGCAAATCCTTCTTCTTCAACAAATGCGAGGTTCATGGACCACCCCTCTTCATCCCCGATACTCCTGTTCCCATGGGAGTCCCTGACCGAGCCAGACAAACACTTCCTCCTGGGCTAGAAATCCAGAAGTCCAGTATTCCTGATGCAGGCCTGGGAGTGTTTAATAAGGGGGAGACTGTTCCAGTAGGTGCACACTTCGGTCCCTGCCAGGGAGAGCTGGTGAACCGAGAGGAAGCCAAGAACAGTGGAGACTCCTCGGTTGTGAGTTTGTCATAAATTTTATTATAAAGATTGTATATTTTTATGTAACAAAATATGATGACTAGATGAAGGTAGCTCCAATTAATATCAATTTCTTCTCGCAGATGTGTGGAGTAGTGGTGTAAATCGTAAGTTTGAGCACAATGCGGTCCGACATCGGTTCTTTTAGCCAGTGTGGTGGAACTTGCCGGTTAATAAAAATACTAGTAACACCTCAGTGCTCAAGTAAATAAAATAATGCTCAAGCAAATATTTCTTTATTGTATAATTATTCATGAAAGTCCCATAAAATCACAAGCCCAGGTAGTCACCAACAGAAGTCTTCCCATAATGATGCCTTAACATGGTCAGCTTCCTGTATTACACAAAATATTAGTCGTCGTCAACAACAACATTCCATTATAGTCTGTTTTCCCAAATGCAGTTGAGAAAAACTGTACCAAGTTTTCCTTGACTCTGCTGCATGCACAACATGGTAGCTTCTCACTCACTCACTCACTCACTCACTCACTCACACTCTCTCTCTCTCTCTCTCTCTCTCTCTCTCTGTCACTCACTCTCTCTCTCACTCACACACACACACACACACACACACACACACACACACACACACACACACACACAAACAAACAAGAAACGTATTCATTTACACTTAGTTTGTTTCTTTTCTAAATGTCAAGGATAAACAGAGAAGCATGACACTACAGGATCTGAACAGATCCTGTTAACTATAATTAATGCTAAAGTTAATATAAAACTTGTTACCACACCAACGAGCCAATGGTTTTCGATGCCACAAAATTTGCCACTTGTGCGAGTTGGTTTGATGCTGGGGTCTGCAGTTGGTGTGACGTTGTTTCATTTCCGTGAATTCACAAATGCAGACAAAATATAATTTGAACATCGGTTCAGTGAGGGTTGAGTTTCGATATGTACAGTATATACCCTGTGTGCTGTGAGACAAAGTGAAGTGTGCTGTGGAATTTTGAGCAACCCCATGCATTTTTATGCAGACTCATGAAATAACATTTTTTAAAATACAACAATGACTGTACTTTTTCATTAAAAATGTTTGTAGGTAGTCACTTTTTTAACTTTTTTTTTTTAAAAATCTAAATGGCCTCTAATCCCATTTTGAAAATAAATTTGAGTCCAGGGAGGAGGATTATTATTGTAGTGACCAGAAAAGGCAGTCGCTTTAGTTGTTGCCAGTTCCACAGAGCCTTGCCAGAGTGCAAAGGCTCATGGGGCTGTTAATGTTAAAGCTTGGAGAACATTAGGGGCTAAATAGCAATGAGCCACCTTGACCAAGACTCCTGCAGTAATTGACCACCTCTGGCCAGTGTTTCTAATAGGCATGTATCTCGTAGTAAAATAAAACAACATCTAGAACCATGTTATGCACAGAGCATAGGATGTCACATAAGTCAATCAGTTCCTATCCCAGTCCACCATCCCACCCTGCCTGAAGTCCTCTACCATCTTCCATTGCCAAAAAAAGACCATTAGCAGCCTGAATGACCACTGTCCAGTGGCACTTACTCCCGTCATCATGAAGCGCTTTGAGCAACTGGTTCAGACTTGCATCATCTCAAGTCCCCCACCCATGTTAGACACCAGTATGCTTATAGAGCTAACGGGTCTACAGAGGACGCCATAGCTACAACTCTCCACACTGCCCTCAGGAGAGCTTTGCTAGGCTATTCTTTGTGGACTTTAGCTCAGCATTCAACACCATTCTCCCTCACCAACTGGTGTCCAACCTGACAGACCTGGGACTGTCTTAATCCATCTGCCTCTGGATAAAGGACTTCCTGTCTGATCGCTCACAGAGGGTGAGAGAAGGCCCCCACATCGCCTCAGCAATGGCTCCCCTCTCTTCAACCTCTAGTCAAGTTTATTTTTATAGTGCTTTTAACAATAGACATTGTTGCAAAGCAGCTTTACAGAATTTGAACGACTTAAAACATGAGCTAATTCTATCCCTAATCTGTCCCTAATGAGCAAACCTGTGACAAGGAAAAACTCCCTCAGATGACATGAGAAAGAAACCTCGAGAGGAACCAGACTCAAAAGGGAATCCATCCTCATTTCGGTGATGGACGATGTGATTATAACATTTTTAACATGAAGTCAGTTTTGTTGATGTTCTAACTCTTCATTGATGGAAACTTGAGTGCAGAACTGTTCATGACAACGGCAGTCCTAAAGTTAGCAAGTCAGCTGTAGTCCTCAGCCATCAAAGCATTACTGTAAGTGTCCAGAGTATCTTCCAAGTGTGACTTTCAACTGTCCATATGGGGCCATCCTCCACAGGAGCGATGTGATGAGACTCCAACCAGATGTAGGGCATCAGAATGGGTCAGGCAGGTCTGAGGAGCAGAAGAGGTCAGAATTGCCATGCAACTCAGAGGGACAGATGGTGGGAGGGGGGAGAGAAAGGGAGAAAACACAGGTTGTTGGGTATGTCCAATGTCACCTGATGAGTAGGAACAGTATACGTTTTGCACCGAGTTTTGCCAGAGTCCCAAGCAGGGACTCTGGCAAAACTAACTATGACAGCATAACTAAAAGGGGAGAGCCAGAAGGTAACACAGGCATGACGGTGCCCCAGGACATAAAGCAGCAGCCTCTACAGGATCAACAAACTTGAGCGAGCAAGCGAGTGGTGGACTGGCAGCATCCATACATCCCAGTTTACCAAAACACTGTCTGAGGACCCTCCAGATCTACTCCTTTCCCTCATAAACACTCTTCACAAAAGGCTTGACTAAACAGATATGTGTTCAGCCGAGACTTAAAGGAACAGTCCACCGTACTTCCATAATGAAATATGTTCTTCTCTGAATTGAGACGAGCTGATCCGTACCTCTCCGAGCTTTGTGCGACCTCCCAGTCAGTCAGACGCGCTGTTACTCCTGTTAGCAATGTAGCTAGGCTCAGCATGGCCAATGGTATTTTTTGGGGCTGTAGTTAGATGTGACCAAACTCTTCCATGTTTTTCCTGTTTGCCATAGGTTTATATGACCAGTGACATGAAACAAAGTTCAGTTACACAAATTGAAACGTGGCGATTTTCTATGCTATGGAAAGTCCGCACTATAATGACAGGCGTACTAACACCTTCTGCGTGCTTCGACAGCGCATTGATACCTTCACTCCTCTTCGGGCACGGCCAGGCGGGCGAATGCCCTGGTCCGTCCGCCCTGTCTAAAAAAAAAAAAAAATGGTACAACTCGAGCCCCATGGTAAAACCGGGACGTTGTCATTTTTCCGCATGAGGCCCATGGTAAAACCACACTTCCAGGAGGGGCTGCCGTCTGCCTCCCAAGCCTGCCGAGAGCGCTCCTCGTCGGGCACAGCCAGGCGGGCGAATGCCCTGGTCCGTCCGCCCTGTCTAAAAAAAAAAAATGGTACAACTCCGAGTGAAGGTATCAATGTGCTGTCGAAGCGCGCAGAAGGTGTTAGTACACCTGTCATTATAGTGCGGACTCTCCATAGCATAGAAAATCGCCACATTTCAATTTATGTAACTGAACTTTCTTTCATGTCACTGGTCATATAAACCTATGTAAACAGGAAAAACGTGGAAGAGTTTGGTCGCATCTAACTACAGCCCCAAAAAATACCATTGGCCATGCTGAGCCTAGCTACATTGCTAACAGGAGTAACAGCGCGTCTGACTGACTGGGAGGTCGCACAAAGCTCGGAGAGGTACGGATCAGCTCGTCTCAATTCAGAGAAGAACATTTCATTATGGAAGTACGGTGGACTGTTCCTTTAAACATGGACTGTTTCTGATTCCCAAACACTACTTGGAAGGCTGTTCCATAACTGTGGGGCTTTGTAAGAAAAGGTTCTGCCCCCTGATGTAGCCTTCACTATATGAGGTACCAGCAGATAGCCTGCACCTTTTGATCTAAGTGGGCGTGGAGCGGCATAGAGGAGCAGAAGTTCACTCAGGTACTGTGGTGCGAGACCGTTCAGTGCTTTCAAGGTCAATAAAAGTATTTTACAATCAATGTGACATATGACTGGGAGCCAGTGCAGTGTGGATAAGACAGGGGTGATGGGGTCATATTTTCTAGTTCTAGTAAGGACTCTTGCTGCTGCATTTTGAACTAACTGGAGCTTGTTTATGCACTTATTGGAACATCCAGACAGTAAGGCATTACAATAATCCAACCTGGAGGGAACGAAAGCATGAACTAATTTTTCCGCGTCGTGTAGTTACATTGAATTTTTTTCTCTTAGAAATATTTCTGAGATGAAAGAAAGCTAACCGGATAATGTTATTGATGTGAGTTTCGAATGAAAGTCTGGGGTCAATAATTACCTTGAGGTCTTTTACTGCTGCACGTAAAGAAACAGAAAGGCCATCCAGAGTCACTGTGTAATCAGAAAACTTGCTTCTAGCTGTATGTGGTCCTAGTACAAGTACTTCAGTCTTGTCAGAGTGAAGCAGAAGGAAGTTAATAAGCATCCAGTGTCTAATGTCCTTCACACATTCCTCAATTCTATTAAGCTGGTGTCTCTCATCAGGTTTTGTAGAAACATACAACTGTGTCATCAGCGTAACAGTGGAAACTAATATGTTTATGAATATCACCCAGAGGTTCGTATATATATATATATATATATATATATATATATATATATATATATATATATATATATATATATATCAATCAGGGTTTTACATTATCAATCAGGGTTTTACATTAACTTTTTTGCTCACCGGCCATTGTGCCTAATGGTTTTCCTGAGTCACGAGCCATTCAGCCTTTTCACTAGCCACAATTTTGTTGCCAGGAAATCGCAGTTTTTTCTTCACCATGATACATTAAAGTTTGGAAGATCTAGATTTAATTATGAATGGCAGCGTATAATGTATCTGTACAGTAGCACTCAAGTATTCAGTGCTGTTAAGGTCGCTCCCTCTATGAAAACATGGAACCAATTCAGACAAAAATAGAAGCAGAGTATTCTGTTTATTGAACTCAAATTCAAGCCCCTTACAATATGAAATATCCTACAGTAGACCCCCACCTATTCGCGGTTCAGTATTCGCGAATTCACATATCCGCGGGATTTTATATAGAACATATCTCCTATACATTCGCAGAAATCTCAGCGATTCGCGGTCATTTGCGGTGAACATATCGAACGTTTACGCACTGCTACATTCTCGGAGCCGAATGCTCGCTCGCTATTGGCTGACGTTTGAATGGCGGGCTGCTGCTCATTGGCTGATACGAATGAGCGCATTGCACAGTACAGTCTCGCGGTTCCCGTAGTTCAGATTTGTTCACGTGTTTTGCGTTCTTGGTATTTTTGAATAATTTTTACGCCCTACAATGGCTCCTAAACGCTCTGTATCTTCTAAGGCTCCTGCCAAGGAACCTAAGCGCCAGAAGAAGGTAATGACGCTGCAGAAGAAGGTAGGACTTCTCGATACGGCATCAACGAGAGTACCGTGCGCTACATAAAGCGCAGTTTTATGGGGGGGGGGGGGTTACAAGTATTCGCGATTTTGGCTTATTTGCGGCCATGTTCGGTCCCTAACAATTGAACTGATTCTAATATTAAAAGTCCAATTCAAAACATTTATCATTGAAAAACATTTGATGTTTTGATATGCAAGTATTATGTGTATTATGTATTATCTATTAATTTTGTGTGTGTGTGAGAGAGAACGTGTGTAGAGAGAGACATTAAATGTCCTCATTACATTCATCATCAGATGAGTCTGAATGGTCCATGAAAAATGGTCTTCATGACCTGAGGCTTCCAGCAGGTCATAAGTTGATAGCTGGGGCGGATCAACTTCTTTACAATCACGTGAACGTTTCTAAACGGCAGCTCCATCCTCTCCAGCTCAGCCGACTTCATGACGGCCAGGGACTGAAAGCAATGCTGTCCTGTCGTGAACCAGCCATCTTTGCTGGTTTTGATGTTATAGTACCGATGTGTGCATTTGACTTTTCGTGGTCCTTTATAGTTTCGAGTTTAAAATTACTGGTGCCTGTCTTTGCCAGACTTTCTACAGTCTTCGCAGTACATGGTATTTTCGGTTTTGCTATGAACGAGCCAATCTGGGCGGCACGGTGGTGTAGTGGTTAGCGCTGTTGCCTCACAGCAAGAAGGTCTGGGTTCGAGCCCCATGGCCGGCGAGGGCCTTTCTGTGTGGAGTTTGCATGTTCTCCCCGTGTCCGCGTGGGTTTCCTCCGGGTGCTCCGGTTTTCCCCACAGTCCAAAGACATGCAGGTTAGGTTAACTGGTGACTCTAAATTGACCGTAGGTGTGAATGCGAGTGTGAATGGTTGTCTGTGTCAGCCCTGTGATGACCTGGTGACTTGTCCATGGTGTACCCCGCCTTTCGCCCGTAGTCAGCTGGGATAGGCTCCAGCCCGCCTGCGACCCTGTAGATCAGGATAAAGCGGCTAGAGATAATGAGATGAGATGATCTCTTGTGTGGTGTGTAATTCACCCCCTCATTTAAATATGGCGAACATTTTTCGGCGCGCGCTTTGTGCATCACGGACCTCGGTGATTTTTAAAATGCTGCTCCGGCCCTGCTCATTTCTTCCCCTTTTTCCCTGAGCAGCAGGGTTTGAAACTCCAGCTATATGCTGCCACACAGTGCGCTTGTCAGTCGTCAGCAACTTTGTTGCCTTGTTCATTAACCGCAGGTTACCGTTCATTTGATTTTATCTGAGACGTTAACGAACGTTCTAAACAATTCTAACATGTCAATGTTTACGCAGGTGCTCATGGGAGTTGTAGGTGTGTAATATTACATTGCCATGTGTTTATTATATCAGATGCCTTCAGAGAAAACTACAATTAAAATATATCGTCATACCACAGAATAAACCACCCGCCAAAGTGGCTAGTGAGACTAAAGTTATTACCCGCCAAAGCCGAATTTTACCTGCATTTGGCGGGTGCTAATGTAAAGCCCTGAGATGTAAAAAATGCAGTATGTCTAGAAAAATCACCATTTACATCAGCATACTGATAGCGATCAGTTAAATAAGAGCTGAGCCAGGAGAGGGCCGTTCCCTTAACTCCCACAACATTTTCTAGTCTATCCAGAAGAATGGAATGATCAATGGTATCAAATGCTGCACTAAGGTCAAGCAACACAAGCAGCGAGACACAGCCCTGATTAGGGATGTTAACCGATGACCGTTTGATCGATGGTTGACCGAATCAACGTCAACCGGTTAATTTTTTTTTTTTTTGGTTGTCGGTTGAAAAAAAAAATCGTTTTGAAGCTGCTGATTTTGCAGCGGAGAACCTGGAATTCTGTGTTGTAAATGCTTGGGGCATGCCATGCGGTGTAAGGACGACAGCTGACAAATCAGAAACACCCATTCAGTCATGTCCCGCCCTCCTGCCCCAGTTGAAGACAGCTGCCACTCGGCGAAAGAAAAGTGTAGACACAGGCTTTTTAGCTTACAAATTACTATTCTGTTTTTTTTTATTATTATTAGAAGGCACATCGAGTTTAGTCCTGCCTTGGCCAGTACATTCTGAAAGTATGTTTCGGTCCATAGCCAACAATGCATGTTATTGCAGATCATATCTCTCCACACAAACTAAAGGCGCAGATGCCGACTTTTTCACGGCTGAATTGTGCAGATCCGATTTTTTTTTTTTTTTTTGGGGGGGGGGGGGGGGGGTTGGAGTGTCTGAATAATTTCATCAGAGTAAATTCTGTATTAAAATTACTAAATAAGCAAATGCTGTTACAGTCCATGAAACATAGGAAGTATGAGAAGAAAACAGTAAATCAGAAAGCTGCGCCGCACATTTGCACAGCTTCCGCGAAAACGTGCGCAGCTTTCTGATTTACTGTTTTCTTCTCATACTTCCTATGTTTCATGGACTGTAACGGCATTTGCTTATTTAGTAATTTTAATACAGAATTTACTCTGAAATTATTCAGACACTCCAACGCGCCGCCCCCCCCCCCCCCAAAAAAAAAAAAAAAATCAGATCTGCACGATTCAACCGTGAAAAAGGCGGCATCCGCCAAAAGGCGCACCGTTTGCATCCCTGTTTAAACTCATAGGTTAACCGACTTTAACCAGGTAATGATGCTCGGTGGTCGGTCTAGAAGTTTTCGCCATCCCTAGCCCTGATCAGACACCAACAGTAGGTCGTTTACTACTTTAACCAGAGCTGTCTATTTGCGATGATGTCTAAATCCTGACTAATGCATTTCATGGATGTTATTCCTATGTAAATATGAGCATAACTGCTGTGCCACGGCTTTATCTAGGATTAAACAAGTTGTTGTTCTACACTTACAACTGCACCATGCTCGCTCCCGTAATGGCATCATATTTGCAGATGATAATACCATAGTGGGGCTCATCTCTGGGGGGAAGGAGTCTGCTTATCACCAGAAGGTTGAGTAGCTGTCTGGGTGGTGCTGAGTCAACAAACCTGGTCCTTAACCACCAAAACCAAGGAGCTGATCATAGACTTCAGGAAAAAGAAAATGGACTTTCAGCCTATTCTCCCCGGGGTTGGGGCTCGTATGCGAGCGCTTGGTGGCCGGGCCTTTGCCCATGGGGCCCGGCTGGGCTCAGCCCGAAGAGGTGACGTGGGCCCGACCTCCTGTGGGTTCACCACCCACAGAGGTAGCAGTAGGGGTTTGGTGCAGTGTGGATTGGGTGGCAGTCGAAGGCAGGGGCCTCGACGACCTGATCCCCGGACACAGCGGCTGGCTGTTGGGACATGGAATGTCACTTCGCTGGGGGGGAAGGAGCCTGAGCTTGTGCGGGAGGTTGAGAGGTACCGGCTAGAGATAATTGGGCTCACCTCCACGCACAGCTTGGGCTCTGGAACCCAGCTCCTCGAGAGGGGCTGGACTTTCCACTTCTCTGGAGTCGCCCGTGGTGAGCGGCGGCGGGCTGGTGTGGGCTTCCTTATAGCTCCCCAGCTCAGCCACCATGTGTTGGAGTTTACCCCAGTGAACGAGAGGGTCGCCTCTCTGTGCCTTCGGATTGGGGAGAGGGCTCTTGCTGTTGTTTGTGCCTACGGGCCAAATAGCAGTATAGAGTATCCGGCCTTCTTGGAGTCCCTGGGAGAGGTACTGAGGGGTGCTCAGACTGGGGACTCCATTGTGCTACTGGGGGACTTCAATGCTCACGTGGGCGACGACAGTGACACCTGGAGGGGCGTGGTTGGGAGGAACGGCCTCCCCGATCTGAACCCGAGTGGTGTTTTGTTATTGGACTTCTGTGCTAGTCACAGTTTGTCCATAACGAACACCATGTTCGAGCATAGGGATGTCCATAAGTGCACGTGGCACCAGGACGCCTTAGGTCGGAGGTCGATGATCAACTTTGTTGTCGTGTCATCTGATCTCCGACCCTATGTCTTGGACACTCGGGTGAAGAGAGGGGCTGAGTTGTCAACTGATCACCACCTGGTGGTGAGTTGGATCCGCTGGCGGAGGAGGAAGCTGGACAGACCTGGCAGGCCCAAACGTATGGTGAGGGTCTGCTGGGAACGTCTGGCCGAGCACTCTGTTGGGGAGGTCTTTAACTCCCACCTCCGGGAGAGCTTTTCACAGCTTCCGAGGGAAGCGGGGGACATTGAGTCTGAGTGGACCATGTTCTCTACCTCCATTGTGGACGCAGCTGTTCGGAGCTGTGGCCGCAAGGTCTCCGGTGCCTGTCGTGTCGGCAATCCCCGAACCCGGTGGTGGACACCGGAAGTAAGGGATGCCGTCAAGCTGAAGGAGGAGTCCTATCGGGCCATGTTGACCTCCGGGACTCCTGAGGCAGCCGACGGGTATCGGCAGGCCAGGCGTGCTGCAGCTCGGGCAGTTGCGGAGGCAAAAACTCGGAACTGGGAGGAGTTCGGGGAGGCCATGGAGAAGGACTATCGGTCGGCCTCAAAGAAATTCTGGCAAACCGTCCAGCGCCTCAGGAGGGGGAAGCAGTACTCTGCCAACACTGTTTACAGTGCGGGTGGGGAGCTGTTGACCTCGACTGGGGATATTGTCGGGCGGTGGAAGGAATACTTTGAGGATCTCCTCAATCCCACCGTCATGTCTTCCACTGAGGCTGATGACTCAGAGGTGGACTCGTCCATTACCCAAGCCGAAGTCACTGAGGTGGTTTGCAAGCTCCTCGGTGGCAAGGCACCGGGGGTGGATGAGATCTGCCCTGAGTATCTCAAGTCTCTGGATGTTGTGGGGCTGTCTTGGTTGACACGCCTCTGCAACATCGCGTGGCGGTCGGGGACAGTGCCTCTGGAGTGGCAGACTGGGGTGGTGGTCCCTCTTTTTAAGAAAGGGGACCGGAGAGTGTGCTCCAATTATAGGGGAATCACACTTCTCAGCCTCCCAGGGAAAGTTTACTCCAGGGTACTGGAGAGGAGAATTCGACCAATAGTCGAACCTCGGATCCAGGAGGAACAATGCGGTTTTTGTCCTGGTCGCGGAACACTGGACCAGCTCTATACCCTTCATAGGGTGCTCGAGGGTTCATGGGAGTTTGCCCAACCAGTCCACATGTGCTTTGTGGATCTGGAGAAGGCATTCGACTGTGTCCCCCTTGGTATTCTGTGGGGGGTGCTTCGGGAGTATGGGGTTCGGGGCTCTTTGCTCAGGGCTGTCCGGTCCCTGTACGAACGGAGCAGGAGTCTGGTTCGCATTGCCGGCAGTAAGTCAGACCTGTTCCCAGTGCATGTTGGACTCCGTCAGGGCTGCCCTTTGTCACCGGTTCTGTTCATAATTTTTATGGACAGAATTTCTAGGCGCAGCCAGGGGCCGGAAGGAATCCTGTTTGGGAACCACAGGATTTCATCTCTGCTTTTTGCAGATGATGTTGTCCTGTTGGCTTCTTCAAACCAGGACCTTCAGCATGCACTGGGGCAGTTTGCAGTCGAGTGTGAAGCGGCTGGGATGAGAATCAGCACCTCCAAGTCCGAGGCCATGGTTCTCGACCGGAAAAGGGTGGCTTGCCCTCTCCAGGTTGGTGGAGAAGTCCTTCCTCAAGTGGAGGAGTTTAAGTATCTCAGGATCTTGTTCACGAGTGAGGGAAGGATGGAGCGTGAGATCGACAGGCGGATCGGTGCAGCCTCCGCAGTGATGTGGTCGCTTTACCGGTCCGTCATGGTGAAGAAGGAGCTGAGCCAAAAGGCGAAGCGCTCAATTTACCGGTCGATCTCCGTTCTGACTCTCACCTATGGTCATGAGCTTTGGGTAATGACAGAAAGAACAAGATCGCGGATACAAGAGGCTGAAATGAGTTTCCTTCGCAGGGTGGCTGGGCTCTCCCTTAGAGATAGGGTGAGAAGCACAGTCACTCGGGAGGAGCTCGGAGTAGAGCCGCTGCTCCTCCACATTGAGAGGAACCAGCTGAGGTGGCTCGGGCATCTTTTTCGGATGCCTCCTGGACGCCTCCCTGGGGAGGTGTTCCAGGCATGTCCCCCCGGGAGGAGGCCCCGGGGAAGACCCAGGACATGCTGGAGGGACTATGTCTCTTGGCTGGCCTGGGAACGCCTCGGTGTTCTTCCCGAGGAGCTGGCCGAGGTGTCTGGGGAAAGGGAAGTTTGGGCTTCCATGCTTAGACTGCTGCCTCCGCGACCCGGTCCCGGATAAGCGGAAGAAGACGAGACGAGAACATAGGAAATTCATACTGCCTTATCTTCATTATGTGCAAACATAAAACACGGTGTAGGATTGCTAACACAATATTGCTGATTCCCAGAACATGCTAGAGATTTCAAATGGCAAAGAAAGATTGTCTGGCTGAAATACAAACTTATAAATGGTTATACCAACAAATAAAGTCTAACAAAGGAAAATAAGGGCACTTACATTTACATTCACGCACAACAGCACCGAGAGACCTTCAAACGAGACATGAGACTCCCAGAATGCGACAACATGAAAGAGAAACGTCGGTGCCTGTTTATATAACGCAGCTCCTTAAAGGGGCAGTGCCGCATTTTCTTAAAGGCAAAGTATTTTACATAGAACAACAGGAATTTACACAGAAGAAGGCAGGGAATTTTGTACAGCCGCCCCCAAATTTACTTAGTAAATTTGTAAACAACATAAATTAACTGTCCATCAGTTATTACATTAATCGGCTACATCACTGGGCATTTCAGGTAACTCAATTAGCTTGGCCACGGGTCGTAGGTAGGTGCTACCTTTTAATGTCCACTGCAGCAGTCCGGACTTTACCGTCATCACTAGTAATGACCTTACTGACCCGTCCTACTGGCCACATAGCTCTTAGCAGCTGACTGTCCATTACCAGGACAACCTGTCCAACCTTTCGGTCTTCTGATGAACCCTTCCACTTCTGTTGCAGTTGAAGGTTGGGAAGGTATCTCTGGATGAACTGGTTCCAGAAGTGGCCGGCGATGACCTGGCTGTGTTGGTAGAGTTGTCGTCCCAGCAGAGCTTCAGGCCCGTACAAGGCCTGAGGCAGGGAGGCATCCCGCCACCCCATAAGGAGTAGGTTTGGTGTGATCGGGTCCGGGTCCGCCACGTCTGATGACGCATAGCCCAGAGGTTTTGAATTAAGAATCCCTTCCACTTCCACCAGCACGGTGGCAAGGACCTCCTCTGGAACAATTTGGTCGCGTAGCACAACCTGGAGAGAAGCCTTGACAGGCTTGATCTCTCTTTCCCACGCTCCTCCGAAATGAGGTGCAGGAGGTGGATTGTATCTGAAGGAGATGCTTTGTCTGGCGAGCTGCTCCCTCAGGGAAGGTTCAAGTTGAGCAAAGGCTTCCTTGAGTTCTCTGTCTCCCCCTCGGAAGTTAGTGCCCTGGTCACAAAGAATCTCAAATGGCTTTGCCCGTCTTGCTACAAACCTCCGTAGGGCAAGGAGGAAAGAGTCACTGTCCATATGGCAAAGGAGGTCTAAGTGGACACACCTTGTAGTCAGGCACTTAAATATGATGCCCCACCTTTTCTCCTGTTTTCTGCCTATTTTGACTGCATAGGGACCAAAACAATCAACCCCCGTGGACCAGAAAGGAGGCTTATTCAAACGAAGGCGTGCAGCGGGTAAATTGGCCATTTGGGGAATCCCCGGTTTCTTACGCCACTTGCAACACTCTGTACACTGCCTCTGATGCTTACGGATGGCTTGACGTCCATGCAGTATCCAATACGATCTTTGGACCTCTGCATAGACTCTCTCTGGTCCAGGATGAAGGAGATTATTGTCATAGTCTCTAATCAGTAGGCGTGTGACCATGTGATCAGGTGATAGTACAATAGGATGAAGAGTGTCGTCCTCTAGATCCTCAGCCTTGCGAAGCCTCCCACCAACTCTTATCAGTCCAAGTTGGTCGAGCATTGGTGAGAGTGAGCTCACTCGGCTATTGGTTGGTATGGCCTTTCCAGCTTTGAGAGCTGTCACCTCCTCTGGGAAGCTCTCTAACTGTGTTCTCTGTAGGAGAGCGAGTTCGGCTGCAATACGTTCAGAGGCGCTTGGGGGTGTGGAAGCCGCCCCGTGAAGAGCCTGATGCGTGGTAAGTAGGAGGTCCTCCCAGGTCTCACAGGCAACCAAGTCAGGTAATGGCATGTCTGTAGTGGAGACGGTGCCACAGAAACTGTCATGTCGGAGCTCGGTTGCATCATCCAGGACAGTGGAGGGACAGACAGGCCAGTGCTCTGGTGAGAACAGTGACCAGGCTGTGAGAGCTGAAACAAAGTTAGACCTTGGGTTATGTCATCAGCCGGGTTATTCTTCAAATCAACATACCTCCAGTTACTAGTCCCGACTAGGTCTTGGATTTCTGCAACATGTGTTCCTACGTACACTTTGTATTGCTGGGACTCTGACTGAATTCATTTCAGAACAGTGGTGGAATCAGACCACATGATGGAGCATGTAATGGGTACTGTGAGCTCAGTACTCAGTAATTTGGCAAGTTGTGCTCCAGTTAGGGCTGCACATAATTCCAAGCGTGGGATTGAAAGCTGGCGCTTGGGTGCAACACGGGACCAAGCCAGGATGAAGGAGACATGGGTCTGACCAGCTGGATCTAACACCCGGAGGTAAGCTACAGCTCCATAAGCTTTCTCGGATGCATCACAGAACACATGTAACTCCACATCCTCAGTTGTGATGTTGAATGGGGTGTAATGTCGAGGAATGGTAACATCCTGGAGGTCAGTCAGCTCAGATTCCCATGCCTTCCAGAGAGGGTGCAAGTAGTCCTGAATGGGGTCATCCCATTGTCGCTCGGTCCGCCACAATGCCTGCACTAGTACTTTAGCCCTGGTGGTGTATGGGATAATGAACCCCAAAGGGTCGTACTGGCTAGCGAGTACACGGTACACCGTTCTCATGGTCACTTCGGTGGTAGAGACTGATCTCTTCTTGTAACTGAGGACATCAAATAGGCAGTTCCACTTCAGGCCGAGAGTGGATTCTTGGGGCTCCGTTTTGTCTGCAGAGAGCCAAAGCTCACAGGCCTCGGATCTGGCCTCAGAAGGAAGATGAGCTACCACCTCTGGTACATTACAGGCCCACTGTCTGATGTCAAAGCCACCTTTGGCGAGAACTGCTCTCAACTTGTCAATGAGTGCTGCGGCCTGCTTAGGACATGATAAGGACTGGAGACAGTTGTCCACATAAAAGGCTGTCATGACTGATTCCATCACATCTTCATTGCCTTTCACATGGTCCTTGACGTGCCTCTGGACTGCATAAGTGGCGCAACAGGGGCTGCACGTAGTCCCGAACGGTAGTACACGCCACTCATAAATGTCCGGCGGACGGTCTTGCTCCATGTCTCTCCACAGGAAACGCAAGAAAGGCTGGTCTGAGGACAAAAGCCTAACTTGGTGAAACATTGCACGAATGTCACCACTGATAGCGACAGCATGCTTTCTGAATCTGAGCAGTATTCCTAGTAAAGGAGGGCCTAAGGTAGGGCCAGGCAACAGGTTGGCATTGAGGTTGTGCTCCTGATATGTGAAAGAGCAATTAAACACTACTCTTGCCTTCCCATTATGGAACACCATGTGATGGGGAATATACCATGAGCCAGCGGTACTGTTGGCCTCCTCACTGGTGATCTTCACGGCGTATCCCTCCTTCTCCAGCTTGTGTATTTCTCTGTTGTAGATGGTGGCCTGCTCAGGGTTGTGCGACAGCCGTCTCTCAGCCCTTCATAGGAGAGGCATCACAGCAGAGGGTGAAGCTTGGAGTAAGGTATGGTCCTCTTTCCACAGGAGAGGTGTCACGTATCTCTCCACGCCATCCACATTGATCCGTACCATGTCACTTTCCAACAGAGCAAGTGCAGAGCTGTCCTGCTTTGAGCGTGTGATCTCTTTCTCATTGCGACGAGGCAGAGTGTCGAGTTGCCATAATTTCTCCACATTGTGTCGTAGCTCTTGAGCAGGCGACAGGAAGGAGGTGTGTAGGCATGAACTCTGATGACAGGGCTGTTGCAGGAACGTCACAAGCCCTTGGATGGCCCATCCCAGCTTTGTGCATACAGCAACAGGAGAGCCAGGTGAGCCCATGCGGACTGGACGTATGGCAGTGATCAAATGTGCATTGTCCGACCCAATGAGGATCATCGGCTTAGCTTTGTGGAAAGGCTCGACTGGAACATCCCTCAGGTAGTGGTATTTCCTCTTCAGGACATCAGGTGGGCAGGACTGTTCAGCAAGGTTCAGCTCTGAAGCAGTGAATACATTCTTGAGCTTGTGTTTGATGCCCAAGTTCGACATGGTTGATACTTCAAGTGTCACCAAGGCTCCCTTTAGGTGCACTATGTCCTGCCGGACAGTTCTCAAAGTTAGGAACTCACACTCCCTCTTCAGGCCAAGCTTGTCAACTGCAGTGGGAAGCATGGTCGTCCTTTCAGACCCATCATCAAGCAGGGCATGGGTATCCAAGATCTTGTTCCCATTGCGCAAGCGAACAGGGACAACTTTGAGCATCACTCGGCGTGAGTGACTTGCTTGATCCATGTAAACAACTGGATACAGTGCTGACGGTAAGGACACCGGGCTGTTGCATAGATGCGACCTCATGCAAAGTCAATAGGTGCTGCTCTCCACAGGAAACGCAAGGCTTCTTCAGAGTGCACTTGTCGGGTTTATGCCCTCTACCACACCTCCAGCAGCGGTTCTGTTCCTTTATCCAATCTGACTTCTGAGATGTATTCATGCTGGTGAATTCTGAACATCCACTCAGGTAGTGCTCGTTGGACTTGCAATATGGGCAAAAGGGCTTGAATTGCTCACGCTTGTGTTTTGGTGATGTGGAAGGTGCAGTTGCCTTCAGTGTAGCAGCAGTGTTTAGCAACACAGTGGATGACTTCACTTTTGCCTGTTTGGAGGACTTGGTATCTCGACGTGCAGGCTCTCCCTGAATGCCTTCAGCGGCTCGTCGAGAGATTTGTAGGGTTTGAGACTTAATTTCCAGCCAGGACGCCAGGTCAATCAAAGTGTAAGTCATAGCAGACCCACTAGCTATGATGCCTCGCTTCAAGCAGTGTTCTACAAAGGAATCCCTGTAGCTCATAAGAAGTTTGCTAAGCAGGATGTCAACATGCGAACCACACTGCAGCTCGTACCTGGCTGGCCCACTTGTCGACTGTAGCATTCCTACTAGTGAGCTAACTGCTGTGCTGAAATCTTCAAGTGCTTGGGCATCACCCATCCGGACAGCTGGAGCTTGCTGGATGGCCTTCAGCTCACTCTGTATGAGGGATCGTGGCTGGCCGTACCGTTGCTCCAGAGCCTGCATCGCAGCGCTGTAGGGCTGTGGACTGTTAAGATGCCTCTTAGCTATCTGATAAGCTGCAGGAAGTTTCACAAGGTCAAGGAGAACTTGAAACTTAGAATCCTCTGTCAGATGTCAGTGAGGCCCTAAGACTGTGTCCAGACCTTTTTTCAGGAGAATAAAGTCACTCTCTTTGCCTGATGAGAATGCAACCAATTTAGGCTTCGGTATCCCATAGGATGAAGCAATGGCCATCTCCATCAAGTTAGGTGCTCCTGTATCGGCTGCAGGGTAGGCCGCAGGTTGAGGCACATGGTACGGGTATGGGTACCAAGGATAATGCCCAGGTTGTGGTATCCCATAAGGTGGATACCAAGGCCCAGCAGGTAGCTGCACTGGCGGATAAGGTTGAATGGGCAGAGGCTGCATTGGCACTGGCTGCCCTGGAGGAGGCTGTGCAGGCGCTGGCTGGCGTGGCAGAGGTGGCGTGGGCGCTGGCTGGCGCGGCAGAGGTGGCGTGGGCGCTGGCTGGCGTGGCAGAGGTGGCGTGGGCGCTGGCTGGCGTGGCAGAGGTGGCGTGGGCGATGGCTGGCCTGGCAGAGGTGATGCGGGTGCTGGCTGGCCTGGCAGAGGTAGCGCGGGCGCTGGCTTGCGTGGCAGAGGTGACGCAAGCGCTGGCTGGCCTGGAGGAGGTAGTGCGGGTGCAGGCGTGCCAGAGATGCCGTGGGGTAGTGCCCTATGGATGCCCTCTCTGGTGAACCATAAAATGCTGGTGTAGAAGTGCCATCTGATGGAACACTCGCTGCATGCTTGGTCAGGCCTACCGTTGTCACCAGAGGCCTATGATGTTCTGTCATATCGAACCAGGATCCTACTCTGGAAGCTGCTCCTTGAAGCACTGATGAAGTGGATTAAATGAGTGGTTGAGACAAGAATGGATTCAACTCTTGCACATAAGTGTGACTAGGGGATTTGGTCCATAATGTTTGGGGAGCTAACATGTAATCTGAGGGAGGCCTGTCTCCAGTGTGGGTAGTAGTGACAGGTGCATGGCCAAATGAATGTGGCAAACTGCTACTATACTGCTGATGAGGAGAGGTTGATCTTGGATGCTCATGAGAAAAGCCCATTGTACTTAATGGATAAGAAGCACGCTTTGCATTCTCCATTTCCACAGTAAGCTGTTCCATTTCAGTGCTTAAACTTCTCTATCTCTCCTCTAGTCGATCTAATACAGAGGCTCTAGCAGCGGTAGCTCCCTCAGATGGGAAAGAAATGTTGCTCTGACTTGCATGTGTTGCATGCCCTGTTGATCGCATGTGTGGTCTGAAGGGGGATGACTGGCGAGGGTGGCTGAGCACATAGTCCTCTAGATAAGCTGGAGGTTGTCTTCTCCGACTGGGGCGAGGATCAGGCTGATGTGCTTCACCCTGGACATCTCTAGAAGCAGCCATGACGCAGCTGGTGTACAATCCGGCTCGAAGGACCAACTATGTAGGATATAATGATGAGGAAAGTACTGGTCGTACACCCGCTGGCCTAATTCTTCGGTCAGAAAGAACACAGCTGTTCTAGAGGTTGTATCTTGCCATTTATTAATTGTCTCTGTGCATATATACATCTGTGTCAAAGGTGCTGAAGTTGTGTTGTGACAAAAGTTGTGACAACCGTTGTGTTGTGGTTTCTAAGACAAAGAAAGAAATAAAGGGAAAATACTTAACGTGAGAATGCTAAAGTTATTCCCATAACAAACATGTCC
The DNA here is from genome assembly GCF_027579695.1 of Neoarius graeffei. Taxonomy (NCBI): domain Eukaryota; kingdom Metazoa; phylum Chordata; class Actinopteri; order Siluriformes; family Ariidae; genus Neoarius; species Neoarius graeffei. The sequence continues at coordinate 130,498,701 of NC_083569.1, forward strand.
TGTTTAACACTCTATTTGAAGGTAATAATTGCAGGAAATGTACTGAACACACAGTAATAAAGATATGGTGATTAACAGTACTAAAATGTCATAAAACAACATGGGAAATTCGTACTGCCTTATCTCCATTATGTGCAAACATAAAACACGGTGTAGGATTGCTAACACAATATTGCTGAGTCCCAGAACATGTTAGACATTTCAAATGGCAAAGAAAGATTGTCTGGCTGAAATACAAACTTATAAATGGCTACACCAACAAATAAAGTCTAACAAGGGAAAATAAGGGCACTTACATTTACATTCACGCACAACAGCACCGAGAGACCTTCAAACGAGACATGAGACTCCCAGAATGCGACAACATGAAAGAGAAACGTCGGTGCCTGTTTATATAACGCAGCTCCTTAAAGGGGCAATGCCGCATTTTCTTAAAGGGTGGTAAAAGGGAGCACCTGGACTTGTTTGAAGATTCTTGAAAACGTTTCACCCCTCATCTGAAAGGCTTCTTCAGTTCTGTCTGACTGGTAGGGAGTATCAGGTATTTATCCTCTCATGGATGAAAAGCTCATCTAAGGTGTCGTTGAGTCATCCTGTTGGTGTGGGTCACTGGGGGCTGGATGTGAACAGCCTCGAGAGTCGTTGGGGTGATCAATGGATTGCCTGTTAAGGTGATCAATGGAATGCTGATTCTCTCTGTCCTCCTGTGAGCCACTGAAAACAGCTGGGTTTTGGTGTGCATTCAGTTGTCTGGGAAGTGTGCCAAGGACTGCATTGTAGGTGGCTGATAAATTATGTCTTAGACCCCCACCTCTGTTCAGTGATGGCTGTTCTAGGTTGACAAAAATGGCTTCTTTAACTCCTCGCTCATGCCAACGATCCTCTCTGGCTAAAATGCGTACGTTGGAATCCTGAAATGAGTGTCCTTTGTTGTTAAGATGAAGGTAGACAGCAGAGTCCTGGCCTGAGGAACTGGCTCTCCTGTGTTGAGCCATACGCCTGTGAAGCGGTTGCTTGGTTTCACCAATATACGAGTCCGTGCATTGCTCACTGCACTGAATTGCATACACCACGTTGTCCTGTTTGTGTCTGGGTATTCTGTCCTTAGGGTGGACTAATTTCTGCTTCAGGGTGTTACTGGGTCTGAAACGTACCGGAATATTGTGGCCAATCTTTACATGGAAGAAGTGGAACATAAAGCTTTGACCACTTTTTCAGGAGTTGCTCCCAGCCACTGGTTCAGATACGTGGATGACACCTGGGTTAAAATCAAAGCCCATGAAGTGGAAGCCTTCTCTAAACACATCAATGCAGTGGATATCAACATCAATTTCACTCGGGAGGACGTAAGTGGGAATAATCTAGCCTTCTTGGATTGTGATGTACACATTAGACAAGACAGAAGCCTTAGCATCGAGGTCTACCGGAAACCCACACACACAGACCAGTACCTACTCTTCAATTCTCACCACCCACTGGAACACAAATTGGGGGTCATTAGGACCTTGCAACACAGGGCTCAGAACATCCCTGCAACGGTAGAGGGAAAAGAGAAGGAGCAGAATCACATCAGGAAAGCACTTCAGAACTGTGGGTATCCCGACTGGTCTTTCTTCAAGAGCAGGAAAAGGAACATAACGGACAAGGAAGATAACAGGAACAAACGCAAGAACATCGTCATTCCCTACATTTCTGGTCTATCTGAGAAACTCAGGAGGATCTTCTACAAACACAACATTCTGGTACGTTTCAGACCCAGTAACACCCTGAAGCAGAAATTGGTCCACCCTAAGGACAGAATACCCAGACACAAACAGGACAACGTGGTGTATGCAATTCAGTGCAGTGAGCAATGCACGGACTCGTATATTGGTGAAACCAAGCAACCGCTTCACAGGTGTATGGCTCAACACAGGAGAGCCAGTTCCTCAGGCCAGGACTCTGCTGTCTACCTTCATCTTAACAACAAAGGACACTCATTTCAGGATTCCAACGTACGCATTTTAGCCAGAGAGGATCGTTGGTATGAGTGAGGAGTTAAAGAAGCCATTTTTGTCAACCTGGTACGGCCGTCACTGAACAGAGGTGGGGGCCTAAGACATCATTTATCAGCCACCTACAATGCAGTCCTTGGCACACTTCCCAGACAACTGAATGCACACCAAAACCCAGCTGTTTTCAGTGGCTCACAGGAGGACAGAGAGAATCAGCATTCCATTGATCACCTTAACGGGCAATCCATTGATCACCCCAACGACTCTCGAGGCCGTTCACATTCAGCCCCCAGTGACCCACACCAACAGGATGACTCAACGACACCTTAGATGAGCTTTTCATCCATGAGAGGATAAATACCTGATACTCCCTACCAGTCAGACAGAACTGAAGAAGCCTTTCGGATGAGAGGTGAAACGTCTTCAAGAATCTTCAAGCAAGTCCAGTAGCTCTCTTTTACCACCCATAGTTACTATGACCTGGATGACTGAGAATATTCACAGACAAATTTTCTTAAAGGCAAAGTATTTTACATAGAACAACAGGAATTTACACAGAAGAAGGCAGGGAATTTTGTACAATAAGGGCTGCAGAATACTCATCCATATGTGTTTTCAAATCAGAGGTACCCAGAGCCGGAGTCCCCTTCCTCCAGGGGAGAGGGAAAGGTCGTCCAAAAATAATCTCATAGGGGGAATAGCCGCCTAGACTAGGTTTTGATGTCATGCGAATTTCAGCCAGAGTGGCTGGCAATAGGTCTACCCAATTTTTTGAACCTGTGGTCTGCATAGCCTTAGTTAGTTTGTCTTTCAATGTTCGATTAGTACGTTCTACGATCCGAGAAGATTGAGGGTGGTACGGAATGTGAAAACGCCAGTTTAGTGAGAGATACTTACAATGGTCTTGTGTGACTTTTGAGGTGAAAGGGGTACCCTTGTCTGAGTCTATGGCATCTGGAACCCCATAACGAGGTATTATTTCTTTTGCCAGAATACGAGTAACTACCTTCGCATTCTCTCTAGAACATGGAAAGGCTTCTACCCATTTAGAGAATTTGTCCACAATCACCAGGAGATATTTAAACGGCCCACAGGGAGGCATGTGTGTGTGAAGTCGATTTGCCATTCTAGGAATGGAGACGTAGGTATGGGTAAACACTCGTGTTTCGCGACTGCTTTAGAGGGATTATTTTGTGCGCAGATGAGGCATATCTCGAGAATTGAGTCCACCAAACTGTTTAGCTTGGCTATACAAAAAAGTTTGTTCATGTCCCCCTTCACCCCCCTTCGTGCACGGTGTGTCACGCCGTGAAATTCACGCACGAGGAAGGGAAGGCAGTGAGATGGAAGACAAAGATGGCCATCCTGACTGTACCATAGGCCATCAGAGGCGACATAAGCGCCTTGTAACTGCCAAAAGGCAGAATCATTTGGAGAAGCTGAAGCCTGTAAATAAAAAAGGTCGAGATCGGGAATCGGCGTACTAGCAAGACAAGATGTGTTACATGATGAAGGATCTAGGCCAGGAGACATGACACCAGAAGCAGCAGCAAGTTTTGCATTACGATCAGCAAGAGAATTACCCACGATTTCAGGTGCGTTTCCCGAGGCATGTGCTTTAGTTTTAACTATGGCGAGTGACCTAGGGAGATGACAAGAATCAATGAGGTTTTGTACTAAGGTAGAGTGTGAAATGGGCTTCCCATCTGCGGCGTGGAAGCCTTGAGATTGCCAAATCTTCCCAAAATCATGAGCCACACCAAAGGCGTAACGAGAGTCTGTGTAGACTGTGACATCCTTGCCCTGAAACAAAATACAAGCACGCGTTAGCGCATACAACTCTGCTGCCTGAGCTGAAGAGAAAGGAAGAGCATAGGCCTCATGCACAATATCAGGCAGTGAACACAGAATAACCACAGAGAGAAACACCATCTGAGGGTTTAGAACAAGAGCCATCAACAAAGAGTACTTCCCCCGTCCCTAGAGGGCTGGAGGAGAGATCAGACCCGATACTGGTAGTATGCAAGATTTCAGATAGACAATCATGATCGGTGTCTTCCAGAGTGTCATCCTGAGAATTAAGAAAGCGTGCGAGAGCATGACCTACAGTGTTGAAAGAGGATGTGGCACGAATTTCGAGATTGGTTTCATATCCGGAGCGTCGCTGCGCAGTCATGTTGAGTCTATAAATTTTGCAGTACCTGTTTAACTTGATGTGACGAGTGCAAGATCAGTGGGTGAGACCAAACCAATTTTTCCGCATCTAAAACCATCAGAGCACAGGTGGCGACAGCCCTTAGACACACAGGTAAGCCTTGAGCAACAGTGTCTAATGTTTTGGATAAGAACGCACACGGACGGATCCCACCCCCATGCTCTTGCGCCAAAACAGCAGTCGCCATGCCTTGTTGTTCACAGGCGTAGAGATGGAAGGGCTTTGAGTAGTCCGGTAAACCCAGAGCTGGAGCTGAACAGAGAGCACTTTTGAGGGAGTGATAAGCGTCAATCATAGTGTCAGTCCAGGTCAAAGGATGTTGCAGCGGATCGTGATGAGAGATTGCAGAACGGAGAATCTTGTCATATAAGGAGCAGTCAGGGATCCATTGTCTGCAGTAGTTGATAAGACCCAGAAAAGACATCAGTGCATGTTTAGTTGCAGGGCGTTTTGTGTCTAGAATCACCTGCACCCGATCAGATGACAGCTTACGACAACCTTGTGAAAGTTCAAAGCCCAGATACTTAACAGTGTCCTTGCAGAACTGGAGCTTGGTTCTGGAAACCTTGAAGCCCTTGTGCGCCAGATGTTGGAGCAGGCGCAAGGAGGCATCTCGGTAGATTTCTGGTGACTCAGCGGATACCAGAAGATCATCTGCGTATGTCAGGACCACAGAGCCCTGGGGGAGGGAGAGGTCACAAAGTGCGTTACGAATTACAGCTGAGAAAACAGCCGGAGAATCAATAAAACCTTGCGGTAGGCGTGTCCAAGTATACTGCTTCCGTCTGTGCGTAAATGCAAACAAAGGCTGTGTTTTTTCTTCAACGGGAACACTGAAAAAGGCAGAACAGAGATCAATAATGGAAAAACAGCAACGATCAGCAGGAACTTGTAATATTACAGAGGAAACGTCAGGTACAATGGGTGCCACAGGGACAATCAGCTCATTAATCTTACGTAAGTCCTGCGTAAAACGCCAGGTACCATCAGGTTTAGGTACTGGATTGACAGGTGTATTGTACGGGCTGGTACACGCTCTCACCACGCCTTGTTCAAGGAGAGATTGTAGGATGACATCAATTCCTTTGGCTTTGTCTTCAGAGAGAGGATACTGGTTAAAGCAAACAGGAAACATGTGTTTAAGCTTAGCCTCATAAGGAACACAATGAACTAGGCCTACCTCGTCCTTCTGTTCAGCCCAAAGGGGGGGGGGGGGGGGGGGGGAGATCAGTAAAAGCTGTAGAAGGATCCGTAGAAGAAATGTGTTTACAGAAGCCATGCAAACAGCGGAGATATTTGGAACAGTCACATGTGAAGAAAGATAAGATAAAGCAGGAGGCAGCGAGTCAGGAGTGCAAATAGTCATTTTTGATCCCTGAAACGAAATGGATAAATGTAACAGACTCATTAGATCCTGCCCCATTAGATTAAAAGGACACTGTGGCATCAACACAAAAGAGTGATGTTTATGAAGTGCTGTGTCAGCGGGACAGGTTACCAATAACGGAGGAGTGCAAGGGGAGGAGAAAGGGACCCCATCAATTCCCACAGAGCGAACAGTTTTGTTAGAAATCGGACCCTCGTAGGATTCTCCCACTGAGGACATCGTAGCACCAGTATCAATTAGAAAAGGAAACACCTTTCCATCTATAGCTAATTCTACGACAGGCAAATCACTGGCTAGATAAGAGTCGAAAGAACAATGTAGCATCATGGGGTCACAGCTCTGTGGGCAGCTCTAGGTTCGATATGGGCCTATGGGGTTTGCTGTAGGGGCAGGCAAAGCAGGAGGAGGAAGAAGGGACACATCATGCTGAAGATTAGAAGAAGGAGGGGGAACATATGCCGTGCTTTGTCTTCATCTGCCTTTTTCTTTCGACACTCACGCCTCCAATGTCCTTCTTTACCACAATAGTAGCACACTCTACTACCGGGGCATACCCTATTCCAGGGCCCCACCCTGGCTTGCGGATTACCCCAATTCCGATTCTTCTGTCTATTCATGTCCTCACGGGGCTGTGAGTAGCCACCAACAACAGAAAGGCAGGCCACCTGCTTACTATCCAGAATACCATCTCCCTCCAAAGTTCTAATTTTTTCCCCTAGGGCTCTCATTATCGTATTACAACGGTCACTTAAATGATATTTCAAAACCTTCTGTATATCAGGACGACAATTATTCAAAAATGTCGAAATAAGGAGCGGATTGGTTTGCTGCTGATTCAGTTGCATATTTCCCAAACAAGTCCATGTCTCGCTAAAACGTGTCAGAAACTTTGAAGCGAGTTCAGCCTTCTCCTGTTTACAGTTAGTAACCTGTGAAAGATCACGGCTAGCCTGTTGTCGTGAGAGCAGATAATGCGTCAATTGGTCCTTTAATTCTGTCATGGCTCTATCAGTCTCTTTCCAGTAGAACTTAAGCACATGCTTTGTGGTGGTTTTGCCACCGCCTTCTACCTTAGTTTCAACTAGTTCATAGTCATCATTCTCAGGACCTAGGCAGGGCACTGCAGCTAGCAATACAGCTTCATCATAACTATCGCGTAGAACGGCATGCAGGATAAAACGATAATCTGCTCCAACCAGCTGGGCATGTCTACACATTTTTAAGAGCATTTCTACAAAGTTAAGTGGGTTGTCTATCGAAGGCAACAACTTAATTATATCTTTTAATTCTAATACCGAAGGCGGAGAGATCTTAAATCCTCTTCCTCTTCGGGCCCACACACAAGCTGCATTTATGGGGCTATCATCATCAGAGTCATCATCTGTATTGGAATCGTTAGTCTCGTTTCTTTGTAACAGCGTTTTTAAGCTTACAGGGTTTTTCTTTATCTGCTTCAAGTTTAGCAAGAGATACGCTAGGAGCGCTATCAGCAGGACATGAAGTATTTGCAGGTGTGTTTCTTGATCTCCCGCACATCGGCGGGAGAGCAGAGGCTGTAGATCTAAACAAAGCAGGTTTTGCTTTCTCATCAGGCTTAGGGCATGGTACTGAATTCTTTTGCTCTTTAGTTTCTTTAATTCCGTGAAAATCATCCCATATTGATTTAATTTTAATCCATTCTAAATGGCCTCTGGTCATATAATCATAATCCCATTCTGGGTTGCCAAATCCTTCATATATCTGTTTAAGTGCCGAAACAAGGTAGTTTGATTTAAAAGTTCCGGCACGAGGATAAATTAAAGACTGAGGTTGTAATTCTGACCATTCGGCTAAATGGTCTAACCAAGGAGTAGTGTAGAGTTCTAAATCACATCGATTCATCCAATCCCATGGAGTATCTTCAGAATCAGGTCTGAGTACCTCCTTATTACAGTTACCCCCCCATAATAGTTGCACGAAGGAATCAGTCTCGAGATTAATTATTATTATGGGTTTAACTCATAAAGCGCGCTCTTCTCGTAAACAAACTACGAGGATCACCAAATCTTCTCGCAAACTACGAGGATCACCAAGTCTTCTCGTAAACAAAATCTACGAGGATCACCAAATAAAAACGTCCCATGCCTCTACACGAGGATTACCAATAAAAACATCGTCCCGTGCCTCTACACGAGGATAACCAAAATAATAAACAACTGGATTTTTTTTCTGATACTACCAACCAGGCGGAAGTCAACTAATCAATTAAAAGAGACGCCTTACCTGATTGGAAGTATCCCGGACGAGCCCCCAAATTGTTAAGGTTCTCCCAGTCAGAATGGTCAACCTCCCGAGACCAATGCCTTCGTGCCACCTACAGATATCCGGGACGGAGACACCATGAAGAAAACAGACCAGGAAAACCAGAGATCGGTTTCACAGCCAGTTTATTCACAGTCCTTTCGTCGAAGTGAAAACCTTTTTGACAACATTTTATAGCATCAGTTTATCTCTCCGTGTTTATGTATTGTCTACATATATGCGTGCATAAATGTGTGTATGTGTGAATGGTATGTGTGTGCGTATGAATGTGTCTGTGTGAATGGTATGTGACCTTGGCTATGTACCGTACGTGCGTGCGAAGGGATAGGTGAAAATGTGTGTGTTGTGTATGAATGTGTGTCTTGTGCCAAGTCAGCAAATTACATCTTCATTTCATCAATATGTAGTAAGACAATCATAAGCAAAATAACAAATAAGAATATGTCTAACAATTTTAAACAAATGTTATAAGAAAGTAAACAAAAATAAGAATATGTCCTTAACAAATTTAAACAAATGTTATAAGAAAGTAAACAAAAATAAGAATATGTCCTTAACAAATTTAAACAAAGACAGTCATACGAAACATAAGAAAAATAAGAATATGTCTTTAACAATTTTAAACAAAGATATGTTATGTCTGGCAAAGCAAAGAAGTGCTACTTGACTGGAGGAAGGTCAAACAGGATTCAGGATTAAACTCAGTCTTAACATTAGAATCATAAAGTCTTAACAATCCTAAATTCTATTCTGTAATTATAAAACTAACTTAAAACTATAAAACTAACTTAAATCACTAAATGCATCTTAGATCTAACAATTAAATCTAACATTCAATCATTTCAACTTCAGATTCAATGTTAAAGAGACTGGTTAACTCTAACAATCTTAAATCACGTTCTGTAGCTATAAAACTAACTTAAAACTATAAAACTAACTTAAATCACTAAATGCATCTTAGATCTAACAATTAAATCTAACATTCAATCATTTCAACTTTAGATTCAACATTAAAGAGACTGGTTAACTCTAACAATCTTAAATCACGTTCTGTCGCTATAAAACTAACTTAAATCATGGCATTAAAATCTAACAGTCATTATGAATTAAGAGGAACTCGTATATGTTTGTTAAAACAAAGTTCAGAACAAATGTGAAACAGAGGTGTATATCTATAACAGGAGTTAATTTATGGAATGGTCTTGAAAATGAAATTAAACTGTGTAACACGCTTAAAGGCCTTAAAAAAAGCATACAAACACAAGATTATCAGTAAATACAAAACTGAGATGAAATATGTTTGGAAAAAAAATGGTTTGATTTAAATTTGATCCAGCTACTTGATATGTAACGCTACAGAATACGAAAATGTCAAAATCCAATATGTATGTTTTGGTGTTCATTTGAAATTGAAAGCTGTAAAATCGTATTGAACAAAATGTAACACATACTATTGTTACTATTAATTTTTTTTTCATTTTTGTTTCTTTCCTTAATTCCTTTGGCATAAAAAAAGATTTATTAATTTATGAAATGTGATGAGAGTAGACGCAATAAGCTTTTGCTTCAGTCTAATCCTTTTCAGTCTTTCTTGCTGATATGTATGTAACCAGTGTGTATGTTATTGAAAGTTGAAATGACCGAAATAAATAATTAAATCTAAAATAAGCAGATGTTGCACTGGTAGGATGGCGTCCAATTTCGTTATACGATATGCAATGACACACTTTTATATTCAAAAGCGGAGCTCTCCGTCTCATGATTTCTCCTTCCACACACACTTGCCACATTAGTTCACTACCCGTCAAGTTTATTTTTGAACATCAACATGCTTCTAGGATATGTTGCATAATCACGGTCACCTACTTGTACGTTTGAGTTGAGAGAGATTTCTTTCACAGCTACCCTAACTTGCAAAAGAACAGGTAGCTTTTCCTCTGGCAGTAGTTATTAAAAAAAAAAAAGACAGAATAATAGTGTTTCCCTCAGGATTTTGTGAAACTAGGGTCAGTGGCCCTCGCTCTGGGGGCATGCTCCCCTGTGAGAGAATTTTATTTATTTTAAAGTTAAATGTATCAAACTGGAGCACTTTGCGAGCAAAATTACGAGTTTTAGATCTAGGAAGACCTTGCACAAAACAATTTTGTGCTTTAGTAATTTAAGCATAAACACACTGGTTGTGTCGATATGAATGGTGATGCCACAGCAAAAAGGCCACGCCCGCAAAGCATGTTTAAGGAGTTTAACAGTTCATAAACGGTTAAAAAAATGACTAGAGCACACACTTCAGCCCTCAAAGAAATGAAGCAGAAGTGGTTACCTGTGTCCAACTGGTTTATTTATTTATTTTTAGAAAATTTAAAATATTGAATAGAGAGCATGCAGAATAATTTCATTTTAGCCAAAAATAAACCTATTTTGAACTCTGGTTAGAGCATGCACTTGTGTTTTGAATGACGAATACATGCTACCGGATGTGTTAGCAGCTTTTCTGACTCAAATAAGCTAAAACTCTACAAATTTAACCGTGCACTGTTTTAAAGCGAGGAGATGAGAGTCGGACATGCTGCTGTTAACGTTCTCTAAGCTCAAGTTTGATGAATGCTAATTATCAATGCTAACTTCTCCATTGATGTTATCTGTTTGCTGTTTTAAATTGATAACCATCGTATTGTGTTTGGACTAGTGGATGACTGGAGTGGACACTTGGTGTTATCAGTCTCAAATCAAATGGTGTTTGTGTTCTGAAAATGCTTCCGTCACTACAGTCTAGGTAACTCTCATGGAAAACGCTGTAATGAGCGTTGCGTCACATTTTTTAAAAAAATTATACAATTGCCTGTCTGATTTACCTATCTGTTTTAATAATTATTTGACAATCTGCTGTAGTGCAATCTGGGTCAAATTTTGCAAATGACCTTCTAGCCCATCATAATGTGTGTGACATTCTTCATAATCGATAGCCAACTTTTAATTTGGTGTGCCTTGACATTCTGATTTGACCTTTTGATGTGCTTCAGCCCCAGCAAGCTTGGAAATCTCTGGTACATATGATAGTCAGTTATGGTTGGGCAAGTTACAGCAGTTTTAAATGAACATGCAGCCTAGCCCATCTCTAAAGTCCTTCCCTCTCCATGCAGTCAGGCACATTGGGCGGCGCTGACCTTCGTTTCCATAGCCCTCGGCCTCTCACTTATACAGCTAGGGTTACAGGGGGGCTAGTCCTCTGGTAACTGCGAGAGGCAACAGCCTAGTCTATAGCTATGTTTTAATGTCCATTTTAAGCTCTTCATTCTGGTCCTTGAAAATGGCATTGCAGGCCAATTCAGGGTGCTGATGCCCAAACAGTTTGTAGATTGATTTATTTATTTATTTATTTATTTATTTATTTTTAAACATTTGGAAGCCTATGCCTCTAATGCCTGGTTTGTTTGGTTTTTTTGGCCCCTCCTTTAATTTTTGACCTTTCCATGGCTTTTGTTTCACTGCTGCACACTGCTTCTGCATTAGTGTAGAATGTTAATGTGCATTAGCTAACTTGGTTGTGATTGACCGGTGAGAAAACACATGCTGTCATGTGAACCTGAAATGACAGGCCCACAGAGAGGGCCGGTAAAAGCACGGCAAAACAAAATCTCTGTTCATTATGCCCTGACGAATAAACGTGACCCAAGATAGCTGGTTCTGTTCAGACAGTCATCCTAGCTTACTTCTCAAGGGAATTTTTACAGCTAGGGGAAATATCCTGAGCAAGATCCATTCCAGTATGTTGCCTTCCCTCTTTTTCACGTTCCTGACCGTAGTTGGGAAGCGGGAGTGAATCCGGTTTGCGAGACTCGCTCACTTCCCTGCTCGCATGGCTTTCATAATGCTCCTGGATTCTAACAGGTATACGAGTCACACAGCATTGGTCTGAACAAAGTAACGTCTTCATATGAAAATAGTGCTCATCACCATTACAGTCGTGGCTAACTCCACATACAGTGCTCAGTGTAAATGAGTACACCCCCTTTGAAAAGTAACATTTTAAACAATATCTCAATGAACACAATTTCCAAAATGTTGACAAGACAGAGTTTAAAATAACATCTGTAACTTTTATAATGTGAAAGTAAGGTTAATAATATAACTTGGATTACACATTTTTCAGTTTTACTCAAATTAGGGTGGTGCAAAAATGAGTACACCCCACAGCAAAAACTACTACATCTAGTACTTTTGTATGGCCTCCATGATTATTAATGACAGCACCAAGTCTTCTAGGCATGGAATGAACAAGTTGGCGACATTTTGCAACGTCAATCTTTTTCCATTCTTCAACAATGACCTCTTTTAGTGACTGGATGCTGGATGGAGAGTGATGATCAACTTGTGTCTTCAGAATTCCCCATAGGTGTTCGATTGGGTTCAGATCAGGAGACATACTTGGCCACTGAATCACTTTCACCCTGTTGTTCTTCAGAAATCCAACAGTGGCCTTAGATGTGTGCTTTGGATCATTGTCATGTTGGAAAAGTGCATGACGACCAAGGGCACGGAGTGATGGTAGCATCTTCTCTTTCAGTATAGAGCAATACATCTGTGAATTCATGATGCCATCAATGAAATGCAGCTCCCCGACACCAGCAGCACTCATGCAGCCCCACATAAGGACACTGCCACCACCATGTTTCACTGTAGGCACCATGCATTTTTCTTTGTATTCCTCACCTTTGCGACGCCATACAGTTTTGAAGCCATCAGTTCCAAAAACATTTATCTTGGTCTCATCATTCCAGAGTACAGAATCCCAGTAGTCTTCATCTTTGTCAGCATGGGCCCTGGCAAACTCTAGGTGGGCTTTTTTTGTGCCTGGGCTTTAGGAGAGGCTTCTTTCGTGGACGGCATCCATGCATGCCTTTCCTCTGCAGCGTACGCCGGATTGTGTCACCAGAAATAGGTCACCCCAGTTTGGCTTTCTACTTTTTTAGATAACTGCAGTGAACTTGCATGCCAATTTTCTTCAACCCTTCTCATCAGAAGACGCTCCTGTCGAGGTGTTAACTTCCGTGGACGACCTGGACGTCTCTGTGAGATGGTTGCAGTTCCATCTTTCTTAAATTTTTGTACCACTTTTGCTACAGTATTCTGACTGATAAGTAAAGCTTTGCTGATCATCTTGTAGCCTTCACCTTTGTGGTGTAAAGAAATTATTTTCTTTGGGGAAGTTCTGAACAGACAAGTTGAGCATCACTCTTCATCCAGCATCCAGTCACCAAAAGAGGTCATTGTTGAAGAATGGAAAAAGATTCATGTTGCAAAATGTCGCCAACTTGTTCATTCCATATCTAGAAGACTTGGTGTGGTCATTAAAAATCATGGAGGCCATACAAAGTACTAGATGTAGTAGTTTTTGTTGTGGGGTGTACTCATTTTTGCACCACCCTAATTTGAGTAAAACTGGAAAAAAATGTGTAATCTAAGTTATATTATTAACCTTACTTTCATGTTAGAAGTTAAACAGATGTTATATTAAACTTTGTCTTGTCAACATTTTAGAAATTGTTTGTGTTCACTGAGATTGTTTAAAATGTTACTTTTCAAAGGGGGTGTACTCATTTACGCTGAGTACTGTAACTTCTGCATAGTGACAAAACCAGCCATATGCTGGGGGGGAATCCAGCTAAACCCCTGCTGCAACTGGCCCTCTTAAAACTGCAGGGCATATTTTACAAGAACCCTGCAACTATCTGAGGAAATTATGATTAAAACATTGATAGACTAAAATTAAAATTGAGTTCCATTGATGAAATCTTGACAAAAAAAAGACTAAAATGTAACTACTATTTTCAGGACACAAGACTAAAAGTAAATTTAAAATCATTTAAATTAAAGATGAACACTGCTACACTGAACTAAAACAACATTGTTGCCCAAATAAATATTACTTGTACAGATCAAAAATATTTTATGTAAAACCCATTTAGAGACAGAACTGACTTTTAAAGTTGTGTATTTTTGTAGCTGTCTGTTTAGAGACCAAGGGACAGATAGATATTTATCAGGGAGGTCTGATTCACAGCACAGCTTTGCCATGTCAGAAGTAACGCCTTTTATTAGAAACCTTTCCTTTGCCTAAATTCTGATAAAGCCTTGCCTGCATTTTCCTATAGTTACTAAATTCATCTTGGAGCTTGTCAGCTGTTTTGTGAATCTTACAATACAGTCAAAAACCTTTAATTCAGCCTTCATGAGGCTTAATAATATTGGCATGAGACATTGTTCTTCAAGGTCAGTAACAAAAGTTCATCTCAATACTTTGTTATATACCCTTTGTTGTCAATGACAGAGGTCAAACGTTTTCTGTAAGTCTTCACAAGGTTTTCACACACTGTTGCTGGTATTTTGGCCCATTCCTCCATGCAGATCTCCTCTAGAGCAGTGATGTTTTGGGGCTGTCGCTGGGCAACACGGACTTTCAACTCCCTCCAAAGATTTTCTATGGGGTTGAGATCTGGAGACTGGCTAGGCCACTCCAGGACCTTGAAATGCTTCTTACGAAGCCACTCCTTCGTTGCCCGGGCAGTGTGTTTGGGATCATTGTCATGCTGAAAGACCCAGCCACGTTTCATCTTCAATGCCCTTGCTGATGGAAGGAGGTTTTCACTCAAAATCTCACGATACATGGCCCCATTCATTCTTTCCTTTACACGGATCAGTTGTCCTGGTCTCTTTGCAGAAAAGCAGCCCCAAAGCATGATGTTTCCACCCCCATGCTTCACAGTAGGTATGGTGTTCTTTGGATGCAACTCAGAATTCTTTCTCCTCCAAACACGACAAGTTGAGTTTTTACTAAAAAGTTCTATTTTGGTTTCATCTGACCATATGACATTCTCCCAATCCTCTTCTGGATCATCCAAATGCTCTCTAGCAAACTTCAGACGGGCCTGGACATGTACTGGCTTAAGCAGGGGGACACGTCTGGCCCTGCAGGATTTGAGTCCCTGGCGGTGTAGTGTGTTACTGATGGTAGCCTTTGTTACTTTGGTCCCAGCTCTCTGCAGGTCATTCACTAGGTCCCCCTGTGTGGTTCTGGGATTTTTGCTCACCGTTCTTGCGATCATTTTGACCCCACGGGGTGAGATCTTGCGTGGAGCCCCAGATCAAGGGAGATTATCAGTGGTCTTGTATGTCTTCCATTTTCTAATAATTGCTCCCACAGTTGATTTCTTCACACCAAGCTGCTTACCTATTGCAGATTCAGTCTTCCCAGCCTGGTGCAGGTCTACAATTTTGTTTCTGGTGTCCTTTGACAGCTCTTTGGTCTTGGCCATAGTGGAGTTTGGAGTGTGACTGTTTGAGGTTCTGGACAGGTGTCTTTTATACTGATAACGAGTTCAAACAGGTGCCATTAATACAGGTAACGAGTGGAGGACAGAGGAGCTGCTTAAAGAAGTTTGAGATGCTGGCCTCTTCTGCCCCTCGGACCTGCTTGATCCATCCTGGTGCCCTGTGTCTGGTCAGAGTTTTATCGCCCCACTCCTGTGAAGGACGGCCCCATGAGGACAGTTGAGGGTTATACCTGTTAAAACTGTTAATATTATAGTCAGGCTGTCTGTTGTTGCCCAAATGAGGATGGGTTCCCTTTTGAGTCTGGTTCCTCTCGAGGTTTCTTCCTCATGTCGTCTGAGGGAGTTTTTCCTTGCCACCGTCGCCACAGGCTTGCTCATTGGGGATAGATTAGGGATAAAATTAGCTCATGTTTTAAATCAAATCAAATCAAGTTTATTTGTACAGCGCTTTTAACAATAAACATTGTCGCAAAGCAGCTTTACAGAATTTGAGCGACTTAAAACATGAGCTAATTTTATCCCTAATCTATCCCCAATGAGCAAGCCTGTGGCGACGGTGGCAAGGAAAAACTCCCTCAGACGACATGAGGAAGAAACCTCGAGAGGAACCAGACTCAAAAGGGAACCCATCCTCATTTGGGCAACAACAGACAGCCTGACTATAATATTAACAGTTTTAACAGGTATAACCCTCAACTGTCCTCATGGGGCCGTCCTTCACAGGAGTGGGGCGATAAAACTCCGACCAGACACAGGGCACCAGGATGGATCAAGCAGGTCCGAGGGGCAGAAGAGGCCAGCATCTCAATCCCAGGATCAACATGTAATTCAGAGGGACAGATGGGGGGGGGGGGGGGGAGAGAGAAAGAAAACACGTTGTTAGGTATGCCCTAAAAATGACAAGTATTAAATCTGTGTGGTAGGCTCGCAGAGACGAGAGTCTTTACATCAGGCATGACGCACAATGGCATGTTAATATGGTAAAAAATATATCATGACCTGCTCTGGCTGGATGCTTGATTGGGTGATGGGAGCACACTCCTCAGCAATGATGAGATGCAGATGGGACCCTTAGGCCTGGCCAAGACAATTCAGTTACATTTCACCGGGTCTGGGGCATGCGACAGAATGTCTGACGGCCGATTCCCTGCAGGCTACGATAGCCAGTCGAGGTCCCCACCGTCTCCACCAAAAGATTTCCTGTTGACTCCATGTAACTCAGAGGGACAGATTTGGGGGGGGAGAGAAAGAAAACACAGGTGGTTAGGTATGCCCAATGTCACCTGAATAAGTAGGAACAGTATACATATTGCACCGAGTACAAGCAGGGACTCCGGCAACTAACTATGACAGCATAACTAAAAGGAGAGAGCCAGAAGGTAACACAGGCATGAGGGAGCCCCGGGACATAAAGCAGCCAGCCACTGCACCGTCAACAAACTCGAGTGAGCAAGCGAGTGGGGACTGACAGCATCCATACATCCCAGTTTACCAAAACACTATGTCTGAGGACCCTCCAGATCTACTCCTTTACCTCATAAACACCATTAACAAAAGGCTTGACTAAACAGATATGTTTTCAGCCTAGACTTAAATGCTGAGACTGTGTCTGATTCCCGAACATTACTTGGAAGGCTGTTCCATAACTGTGGGGCTTTGTAAGAAAAGGCTCTGCCCCCTGATGTAGCCTTCACTATACGAGGTACCAGCAGATAGCCTGCACCTTTTGATCTAAGTAGGCGTGGCGGGTCATAGAGGAGCAGAAGTTCACTCAGGTACTGTGGTGCGAGACCATTTAGTGCTTTAAAGGTCAATAGTAGTATTTTATAATCAATACGAAATTTTATTGGGAGCCAATGCAGTGTGGATAAGACAGGCGTGATGTGGTCATATTTTCTAGTTCTAGTAAGAACTCTTGCTGCAGCATTTTGAACTAACTGGAGCTTGTTTATGCACTTATTGGAACATCCAGACAGTAAGGCATTACAATAATCCAACCTGGAGGTAATGAAAGCATGGACTAGTTTTTCTGCATCATGCAATGACATTAAATTTCTTATCTTTGCAATATTTCTGAGATGAAAGAAAGCTATCCGGGTGATGTTATCAATGTGAGTTTCGAATGAAAGACTGGGGTCAATAATCACTCCGAGGTCTTTTACTGCTGCACGTGAAGAAACAGAAAGGCCATCCAGAGTTACTGTGTAATCAGAAAACTTACTTCTAGCTGTATGTGGTCCTAGCACAAGTACTTCAGTCTTGTCAGAGTTAAGCAGAAGGAAATTTATAAGCATCCAGTGTCTAATGTCCTTAACACATTCCTCAATTTTATTAAGCTGGTGTCTCTCATCAGGTTTTGCAGAGACATACAACTGTGTGTCATCAGCATAACAGTGGAAACTAATACAATTTTTATGAATAATATCGCCCAGAGGTAACATATATAGAGAAAAAAGCAGTGGACCCAAGACAGAACCTTGTGGAACACCAAACTTTACCTCGGTACGTCTAGAAATATCACCATTTATATCAACATACTGATAACGACCAGTTAGATAAGACCTGATCCAGGAGAGGGCCATTCCCTTAACTCCCACAACATTTTCTAGTCTATCCAGAAGAATGGAATGATCAATGGTATCAAATGCTGCACTAAGGTCAAGCAACACAAGTAGCGAGACAAAGCCCTGATCAGACGCCAACAGTAGGTCGTTTACTACTTTAACCAGTGCTGTCTCTGTGCTATGATGAGGTCTAAATCCTGACTGATACATTTCATGGATGTTATTCCTATGTAAATATGAGCATAACTGCTGTGCCACAGCTTTTTCAAGGATCTTGGAGATAAAGGGGAGGTTTGATATTGGCCGATAATTGGACAGCTGACAGGGATCAAGGTCAGGTTTTTTAATCAGGGGTTTGATAACTGCTAGTTTAAAGGATTTGGGTACATAGCCAATCATTAAGTCGTTCAAATTCTGTAAAGCTGCTTTGCGACAATGTTTATTGTTAAAAGCGCTGTACAAATAAATAAAACTTAAAAACTTAAAACTTACAGGTCTGTGAGAGCCAGAAATCTTGCTTAGTTTTTTTTTTTCTTTTTTATCAGACATCTAATTTTTGGGTTTGTTTACCTGACATGTTTCGACGTACAACTTCCGTCTTCCTCAGAGTGTCACCGGATGTTAATTGGTGACGCATCTTTTATCAGCTGCTGTTTCTGAAGGCGTGGCCTTCCTGTCTGGTTTGACAGGTCGGTCACGCCTTCTACTGTCTGTTTGTCCCCTGCAAGATGGCACTCCAGGTGTGGGAGAGCATGTATGCTCCCTCATCCCGGTTGATGGTCCTCGGGCTTCGCTTACGGATCTCCATGGCCTCCCTGATCCAGCGCTGATGTTTGTTATCTTCTGTGCGGATGACTCTGGCATTTCCCCAGTCCATAATGTGATTTTCCCTTTTACAGTGATCTGTTATAGCTGACTTATAATTTTCCTGTTGTGCCTTTTCTTTTATTGTTCGGGTTTGTCTTGTAGCTGTCTCCTTTTCGCACTCTTTCTTATGTTCATGTTTTCTTGTGCTGAAACTCCTTCCTGTCTCCCCAATATAAGTTTTATTGCATAATTTACATGGAATCTCATATATGGTGTTGCATCTGTTGTCCGGATGTATTCTGTCTTTGGGATGAACCAGGATCTGACGGAGTGTTGTGTGTGGTTTGACAGGTGTGTTAACATTGTGTTTCCTCATTACTCTTTGAATGCGTTCCGTTATTCCTCTGATGTATGGTAATGTAACTACTCCCCTGTGTTCTTGTTTGTTAGTTTGTTTTTGAGGAAGACGGAAGTTGTACGTCGAAACATGTCAGGTAAACAAACCCAAAAATTAGATGTCTGATAAAAAAGAAAAAAAAAAAAACTAACCATATTTAATATAAGACATAATGAACGTAATCGAAAGAGAAATCTTGCTTGTTTGTAGGTGACCAAATACTTATTTTACCAAGGAATTTCCCAATTAATTCATTAAAAATCCTACAATGTGATTTCCTGGATTCTTTCCCCCCATTCTGTGTCTCATATTTGAAGTGTACCTATGATGAAAATTACAGGCCTCTCTCATCTTTTTAAGTGGGAGAACTTGCGCAATTGGTGGCTGACTAAATACTTTTTTGCCCCACTGTATTGATTTTGTGTAAAAAAAAAAAAAATAAATAAATGTGGTATTTTTCTACAGGTATACAGGAGCATGCAGTGTGAAGAATACATCGATGCCAAAAGAGAGACGCATGTGAATTGGATGAGGTGAGCAGTACACTAGCTGTTGGGTCGTTTTAGTGATTTGATTTTACAGCTCCTCATTTGTTGGAAGAACTTTATCTTCATGTCATTGATGTCTCCACCATGCTTTCTCCAAGTCTGTAACTCTGATCTGATTTTTTACCTTTTTCTGAAACGTTGCCTCACTCTTTTAGGTATGTGAATTGTGCTCGTAATGAAGAAGAACAGAATCTTGTGGCATTTGAGTATCAAGGGGGAATTCTGTATCGTTGCTGTCGATCCATTAACCCAGGACAGGAGCTCTTGGTGTGGTATGAAGAGGAGTACACCAAAGAACTCCGTCCTGCACCTACAGGAACAACTAGACAGCAAGGTGTTACTTTTGTCTAAGAGGTTATAGAGGTTATTTTCTGCATCATTTCATGACGTTTCAGAGCCTACCAGTGTTTCTGGGATGAAAGCTGTTGTACAATGCAGTCTGCAATAACGAGAGCATTCCCCAGAGAACTCATTTTGGCCTGTTCCAACAACCAGGTAGGTGGTCTTGATCATATGAGCGTGACCAACCAGAGAGGGTGAAGTCTATCAGCTTCCTTTGAGATGCATGAAGTCTGCCCACTGCATATCTTGCTATTGCAAAACTGACTACAGTGGTGCTTGAAAGTTTGTGAACCCTTTAGAATTTTCTATATTTCTGCATAAATATGACCTAAAACATCAGATTTTCACCCAAGTCCTAAAAGTAGATAAAGAGAACCCAGTTAAACAAATGAGACAAAAATATTATACTTGGTCATTTATTTATTGAGGAAAATGATCCAATATTACATATCTGTAAGTGGCAAAAATATGTGAACCTTTGCTTTTAGTATCTGGTGTGACCCCCTTGTGCAACTAAACATTTCCGGTAACTGTTGATTAGTCCTTCACACCGGCTTGGAGGAATTTTAGCCCATTCCTCCATTCAGAACAGCTTCAACTCTGGGATGTTGGTGGGTTTCCTCACATGAACTGCTCGCTTCAGGTCCTTCCACAACATTGATTGGATTAAGGTCAGGACTTTGACTTGGCCATTCCAAAACATTAACTTTATTCTTCTTTAACCATTCTTTGGTAGAACAACTTGTGTGCTTAGGGTCGTTGTCTTGCTGCATGACCCACCTTCTCTTGAGATTCAGTTCATGGACAGATGTCCTGACATTTTCCTTTAGAATTCACTGGTATAATTCAGAATTCATTGTTCCATCAATGATGGCAAGCTGTCCTGGCCCAGATGCATCAAAACAGGCCCAAACCATGATAGTACCACCACCATGTTTCACAGGTGGGATAAGGTTCTTATGCTGGAATGCAGTGTTTTCCTTTCTCTAAACATAACGCTTCTCATTTAAACCAAAAAGTTCTATTTTGGTCTCATCCATCCACAAAACATTTTTCCAATAGCTTTCTGGCTTGTCCACATGATCTTTAGCAAACTGCAGACAAGCAGCAATGTTCTTTTTGGAGAGCAGTGGCTTTCTCCTTGCAGCCCTACCATGCACACCATTGTTGTTCAGTGTTCTCCTGATGGTGGACTCATGAACAGTAACATTAGCCGATGTGAGAGAGGCCGTCAGTTGCTTAGAAGTTACTCTGGGGTCCTTTGTGACTTTGCCGACTATTACACGCCTTGCTCTTGGAGTGATCTCTGTTGGTTGACCACTCCTGAGGAGGGTAACAATGGTCTTGAATTTCCTCTACTTGTACACAGTCTGTCTGACTGTGGATTGGTAGAGTCCAAACTCTTTAGAGACGGTTTTGTAACCTTTTCCAGCCTGATGAGCATCAACAACGCTTTTTCTGAGGTCCTCAGAAATCTCCTTTGTTCGTGCCATGATACACTTCCACAAACGTGTTGTGAAGATCAGACTTTGATAGATCCCTGTTCTTTAAATAAAACAGGGTGCCCACTCACACCTGATTGTCATCCCATTGATTGAAAACACCCGACTCTAATTTCACCTTCAAATTAACTGCTAATCCTAGAGGTTCACATACTTTTGCCACTCAGATATGTAATATTGGATCACTTTCCTCAATAAATAAATAACCAAGTATAATAGTTGTCTCATTTGTTTATCTGGGTTCTCTTTACCTACTTTTAGGACTTGTGTGAAAATCTGATCATGTTTTAGGTCATATTTATGCAGAAATATAGAAAATTCTAAAAGGTTCACAAACTTTCAAGCACCACTGTATATAGTAAACCACAAGATATTGTCTCGTCTCGTCTTCTTCCGCTTTATCTGGGACCGGGTCGCGGAGGCAGCAGTCTAAGCATGGAAGCCCAAACTTCCCTTTCCCCAGACACCTCGGCCAGCTCCTCGGGAAGAACACCGAGGCGTTCCCAGGCCAGCCGAGAGACATAGTCCCTCCAGCGTGTCCTGGGTCTTCCCCGGGGCCTCCTCCCGGGGGGACATGCCTGGAACACCTCCCCAGGGAGGCGTCCAGGAGGCATCCGAAAAAGATGCCCGAGCCACCTCAGCTGATTCCTCTCGATGTGGAGCAGCAGCGGCTCTACTCCGAGCTCCTCCCAAGTGACTGTGCTTCTCACCCTATCTCTAAGGGAGCGCCCAGCCATCCTGCGAAGGAAACTCATTTCGGCCGCTTGTATCCACGATCTTGTCCTTTCGGTCATTACCCAAAGCTCATGACCATAGGTGAGAGTTGGAACGTAGATCGACCGGTAAATTGAGAGCTTCGCCTTTTGGCTCAGCTCCTTCTTCACCACGACGGACCGGTAAAGCGACCGCATCACTGCGGAGGCTGCACCGATCCGCCTGTCGATCTCACGCTCCATCCTTCCCTCACTCGTGAACAAGATCCTGAGATACTTAAACTCCTCCACTTGAGGCAGAACTTCTCCACCAACCTGGAGAGGGCAAGCCACCCTTTTCCGGTCGAGAACCATGGCCTCGGACTTGGAGGTGCTGATTCTCATCCCAGCCGCTTCACACTCGTCTGCAAACCGCCCCAGTGCATGCTGAAGGTCCTGGTTTGAAGAAGCCAACAGGACATCATCTGCAAAAAGCAGAGATGAAATCCTGTGGTTCCCAAACAGGATTCCTTCTGGCCCCTGGCTGCACCTAGAAATTCTGTCCATAAAAATTATGAACAGAACCGGTGACAAAGGGCAGCCCTGCCGGAGTCCAACATGCACTGGGAACAGGTCTGACTTACTGCCGGCAATGCGAACCAGACTCCTGCTCCGTTCGTACAGGGACCGGACAGCCCTTAGCAAAGAGCCCCGAACCCCATACTCCCGAAGCACCCCCCACAGAATACTATGGGGGACACGGTCGAATGCCTTCTCCAGATCCACAAAGCACATGTGGACTGGTTGGGCAAACTCCCATGAACCCTCGAGCACCCTATGAAGGGTATAGAGCTGGTCCAGTGTTCCGCGACCAGGACGAAAACCGCATTGTTCCTCCTGGATCCGAGGTTCGACTATTGGTCGAATTCTCCTCTCCAGTACCCTGGAGTAAACCTTCCCTGGGAGGCTGAGAAGTGTGATTCCCCTATAATTGGAGCACACTCTCCGGTTCCCTTTCTTAAAAAGAGGGACCACCACCCCAGTCTGCCACTCCAGAGGCACTGTCCCTGACCGCCACGCGATGTTGCAGAGGCGTGTCAACCAAGACAGCCCCACAACATCCAGAGACTTGAGATACTCAGGGTGGATCTCATCCACCCCCGGTGCCTTGCCACCGAGGAGCTTGCAAACCACCTCAGTGACTTCGGCTTGGGTAATGGATGAGTCCACCTCTGAGTCATCAGCCTCAGTCTCCTCAGTGGAAGACATGATGGTGGGATTGAGGAGATCCTCAAAGTATTCCTTCCACCACCCGACAATGTCCCCAGTCGAGGTCAACAGCTCCCCACCCGCACTGTAAACAGTGTTGGCAGAGTACTGCTTCCCCCTCCTGAGGTGCCGGACAGTTTGCAAGAATTTCTTCAAGGCCGACCGATAGTCCTTCTCCATGGCCTCCCCGAACTCCTCCCAGTTCCGAGTTTTTGCCTCCGCAACTGCCCGAGCTGCAGCACGCCTGGCCTGCCGATACCCGTCAGCTGCCTCGGGAGTCCTGGAGGTTAACATGGCCCGATAGGACTCCTTCTTCAGCTTGACGGCATCCCTTACTTCTGGTGTCCACCACCGGGTTCGGGGATTGCCGCCACGACAGGCACCGGAGACCTTGCGGCCACAGCTCCGAACAGCCGCGTCCACAATGGAGGTAGAGAACATGGTCCACTCAGACTCCATGTCCCCCACCTCCCTCGGAAGCTGGGAAAAGCTCTCACGGAGGTGGGAGTTAAAGACCTCCCCAACAGAGTGCTCGGCCAGACGTTCCCAGCAGACCCTCACCATACGTTTGGGCCTGCCAGTTCTGTCCAGCTTCCTCCTCCGCCAGCGGATCCAACTCACCACCAGGTGGTGATCAGTTGACAGCTCAGCCCCTCTCTTCACCCGAGTGTCCAAGACATAGGGCCGGAGATCAGATGAAACGACTTCAAAGTCTATCATTGACCTCCGACCTAAGGTGTCCTGGTGCCACGTGCACTTATGGACACCCCTATGCTCGAACATGGTGTTCGTTATGGACAAACCGTGACTAGCACAGAAGTCCAATAACAAAGATATTGTTGTAGTTTTATTCATCATGCCCAGTTTAACCAGAAGTAGCGTAAAATGCATGCCCTGTGGATCCCGAGTGGCACAGCAGAAAAGTGTTGTCCCTGTCATCCTCCCCATCATCCAGATATTGCCACTTTCAAATCCTGATGACGCCACAATCATCTGTGGTTGGGAGCTCAAGAGAGCAAAATTGTCTGGGCTCTCTGGGAGGGAGAGATGGCATGCTCTCTCTTCTCTGCCCTGTTAGTTACACTGGCCAGTCATGGGTGCGAGAGAGCACATTTAATAGGAAGTAAGTGGATTGGGCTTTCGTCCGAGTGTGCTTTGCAGCCCCCTGACATTGTATGAGTAAAACGTGATCAACTGGTGTTTCTTGTCTTGGAGGAAGCACATGATAGCCCTCCCTGGTTGGTAGCTGTTATGTGATACTGGAGAGGAGTCTGATGGGTAGGAATTGGCCATGGCTAAATTAGGGAGAAAATTGGGGAGAAATCGGGGGGGGATGCCCTGTCACAGCAAACACATAATATAGGATAATGTCAGACCTCCCCATATTACAGAAACACTGGGGGGGTGTCATTATAATACCTTCAGTGCAATATAACCAGCTGGCTGGAAAGAAGTTAGTTGAACACACACATGCAGTGTGTCTGAACCAAGCGAAGTTGTTAATTGGATAATGCAGATGTCAGTCAAACCCATCAACCATTATAAAAATCAATTGCAACACATTTGCTTTATTTCAGGAGCATGTGTAATGGTTATATTATCAAGCAATTTAACAAGCAATAACAATTTTAGTATTTTTATGGAATTCAATAATTCCACAAGAGTCATACCATGGAGAACTTATCTTTTTATTTATGTTAAATTTTAGCTCCTTAAAGTGCATATCACGGGTAAATTCAGGAGCAAGATCAATGTAATTCTCCTATTTTATATTAAACTTTGGTCTGTAACATTCTGCCTTCTCTGAATTTTTTTTTTACCTTGCGCAATACCAGAAAAATTCAGTTGAAATCAAGCCATTTGAGGCGAATTGGTCCGCCTCTGGAAAAACTTGGCATTTGAATTTCCCGGCAAACACTGATTTCCGTGACGTCGCGTGCGGGATGCCTCCCTCTGAATCCTACGTCAGCGCTGGTTTGTTTATGAGAAAACGACCTGGTGGTTTTCTGCAAATTTCTTCAACGTTATCACGTAATTATTAAAATGGTTAACAGATGTATCATAGGAGGGTGTAGCAACACCAATCATGATGGGATTAGTACTCATCGTTTCCCAAAAGACCGGACAATGAGAGAGAAATGGGAGCGCTTGGTCTACACAGGCTGTGCACTGAAACCGTGCAAGCTCTCGCAGCCTGCTGACGCTTCCGCAGGTGACGTCACGAATCTGGTTCCAGACTCCCTTGGGATTTTTCCAGAAGCATTTTATTTTATTTTTTTCTGCTGTCGACAGATTGCCTTGGGCAAAATTACCCTTCTGGATGAGTGTGTAAAGGGGCATACTTTTCATATATAAAAAAATAAATAAATTGGTCGAGGATATGCACTTTAAACTCTTGCAGCTGAAGAACTTCAACATGTTAAGGAACAAATAGCGTCTGATGAATTAACGAACAATTAAACACATGGAGGTTTGGTTGTTTTATTACTACAAATCACACTGTGGCGTTCTTCAAATACTGCAGTAAGGAAATTCCTATTGCTGCAGATCTACTTGAATGCCATCTGAACCGATGCAGTGTGTCCCTTTTTTTTATTTTATTTTTTTTATACGCCAACATTTAAATTAAATGACTGTTATGTGTCTTAATTTATGGATGTTGGCTTGCTTTCATCAATTACATTAATATGAATCATGGGGCTTCACAAAATCCCACAAAACTTAATTTCATGAAATTAGTGTTGTAGGTACACAGTCCGTCTAAGAACTACAACAGCCCGTCTCTTTAAGAAACTACATTTCCCATCAGCCCACTTCCGCGTTGACCTGCGTCACGCCGGGGCGGGATCACCGTAACGTCCTCCATGAATGCATAAGTAACGGAACAACGCTTCCGTCTTCCTCTTTTGGCGTTGTGATCTCAACACGGACACAGGGAGAATTGCTCGCTCAACTGGGCAAACCAGATAAGACGTCTTTTTCTTTCTTTCTTGCAAGATCCACGAGTTAGTGTGATTTCTTTGTTTACCACTGGCCACGGTAGACTCTAAGATCGCACAATTTTAAACTCGGTGAGTTACAACTGGTTTCATTCATTAAGTACGTACGACTGCAGCTCAAAGCAGTTAATTTATAATTAGGAGTGACCAGAATTCCTCCTGATTGAAGCGCTGTGCACATTGTTTAATCAGAGACTTTCTTTTCATCACGAGCGACCACGAGCCGGACCAGGAAGTTCTCTGCGCTTTCCACAGAAGCAACTCGCGTGCTTCACAATGGCGAAACTCCAAAAGTCTCAGAACATCTCTTCATAATCTCGCGTAGAAGCGAGATACTAAGTAAGACTTGGCATTTGGGCAAAACCTAGTCTTAGGAATTAGCTTTTATTGAAATAGTGTGAATTTGAACTCAGGAATGTTTTATTTGTCACACTGTAGACATGTAGTGTGTTGAATTTTGTTTAATCTCTCAATTGTTTAATAGATCGTCTGTGCATGCTCCTCTCTATCCCTGACTAACACTTGAATTTCCTTATCACACATTTTGACCTTATCAAGGTTTCAGTGGATTCAGTACTGTTATAAGCTAGTGAAATTAGCCTATGGTTAATTTCTTTTGGCTCATTAGCATCCAAAGCTAATCCTTTTGTTTCATTAGCCTCCAGGGGTAATTGTATTGTCTCAAGGGAACACTAGGCCTTAACACGTGGTGGTACTCCCCCACACTCTCCAACACACCTTAGCTAGCCACACGGCTAATTCTGTTGTCTACTTAGCAACACAAAGCTAATCTAGGCCTCACCACATGGTCAACCACACCTCAGTTTGCATCCTACGCTAGCTTCTTTCTTTTGCTAGGCTATAGGCCTAACCACATGGTCAACTCCTCCCCCACAAACACACGTGGAGTTAGCTACCAGAGCTAATCCTTTTTTTTTGTAGGCCACACACATGGGGCCTTTCACACACACAAGCACACATTAGTGACACGTGGTCAACTCCCCCACGTGGCCACCACTCTCAAACACACCTTGGCTAGCTTTCCTTTGTCTTAGCTTAGCTACACAAGGCCTCACACCTTAGTTAGCAACAGAGCTAATCCTTTGTTCTACTTAGATAACATCCCTTTGTCTTAGCTAGCAACCAAGCTAGGCCTACACACACACACCATATCATATTTGTATATAATGATTCCATCTCCTATTATCCATTTTAATCTTTGTTATAATAAATTCCATTATTATTGAAACTGTGTATTTATTTGTGTTCCAATATTTCCGAAGTTGCCCAATCTCCCAAATAATTAAAAAAGGTACATACAAGTTATGTAATATAGTAAGTGATCATAATTTGGAATATACCATAATTTAGCTGTTTGGTAATTTATTATTAAGCACCAAAATTAATGGTATTAATTAATGAGACTGATTCCATGAGTGATTTAATGACAATATGAGACTGATTCAATTTAAACGATTCAAATGAGACTGATTCAATTTAATTATTAACCTTCAAATTTAATGAGACTGATTTAATGAGATTGATCACTTAATAATTACCAAATGTACCTACAGTGTGTAATTGAAATTAATAAGTGTTTTAAACTTGACAACCTAATCCATATATAAAATCCAGATAGAAACTACAGATTTGCTTGTGTAAATGCTACTAGAAACTATTTGCAAATAAATCTATCCATATCCAGTTTGATAAATAAGGCCCATTTTTGGATCTTTTAGAACCTTGAATGTGAGGGCTGAGTTTCCATCTCAATCCTGGATGAGATGTAAATAAGGCTAGGCTTGCCATTACCTCGACTTGACATGATGTCCAACAGGAACCAACAACTCCCCTTTGGTCGCTCAGACCCACGGGGCTATGGCCAATGCTGTGCATAGCTGCTGTTCCAGGACCTTATTGAATCTCCCAGTATTCCAAGCTAGAGGCTGCTATGTCTTAGTCTGCAACCTTTTGTTTTTGTCTCAGTCTTAATTCATGTAGAATCTTGATTAAGTTTCAGTAAAAGCACTCCTTACATTGGGTTAGTGTTATATTTTATAATCTTGTTGCATTTCATGTTCAATTTGTTATTTTTGTCCTTTCATTTCTCCAGAAGTAAAGAACGCTCTGCTGCAAGTCTTTTCCTGCTCCACATGCCCTCGTTCCAATGCATCTCCAATTTACCTCGACAAACACATCCAGAGATGCCACTATGAAGAGTACGTGAGACTGCAAGAATCAGGAGAGATTAAATGTAAGCTTCAGATCCCCTCCAAATGCTCCAGTCGTCAACCAACATCAACTAATATTATCCATTCTGGTACTTCCCATAATGATATACAGAAGGAAATTCACCACTGCTCAGATTGTGGAAAGAGTTTTAGTTATCAGAATGCACTCAAAACACACCAGCGCATTCACACAGGGGAAAAGCCGTATCACTGCTCACAGTGTGGGAAGAGTTTTACTCGTCAGAGTCATCTCCAACAACACCAGCGCATTCACACAGGAGAGAAGCCGTTTCACTGCTCACAGTGTGGGAAGAGTTTTACTCAGCGGCGTGATCTCCAAACACACCAGCGCATTCACACAGGAGAGAAGCCGTTTCACTGCTCACAGTGTGGGAAGAGTTTTATTCGTCAGTATGATCTCCAACGACACCAGCGCATTCACACAGGAGAGAAGCCGTATCACTGCTCACAGTGTGGGAAGAGTTTTACTCGTCAGAGTTATCTCCAAAGACACCAGCGCATTCACACAGGAGAGAAGCCGTATCACTGCTCACAGTGTGGGAAGAGTTTTACTAGTCAGAGTGCTCTCCAAAAACACCAGCGCATTCACACAGGAGAGAAGCCGTATCGCTGCTCACAGTGTGGGAAGAGTTTTACTAGTCAGAGTGCTCTCCAAACACACCAGCGCATTCACACAGGAGAGAAGCCGTTTCACTGCTCACAGTGTGGGAAGAGTTTTACTCAGCAGAGTACTCTCCAAAAACACCAGCGCATTCACACAGGAGAGAAGCCATTTCACTGCTCACAGTGTGGGAAGAGTTTTACTCAGCAGAGTGCTCTCCAAACACACCAGCGCATTCACACAGGAGAGAAGCCGTTTCACTGCTCACAGTGTGGGAAGAGTTTTATTAGTCAGTATGATCTCCAACGACACCAGCGCATTCACACAGGAGAGAAGCCATTTCACTGCTCACAGTGTGGAAAGAGTTTTACTAGTCAGAGTGCTCTCCAAACACACCAGCGCATTCACACAGGAGAGAAGCTGTATCACTGCTCACAGTGTGGGAAGAGTTTTACTAGTCAGAGTGCTCTCCAAACACACCAGCGCATTCACACAGGAGAGAAGCTGTATCACTGCTCACAGTGTGGGAAGAGTTTTACTGAACGGAGTGCTCTCCGACGACACCAGCGCATTCACTCAGGAGAGAAGCCGTATCACTGCTCACAGTGTGGGAAGAGTTTTACTCGTCAGAGTGCTCTCCAAATACACCAGCGCATTCACACAGGAGAGAAGCCGTTTCACTGCTCACAGTGTGGGAAGAGTTTTACTCGTCAGAGTGCTCTCCAAAAACACCAGCGCATTCACACAGGAGAGAAGCCGTTTCACTGCTCACAGTGTGGGAAGAGTTTTATTAGTCAGTATGATCTCCAACGACACCAGCGCATTCACACAGGAGAGAAGCCGTTTCATTGCTCACAGTGTGGGAAGAGTTTTACTCGTCAGAGTTATCTCCAACAACACCAGCACATTCACACAGGAGAGAAGCCGTATCACTGCTCACAGTGTGGGAAGAGTTTTACTCGTCAGAGTGCTCTCCAAACACACCAGCGCATTCACACAGGAGAGAAGCCATTTCACTGCTCACAGTGTGGGAAGAGTTTTACTCGTCAGAGTGCTCTCCAAACACACAAGCGCATTCACACAGGAGAGAAGCCGTATCACTGCTCACAGTGTGGGAAGAGTTTTATTAGTCAGTATGATCTCCAACGACACCAGCGCATTCACACAGGAGAGAAGCTGTTTCACTGCTCACAATGTGGGAAGAGTTTTACTCAGCAGAGTGCTCTCCAAAGACACCAGCGCATTCACACAGGAGAGAAGCCGTATCACCGCTCACAGTGTGGGAAGAGTTTTACTCAGCAGAGTGATCTCCAACTACACCAGCGCATTCACACAGGATAGAAGCCGTATCACTGCTCACAGTGTGGGAAGATGTTTGCTTGTTTAGTTACATTTAAGACCTTCAAGTGCACTAACTCTGAGACATTGCATGATTTAAAGTTGTCAAATTAAATATGGTTGTTACAGTTTTGGCTGAAAATGACCTGTACTTTGAACTTTATTGTTCATGTTACACTGGTCAACAATTTTTCAGAAGTTGTCTGCTTCAGAGATGAAATTGGCTATTATGAAATTTGGTGTGTTGAATTAGAAGGGACAGTTAATCAGCTGTTTGGCTATGGCTTCCACGATATTTAAGATTTTAAATTTTATGCTTGTGTACATTGTGTCGATTGTAAGGTTTTAAATATAAATTGTAAAACTAGGTCTCCATGTCTTTATGGTCTGTTTACATGATATTTCACCTGTTCTCTTTATGTAACACTAGAAAATCAGCAAAAAGTTTATATAAATAAAATGTATTATGAACCAAATTGCAAAAACCAATCATGTATAAGTACTGAGTAAGAAAACATTGAATAAATAGGTGATTCAGAAGCATTTGGGCAAGGTTTTCCCCCTTTGGCTGCCCGCTTCGTGACTTAACTAATTTCACTTATTCAATCAAAATCTTCAACTTGTGTACTTGTGGGGATTTTTTTCACCCCTTACCTATGTGATTCTTTAAACAAATAACACCAGAAGCAAACAAACCTCTTTGAAAAACAATCAGTTATTCTTTTAGCAATGGCTATGTACCTAAATCCTTTTACCTAGCAGTTGTCAGACTCTTGATTAAAGAACCTACCTCAACCCTTGTCAGCTGTCCCATTATAGGCCAATATCAAACCTCCCTTTTATCTCCAAAATCCTAGAAAAAACTGTGGCATAACAGTTATGCTTATATCTACATGGGAATAACATCCATAAAAGGTATCAATCAGGATTTAGATCTCATTATAGCAGAGCCACAGCACTGGTTAAAGTAGTAAATGACCAACTAATGTCTCCTGATCATGGGTGTGTCTCCTTGCTTGTGCTGCTTAACCTTAGTGCAGCTTTTGACACCACTGATCATTCCATTCTGCTGGATAGACAAGAAAATGTCATTGGAGGTAAAGGAATGGTCCTCTGCTGGCTCAGGTCTTATTTAACTGATCATTGTCAGTTTGTATACGTGAATGGTGACTTTCGTATGCATGCTAAAGTAAAGTTTGGTGTTCCAGAAGGTGCTATCTTCGGCCCACTCCCCAAAATAGGCTACCTCTGGTTAGGATTAGGGTAGGGTGAGGGAGAAAGTTTTCCATTGCCCCAGCAAAAGCTGGGGCCTGCGTTCTGCACAGGCCTGTCCAAAGTCCATCTACTCTCTCACCTCCCACAGCCCAGACACCACACTCCTGAGCAAACAATCTTTCTGTACCTTAATCTGGATGTTGGTCCTCAACCAGGGTTCGGGAACGGGATGAGGGGAAGGTCTAGATCCAAGATTTGATTTTAGTGGTTGAGATTAGGTTTAAGGGTTGAGAGGGTTAGGGTTTGGTACTGGGATCACGGTTAAGTTTAGGTGTAGAGGTTGTGGGGAATAGCCCTTAAAACAAGTCTGATTGACTGACTGGATACCCCCACTAGGCTTAATTGTCTGCTTACACCTAGAGCCTTCCAATTCTTCATACGATATACTTGGCTTAATTGGCTGCTTACACTCTGAGCCTTCTAATTCTGGATACAATACCTTGACCCCTTTACTAGCAATGATTGCTGTTTTAACCTCAAAACCTTCTAATTCTTGACCCATGACCTTAACCACTTAACTAGCCATGATTGCATTCTTAAACTCTAAATATTCTGCTTCTTAACCCAAAACCTTCACCACTGATCAGCAATGATTGCGATTTTTGACCTCAAAATTCTCTGTTTCCCAAGCCAACCCCTTGACCAATGATGGATACAATTTAGATAGATGGATGCCTGCCTGCCCGCCCGGCCGCCCCTCTCTCTCTCTCCCTCTCTCCCTTTCTCTGGTGGGTCCAGAGTTGGAATTTGTACTCAAAAGAATAATCCCTGAATCGGGAAAATTCAGTATTAAAAAATTATGCTCTATAGCAATTTAGTTTCTTGTGACGTTCTTGGGGATTCATACGCCATCCCCTATGTCGTGCATTGACCATTTCTAAGACGAACCAAGGCTTCTGTTGCAACATAGGCTCCAGCTTGCCTGTGACCCTGTAGAACAGGATAAAGCGGCTAGAGATGATATGAGATGTTGGCCTTAAGTGGAGCCCAGTACATGAAAGGGTTAAT
Source organism: Neoarius graeffei (assembly GCF_027579695.1). NCBI lineage: Eukaryota > Metazoa > Chordata > Actinopteri > Siluriformes > Ariidae > Neoarius > Neoarius graeffei. The sequence continues at coordinate 130,531,523 of NC_083569.1, forward strand.
TGGTTCACCTGCGCTAATTAGCGGAGCGCGTGTGAGTGCTCAAGGGTGTATGGAAAGTTTAGAAGCTTGGAGACGCCAGCAGGCACACGGTTTTGGAAGATTGGAAGCTGCGTTGTCGCAAGCTTGTGGATTACTTGTCGGGAGTTTGTGGATGTGGATTTACGTGCTTGTAGGATTGACTGACTTTTCTGGTTGGTGAGAATAAGACTGAACTGCTGAACAGGCCGCCGCGTGCACTTTACAAACTGAACCGGCCTGTGCGCGCGCTGCCTTTCGCCTTTCCTACTGCACTGTGTTCAACCTTTTTAAGTTAGTAATGAACTTTTGTGTTTAAAGCTTTTGAGTTAAGTTTCAATATAACTGAGGAAGAGACTGAAGACCAGGATTTCTCAAATGAACGAGAACTGTTTAAGTTAATTGCAACATGCAGAGGGAAGCTTGGTGTTCTAACACAAACGTAACGAAATCAACAGCCTTATTGAATCTGGCCAAGATAAAGAAACTGTTGAGAGACAAATTAAGTTATTTGAGGGATTTTTCATTGAGTTTAATAACTTGCAAACATCAGTACAGAGATTGATAAAAGAGGACTATGAAAGAGAGGCCAATCATACAGACTGGCACGAACCAAAATTTCAGTTTTACAAAGACTTCTTGGATGGCATTATAAAATGGGTTCAGTGCGAACAAAGTGATGAAAAGGAGGAAGCGGGTGACAAGGAAGAAGAGGGACAGCGTGAACGTGCCTTCAATATTGAACCCCAGGATAGCGCATCTCAAACAGCTCCCAGTGTTCCGCAGAGCTATAAAGCGATGTGCGTTCTCATGGTGCATTTACACGTAGCCGGATATCTATGACGATGCATGTTTATTTATGCAGTTGCACCTCTCATTTACACGTAAACGGAGGTTTCAGTCACTGAAAACGGATATATTTGAAAACTCCGGGCAAAGTGGAGATTTCTGAAAACTCCGTTTTCATGCCTGCGTGTAAATAGTGGAAAACGGAGTTTTAGGTTTTCCCGACGTCACGATATGCGTCACAGAACAATATTTGCGTCAGGCGCTCAATATTTTGGTTTGATGGTCTCATGGATGCAACACAGGTGGTCGTCCTTTTTACATATTTGCAAACACTTTTGGTTTGTTTGCATTTGCAAATAGGACTACAACTGCTTTATGAGGAGCGGAGGAGAAGAACTGTGAGGAGGGTCGCAGTTTTTCAGGCACTTTTCCTCCCACCAAGACAAAGGCTTGCTGCTTACCAATGTCACCGCCGCTTTTGGATCCGGCCCGGGCGAACTGCTGCCTGGTAGCTAAACCTCACAAATGAAGTTGTTCTCCTGGAGGAATGGCACGAGAACTTCCGAATGTCGCAGTCATCGCTGCTCTCGCTTGCGGAGTTACTGCATCTCTACATTGAAGGCCAGACGACTGTCATGCGGAGCCCAGTCAGTGTATTGACAAAAGTAGCCTTCACCCTATATTATTTAGCTGATGAGGGTAGAATACGGAAAATGGCAAATACATTCGGGCTCTCTAGGTCGATGGTTTCCATAATAATCAGACAAGTGTCTAAAGCGATTACTGTGCATCTTGGTCATAAGTACATACGACTGCCGACAACAGAAACTGCTGTCCAACAGCTTGTGCACGGATTTCAGCAAGCGCACGGCCTCCCCCAGTGTCTAGGTGCTGTAGATGGTACACACACACACACACACACACACACACACAGATAAAACAACCTTCAGCCAATTCTACAGATTACATTAACAGGAAAGGCAGGTATACTTTAAATATTCAAGCTATCTGTGACTACAAATATCCATTCATGGACGTGGTGGTGAAAGGTTCAAGGTATTTTTAATGTCCCCTGAGGGCAATTAACTTTGCAGCCAGCAGAAAAAATGCACCAACAATAAATACAGTCACAATTGAGACATAAACCAACCATAAATAATTAGAGCAATAAAAACATTCATCAAGAAGTGTTTTAAAAGGACGTTTACAGCAGGTAAAAATGAGTTTTTGAATCTGTTGGTTCTACAACCTTTTAAAACAAATCTGCGTCTGGATGGTAAAAGGGAGAACTCTGAGAACGGGGTGACTGGGGTCAGCTAAAATTGCCTGTACTTTTTTGAGTGATCTGATTTATGGAGAGTGGAGATATTGTTCAGGGGAGTATTGGCAATTTTGCTACAGAGACTGATAATGTTAAAAATACGGTTCTTGTTTTTCTGTGTCAGCAACCCAAACCAGCAGATAAAAAGTAAGAACAGATTCAATAAAACAACTGTAAAACATTCTCATAAAACTGTTGTCCATGTTAAAATTCCTCAGTTTATGATAAAAATGCATACGTTGGTGAGCTTTCTTGCATACAGTGTCCACATGTTTGTCAAAAGTAAATCTGTAGTCGATTATGGTACCCAAGTATTTGTACTCCTCCACAACTTCAACTACCTGATCACTAATGTATACAGGGGAGATGACATCTTTTGTTTTTTCTAAAATCAATGATCATTTCTTTAGTTTTGCTGATTTTTATGTCTAAAAAGGATGACTTGCACCAGTTAATAAAATCAGACACTACTGAGCCATAATCAGGATCATCTGACTTTAAAAGAGACACAATAACAGAGTTGTCAGCAAACTTTAAAATTTGCCATCCTGTGTGCTGGCTTTGACACAAATTTGTGTATAAAACAAATAAAAGGGGGGAGAGAACACAACCCTGTGGTGAACCAGTGGAGGAGAGCAGAGCATCAGATAAAACATCGTTGACCCTGACATGTTGGGATCTGGCGGTTTAAAAATCCATCAACCAAGAAATAAGACCAGGGTCAATGTTATGTGTTCTTTAACCTATTAGCTAAAATATGTGGCTGGATACAGTTAAAAGCAGAGGAAAAATCAATAAAAACAAGACATGCAAAGCTGTTGGCTGCCTCAAGGTGTAAGAGCACCAAGTTCAGTAAAGTGCATATGGCATCGTTCACCCCTCTACCTGGCCTGTAGAGAGCGTGCACATGACGTCACGAGGTCACGTGATATTCGTTATCCGTCATTTTGGATGGCAAGGTCGCGCATAGAACTTAGACGAACCCGTTCTAATTATCAAGTGTGTGGGAGTAGATCTTTCGAGAATGGTTATATCTTGTTCAGCATTTGGTTGTACCAATAGACAGGGGCAAAAGGAGGGCCTGTCATTTTATAGATTCCCCGCAGACGCGGAGAGACATGCAAAATGGGTGTCCGCTGTGTGAAGAGAAAACTGGTACCCCAGCTCTACCAGCCGAATTTGTAGTAAACACTTCATATCAGGTAGGTGTAATCTTCTAATTCAATACTCCTAGTACATCTGTTAAGTTGATTTTCGGATTGGAAGATAGCTGCATACTTAGAAACTAGACAGTCTCTAACGTTTAAAATGGCTATGCCTAGCCCTACTACCCTGGCCTAGTCTATGACAATGTTTTATCTTTTTGGCTTTGAAAGGCCAATCCATAGTAGGGATGGTGAAAACTAAAAAAAATCTTGACCGACCACCGAGCCTCATTAGCCGGTTAAAGTCGGTTAACCTATGAGTTTAAACAGGGATGCAAACGGCGGATGCGCCTTTTCCACGGCTGAATCACTGCGCAGACCCGATTTTTTTTTTTTTTTTTTTTTTTTTTAGGGGGGGTGTTGGAGTGTCTGAATAATTTCATCAGAGTAAATTCTATATTAAAATTACTAAATAAGCAAATGCCATTACAGTCCATGAAAAATAGGAAGTATGAGAAGAAAACAGTAAATCAGAAAGTTGCCCACGTTTTCGCGGAAGCTGCGCAAATGTGCGCAGCTTTTTGATTTACTGTTTTTCTGACAAAAACATACATATTTACAACCCTGTCATTATCTGGAACCGAGTTTAAATTTTGAACATTCTTACGATAAAACGTCCTGCATAGTCTCTTATTGATAAACGTCTTAATGCCACTTACCCGTGAGGTTATCAAGTAGACATTCTTCTTCGGGAACTTCCTGAGGTGTAGTTGGGATACCCATCCCGCAACAAAATATTTATAAGCTTCCAGGCTCTTGTAAGCTTTGAGGGCTTTGCCAGTGTAACATGATTCACGATTAACGAGAAAATTGTAAATGTCGTGGTAGGCCAGATCGGGCAAATCGCCGGCACCGCAGCTCCGAATTTCCCTGAGCAAGGATTGCGGCAAGTTGTACGGATCTGCAATCCCCAACCTGGAACACTTTTCCACGCAACGCTGCCTCACGTCACCTTCAAGATGCTGAACAAACTTAGACAAGTAATCGCGCGATGTAGATGGGGTATTTTCTGAATTTTCTTGGGGATTACTGCCTGGATCCATTACGCTCACGCAAGGTAAACTATCCTGATGCCGTCCAATATGCCGGAGTGGGCGGAGTACACACGTGCGGGTCACGTGACTGCACATCCTCTATAGGCGAATTGCAGTGGGTCTAAGCCGGTTTTCACAGTGGATAATAGTGCATTCTTAACTATCTTCTCAAATGACTTCATAACAAGGGATGTAAGGGCAATGGGCCTGTAGTCATTCAGCTGTTTTGGAGCTCTGTTTTTAGGGACGGAGACAATAATGGAATCTTTCCATGAGCAAGCGACCTTGTTGAGATGGAGGGAGCATCTAAAAATATAGCAAAAATATCAGACAACTGATCTGCACAATTCTTGAGTAAGCGGCCACTGATACCATCAGGGCCTGGACTTTTCCTCTCCTTCACACCCTGGAAAAGTCTCCGGACCATACCCTCCTCAATGTGGACGGGATTTTGGTCCGCTGTCACAGCCTTAAAATGGGATTGTTCCACTGCAAAGTTGCATGTATTAAAACAGTATAAAAAACATTCAGTTCATGGTCAGACATGTTGCCATGGGAAATAGGACATTTTTTGGTTTTCATACCCATCATGGATTTCACCCCTTCCCATGCAGGGCGGGAGTGACCGGCACAAAGCAGGTTCTCCACTCTATCTTTATACAGTGGTGCTTGAAAGTTTGTGAACCCTTTAGAATTTCCTATATTTCTGCATAAATATGACCTAAAACATCATCAGATTTTCACACAAGTCCTAAAAGTAGATAAAGAGAACCCAGTTAAACAAATGAGACAAAAATATTATACTTGGTCATTTATTTATTGAGGAAAATGATCCAATATTACATATCTGTCAGTGGCAAAAGTATATGAACCTCTAGGATTAGCAGTTAATTTGAAGGTGAAATTAGAGTCAGGTGTTTTCAATCAATGGGATGACAATCAGGTGTGAGTGGGCACCCTGTTTTATTTAAAGAACAGGGATCTATCAAAGTCTGATCTTCACAACACGTTTGTGGAAGTGTATCATGGCACGAACAAAGGAGATTTCTGAGGACCTCAGAAAAAGCGTTGTTGATGCTCATCAGGCTGGAAAAGGTTACAAAACCATCTCTAAAGAGTTTGGGTTCCACCAATCCACAGTCAGACAGATTGTGTACAAATGGAGGAAATTCAAGACCATTATTACCCTCCCCAGGAGTGGTCAACCAACAAAGATCACTCCAAGAGCAAGGCGTGTAATAGTCGGCGAGGTCACAAAGGACCCCAGGGTAACTTCTAAGCAACTGAAGGCCTCTCTCACATTGGCTAATGGTGTGCATGGCAGGGTTGCAAGGAGAAAGCCACTGCTCTCCAAAAAGAACATTGCTGCTCATCTGCAGTTTGCTAAAGATCACGTGGACAAGCCAGAAGGCTATTGAAAGAATGTTTTGGGGACGGATGAGACCAAAATAGAACTTCTGGTTTAAATGAGAAGCGTTATGTTTGGAGAAAGGAAAACACTGCATTCCAGCATAAGAACCTTATCCCATCTGTGAAACATGGTGGTGGTAGTATCACGGTTTGGGCCTGTTTTGCTGCATCTGGGCCAGGACGGCTTGCCATCAGTAATGGAACAATGAATTCTGAATTATACCAGCAAATTCTAAAGGAAAATGTCAGGACATCTGTCCATGAACTGAATCTCAAGAGAAGGTGGGTCATGCAGCAAGACCACGACCCTAAGCACACAAGTCGTTCTACCGAAGAATGGTTAAAGAAGAATAAAGTTAATGTTTTGGAATGGCCAAGTCAAAGTCCTGACCTTAATCCAATGGAAATGTTGTGGAAGGACCTGAAGCGAGCAGTTCATGTGAGGAAACCCACCAACATCCCACAGTTGAAGCTGTTCTGTATGGAGGAATGGGCTAAAATTCCTCCAAGCCGGTGTGCAGGACTGATTAACAGTTACCGGAAACATTTAGTTGCAGTTATCGCTGCACAAGGGGGTCACACCAGATACTGAATTCAAAGGTTCACATACTTTTGCCACTCACAGATATGTAATATTGGATCATTTTCCTCAATAAATAAATGACCAAGTATAATATTTTTGTCTCATTTGTTTAACTGGGTTCTCTTTATCTACTTTTAGGATTTATGTGAAAATCTGATGATGTTTTAGGTCATATTTATGCAGAAATATAGAAAATTCTAAAGGGTTCACAAACTTTCAAGCACCACTGTAGCTACACTTGGCAAGCTTAAGTTCTTTCTTAACTTGTTTTTGTAGCTCTCTATACTTAGTAGTGTCTCCCTGATAAAAACAAATGTTACGCTGATTTATTAAGTTTTTAACTGATTTTGAAATCCATGGTTTGTTGTTCAGAAAGAAAGAAACCTGTTTGAGTGGAATAACCAAGTCCTTACAGAAGATTACATATGCTGACACAGTCTCTGTGAGATCATCTAGATCAGTACAGACCTCCTTAAACAAGGCCCAGTCTGTACAGCTGTAGCAGTCTTGTAGACTTTGGATTGATTCCTCTGACCAAACTGGAACCAAACGTTTCACTGACTTGTGTTCCTTCAGGACTGGTTTATAGGACGGAAGTAAATACACGGCATTGTGATCCGACAAACCAAGTGGGGCTCTGCGCAAGGACTTGTAAGCACCCTTCACAGAACCGTAACAGAGGTCCAGACATTTTCCATGGCGAGTCGGACAACTCACACACTGGTGAAAATTACACAGGGACTTCCCTGGTTTACAATGGTTAAAATCGCCCATGATAAGGACCGGCGCTTCCGGGGAAATCCCTTGTAGCCACTGTAGCACCTTGACTATAACCTGGGTTGCTAACTCGGCATTAGCTTTCAGGTGAATGTAGACAAGTGTTACAAATAACTGTGGAAATTCCCTTGGTAAATAAAATGGACGAAGGGACACAGACAACAGTTCAATGTCGGGGGTACATCGTGACTCTCTGATTATCACCGTGCTGCACCAGTTCTTATTAACATAGAGACATAAGCCTCCCCCCAGTGATTTACCTGTCACTGAGGGATCTCTGTCCAAGCAAACAGGCTCCCCAAAGCTGTCAATCCCCAAATCAGACTGGGGGTCATGATCTTGGAGCCATGTCTCAGTCAAGACAAGGAGACAAGCGTTCTTATACTCATGTGAAAACTTGACGTTTGCCTGGAGCTCGTCAATCTTGTTGCGAAGTGACTGGACGTTGGCTAAGATGACAGTGGGCAGAGGAATCCGGCGGTGGCCTTGCCTCTTCAGTCTCTGGCGCACACTACCCCATCTCCCCCTCTTCCTCAATGGCCTGGGACTCCAGCCCTGGTTACCGCTGATGTATACTGGACGGATGATCTCCACAGGGAAGGTGGATGAGGGATCCACACTGTCAGCGTTGTTGTCCCATAGAAGCAGCAGGAAATTGCGGCTGTATTGGAGAGGCCCTCGGTGGTCACATAATCCACTCAGTAGGTGACAGAAGAAAGTGATGAGAAATAGAAGGCCCAACATACCGCGGTAAGTCATTGTAATTGTTGCAGTAAATAGTAACAGTTGTCCGAACTTGTTAGTAATGACGATAAAGACAAAAAACAAGGAGGTTAGAGCTTAAACGCGCACTGACATTCATACGCTCACAATGCTCACACACTGCTGCCTGTCACCATTACCAGCGCCACCATCATATTAAAATAAATGGCTGGGGAGCGTCCATGATGCTCATATGTTTGCAAATTCTAATCTAAACACATACCTGAAAAATGGAAATATTCCACCCTGTCCCAGGCAAATTATTGATGAAGAGGCCATACCAATTTACCTACTGGGCGACCCCGCGTATCCACTGCTCCCATATCTGATTAAAGAATACGCCAATGGGGGGAGCACTGCCCAAGAGCAGTACTTTGGACTGTCTTTGGGCCATGCACGGATGGTAATAGAATGTGTGTTTGGTAGGCTAAAAGACCAGTTTGGAGCCCTGAGAAGGTCAATGGACATCAATCTTGATGACCTCCCTTTTGTCATTTTCCTGGCATTACCTGGCAGGAGAGGTAATCTGCCACCACCACCATATGTAGCCCCCGATCTGTAGGCCAAATTGAATTTAAAGTGCTGAAGGGTGATACCCAGAGTGATCCGCGCGGTGGTCCCACTGGTCAGAACAGAGGGTGAACGGGTGTCTGAGCAGGTAGTACCGGAGAGTGAGGACCGCCCACTTGATGGGCAAACACTTTTTGTCCATCGATATTTTCCACTCATCCAGCATTCAAGAGTGACCTGGAAAAAGCAGTGCTGTCACACAGATTCGAACTGGAGCTGTTGTGACCACAGTCCCATAAGAGCGTTTGCTAAATGCCTGTAACATATTCTAATGTAATCTCAAAACAAAATTTCGGCTTGCTGTATGTATTTGATGAGGGACAAATTTTGTATCCAGCTGTTTGGATAGAGCCGTGACGTAATTGCCCCAGGAGTTGCTGAAATAGCTCAGTTGGGAGTGTGTTAGACTGAAAATCTAAGCATCTTTGGCTCAAGCCCAGATTTCAGCATCGAGGACTGTGGCTTGTGTATATCTTGGTCTGTGCTTTTTTTTTTTTTTGCCAGGTTGATGCCAGTAATTTGATGGTTAAAATAATCACACTGTTTGACTTTGGTTCCATGGTGTAATGGTTAGCACTCTGAATCCAGTGATCTGAGTTCAAATCTCAGTGGAACCTGTGAATCCTTCATTTGCAGCTTCCAAACTAACATGCACAGACTGTCTCAACAGAAGGCTCCTTTTGGTCAAGCCAGCTTTTATGTCCCATTAAACATTAATTTTTTTTTGCTTCCGTTTCTGGTTGAGAGTACGTCGTGTGCATTCTGGCTGCCGCTTCTCACCGGAGCTTTTTTGTTTTATTTTCTTTTTCTACTTTCATTTTATTTTATTTGTTTATTTATTTTTGTGTGTTTGTGTGGTTTGATGTTTGTTTGAGTGTTTTGTCCGCCGGTTGTGGTGTAGCTCCAGACCCAGTTTTGGGCGTTGGTTTCTCTCCAGGCCTTGGTTCGCCGCAGGTGATGCCTGCGCTTCCGGCTGTGGGCTGCAGTGAGCTCGTTGCTCATTTGATATCGTGGTTGTCCAGCGCTCTGCGCTTTGACGCTTGGCGTGATGTTCCGGGCGATGTTGCTTGGTGGCGTTGCGGCGGCTTTGCGGGCGGTTTGGGATACACCAGCGCTCTGCGTGGCGGAGCTTCTCTGCTCGCTTTGTGGATCCATGGCGTGGTGTTCGAGCGATGTGGCTGGCGCCAGCAGTGCTGGAGATGTGGGACTTGTTTTCATGCGCCTTTTGGTGGGACTGTGGTTGCTACACCATGGGAATTACATCCTGACCCCTACTTGGTGGACTTATTTTTTTATTTGATTTGATTATTGTTTTTTTATTTATTTATTTATTTTTCCCTTGTCTATAATTGTAAAGCATCCTTGGGTGTTTTGAAAGGCGCTATATAAATCTAACTTCTTATTATGTCCCAAACCCTTTGTGTCCGTCACCATGAAACAACTTCTTTTCAAGATGGGTATGGGCCAGTTCTGCAATTTTGAATCTGGGCTTTATTGAAATATCATCGCAGCTTCAATGGTATTGGCCACTATGTGTCTGTATTGATCTTCCGAATAGCACAAGTGCTGAATGATTTGGCTCCATGGTGTTATGGTTAGCACTCTGGATGGTGAATCCAGGCATCTGAGTTCAAATGTTGGTGTAACCTGTAAAATATTGTGCCTGCATTGAATGATGGATAAACAAGACAATTTTGTTTCAGTGAGGAAAATCCCACTTTTTATGCAATGCATGATCAAAATACATAAAACAGAAATGTACCCCCTTTTTATTACAAAGTTGTACTGATCAGTCAGCATTTTCTCCAATTTGGACAGAGAAATCCTGTTTGCTGTAGCAGAAAGAAACCGTTGCTCCAAGTTGTCATTGTTTCTAGCCAGTGGACCACTGATGACCCATCCCAGCAATGTCCTAATGGCATATGGACCATTCCCACAGCTGTTGATGACCTCCCAAGGTTCCATTATCTTGGGAGCATTGCTACCAATTAACAGCACAACATTTGCCTTCATGCTTGGGATGTGCACCTTTGACAAATATGGCCAATTAGTCAGGTCTTCAGGAGTTACCAGATCATCTACAGTGACGGGCATTTCCTTCTGTGTAAAAACCTTGAGAAGGATGTGAAAATCATTGCTGTCCAGACCAGTTATCTCTGAACCAGTCAAAGAATAAGCTGGAACAATCTTTTCTTACCCATAGTCCGCAACAGGAGGCTAGTTCTTCTGCCTGTAATGTTCAATTTCTGTATTAGATGTTCTGAGTAAAATGTAGCCAAGCTACCGGCATCCAGGAAGGCATATGTATGTATAATTTGATTCCCTTTTTCACCTTTCCAGGTAAAATGGATAGAGCACCTCGGTCCTTACCGGCCCCTGTTGGGCTACATGTTTTGAGTGGGGCCAACTGATCATTGGATGGTTCCTTTGATTGTTCCAGAGTTGGAAGATGCCCCTTAATATGAAGCACAGTAGGATGAGTTTGACTGCATGCTTTAGACATCAAGCACTGCTGGCAATTATGACTCATAAGCCCAGAACGTAAACATGCAAAGCAAACTCCCCTTTCCTTCAGGAAGATTATCTTTTCCTTGTGCCCCTTTCTCTGAAACTTCTTACACTCATCCAAAGTGTGACCACAAGCACAAAAAAGACATTCAACTCCTTTAGATGTCTCTAAATCTGAAGTTGGTTCAAGAACTCCCTCAGACAAATCCATAGATGTTACTGTTGTGGTGACAATATTTCCTTTTATTCGATCCCTGGGCTGCAATTTAAACTTGTTGGGATTCTTTTCCCCTACGGCACCAAATGAGGGATCCTGTATATCACCAAACAAAGGATCGGAGAGAATTTTGACTCGTCGGTCAATGAATGTAACCAGATCACTGAAACGAGCGCTATGGTTAGTTGTTTCCATTATTTCATGTGCTTTAGTCCTCCATTGCTCCCTCATCTTCAAAGGTAACTTTGAGATGATGGTCCTCATATTCACTGGCATGTCCTGCTCTTGCACATATGGCAGCTCCTCTATTACATGACAGCAACCATGCAAGAATAAGGAGTAGGCTTGAAGTGATTTAACATCCTCAGATTTTGTTTGCCATGCCAGAGCTCTTTCCATATAGGCAGTTGCAATTTTCTATGGATTCCCAAAGTGTTCCGGTAAAAGATCCCTTGCCACTATATACAGTGCTCAGCGTAAATGAGTACACCCCCTTTGAAAAGTAACAATATCTCAATGAACACAACCAATTTCCAAAATGTTAACGAGACAAAGTTTTATATAACATCTGTTTAACTTATAACGTGAAAGTAAGGTTAATAATATAACTTAGATTACACTTTTTTTCAGTTTTACTCAAATTAGGGTGGGGGCAAAAATGAGTGCACCCCACAACAAAAACTACTATATCTAGTACTTTGTATGGCCTCCATGATTTTTAATGACAGCACCAAGTCTTCTAGACATGGAATGAACAAGTTGGTGACATTTTGCAACATCAATCTTTTTCCATTCTTCAACAATGACCTCTTTTAGTGACTGGATGCTGGATGGAGAGTGATGCTCAACTTGTCTCTTCAGAATTCCCCAAATAAAATAATTTCTTTATACCACAAAGGTGAAGGCTACAAGAAGATTAGCAAAGCTTTACTTATCAGTCAGAATACTGTAGCAAAAGTGGTACAAAAATTTAGGAAAGATGGAACTGCAACCATCTCACAGAGACATCCAGGTCATCCATGGAAGTTAACACCTCGACAGGAGCGTCTTCTGATGAGAAGGGTTGAAGAAAATCGGCATGCAAGTTCACTGCAGTTATCTAAAGAAGTAGAAAGCCAAACTGGGGTGACTATTTCCCATGACACAATACGGCGTACACTGCAGAGGAATGGCATGCATGGATGCCGTCCACGAAAGAAGCCTCTCCTAAAGCCCAGGCACAAAAAAAGCCCACCTAGAGTTTGCCAGGGCCCATGCTGACAAAGATGAAGACTACTGGGACTCTATACTCTGGAGTGAGAGAACAAGATAGTTTTTGGAACTGATTGCTTCAAAACTGTATGGCATCACAAAGGTGAGGAATACAAAGAAAAATGCATGGTGCCTACAGTGAAACATGGTGGTGGCAGTGTCCTTATGTGGGGCTGCATGAGTGCTGCTGGTGTCGGGGAGCTGTATTTCATTGATGGCATCATGAATTCACAGATGTATTGCTCTATACTGAAAGAGAAGATGCTACCATCACTCCGTGCCCTTGGTTGTCATGCACTTTTCCAACATGACTAAACACACGGCTAAGGCCACTGTTGGATTTCTGAAGAAGAACAAGGTGAAAATGATTCAGTGGCCAAGTATGTCTCCTGATCTGAACCCAATCAAACACCTATGGAGAATTCTGAAGAGACAAGTTGAGCATCACTCTCCATCCAGCATCCAGTCACTAAAAGAGGTCATTGTTGAAGAATGGAAAAAGTTTGATGTTGCAAAATGTCGCCAACTTGTTCATTCCATGCCTAGAAGACTTGGTGCTGTCATTAAAAATCATGGAGGCCATACAAAGTACTAGATGTAGTAGTTTTTGTTGTGGGGTATACTCATCTTTGCACCACCCTAATTTGAGTAAACCAGACCAAGAGCAGTTCACCAAAACCCCGATGGAAAAGCAATCAAGGACCGTGACGTCGCCCGGTATGGCACAGCCGGGGCCCCACCCTGGAGCCAGGCCCGGGGTTGGGGCTCATTTGCGAGCGCTTGGTGGCCGGGCCTTTGCCCATGGGGTCCGGCCGGGCTCAGCCCGAAGAGGTGCCGTGGGCCCGACCTCCTGTGGGATCACCACCCACAGAGGTAGCAGTAGGGGACTGGTGCAGTGTGGATTGGGTGGCAGTCGAAGGCAGGGGCCTCAACGACCTGATCCCCAGACACAGCGGCTAGCTGTTGGGACATGGAATGTCACTTTGCTGGGGGGAAAGAGCCAGAGCTTGTGCGGGAGGTTGAGAGGTACCGGCTAGAGATAGTTGGGCTCACCTCCATGCACAGCTTGGGCTCTGGAACCCAGCTCCTCGAAGGGGCTGGACTCTCCACTTCTCTAGAGTCGCCCATGGTGAGTGGCAGTGGGCTGGTGTGGGCTTGCTTATAGCTCCCCAGCTCAGCCGCCATGTGTTGGAGTTTACTCCAGTGAACGAGAGGGTTGCGCCTCTGCACCTTCGGATTGGGGAGAGGGCTCTTGCTGTTTGTGCCTACGGGCCGATTAGCAGTATAGAGTAATCCGGCCTTCTTGCAGTCCCTGGGAGAGGTACTGAGGGGTGCTCAGACTGGGGACTCCATTGTGCTACTGGGGGACTTCAGTGCTCATGTGGGCGACGACAGTGACACCTGGAGGGGCGTGGTTGGGAGGAACGGCCTCCCCGATCTGAATCCGAGTGGTGTTTTGTTATTGGACTTCTGTGCTAGTCACAGTTTGTCCATAACAAACACCATGTTCGAGCATAGGGGTGTCCATAAGTGCACGTGGCACCAGGACACCTTAGGTCGGAGGTCAATGATAGACTTTGTTGTCGTTTCATCTGATCTCCGGCTCTATGTCTTGGACACTCGGGTGAAGAGAGGGGCTGAGCTGTCAACTGATCACCACCTGGTGGTGAGTTGGATCCGCTGGTGGAGGAGAAAGCTCGACAGACCTGGCAGGCCCAAACGTAGGTGAGGGTCTGCTGGGAACGTCTGGCCGAGCACTCTGTTGGGGAGGTCTTTAACTCCCACCTCCAGGAGAGCTTTTCCCAGATTCCGAGGGAGGTGGGGGACATTGAGTCTGAGTGGACCATGTTCTCTACCTCCGTTATGGACGTAGCTGTTCGGAGCTGTGGCCGCAAGGTCTCCGGTGCCTGTCGTGGATGCAATCCCCAAACCCGGTGGTGGACGCAATCCCCGAACCCGGTAGTGGACACCATCCCCGAACCCGGTAGTGGACACCATCCCCGAACCCAGTGGTGGACACCGGAAGTAAGGGATGCCGTCAAGCTGAAGAAGGAGTCCTATCGGGCCATGTTGACCTCCGGGACTCCTGAGGCAGCTGACGGGTATCGGCAGGCCAGGCATGCTGCAGCTCGGGCAGTTGCAGAGACAAAAACTCGGAACTGTGAGGAGTTCGGGGGGGCCATGGAGAAGGACTATTGGTCAGCCTCGAAGAAATTCTGGCAAACCGTCTGGCGCCTCAGGAGGGGGAAGCAGTACTCTGCCAACACTGTTTACAGTGCGGGTGGGGAGCTGTTGACCTCGACTGGGGACATTGTCGGGCAGTGGAAGGAATACTTTGAGGATCTCCTCAATCCCACCATCATGTCTTCCATTGAGGAGACTGAGGCTGATGACTCAGAGGTGGACTCATCCATTACCCAAGCCGAAGTCACTGAGGTGGTTTGCAAGCTCCTCGGTGGCAAGGCACCGGGGGAGGATGAGATCTGCCCTGAGTATCTCAAGTCTCTGGATGTTGTGGGGCTGTCTTGGTTGACACGCCTCTGCAACATCGCGTGGCAGTTGGGGACAGTGCCTCTGGAGTGGCAGATTGGGGTGGTAGTCCCTCTTTTTAAGAAAGGGGACCGGAGAGTGTGCTCCAATTATAGGGGAATCACACTTCTCAGCTTCCCAGGGAAGGTTTACTCCAGCCTCCGCAGTGATGCGGTCACTTTACCGGTCCGTCGTGGTGAAGAAGGAGCTGAACCAAAAGGCAAAGCTCTCAATTTACCGGTCGATCTACGTTCCGACTCTCACCTATGGTCATGAGCTTTGGGTTATGACCAAAAGAACAAGATTGCGGATACAAGCGGCCGAAACGATTTTCCTTCACAGGGTGGCTGGGCGCTCCCTTAGAGAAAGGGTGAGAAGCACAGTCACTCGGGAGGAGCTCGGAGTAGAGCCACTGCTCCTCCACATCGAGAGGAATCAGCTGAGGTGGCTCGGGCATCTTTTTCGGATGCCTCCTGGACGCCTCCCTGGGGAGGTGTTTGGGGAGGATTGTCAGGAATTAACTAGGCCTGTTCTGAGACTATGACCTATGCTGCAGGAAATGAGAGCAACACCTTCCCGAGTGGGATGGATACCGTCCCGCCCTAACAGGCCAGCAGTGACCTCCAAATTAGCCCAATTATCTATAAAGTCCACACTGTTTTCAGAGCACCACCTGGACAACCAGCAGTTCATAACCTGCTGTAAGCTTGTCTGTGAAGATCCTCAGTCATCCAGGTAACTGTGGGTGGTAAAAGAGAGCAACTGGACTTGCTTGAAGATTCTTGAAGACGTTTCACCTCTCATCCGAAAGGCTTCTTCAGTTCTGTCTGACTAGTAGGGAGTGTCAGGTATTTATCCTCTCATGGATGAAAAGCTCATCTAAAGTGTCATTGAGGCTACATCCACACGACAACGGCAACGAGATTTTTTTTTTTTTAAATATCGCGTCCACATGGGCAACGGATCAGTAAAATATCAGGTTCATATGGCAACGCAACACTTGCTGAAAACGATGCAATACACATGCCATACCTCTACGTGCGCTGTAAGACGGTCCCATCAGAGACACCAGAACAATAGAAGTAGACGCATGCACATAACTGCACATGCGCACAGTGACTATCCCTGTCACTGTCACACGCACACACTTTCTCACTCCCTTAAATCACATGCTCGTTTTTTGAATGGAGATGCGGAAAGAGGAATGAATGGGGGTAGATGGAAGCCGCCAACATTCTGATATCCTCCAGAATTCTTTAATGGTCTGGAATAAATTGAATGCTACACATTGATGGATTACTTTGTTCTTCTAAGCCCTTTTTGAGGAATGTATTGTCGGATTTAACCAACATCTGAAGAGGTGAGACCGCTCCTTTTTTTTTTCCCTATTTTTGCTGGCAGGATTGACTCTGCCCTAAGGGCTATTCTTTCTCTCTCTCTCTCTCTCTCTCTCTCTCTCTCTCTCTCTCTCTCTCTCACTTTGCAGCATTACACAATAAATATTCACAGTTAAAATATTTTGTAAGCACGTTTCATGAACCAAGTTATAGGATTTGTTGACAACTCGCATCGAGTTCGTTACACTTCTACCCGGCGTGAAGCACAAGTGGTTGTGACGTCATCGTAAACAAATCCGTTCTACTCATCCAGACGACTTTGCAATGGCGCCATTGCCAGAATTTTCCACTCTGGAACCCGTTCTCAAAAGATTTCGTTTTGGGGCACCCAAAACGCCGGTGCCGTGTGGACGCAGGGCCGAAACGATAAACAATTATATCAGATTCACCTGAATCCATTGCCGTGTGGACAGGTCCTGAGTCATCCTGTTGGTGTGGGTCACTGGGGGCTGGATGTGAATGGCCTCAAGAGTCATTAGGATTATCAATGGATTGCCTGTTAAGGTGATCAATGGAATGCTGATTCTCTCTGTCCTCCTGTGAGCCACTGAAAACAGCTGGGTTTTGGTGTGCATTCAGTTGTCTGGGAAGTGTGCCAAGGACTGCATTGTAGGTGGCTGATAAATGATGTCTTAGGCCTCCACCTTTGTTCAGTGATGGCCGTTCCAGGTTGACAAAAATGGCTTCTTTAACTCCTTGCTCATACCAACGATCCTCTCTGGCTAAAATGCGTATGTTGCAATCCTGAAACGAGTGTCCTTTGTTGTTAAGATGAAGGTAGACAGCAGAGTCCTGGCCTGAGGAACTGGCTCTCCTGTGTTGAGCCATACGCCTGTGAAGCGGTTGTTTAGTTTCACCAATATACAAGTCCGTGCATTCCTCACTGCACTGAATTGCATACACTACATTGTCCTGTTTGTGTCTGGCTATTCTGTCCTTAGGGTGGACCAGTTTCTGCTTCAGGGTGTTACTGGGTCTGAAACATACTGGAATGTTGTGTTTGTAGAAGATCCTCCTGAGTTTCTCAGATAGACCAGAAATGTAGGGAATGACAATGTTCTTGCATTTGTTCCTGTTATCCTCCTTGTCCGTTATGTTCCTTTTTCTGCTCTTGAAGAAAGACCAGTTGGGATACCCGCAGTTCTGACTCCAGAGAAGTGGAGAGTCCAGCCCCCCTCGAGGAGCTAGGTTCTGGAGCCCAAGCTGTGCATGGAGGCAAGCCCGACTATCTCTAGCCAGTACCTCTCAACCTCCCTCACAAGCTCAGGCTCTTTCCCACCCAGCGAAGTGACATTCCATGTCCCAACAGCTAGCCGCTGTGTTCAGGGATCAGGTTGTCGAGGCCCCTGCCGTCGACTGCCACCTAATCCACACTGCACCAGCCCCCTACGGCTACCTCTGTGGGTGGTGAACCCACAGGAGGTCGGGCCCACGTCACTGCTTTGGGCTGAGCCCAGCCGGGCCCAGTGGGCAAACGCCCGGCCACCAAGCGCTCGCATACGAGCCCCAACCACGGGCCTGGCTCCAGGGTGGGGCCCTGGCTGTGCCATACTGGGCGACATCACGGTCCTTGATTTTATTTTATCCATAAGGGTTTTGGTGAACTGCTCTTGGTCTGGCCTGTCACCTAGGACCTGTCTGTCATTGAGAAAGCCCAGAAGCAGCTTCTCAACGAGAGAGTGAGACAAGTACATTTTACCATCGATGCTCTCCAGAACAAGACTGAACTGATGTTTGAAGAGTTGACAGTACTTCTTCCCAGTGAAGTTTTGGAACGAGTCTCTGATTTCGCAGAGAAGGCACAGATTTCACAACATACCAAAGGCAAGGAATGACAGATACGCAAATTCCAAACATTGCTGTCTAAAACCACCTCCTCCAGGAAGACAGAAGTGCTGACTTGGAGGAAGAAATCTGACCAGGCTACACAACCGGACATAGAAGAGAAATGGGTGAAGAACTTATCTGACAGGGTACTCACCCAACCAGAGAAAGATGTTTTATCCAAGGGACTTAACTTTGCAGTTTCACCAGAGTGGATACCACAGAGTCAGCCATCATAAACAACAATCTGACCAACACAGAGGCAGAACAACTTAGACTGAAGGTATCAGCTGCTCTGTTCAGTGCAAAAGCACCCCCCTCCAACCTTGCCAGCCAAGAAAGTAGGGCTCTTACATTGCTTCTGTTAGGACTGGGACTGTTTTGGCCTCTAGAGGCCACTGTTATTTCCTTTTCTGGTCATGTTTGTTTTGGGCCTCTAGAGGTCACCACTGTGTTCTGTGTTTTGTTTTTGTCTTATTGCCTGTTTCCTGCCCCGCCCTGTCCTTAATTAGTTTGTGTATTTATACCCCTGAGTTCAGTCCTCTTGTCACAGAGTCTTTGTCCTGTTATGTTTAGCTCCAGTTACCTCTGTTCCATGTTCCTTGCCTTTGTCTTTTTGGTTTTGCACTTTGCTTTGCTTTTTGGACTTTTTGGACTTTGTATTTACTGTTTTTTGGATCTTCTGAGCGTTGGTATTTTTGTCTTTTCCTTTCTAGTTTATTGGCTTTTGTATTTGACTTTGAACTTTTGGATATTTTATTTTTCCCTTCATCTTCTGAGCGTTTTTTGGATTATATTTTTTTGGGACTGTAAATATTGTAAGTAAACTTTTGATACTTTTCTACTTCCGCCTCATGCCTCTGCACTTGAGTCATTCCCCTGGTGGCCTAGTGGGGGTTTGCTGGATTATCACACCAGCGAACCAGGTTCGAATCCCAGCAAAACCCTAACAGAAAGACTCCGTCATGACCGACTCAGCAGAGGCTTCTTCATCTGTCTACCTGGCCAACCTTCAGGGAATGATGGCTGCGTTAACACGCCTCGGATCCACCATGGACACTCATGGACAGACTCTCGCAAGCCAACGTGAGACCCTTGCTCGCCACGAGGTACTGCTTCAGCAGATTGGGAGAACCCTGGCACAGCTGACTTCTCTACCCCATCTCCGCCGCCTGATTCTGCTCCTGCTCCACCATCCACTCCTGCTCCAGTGCCTCCTGCCATGCTGCCTTCTTCACCTCGCGAACCCAGCCTTCCTGCACCACAGAGGTATGATGGCAAGCACAGTGAGTGTCGAGAGTTCCTTACCCAGTGTCAACTCACCTTTGAGCTTCAGCCTACCACCTACGCTACGGATCGCCGCAAGATTGCCTTTGTGATAACCTTGTTAGCTGCTAAGGTGCGAGCCTGGGCTACTGCTATCTGGCAGAGACAGGGACCTGAGTGCTCTGATTTCCAGCTGTTTACTGAAGAGATGCTGCGTGTCTTAGATCAAGCAGACATCAGTAAAGACGCAGCCAGAAAGCTCATGTCCACCCGGCAAGGGGGAAGCGTCGCAGACTACGCCATCTCGTTCCGGACACTCGCAGCAGTAAGCGGATGGAACGAGACTGCCCTGGTGTCAGCCTTCCAACATGGTCTGTCTGACCCCATCAAAGACGGTCTGGCTTCTATCGGATGCCCAAGTGACCTCGAAACACTGATCTCACATTCTACTTGTCTGGACAACAGGATGAGAGAACGCCGGCAAGTCCTGAGCCTCCCCGGCCTCCCTGCTTCTACCTGGAGCCTGTCTACCTCCTCCAGTGACTGTCCAGAACCCATGCAAGTGGGTCGTACTCACCTCTCCGCATCTGAGAGGGAGCACAGAAGGAGGGACAAGTGCTGCATCTACTGTGGCAAGCCTGGTCACTTCCGAGCATCATGTCCTGAACTCTTGGGAAAAGGACCGCCCCGTCCAGCCAAGGGAGGGTTATGACGGGGCCTACCCTCTCTCCCGGACTCCCTGGCCAAGGAATCTACATCCCGGTCTCCATCTCCTGGGGTGAGTCCGTCCATTCTTGTCAAGCTTTGTTAGACTCAGGGGCGGCTGGAAACTTTATGGATATCCACTTCGCCCAAAGCATCAATGTCCCGACTGCGCCTCTTGAAGTCCCACTGTCTGTCTGCCCTCGATGGCCAAGCGTTAGGTGATGGAAGAGTCACTCCAGTCTTTCTCCAGTCTGAAGGTCACAAAGAAGAAATATCCCTGCACCTTATTCATTCACCAGAGTTCTCAGTGATTCTAGGCCTTCCTTGGCTTACTCGCCACAACCCTCGCATAGACTGGGTAACAAGCCAGGTTGTGGAATGGGGCCCTGCATGCCATGCCTCTTGTCTGCTCTCTAGCTCTCCTGTGTCTCCTGCTGAGCCCCCTGATCTCACCGAGTTATCTCAAGTTCCCACAGAGTACTGGGATCTCAAGGAGGTCTTCAGCAAGAGCAGGGCCCCCATTCTTCCTCCGCACCACGCCTACGACTGTGCCATCGACTTGCTCCCTGGGACGACTACTCCTCGGGGCCGTCTGTTCTCCCTCTCTCAGCCAGAACGCAAGGCCATGGAGGAGTACATCAAGGAAGCCTTGGCCTCTGGGTTCATTCGACCCTCCACCTCACCCGCTGGTGCCGGCTTCTTCTTTGTCGGCAAGAAAGATGGGGGTCTCCGGCCATGTATTGATTATAGGGGCCTGAACAAGATCACCGTGCGCAACCGCTATCCCCTTCCGCTGATGTCCACAGCATTCGACCTGCTCCAAGGCGCCACCATCTTCACCAAGTTGGACTTATGGAACGCATACCACCTCATCCGTATCCGACAGGGAGACAAGTGGAAGACCGCCTTTAACACCCCATCAGGGCACTACGAGTACCAGGTGATGCCCTTCGGACTCACCAATGCACCAGCTGTTTTTCAGGCCCTTATCAATGACGTCTTGAGGGATATGATTAATCTATACGTTTTCGTCTACCTCAATGACATCCTTATATTCTCCAAGACCTTACAGGAACACTGCCACCATGTCCGCCAAGTCCTCCAGAGACTCTTGCAGAATAATCTGTTTGCTAAAGCCCAGAAATGCGAGTTTCATGTCCCCGAGGTCTCCTTCCTGGGATTTATCATACGAACGGGGCAACTCCAAATGGACCCAGCCAAGACCCTGGCCGTCCAGGACTGGCCTACTCCCAAGTCCATTAAGGAGGTTCAGCGGTTCTTAGGATTCACTAACTTCTACCGCAAGTTCATCAGGAACTTCAGGTCCGTAGCTGCACCTATGTCGGACCTCACTAAAAGGACTGGTGGCTCCTTTGTCTGGTCCCCTCAGGCGGAAGAGGCGTTTAATGACCTAAAACACCACTTTTGCACGGCACCCATTCTGGTTCTCCCAGACACCTCCCAACCATTCATCGTGGAGGTGGAGGCCTCGGACAGTGGTGTTGGCGTGGTGCTCTCTCAACGCTCGGAAGGGAAGCTGCACCTCTGCGCTTACTTCTCCCACCACCTGAGCCCTGCAGAGTCCCGCTATGATGTGGGGAATCGGGAACTG
The DNA here is from genome assembly GCF_027579695.1 of Neoarius graeffei. NCBI lineage: Eukaryota > Metazoa > Chordata > Actinopteri > Siluriformes > Ariidae > Neoarius > Neoarius graeffei. Next base: position 130,553,298 of record NC_083569.1, read on the forward strand.
CTAGCGGTCAAACGAGCCCTTGAGGAGTGGAGGCACTGGCTGGAGGGAGCGCAACATCCATTCCTGGTGTGGACGGACCATAAGAACCTGGAGTACCTCCAGCAAGCCAAGAGGCTGAACCCACGACAGGCTAGGTGGGCTTTGTTTTTCAGCCATTTCATCTTCACCCTATCATACCGCCCGGGCTCTAAGAACACCAAGCCAGATGTGCTCTCCAGGCTGTTCTCGCCCAACAACAGGGAGAGTGAAGTTGGGCCGATCATCCCTATATCCCGGATTGTGGCTCCTGTCCACTGGGGTATTGAGGAGACCGTTCGACAAGCTCAACGCCAGGACCCTGATCCTGGGACGGGGCCACCGGGCCTCTTGTACGTCCCTTGTCAAGCCCGGGCCAAGGTTCTCCAGTGGGGTCACTCTTCCCCTCTCACCGCCCACCCGGGAGCTCGGAGGACCCTGGACTTCCTGAAAAGACGCTTCTGGTGGTCTAACATGGAGAAGGAAGTGAGGTCATTCGTCCTGTCCTGTGAGGTTTGCACCAGAACCAAGAACCCGCGACAGCGTCCCCAGGGTCTCCTGCATCCTCTGCCTGTTCCCCGGTGTCCCTGGTCCCACGTGGCGGTCGACTTCATCACGGGTCTCCCTGAGTCTCAAGGTAACATTGTCATATTGGTCATAGTGGACAGATTCTCCAAGGCCTGCCACTTTATTCCACTGTGCAAACTCCCCTCTGCCCTTGACACTGCTAAATAATTGTTCACTCATGTCTTCCAAGTTTTTGGTCTCCCTCAGGACATCGTCTCTGACCGGGGGCCCCAGTTCTCCTCCCGAGTATGGCACGGCTTCTGCAAGAGCATCGGGGCCACTGCCAGCCTCTCCTCTGGGTTCCACCCCCAGTCCAACGGCCAGACGGAGAGGCTCAACCAGGACCTGGAAACCACCCTGCGAGGCCTGGCTATGGATAACCCAACATTGTGGAGCATCTGGCTGCCATGGGCAGAGTACGCCCACAACACCCTGCAGTCATCGGCCACCAAGCTGTCGCCGTTCCAGTGCCAATTCGGGTTCCAGCCACCTCTGTTCCCGGACCAGGAGGAGGATGCTGGGGTGCCCTCAGTCAACCATTACATGAGACGGTGTCGCAAGACCTGGAGCAAGGTCAGGAGGACACTCATCCAGACCTCCAGTACCAACCAGACTCAGGCCAACTGCCATAGGAGACCTGCCCACACTTTCCGCCCTGGGCAGTGGGTTTGGTTGTCCACCAAGGACCTTCCGCTGCGGGTGGAGAACCGCAAGCTTGCTCCTCGCTACATTGGCCCCTTCAAGGTTGTACGCAGAGTTAACCCTGTCTCCTACCAGCTCCAGTTACCACGTACGCTAAGGATCAACCCCACATTCCATGTTTCCCTGTTGTGGCCCGTACTGATGTCCACATATGCTCCTGCTCCTAGGAATCCCCTGCCCCCCCGCATCTTCCAGGGTCAGACTGTGTTCACCATGCGCCGCCTGCTGTACTCCCGCTGGGTTCGCGGGGGCCTCCAATATCTTGTGAACTGGGAGGGCTATGGCCCTGAGGAGCGCTGCTGGGTCCCAGCTCGGGACATACTCGATAAAGAACTTTGTCGGGACTTCCATTCGGCCCATCCTGATCGTCCTGGGAACGTCAGGAGACGCTCCTAGAAGGGGGGGGGTGTCCTGTTAGGACTGGGACTGTTTTGGCCTCTAGAGGCCACTGTTATTTCCTTTTCTGGTCATATTTGTTTTGGGCCTCTAGAGGTCACCACTGTGTTCTGTGTTTTGTTTTTGTCTTATTGCCTGTTTCCTGCCCTGCCCTGTCCTTAATTAGTTTGTGTATTTATACCCCTGAGTTCAGTCCTCTTGTCACGGAGTCTTTGTGCTGTTATGTTTAGCTCCAGTTACCTCTGTTCCGTGTTCCTTGCCTTTGTCTTTTTGGTTTTGCACTTTGCGTTTCTTTTTGGGCTTTGTATTTACTGTTTTTTGGATCTTCTGAGCGTTGGTATTTTTGCCTTTTCTTTTCTAGTTTTTTGGCTTTTGTATTTGACTTTGAACTTTTGGATATTTTATTTTTCCCTTCATCTTCTGAGTGTTTTTTGGATTATTTTTTTGGGACTGTGAATATTGTAAATAAACCTTTGATACTTTTTTTTGTTAAAAAGCGCTATATTAAAGAGTGGAAAGGATAATATCGGTTATGAAACACGGAGGAAGGCAAAGAAACCTTGGGTCACCGAGCAGATGCTGGATAAGATGGAGGAAAGGAGGAAATGGAAGAATGTAAACATGGAGCACGGAAGAGTGATGTACAGGAACTTGAACAATGAGACACGCAGAGAAACAGATAAAGCTTGTGTAAGCTGGTGGGAAGGTCAGTGTAGAGAGCTGGAAGATCTGGAAAGAATGGGCCGGTCTGACTTGGTGTACGCAAAGGTTAAGGAGCTCTCCAAGGAAAATAGAGGTGTGAAGAAACAGGATAATGTGCTCAGTAAGGATGGAATCCTGCTGACAGAGACAAAGGATATTAGTAACAGATGGAAGGAATACATAAAGGACTTATACGCAAGTGAAGAGAAACCAGACGACCTGCCCTAAGAGCTGGAGGAGGAGGTTGATAAAGACAGCCGTGGGCCTGACATTTTGAAGGAGGAAATATTGCAGGCGATTGATCATCTAGCGGACAGGAAATCAGAAGGAGCTGATGGAATACCAGCGGAAATGTGGAAAACATTAGGGGCTGAAGGACTCGAGGCTTTTGTGGAGTTATGCTACATTATCTATAATACCGGTATTTGGCCGGAGGAATGGTTGACATCAGTGATAGTACGCATAGAGAAAAGATCTCAAACAACAAGATGCGATGAACACAGAACCATCAGCCTGATTGTGCATGCCTCAAAGGTTATTTTGCGTGTTCTGACAAACAGAATAGAACCAAAAGCCAAAGCATTTATCAGCAACGATCAGTTTGGTTTTCAGAAAGGGGTTGGCACCAGGGAGGCAATAGCAGTTATGAGATTGCTTAGTGAGAGGTGTATAGACCACAACCAGGACATATACATGTGCTTCGTGGACTACGAGAAAGCGTTCGACAGAGTAGACTGGGTGAAACTCCTAGAGTTGCTCAAGAGAATAGGGATCGACTGGCGCGATCGTAGACTGATCGCAACACTGTATATGGGTCAGACGGCAGCAGTTAGACTGAAGGACGGCTTGACTAATCCTGCAATGATAGGACGAGGAACCAGACAGGGGTGCTGCTTGTCCCCTTTGCTGTTCAACATCTATGCAGAAGCTATGTTAAGAGAAACGCTAGATCAAGTGGATGAAGGCATTAGAGTAGGTGGACATCTCATCAAGACAGTGAGATATGCGGATGACCAGGCTACAGTTGCCAGCTCAGCCTGTGGTCTACAACTTATGATGGACAAGATGCAGGAGACTGCAACGGAGTATGGCATGAAAATCAATGCCAAGAAAACCAAGGTGATGAAAATCTCGAAACAGCCTGGGGAAGAATTCGCGGTATGCCTTGATGGTAAACTACTGAGCCAAGTGAAACAGTTCTGCTACCTTGGAAGCATATTGACACGAGGGGTACTGCGACATAGAGATCAAGTCGCGAATCGCAAGGGCAAAAGACGCATTCTCTAAGAGAAAAGAGCTCCTGACCAAGTCGTTTAGCCTGCCGTTGAAGAAAAGAATAATTAAGGCAGTAATCTGGAGCGCTCTGCTCTATGGCTCAGAAAGCTGGGCAATGCGAAAGGATGAGATCAGGAGAATTGAGAGTTGTGAGATGTGGTTGTGGAGGAAGACCCTAAACATCCTATGGTCAGACAAAGTCTCCAATGAGGAGGTACTAAGGCGGGTTGAAGAAGAAAGGTCGCTGATTGATACAATTCGAAAAAGACAGAAAGCGTGGCTAGGTCACACCTTCAGACACAGAGAACTGTTGGTTATTGTGATGGAAGGAAGAATTGAGGGAAAGAGGCCTCCGGGTTGAAGAAGATGCCGCATGATGGACTTAGTGAAGTGGGAGGCGGGCTCATATGAGCGAGCTAAGAGACTGGGAGAGAGTCGGATGCTGTAGTGTCCAGACCTGCTTATATAGCAGACCACCAGAGAGAGAGAGACTTTTCTACTTCCGCCTCACGCCTCTGCACTTGAGTCATTCCCCTGGTGGCTTAGTGGGGGTTTGCTGGATTATCACACCAGCAAACCAGGTTCGAATCCCAGCAAAATCCTAACAGCTTCAAAGAGACTGGGACATCATCATCCTTCCTGCTGACAAAGGGAGATGCACAGTGGTGCTAAACACAGTGGACTACCACTCAAAGATGACCAGTCTCCTCAGCGACACAGCCACCTATGAAACCTTAAGGTGGGACCCCACCAGTTGTTACAAAAAGAAAGTTGTTAGCTGCCTGCAACAACTAGAAAAGGACCAAGCCATCAACCGATCTCTGTACTACAGATTGTACCCTGGGGAAGCCGTTCCTCTCATATACGGACTCCCCAAGATTCACAAGGAAGGAGCTCCACTCAGACCTATCATCAGCAGTATAAACTCTGTCACCTATAACATTGCCAAACACCTAGCCACCATCCTGGCTCCTCTTGTTGGGAATACGCTACATCACGTCAAAAACTCCCAAGATTTTGCTACTAAAGTTGCAGACCTCAAACTAGACTTAGATGAAACCATGGTTTCTTACGATGTCACTTCTCTTTTCACCTGCATTCCCACCACAGAAGCAGTTGAATCTGTTAGAAAACGACTCCTTCAAGACAACACCTTACTGGATAGAATGAACCTCACCACGGACCAGACTTGCACCCTGCTTGACCTCTGCCTGACTACCACTTATTTCCAGTTTAATGAAAGTTTCTACAGACAGAAGCATGGATGTGCCATGGGCTCACCTGTGTCCCCTATTGTGGCCAATCTTTACATGGAGGAAGTGGAACATAAAGCTTTGACCACTTTTTCAGGAGTTGCTCCCAGCCACTGGTTCAGATATGTGGATTACACCTGGGTTAAAATCAAAACCCATGAAGTGGAAGCCTTCTCTAAACACATCAATGCAGTAGATATCAACATCAATTTCACTCGGGAGTACGTAAGTGGGAATAATCTAGCCTTCTTGGATTGTGATGTACACATTAGACAAGACAGAAGCCTTAGCATCGAGGTCTACTGGAAACCCACACACACGGACCAGTACCTACTCTTCGACTCTCACCACCCACTGGAACACAAATTAGGGGTCATTAGGACCTTGCAACACAGGGCTCAGAACATCCCTATAACGGTAGAGGGAAAAGAGAAGGAGCAGAATCACATCAGGAAAGCACTTCAGAACTGCGGGTATCCCAACTGGTCTTTCTTCAAGAGCAGATAAAGGAACATAACAGACAAGGAGGATAACAGGAACAAACACAAGAACATTGTCATTCCCTACATTTCTGGTCTATCTGAGAAACTCAGGAGGATCTTCTACAAACACAACATTCGGGTACGTTTCAGACCCAGTAACACCCTGAAGCAGAAACTGGTCCACCCTAAGGACAGAATAGCCAGACACAAACAGGACAACATAGTGTATGCAATTCAGTGCAGTGAGGAATGCACAGACTCATATATTGGTGAAACCAAATAACTGCTTCACAGGCGTATGGCTCAACACAGGAGAGCCAGTTCCTCAGGCCAGGACTCTGCTGTCTACCTTCATCTTAACAACAAAGGACACTCATTTCAGGATTGCAACGTACACATTTTAGCCAGAGAGGATCGTTGGTATGAGTGAGGAGTTAAAGAAGCCATTTTTGTCAACCTGGTACGGCCGTCACTGAACAGAGGTGGGGGCCTAAGACATCATTTATCAGCCACCTACAATGCAGTCCTTGGCACACTTCCCAGACAACTGAATGCACACCAAAACCCAGCTGTTTTCAGAGGCTCACAGGAGGACAGAGAGAATCAGCATTCCATTGATCACCTTAACAGGCAATCCATTGATAATCCTAATGACTCTTGAGGCCATTCACATCCAGCCCCCAGTGACCCACACCAACAGGATGACTCAACGACACCTTAGATGAGCTTTTCATCCATGAGAGGATAAATACCTGATACTCCCTACTAGTCAGACAGAACTGAAGAAGCATTTTGGATGAGAGGTGAAACATCTTCAAGAATCTTCAAGCAAGTCCAGTTGCTCTCTTTTACAACCCACACCTGCTGTAAGCTATATCGCCACATCGCATTGGGATAGGGCCAGAGCATACTACAGCATTGAACATCGCCTTCGCTAATTTAAACACCTCTACAAAGTTGCTCTTAGTAACCTCAGACTGACAAGGGCATATATCATTAGCTCCTGCATGGATAACTATCTTTGAGAACCTGTGCTTGCCTAGGACCCTAAGATTACCTGCTATGTCCGGCACCCTGGCTCCCGGTATACACCTGACTAAAGCTGTTGGTGCCCCTAAAGTCTGAGCTAATTTCACATGCCGTATGATAGAGACCCCTATAACCAGAGCCCTTTCAGGTTTCTCAGCAGGTGCATCACTAAGGAGAGCAAACCTGTTCGACACGTGATGCAGAGAGGAGTGGTGCTCCCGTGGGTGAGCCTCAGTGGTAGCTTTGGCTCTACGTTTATGCTGCCGAGCCATCACCCATTCACCCCGCTGTGAAAGCTCTAATGCCGGAGTTGGTGGATTACTAACTCCACCTAGGGCATCCAGACTTTCCTCTACAGAAACTACACTGTTCTCATGCTCACTGACCTTCTCTAAAGCCTGGACATGCACTTCTAGCACTGTAATATTCTCTGTCAGAGTGGTAACTAATCTGCACTTATCACAAATAAAGCTATCGCTAGCGACAGAGGAAGAATAACTAAACATCCTGCACTCAGCACACTGAACAGGCTGAAGGTGTGCCATGATGAAAAGATTCACGTACCTTTAAGCATAGATCTATTGATATTAAGGCAGATCCGATGTGGATGGCCTCCGCTTGTGGTCTTTATGCAGGAGGAGGGGGGAAAAAAAGAAAGCTTCCGGTCTCTGCGTTCTTCTGAGAAAAAAAAATGGAAAGTGAAAGTCCCCTCCCAGAACTGCCACCTTATTGTGGTGGAGGGGTTTGTGTGCTTGAATGATCCTAGGAGCTATGTTGTCGTGGGCATTATGCCCCTGTTAGGGTCTCCCAAGGCAGACAGGTCCTAGGTGACAGGCCAGACCAAGAGCAGTTCACCAAAACCCTTATGGATAAAATAAAATCAAGGACCGTGACATTGCCCGGTATGGCACAGCCGGGGCCCCACCCTGGAGCCAGGCCCGTGGTTGGGGCTCGTATGCGAGTGCTTGGTGGCTGGGCCTTTGCCCACTGGGCCCGGCTGGGCTCAGCCCGAAGCAGTGACGTGGGCCCGACCTCCTGTGGGTTCACCACCCACAGAGGTAGCCGTAGGGGGCCGGTGCAGTGTGGATTAGGCGGCAGTTGAAGGCAGGGGCCTCGGCGACCTGATCCCTGAACACAGCGGCTAGCTGTTGGGACATGGAATGTCACTTCGCTGGGGGGGGGAAGAGCCTGAGCTTGTGAGGGAGGTTGAGAGGTACCAGCTAGAGATAGTCGGGCTCGCCTCCGCACAGCTTGGGCTCCGGAACCTAGCTCCTCGAGAGGGGCTGGACTCTCCACTTCTCTGGAGTCGCCCATGGTGAATGGCGGAGGGCTGGTGTGGGCTTGCTTATAGCTCCCCAGCTCAGCCGCCATGTGTTGGAGTTTACCCCAGTGAACGAGAGGGTCACCTCTCTGCACCTTCAGATTGGGGAGAGGGCTCTTGCTGTTGTTTGTGCCTACGGGCCGAATAGCAGTATAGAGTATCCAGCCTTCTAGGAGTCCCTGGGAGAGGTACTGAGAGGTGCTCAGACTGGGGACTCCATTGTTCTACTGGGGGACTTCAACGATCACGTGGGTGACGACAGTGACACATGGAGGGGCGTGATTGGGAGGAACGGCCTCCCCGATCTGAACCTGAGTGGTGTTTTGTTATTGGACTTCTGTGCTAGTCACAGTTTGTCCATAACAAACACCACGTTCGAGCATAGGGGTGTCCATAAGTGCACGTGGCACCAGGACACCTCAGGTTGGAGGTCGATGATCAACTTTGTTGTCGTTTCATCGGATCTCCGGCCCTATGTCTTGGACACTCAGGTGAAGAGAGGGGCTGAGCTGTCAACTGATCACCACCTGGTAGTGAGTTGGATCCGCTGGCGGAGGAGAAAGCCGGACAGACCTGGCAGGCCCAAACGTAGGTGAGGGTCTGCTGGGAACGTCTGGCCTTGCACTCTTTCGGGGAGGTCTTTAACTCCCACCTCCGGGAGAGCTTCTCCCAGCTTCCGAGGGAGGTGGGGGACATTGAGTCTGAGTGGACCATGTTCTCGACCTCCATTGTAGACGCAGCTGTTCGGAGCTGTGGCCACAAGGTCTCTGGTGCCTGTCATGGCGGCAATCCCCAAACCTGGTGGTGGGCACTGGAAGTAAGGGACGCCGTCAAGCTGAAGAAGGAGTCCTATCAGGCCATGTTGGCCTCCGGGACACCGGAGGCAGCTGATGGGTATCGGCAAGTCAGGCGTGCCGCAGCTCGGGCAGTTGTGGAGGCAAAAACTTGGAACTGGGAGGAGTTCGGTGAGGCCATGGAAGAGGACCATCAGTCAGCCTCAAAGAAATTCTGGCAAACCATCCGGCGCCTCAGGAGGGCGAAGCAGTACTCAGCCAACACTGTTTACAGTGCGGGTGGGGAGGTGTTGACGTCGACTGGGGACATTGTTGGGAAGTGGAAGGAATACTTTGAGGATCTCCTCAATCCCACCATTACATCTTCCATTGAAGAAGTGGAGGCTGTTGACTCAGAGGTGGACTCATCCATTACCCAAGCTGAAGTCACTGAGGTGGTTTTCAAGCTCCTCGGTGGCAGGGCACCGGGGGTGGATGAGATCCACCCTGAGTATCTCAAGTCTCTGGATGTTGTGGGGCTGTCTTGGCTGACATGCCTCTGCAGCATTGTGTGGTGGTCGGGGACAGTGCCTTTAGAGTGGCAGACTGGGGTGGTGGTCCCTCTTTTTAAGAAAGAGGACCAGAGAGTGTGCTCCAATTATAGGGGAATCACACTTCTCAGCTTCCCAGGGAAGGTTTACTCCAGGGTACTGGAGAGGAGAATTCGACCAATAGTCGAACGTCGGATCCACGAGGAACAGTGCGGTTTTCGTCCTGGTTGTGGAACACTAGACCAGCTCTATACCCTTCATAGGGTGCTCGAGGGTTCATGGGAGTTTGCCCAACCAGTCCACATGTGCTTTGTGGATCTGGAGAAGGCATTCGACCGTGTCCCTCATGGTATTCTGTGGGGGGTGCTTCAGGAGTATGGGGTTCGGGGCTCTTTGCTAAGGGCTGTCTGGTCCCTGTATGAACGGAGCAGGAGTCTGGTTCACATTGCCGGCAGTAAGTCAGACCTGTTCCCAGTGCATGTTGGACTCTGGCAGGGCTGCTCTTTGTTACCGGTTCTGTTCATAACTTTTATGGACAGAATTTCTAGGCGCAGCCAGGGGCCAGAAGGAATCCTGTTTGGGAACCACAGGATTTCATCTCTGCTTTTTGCGGATGATGTTGTCCTGTTGGCTTCTTCAAACCAGGACCTTCAGCATGCACTGGGGTGGTTTGCAGTCAAGTGTGAAGCAGCTGGGATGAGAATCAGCACCTCCAAGTCTGAAGCCATGGTTCTCGACCGGAAAAGAGTGGCTTGCCCTCTCCAGGTTGGTGGAGAAGTCCTGCCTCAAGTGGAGGAGTTTAAGTATCTCAGCATCTTGTTCACGAGTGAGGGAAGGATAGAGTGTGAGATCGACAGGCGGATCGGTGCAGCCTCCACAGTGATGCGGTCGCTTTACCGGTCCATCGTGGTGAAGAAGGAGCTGAGCCAAAAGGCGAAGCTCTCAATCTACCAGTCGATCTATGTTCCGACTCTCACCTATGGTCATGAGCTTTGGGTAATGACCAAAAGAAGAAGATTGCGGATACAAGCGGCCGAAACGAGTTTCCTTCGCAGGGTGGCTGGGCGCTCCCTTAGAGGGAGGGTGAGAAGCACAGTCACTCGGGAGGAGCTTGGAGTAGAGCTGCTGCTCCTCCACATCAAGAGGAATCAGCTGAGGTGGCTCAGGCATCTTTTTTCGATGCCTCCTGGACACCTCTCTGGGGAGGCGTTCCAGGCATATCCCCCCGGGAGGAGGCCCCGGGGAAGACCCAGGACATGCTGGAGGGACTATGTCTCTCAGCTGGCCTGGGAAAGCCTCGGTGTTCTTCCCGAGGAACTGGCCGAAGTGTCTGAGCAAAGGGAAGTTTGGGCTTCCATGCTTAGACTGCTGCATCTGCGACCCAGCCCCGGATAAAGCGGAAGAAGACAAGACAGGAAAGCAAAAGTGGAGAGTACAAAAAGGAAACCTACAGTACAATAAAAATGAAGGTGATACTGGAAAATTATTTGTAGAAAATTTTTTTTTAAAAAGATTAGTAGTTAACGCCAACACTCGAGGGGAAAAAAGGACTCCTTTTATGTACTATGATGAATGGATTTACATACCTCAGTTGAAGATCTGTTGGTATTAAGGCAGATCCGATGTGGATGGCTTCTGCTTGCGGCCTTTGCATGGGAGTTAAAACTTCCAGAGTTTGGCATTCTCTGAAAAACTTGCTCAAAAAGCAGAAAAGGAGAAAGTGAAAGTAGAATAAAAAAATGAAAAAGATACTGAAAAATGGGGGCAGCACGGTGGTGTAGTGGTTAGCGCTGTCGCCTCACAGCAAGAAGGTCTGGGTTCGAGCCCCGTGGCCGGCGAGGGCCTTTCTGTGTGGAGTTTGCATGTTCTCCCCGTGTCCGCGTGGGTTTCCTCCGGGTGCTCCAGTTTCCCCCACAGTCCAAAGACATGCAGGTTAGGTTAACTGGTGACTCTAAATTGACCGTAGGTGTGAATGTGAGTGTGAATGGTTGTCTGTGTCTATGTGTCGGCCCTGTGATGACCTGGCGACTTGTCAAGGGTGTACCCCGCCTTTACCCATAGTCAGCTGGGATAGGCTCGAGCTTGCCTGCGACCCTGTAGAACAGGATAAAGTGGCTAGAGATAATGAGATGAGATACTGAAAAATTATTTGTACAGAAGATGTGTGTGTGTGTCCACATGCGCAAGCTCAGTACAAAAGCATAACCTGAATGGATTGCCCTTCCCAATATATTAAACCATATCTCCAAGATCATATGGCAGTTCTCACCTTAGTGTGCAAGTATAAAGTGTGGACAACTGATGCTCAACTTAGGCACTCGTCCTCCAATGTGACAAGACCAAGGTGTCAACTTTCTTTTAGTTAACCTCACACAATACAGCTCACCTTAGAGCCTGCACAGCTCAGTAGATAGGACCAAGGTTCAACCTTCAAGTTACCTATACCATTTTCTGAAGCGAGGACATCCGTCAACAAGGCAACTGAAACCTGTGTTCTGAAAGCTTCTCAAGCAGTATTTTGCAGCATTTTTTCAAGCAAGCCCAGTGGACAAATTTTGGAAACATATTGCATTACGTTGTGAAGTTATGAAAGGCACATTGGTGAAAGAGTTGTTAGCAGAGCAATCTTCGCTTTTTGCATGAGCTTGACAAAATCCTGAACAGTCATCATAGAGATAGGAGTCTATCTGAAAGTTTCTGCATGAGACTGTGCAAAAAACCAACAGCATTATCTTGGTGCATGACCTCAACACGCAACCTTCTGATCTGGAGTCAGATGCGCTACCATTGTGTCATGAGGTCTGTGCTGGAGTACAGCGGACCGTACAAGCAGGGTACAAAGTTGGCATCGCTCTGAATTCGAGCTCTTTCAGAGGATGAGCTCAATATGAAAGCATAACCTGGCTGGATTCCCCTTCCCAATATATGAACGGATCTTTCCAAGATCATATGACAGTTCTCACCTCAGTGTGTGAGTATAAACTGTGGACAACTGTTGCTCAACTTAAGCACTCGTCATCCAATGTGATAAGCCCAAGGTGTCAACTAACTTTCAGTTAACTTCACACTTTTACATTTTATATGAATCCTTTATGTCACTATTTGTGTCACATGATGGGCATTCAGTGGAAAAGTTGTTTTTTGAGGGTACCCTGTTTTGAGGGTTCAAAGGAAAGGTATATTAAGATACTTTTGAATGTGACAAACAGCAGATGGTATGAGCAGGGCTTCAACTGAATCAGAGGAACCTGTTGAAAATGTGTGTCCAAAGTCCTGACATGCTTTGACTCTTACAGAAACAGAAGAGCGGAGCCTGGAAAGCTCAGTCGGGAGCGCATCAGTGTTTTAATCTGATGGTCCAATGATGAATTCCGTCTTTGTCAGAGGAACAGACTTGCTTTTTAGTCAGTTGGTCTCCTTGTTCCAAAAAGACAGGTATGGTTGAAAATGGTGATGCTTGTCAAAGGAGTCCAATACCATGACAAAAAAGGGATTCCTTGAACCAAGATAAGACTTTAGAATGACTGTTATAAAGTAGACTCATGATGGTAACATTTTCTAAGTGACCTGATGGTTAAACTTCTTCATTTTCAAAAAGAAAATATATGTCCTATGGTTCAGTACAGCTCACCTTATAGCCTGCACAGCTCAGTTGACAGGACCAAGATTCAATGTTCTTTGAGTTAACGATATAATTTTGCAGGTTACACAAGTACTTTTTTATTGTTATTTGTGCCAGATGATGGGCAATCATTTGGAAAAGGTGGCAGAGTGCTGAGTTATACAGAGACAAGATATGAGTCATACAGAGACAAGATGACACCTTGTTGGCTTGAACACGCAACCTTTTGATTTGGAGTCATGCTGGTAACATTTTCCAAGTGACCTGATGGTCAAAATTCTTCATATTCAAAAAGAAAATACATGCTTTATGGATCAATACAGCTCACCTTAGAGCCTGCACAGCTCAGTAGATAGAACAAAGGTTCAACATTCTTTAAGTTACCTATACCATTTTCTGAAGCAAGGACATATTTCAACAAGGCCACTGAAACCTGTGTTCTGAAAGCTAACTCTGACAAAGCTCGAAGCTTCTGTTCACAGTCTGACCATGGGCTATGACCAGCAACCCTCTGAGAGGGGGAAAATTTTCTTACAGATAACATCTCCACTTAGTTCTGCATAACTCTAATATAATGCTTTCGGTCATGGTATCACTCCTGCAGCCACTTAGAAATGGGTCAGTGTAAAGTTGTTTTAAACTCCAACAAAAATTTAACCTGTGCATGGGTGTGAACTTTGCCATGGAGAAATCAGCAAAGAGGAACAAGGGATACTGTGTCTTATTATAGATGAGAAGATTCTGAGTTTGACTTCTGGCTGGCATGGCTCTCTTTTATCCCATGGAATGTTCTGGATAATACAGTGATGCTTGAAAGTTTGGGAACCTTTAGAATTTTCTATTTTTCTGCATAAATATGATCTAAAATATCATCAGATTTTCACACAAGTCCTAAAAGTAGATAAAGAGAACTCAGTTAAACAAATGAGACAAAAATACTATACTTGGTCATTTATTTATTGAGGAAAATGATCCAATATTACATATCTGTGAGTGGCAAAAGTATGTGAACCTTTGCTTTCAGAATCTGGTGTGACCCCCTTGTGCAGCAATAACTGCAACTAAACGTTTCCGGTAACTGTTGATCAGTCCTGCACACCGGCCTGGAGGGATTTTAGCTCATTCCTCTGTATAGAACAGCTTCAACTCTGGGATGTTGGTGGGTTTTCTCATATGAACTGCTCACTTCAGGTCCTTCCACAATATTTCAATTGGATTAAGGTCAGGACTTTGACTTGGCCCTTCCAAAACATTAACTTTATTCTTCTTTAACCATTCTTTGGTAGAATGACTTGTGTGCTCAATGTCATTGTCTTGCTGCATGACCCACCTTCACTTGAGGTTCAGTTCATGGACAGATGTCCTGACATTTTCCTTTAGAATTCGCTGGTATAATTCAGAATTCATTGTTCACAGATGCAGCAAAACAGGCCAAAACCATGAGACTACCACCACCATGTTTCACAGATGGGATAAGGTTCTTATGCTGGAATGCAATGCTTTCCTTTCTCCAAGCTTAACGCTTCTCATTTAAACCAAAAAGTTCTATTTTGGTCTCATCTGTCCACAAAACATTTTTCCAATAGCCTTCTGGCTTGTCCACGTGACCTTTACCAAACTACAGACGAGCAGCAATGTTCTTTTTGGAGAGCAGTGGCTTTCTCCATGCAACCCTGCTATGCACACCATTGTTGTTCAGTGTTCTCCTGATGGTGGTCCTTTGTGACCTCGCCGACTATTACATGCCTTGCTCCTGGAGTGATTTTTGTTGGTCGACCACTCCTGGGGAGGGTAACAATGGTCTTGAATTTCCTCCATTTGTACACAATCTGTCTGACTTTGGATTGGGGGAGTCCAAACTCTTTAGAGATGGTTTTGTAACCTTTTCCAGCCTGATGAGCATCAACAATGCTTTTTCTGAGGTCCTCAGAAATCTCCTTTGTTCATGCCATGATACACGTCCACAAACATGTGTTGTGAAGATCAGACTTTGATAGATCCCTGTTTTTTAAATAAAACAGGGTGCCCAATCACACCTGATTGTCATCCCATTGATTGAAAACACCTGACTCTAATTTCACCTTCAAATTAAATGCTAATCCTAGAGGATAACATACTTCTTCCACTCAGATATGTAATATTGGATCATTTTCCTCAATAAATAAATGAGCAAGTATAATATTTTTGTCTCATTTGTTTAACTGGGTTCTCTTTATCTACTTTTAGGACTTGTATGAAAATCTGATGATGTTTTAGATCATATTTATGCAGAAATATAGAAAATTTTAAAGGGTTCATAAACTTTCAAGCACCACTGTACACTTACTAACCACAACAAAGTTCAACCTGCTAGCCACACAACCAAGTAAAATAAAAATTAACAGCTACTTTTCTGGAAAACTCCTGGGTTCTCAACAATGGCTTAAGCATTTTAAACATGGCCGTTACACTTTAAGGCTGTCCCATATTGTCGAGTGGTCAGGATTCCTGGTTTTCACCCAAGTGGCCTGGGTTCAACTTCTGATATGGGAATACGTCTTTGTTGTGTCACCCTAGGTGCAAGTCATACGACCTTGATTGAAATCCTCATTCCATAGGCTCTCACTTTCATGAGTCCTTTTGTTGCCAGGTGTCATGATGGGACAAGAAGACTGATGACAGAGCAGAAGATTCCGGGATTGACTCCTGGCTCTCTCTTACCCCATCTAAGGTCCTGGGCCCCGCTGTTTGTTAACTCCAACAAAGCACAAAGACTGTACTCTGAATCTGACCACAGCAGCCGCTGTTCAGTGTTAAATCTATTCTTAACACCATGGGCTCAAACCTGTACAGGAGGAAAGGGTAAGCGTCCATGTTTTCACTACACAAGGCCAAATGTGTGCAAGTGCATCCAGCTGTTCTTCCTGATTTCCTGGCAAAGTATAAGAAAAAAATCAGGCTATGTTAGTTCATGCCTCAGGGTCATTTTCTCACGCACCAATCTGCATATTCCGAAAGGAACCTCCTGTCTTGTAAATGCTCAAATGTCAAACAAATGCTCAAAATGAGCAAAATGTTCAGCAAATCACATAGCAAACGAAAGACAGGTCACATATGACCATTTCCTTCACAGAACCTGAACATGGTCATTGATGGAACTCCTGAATTGTTGGTGTTGCATTTATTTCAATTCATTGCCCAAAGCACTATATCACTACAATTAAACCAAAGTATTTTGAGCCCATGGTGTTAAGAATAGATTTAACACTGAACAGTGGCTGCTGTGGTCAGATTCAGAGTACAGTCTTTGTGCTTTGTTGGAGTTAACAAACAGCGGGGCCCAGGACCTTAGATGGGATAAGTTGCATTGCATTGAAAGTTGCTTTGAAGCTTGTTGACTGCGAACTGAGAAGTAGTCTCTCTGCCTGTTATTTCTGTCTGTTTGTGAGTGCAATTACTAAAGTGGAATTGAACCAAATATGCAGTGTATATGGGTTGTGTATGTAACCCTTTTCTGAATTCAAAAAGAAGTATAGTATAGATATGTATGAGGTCATCTTTATAGATAACATCATCATTAATATTTAATATTATTTTGGTGATCTTTCCCATCAAAATCAAATCAGGTTCCAAGATCTTGAAAAAATTTAAGTGCAAATTTGGATTTAATAAGTACAAACTGGATTAGATTAGATTAGATTAGATTAGATTCACTTTATTCATCCCACATCGGGGAAATTCACGTGTTACAGTAGCAAGAAAATGTCAAACAGATAACAAATAAAACTGAAATAAAAATTAGACAAATGAAGGACTAAATACAGAGGGCTATTTGCATTATCTACCATGAAAAAGTATAGAAAAATTGCCTTATTGAGAGGCTCGGAAAAATTGCACACTACAGGTAGACTCTGTATACACACACACACACACACACACATAAGTATGCATAAAAATAGTTTAGGGCCTATATTATTGCACATAATAATTGCATCGATGAGAGATGGCAGAGTGTGACAGTTCGTATGGGTGGGTGGAGCACAGAAGGACGGCAGACCAGAACTGAGTTCACAAAAACTCTTTTTATTGTCACTTTTCAGCGGCACACTCTCCCAGACACTCAGACACACGCACACGCATCAGTCGTCTGGTTGGGGACAGAGCTCCCTCTGCTCTCGCTCTCTCTCCTTAAATAGGGCGCGGTCACTGGGGAAGACACACAAACACATTAATTGACATCAGGTGCAGTGATTCTGCCACTTACCTTCCCTGACTCCGCCCTCCGGTCACAGACCGATGCTTGACCACACCCCCGCTGCCACACAGAGGTAGTAGTGGTGAAGTAGTGCAAATTAAACGACAAACAGGTTATTGGTGCTACGTTACAAGTTCTGGGTGTTCGACAGTCTGACAGCAGTAGGTATGAATGACCTGCGGTACCTCTCCTTCTTACACCGTGGGTGTAGCAGTCTACTACTAAAAGAGCTGCTTAAAGCCCCCACAGCCTCATGTAGGGGGTGAGAGGGGTTATCCATGATAGAGGTCAGCTTGGCTAACATCCTCCTCTCACCCACCACCTCAATGGAGTCCAGAGAACAGTCCAAGACTGAGCCAGCCCTTCTGACCAGTTTATTAAGTTTCTTCCTGTCCCTCTCTGATCTTCCACAGCCCCAGCAGACCACAGCATAGAAAATCACTGATGCTACCACAGAGTCATAAAAAGTCCTAAGCAGTGTCCTGCACACACCAAAAGACCTCAGTCTTCTCAAGAGGTGGAGACGACTTTGGCCCTTCTTGTACAGGACATCTGTGTTGTTAGTCCAGTCCAGTTTGTTGTTGAGGTGAACACCAAGGTATTTGTACTCCTCCACGATCTCAGTGTCCAAACCCTGGATGTTCACTGGTGCAATTTGAGGAATCGTCCTTCTGAAATCGATCACCACCTCCTTTGTCTTGCTGGCGTTGATGTGCAGGTGGTTCAGTTCGCACCAGGCGACAAAGTTGGTGATGACCTCTCTGTACTCCAGATCGTTCCCCTCTATAATAATAAAATAATAATAATAGTTAAATTTAAATAGCACCTTTCAAGAAACCCAAGGACGCTTTACAATTGTAGACAAGGAAAAATAATAAATAAATAAATAAATAATAAAAAATAATAAATCAATAAATAAAAAGTAAAAAGTCCACCAAGTAGGGGTCAGGATGTAATTCCAGTGGTGTAGCAGCCACAGTCCCACCAAAAGGCGCACGAAAACGAGTCCCACATCTCCAGCACCGCTGCCGTGACGCTGTCAGCAACATCGCTTGAACACCACGCCATGGATCCACAAAGCGAGCAGACAAGCTCTGCCATGCAGTGCGCTGGTATGTCCAAACTGCCTGCACAACCGCGACACCACTGAGCAACATCGCTCAGAACATCACACCAAGTGTTAAAGCACAGAGCGCTGGACAACCATGATGTAAAGTGAGCAACGAGCTCACTGCAGTCCATAGCTGGGAGCACAGGCATCACCCACAGCGAACCAAGGCCTGGAGGGAACCGACGCCCAAAAGTAGGTCTGGAGCTACACCACAACCGGTGGCCAAAACACTCAAAGATCAAACTACACAAACACACAGAAAAAAAATAAATAAAATGAAAATAGAAAAAGAAATAAAATTAAATAAAAAAAGAATAAAAAAAAGCTCTGCTGAGAAGCGGCAGCCAGAACGTGCACGACGTACTCTCACCCGGAAACGGGAAAAAAAATGTCCAACAATGGCTTTATCATCTGAGAACTTCTGGAGGTGGCAGCTGTCCGTGTTGTAGCTGAAGTCAGACATGTAAAGAGGAAAGGAGAGAGCACTGTACCCTGTGGAGCCCCTGTGCTGCAGACTACCACATCAGACACACAGTTGCGGAGCCTCACGTACTGTGATCTGTTAATGAGGTAGTCGATGATCCATGCAGCCAGGTGGCAGTCGACACCAGCTCCCTCCAGCTTCCCCCTAAGCAGTGATGGCTGGATTGTGTTGAAAGCACTGGAGAAGTCAAAGAACATCATTCTCACAGTGCTCCCAGTACCCTCCAGGTGCAAAAGTGACCGGTGTAGCAGGTAAATGACAGCGTCATCCACACCAGTCCCCAGTCAATTATGCAAACTGCAGGGGGTCCATCTCGCTGTTCACCAGGTGTTGGAGGTGGGAGAGAACAATCCTCTCCATGATCTTCATTAGGTGAGACATTAAAGCTACTGGCCAAAAGTGGTTGAGCTCCCTGGGGTGCGCAGTCTTGGGAACTGGAACCACACATGATGTTTTCCACAGAAGTGGAACTTTCTCCAGACTGAGGCTCAGGTTAAAAAAAGTGACTGGTGGAGCAGGTCTTGTTATGAGCAGAGAAAATGCAATCATGATGAAATATTTCATGATTTCATTCTACACTTTACACTCATACACTGAGGTGAAAACTGTCATATGCTCCTGAAAATGTCCCTAAATACCTTGGGAGGGGGTATCCAGCCAGGTTGTGCTTTTGTATTGAGCTAGTGCTCATCCTTGTAAAAACTCGAGTTCAGATTTCAGAGTGATGCCAACTCTGTGCCATGATGACATGGTATGGACCCTCTCCCTTCAGACCTCATGGTGCAATGGTAGTGTATCTGACAACAGATCAACAATTTGAGTGTTTAAATTACATCATAGTCACATAACAGGCTGCTGGGCTTTTTGCACAATTTTATGCAGAAACTTTCAGCTGGACTCCAATCTCTACGATGAGCATCCATTTTTTCAAGCTCATGCTGAAAGATAAGATTGCTCTACTAACAACACTTTCACCAAATTATCACTCACAACATAATGTAATATGTTTCCAAAATTTGCCCATTGCTCTGGCTGAAAAAAAAAATGCTTCAGCATACTGCTTGAGATGCTTTCAGAAAACAGGTGTCAAGTCAAGTTTATTTGTATAGCGCATTTAACAATAAACATTGTCGCAAAGCAGCTTTACAGAATTTGAACGACTTAAAACATGAGCTAATTTTATTCCTAATCTATCCCCAATGAGCAAGCCTGTGGCGATGGTGGCAAGGAAAAACTCCCTCAGACGACATGAGGAAGAAACCTCGAGAGGAACCAGACTCAGAAGGGAACCCATCCTCATTTGGGCGACAACAGACAGCATGACTATAACATTAGCAGTTTTAACAAGAAGTCAGTTTCATTGATGTTATAAACTCTTCTTCACGGCCGATTCCCTGCAGGCTACGATAGCCAGTCGAGGTCTCCACCCTCTCCACCAAAAGATTTCCTGTTGACTCCATGTAACTCAGAGGGACAGATTTGGGTTGGGGGGGAAAGAAAATGCAGGTTGTTAGGTATGCCCAATGTCACCTGAATAAGTAGGAGCAGTATACATATTAACACAGGCATGAGGGAGCCCCAAGACATAAAGCAGCCAGCCACTACACCGTCAACAAACTCGAGTGAGCAAGCGAGTGGGGACTGACAGCATCCATACATCCCAGTTTACCAAAACACTCTGTCTGAGGACCCTCGAGATCTACACCTTTACCTCATAAACACCATTAACAAAAGGCTTGACTAAACAGATATGTTTTCAGCCTAGACTTAAATGCTGAGACTGAGTCTGATTCCCGAACATTACTTGGAAGGCTGTTCCATAACTGTGGGGCTTTGTAAGAAAAGGCTCTGCCCCCTGATGTAGCCTTCACTATACGAGGTACCAGCAGATAGCCTGCACCTTTTGATCTAAGTAGGCGTGGCGGGTCATAGAGGAGCAGAAGATCACTCAGGTACTGTGGTGCGAGACCATTCAGTGCTTTAAAGGTCAATAGTAGTATTTTATAATCAATACGAAATTTGATTGGGAGCCAATGCAGTGTGGATAAGACAGGCGTGATGTGGTCATATTTTCTAGTTCTAGTAAGGACTCTTGCTGCTGCATTTTGAACTAACTGGAGCTTATTTATGCACTTATTGGAACATCCAGACAGTAAGGCATTACAATAATCCAACCTGGAGGTAACGAAAGCATGGACTAGTTTTTCTGCGTCACGCAATGACATTAAATTTCTTATCTTTGCAATATTTCTGAGATGAAAGAAAGCTATCCGGGTGATGTTATCAATGTGAGTTTCGAATGAAAGACTGGGGTCAATAATCACTCCAAGGTCTTTTACTGCTGCACGGGAAGAAACAGAAAGGCCATCCAGAGTCACTGTGTTATCAGAAAACTTACTTCTAGCTGTATGTGGTCCTAGCACAAGTACTTCAGTCTTGTCAGAGTTAAGCAGAAGGAAATTAATAAGCATCCAGTGTCTAATGTCCTTAACACATTCCTCAATTCTATTAAGCTGGTGTCTCTCATCAGGTTTTGCAGAGACATACAACTGTATGTCATCAGCATAACAGTGGAAACTAATACAATGTTTACGAATAATATCACCCAGAGGTAACATATATAGAGAAAAAAGCAGTGGACCCAAGACAGAACCTTGTGGAACACCAAACTTTACCTCGGTATGTCTAGAAATATCACCATTTATATCAACATACTGATAACGATCTCTGGAAACTACTCCCTAACAATAAGCGGTATGCCAATGAACGCTTCATGTCACTGCAGCGCAACTTCCAGAGGTGATCCAACATGAAGGAAGATTTTCTACAGTTCTTGCAAGGGATTCTGGATAATCACCATGCAGAGAGGGCACTGCTTTTAGAGGATGGAAAAGAAGCTTGGTACCTTCCTATCTTCGGGGTGTACCATCCCCAGAAGCCCAGGAAGATCCGGGTCGTGTTTGACTCAAGCGCTAGCTTTGAGGGAGTGTCCCTGAACGACGTCTTGCTTCAGGGTCCCAACCTCAACAATAGCCTTCTCGGAGTGCTTCTAAGTTTCCGGAAAGACCCAGTAGCAGTTACCGCAGACATCAAACAGATGTTCTACTGTTTCTTTGTGAAGGAGGAACACAGGGATGTATTACGCTTCCTGTGGTTCAAGGACAACAACCCTGAGAATGAAGTGGTAGATTACCGCATGACAGTTCACGTGTTCAGGAACAGCCCATCACCAGCAGTCACAACCTATGGGTTGAGAAGATCAGCCCAAGAGGGAGAGAAGGACTTCGGCAGCGATGTCTGAGTTCATCAAGACTGACTTCTATGTCGATGATGTCCTCCGGTCCTTTCCCTCAGAGGCCGAAGCCGTGGATGTCTTGACGCGAACTCAGCAGTTGCTGAAGTGCTACAACATAAAGCTTCACAAGATTGCTTCCAACAAAGCAGAGGTTATGGAAGCCTTTCCTGGAGACGATCGGGCCAAGAGCATCGAGGCTTTAAATCTTGCTGTTGATGACTTACCTGTCGAGCACAGTCTAGCTGTTGCCTGGGACATGACTAAGGACACCTTCACGTTCATCATTCCTAAGTCGCAGAAGCCTTTTACATGCAGAGGCGTTCTGTCCACAATTAACAGCTTATTCGATCCGCTCGGATTCTTAGCACCCGTGACGATCCAAGGCAGGTTTCTCCTGAGAGAACTGGTGTCCCAAGGTACAGACTGGGATAGCTATTACCTGATGAGAAGTTCCTCAAGTGGCAGAGATGGCAGGAGTCTCTGCAGGAGCTGCATCAGCTGAACATCCCTCGCACTTGCGCTTCTTTCCCAGTAATGACAGCAAAGTGCACAGAGCTATGTGTCTTTTCTGATGCTTCAGTGAAGGCGATTGCAGCAGTAGCTTACCTTAAGGTAGAGGATGAGAATGGCCACATAGAAATAAGCTTTGTGTTGGGCAAGGGCAAGGCCAAGCTTGCACCTCTGACGGAGCTCACTGTCCCTAGGCTGGGGCTTTGAGCAGCAGTGTTAGCTACAGAGATCGCAGACCAGGTCAAAGAAGAATTAGGCCAAGCACTGGGCAAGATCACATTCTTCACTGACAGTAAGGTGGTATTGGGCTACATCAACAACAGGTCCAGAAGGTTTTACGTGTTTGTGAGCAATCGCATACACCGGATCTGGCAGTCCAGTCACCCGAGTCACTGGAGGTATGTTGCCACCAAGAACAATCCAGCAGACCATGCTACGAGGTCAGTGTCAGCAACCCAGCTGCAAACAACCAATTGGCTTACCGGACCAAAGTTATTGCTGCAGCCAGACAGCTCATCATCAGATGAGAGTGGCTTTCAGTTGATCGATCCGGATGCAGATCCAGAACTTTGTCCTGAGGCCGCAACTTTTCTGACCAAGGTTGCAGGGACACAGCTGGACTCACAACGCTTTGAGAGGTTTTCATCCTGGGAGCGTCTGACAAGAGCCGTAGCACGTCTGAGGCACATAGCCCAGAGTTTCCATGAACCCTCACCTGACACAGAATGTGTCGGATGGCATCTCTGCAAGAAAGGAGAAACAGCTTCAGAGCTTACCGCCGCAGAGCGCGTCATCAAAACTGTACAGCATGAGGTGTATGCAGATGAGATAAGATTTATCCAGCAGGGACAAGACTTACCTGCACAGAGTCCTCTGAAGAAACTTCACCCTGTGTTAGACGCAGAGGGTCAGCTACGTGTTGGAGGCCGAATCACTCACTCGAACTTGCCGACTGATGAGTCTCACCCACTCCTTATTCCTGGTAAGCACCATGTTGCCACATTGCTTAGTCGTCACCACCACTTCAGAGTGCAACACCAAGGAAGGCACTTTACTGAAGGAGCAGTGCGTGCAAGTGGTCTATGGATAGTGGGAGCTAAGCGAGCCATCAGCAGCATGGTGTTCAAGTGTGTGATATGCAGGCGGTTGCGCGGCAAACTGGAACAGCAGCAGATGGCGGACCTTCCTCAAGAGCGCCTAAAGCAGGAACCTCCATTCACCTACATAGGGTTGGACGTCTTTGGACCCTGGGAACTCGTAACCCGACGGACCCGAGGTGGTAGTGCCAACAGCAAGAGATGGGCAGTACTGTTCACGTGCTTGTCCACAAGAGTGGTTCACATAGAAGTGATTGAGACAATGAGTGCCTCAAGCTGCATCAATGCCCTCCGCAGGTTCTTCGCAATTAGGGGACCAGCCAAGCAGCTACGTTCAGATCGTGGAACGAACTTTGTGGGTGCCAACTCCAACTTGAAGGCTGCAAAGGAAGCTGAGGAAGAAAGTGTGAATACTTTCCTGTGCTCTCAGAGGTGCACCTGGGTCTTTAACCCGCCGCATGCCTCCAATATGGGTGGGAGCTGGGAGTGCATGATAGGTACAGCACGTCGCATCCTTGATTCTATGTTGCTCCAAGCTGGAAGGTTAAAGGTTACTCACGAAGTTCTGTGCACATTCATGGCGGACGTCACCGCTATAATCAACTCCAGGCCGTTAATACCAGTCTCCTCAGATCCCGAAGCGCCGCTGATACTTACTCCAGCGATGCTGCTCACGCAGAAGAGTGGTACCAGACCAGCTCCTCCTGCAGAAGGCTCAGAGGCCAGTCTGTTGAAGCAGCAATGGAAGAGAGTACAGGCCTTAGCAGAGACATTCTGGGCAAGATGGAGACGGGAGTACTTGAGCGTACTTCAAGCCAGGCAGAAGTGGCATGCTAAGAAACCAAATCTCAAGGAAGGAGACATAGTGCTATTGAAAGACAAGCAAGCCAGAAGAAATGAGTGGTCCATTGGAAGAGTTGAGAAGACCTTCCCAAGTGATGGACTTGTCAGAAAAGTGGACGTCAAGGTCGCATCTCATCATTCGCCGAAGACTTACCTGAGACCTGTCTCTGACATGGTTCTACTCCTGGAGGCAGAGACTGTTTAGGTTAAGGGAGTGTGGCATCTAGGGATGCCAGGCGGGGAGTGTGATGCCACGGGGAACATATTTTGATAAGGGCTTTTATTTTGACATTCTAATTTTTAAGACTTTGGTATAATGTAACTTCCTGTTCCCGGAGTAGCCATTTTTTAGATACTCTCCTTGTCTCTGTGTGCTGTTGAACCACTTGCCAAGGCTCTTGACTGGCTTCTCAGAAACTGTCAGAATGTCTTCACCATCTATCCTGAATTTGAAGCTGTCCTGAACTTTGCCTTTCTTGAAATCCAAGTCTAGAAGCCTGGTTGGCTTAAACTTCATCTTCGACCATGTCATCAGTCTGCCAATGTCCTCCAGCATCCATCTTCCTTCAGGAACAGACTTTGTTGTAATAGTCATGTCATCCATGAAGGCTCTGAAGTCATCAATGAAGAACATAATTTGAATTCAAGTCACTGAATTACAAAGTAATTCAAATTAGTGTCAAATAACAAGGAAGTAATTCAAACAAGTGTGGTAGAATCAGGAAGTAATTCAAATTTTTGTCATTATTCTCAAAGTAATTCAAATTAATATCAAAGTGACATTTAATTCAATTTATGTTTGAGCAGCAATCAATCCAGCCACTGCGGTGCACAAACCAGTGTATTCTTAGTGCCGGTCCCAAGCCCAGAGAAATGAGAAGGGTTGTGTCAGGAAGGATATCTGGCATAAAACTCGTGCCAAATCAACTATGCGGAAGATGACGAGGGCTTTCATCCTGGATCGGTCGAGGCCTGGTTTAACAAGACCGCCACTGAAACTGTTTCCCAGCAGGGTACCAGTGGAAATGATGCTTCTGGTGGGGAAAGGAGAAGAAAGAGAGGTGGAAGGCAAATTTGGAAAAAATGTGAGAATAGAAAAGGCAGGAGAGTGGAATTGGAAATTGAAATGTTGGCACAATGACTGGTATTGGAAGAGAACTGGCTGATTTGATGGAGAAAAGAAAGATTGACATCCTGTGTATACAAAATAAGATTCTTTATTGTCATTGTACAGAAAACATACAATGAAATTCAAGTGCACTCAAGTACTGGACTCAAATTTAAAAAAAAATCAAATAGATGCTCCTATTGTTAGACAGATTTGCTTGAGTGTTCTATTGTGTTGTTCAAATATGAGGAGTCATGCACAGCCTCTTCAGGATTCACCTTGCAACAAGGGTGGGATTCAAACACACACGCAAAGCACAGTTGATTAGCAGTCCATCACCTTAACCTCTCAGCCACCTCTCCCACAGATACTGGGATTAACTTTATAATTCTGAGAGTTTAGCACAATTCATTGTGAACAAAACAATCTCATATTTTCCTCAAGTTCTGTCCTTAATTTCCAGCCTCAAAATATGCAATAAAATAAACTAAACAAACTAAGTGATATGGACTCTGGAAAAAAGTATTGGCAATCTTTAAATCAAGAAAAAAACTGCATTTATAAACACTTTTACATAACTCACAAATTTCTCAGAATAAAACACTCACTATAGCGTGTAGCATGTGCACTTACTGTAGACACACACACACACACACACACACACACACACCTGGGCCTTAACACATCTTTTCTCCCCTCTGGGCCATCAAAAGCATATAAAAAATACACACATTTTATGTAAACTGTCAGAATGCAACAATATAAGTTGATTCTGTACATAAGTGCACTTTATCACGACTTACGCCGACCAGCCACTCACTACATTGCTCACTCTCTCTATGTCACTTCCTGATTTCCTAAACTATGAGGGAGGGGCACAGAACATGCATGCATTAATCATGTGGAAAAAATTTGTGGTGTTAAAAGGAATTTGCATTAACACATTATTGCGTTAACTTCAACAGCCACAGTTTTATATATAAAACTTCTCACTCACCCCTTCTAGCAGGAGAGGTAATCCACCACCACCATATGCAGCCCCTGGCCTGTGGACCACCTCAAATTTAAAGTGCTGAAGGGCAATACCCAGAGGGATCCACACGTTGGTCCCACTGGTCAGAACAGAGGGTAAACAGGTGTCCGAGCAGGTAGTATGGGAGAGTGAGGACTGCCCACTTGATGGGCGAACACTCTTTCTCCACCCATATTTTCCACTGATCCATTATTCAAGAGTGACATGGAAGAAGCAGTGCTGTGATATAGATTCAAACTGGGGCTGTTGTGACCACAATACAGAATACTAACCACTAAATGATCACGACACTCCACGGGCAGAGTACACCCTCACTCTGACAGAAACTCAGCTGCTAGATGTGGCATGGGACGAACAGGACCACGTTTGGCCTGGTGTCATGAGAAAAGTGAAATTTTTATTTAGTCATGATTGCATTTGCTATGGGGGTGGAGTGGTTAGCCCTGTTGCTTCACAGCAAGAAGGTCCTGGGTTCAAACCTGATGAGGGCCTTTCTGTGTGGAGTTTGCATGTTCTCCCAGTGTCTGTGTGGGTTTTCTCAGGGTGCTCTTGTTTCTCCCACAGTCCAAATAAATGTACAACACCGATTCCAAAAAAGTTGGGACAAAGTACAAATTGTAAATAAAAATGGAATGCAATAATTTACAAATCTCAAAAACTGATATTGTATTCACAATAGAACATAGACAATATATCCAATGTCGAAAATGAGACATTTTGAAATTTCATGCCAAATATTGGCTCATTTGAAATTTCATGACAGCAACACATCTCAAAAAAGTTGGGACAGGGGCAAGAAGAGGCTGGAAAAGTTAAAGGCAGCGCTCGAAACTAACGGTGTCCCGACGTCCCAGGGACCATAAAAAATGTCATCAGGACACAAAATTATCATATCTGGGACAATCCCGGGACAATGGGAAAAAAATAGATCTAGAAAAAAAGTTCTACATTAAAGGTGCAGTCCAAGATTTTGGAATAACGGTTCCCGCAAGCCATATTTTGACAAGAAACACTCCCACCCCCCGCGTCTCCACCCCTCCTCCCCCTTATAAAGCCTGAGAAAGTCTGGCTTTATGATGGGTGTCTATTGCGTTACACACCAGTGGAGGTCGTTAAGTTAGAGTGTAAAGAGCTTGGAAAAATAGCTCAAACTTTCTCATTTAAACTGTGTTTTCAGCCCCAATTTTCACTCCACACACATAATTTTCTCAAAAGTAGTAACCACACTTGTCCTGATTCACACAATGTGTCTACCTGAGCGATAGGATTTACAGTTTTTGAATGAGAAGCCTGAAAGTAACGAGAGCACAGCCGCGCAGCCTCATAGACTCCCATTATAAACGTGGCAGAAAAGTCACTCGTTTTTAACTCACTCTAGTGACCTCATTTTTTACACTACAGACAAAAAATTACATCTGTGTGTTCAGGAGAGCCTTGTGGCGCTCACTGTGAAAGAATTTTGTGAATATCTCCTTCCGTTTTCGTGTAAATCCCCATTGTTTGGAAGGAGTGCACTGAGAGAATCCTGCGCTTTGTGTGACACTCTGCTTGACGTGTCAGTATCCAATCATTTTGAGGTGGTACCTCGATATGATTGGATGGCGTTTTTCCTTTATTTTACACTGTAGACTGGATTAAAATATTTCGTTTTTTGGGTCAAACCTTCTATTGTACTGCTTGCAACATGGGTGTGCATTTCATCCATTGATGGTATGGCTGATGGCTTTCAAAACATCTCTGAATGGGGCAACAGGTATATTACATAAAAATGGATAACGGTAATGGTGAAAATGATAAGTTGGCCTTATATATGCCAACAGATATTCAAGGTATAAGTAGATGAAACGAACATAAAAGGGGTCTTATTTTCAGCTAAAGTGTACTGCAGATGTAGTGAGTTGAAACATTTTCTGAATGAGCTAGTTGGCCCCTTTTAAATAAACGGGTATCTATTCATACAGTGAGATCGCCAAAGTTTAATAAACTGAAAATGCAATAACTGTAATTTTGAAGTAGATGATGTATTGGACATGTGTCACTTGTGTTTTGTGACTTATTGTAAAAATGATATAAAGGGTTCAAAATCGTATAGTTACAAATATAATAGTAACTTCATATGATAATATTAACCACTGGTTATTTCAGAGAGGAAAAAAATGGGGACACTATTGCTTCCATTTGGGACAATACAACACAGAATTCGGGACCACTGGGGGACACAAAGAAAAAAAAGTTAATTTCGAGCCCTGGTTAAAGGTACAAAAAAGGAACAGCTGGAGGACCAAATTGCAACTCATTAGGTCAATTGTCAATAGGTCATTAACATGATTGGGTATAAAAAGAGCATCTTGGCGTGGCAGCGGCTCTCAGAAGTAAAAATAGGAAGAGGATCACCACTCCCCCTAATTCTGCGCCAACAAATAGTGGAGCAATATCAGAAAGGAGTTAGACAGTGTAAAATTGCAAAGAGTTTGAACATATCATCATCTACAGTGCATAATATCATCAAAAGATTCAGAGAATCTGGAAGGATCTCTGTGCGTAAGGGTCAAGGCCAGAAAACCATACTGGGTGCCCGTGATCTTCAGGCCCTTAGACAGCACTGCATCACATACAGGCATGCTTCTGTATTGAAAATCACAAAATGGGCTCAGGAATATTTCCAGAGAACATTATCTATGAGCACAATTCACCATGCCATCCGCCGTTGCCAGCTAAAACTCTATAGTTCAAAGAAGAAGCTGTATCTAAACATGATTCAGAAGCGCAGACGTCTTCTCTGGGCCAAGGCTCATTTAAAATGGACTGTGGCAAAGTGGAAAACTGTTCTGTGGTCAGACGAATCAAAATTTGAAGTTCTTGATGGAAATCAGGGACGCCGTGTCATTCGGACTAAAGAGGGGAAGGACGACCCAAGTTGTTATCGGCACTCAGTTCAGAAGCCTGCATCTCTGATGGTATGGGGTTGCATTAGTGCGTGTGACATGGGCAGCTTACACATCTGGAAAGACACCATCAATGCTGAAAGGTATATCCAGGTTCTAGAGCAACATATGCTCCCATCCAGACGACGTCTCTTTCAGGGAAGACCTTTCATTTTCCAACATGACAATGCCAAACCACATACTGCATCAATTACAGCATCATGGCTGCGTAGAAGAAGGGTCCGGGTACTGAACTGGCCAGCCTGCAGTCCAGATCTTTCACCCATCGAAAACATTTGGCGCATCATAAAACGGAAGATACGACAAAAAAGACCTAAGACAGTTGAGCAAGTAGAATCCTACATTAGACAAGAATGGGTTAACATTCCTATCCCTAAACTTGAGCAACTTGTCTCCTCAGTCCCCAGACGTTTACAGACTGTTGTAAAGAGAAAAGGGGATGTCTCACAGTGGTAAACATGGCCTTGTAGGTACAACACAGTCCCTTTAAGAAACTACATTTCCCATCAGCCAACTTCTGCGTTGACCTGTGTCACGCCGGGGCGGGATCACCTATGTCATGTCCTCCATGACGTCACTTCCTCCCCGAAGACATAAGTAATGGAACAACACTTCCGTCTCTCTCTCTTCTCTCTAGTGTGGATTTCAAGCCATCTGGACACAAAGAGATACCCCGCACCAGAAAACCAGATAAAGACATCTTTTCTTTCTTGCAAGATCCACGATTTAGCGCAATTTCTTTGTTTACCACTGGCCACGGTAAAAATCCAGAATTGTGCAATTTTTAACTCAGTCGAGTTACAACTGGTTTTTATACATTATAAGTACGTACGACTGCAGCCCAAGCAGTTAATTTAAATTTAGAAGCGACCAGATCCTTCTAATTAATTCTCTGTGCACATTGTCTGATCAGAGACTTTCTTTTCATCACGAGTGACCACGCGTTGGACCAAGAAATCCTCTGCCTTCCACAGAAGCGACTCACATGCTCCACAATGGTGAAACTCCAAAAGTCTCAGAACATCTCATAATCTCGCGTAGAGACGAGATACTGAAGTAAGACTGGCATTTGGGCAAAACCTAGTCTTAGGAATTAGCTTTTATGAAGCAGTGTGAATTTAAACTCAGGAACAGTTTAAATTTGTACACTGTAGACCCTCAGGGTATTGAATTGATTGTTCTATTTTGTTTTGATCTCTCAATTGCTTAATAGATAGGTTGCATGCTCTCTCTCTATTCCTCTCTAACCCTTAACTTCATTATTACACATATTTTGACCTCATCAAGATTTCAGTGGATTTAGTAGTGTTATAAGCTAGTGAAATTAGCCTACGGCTAATTCTTTTGTCTCATTAGCATCCAGGGCTAATTGTACTGTCTCCAGGGACCATAAGGCCCCACCACGTGGCCACAGGCCTCACAAACACACCTTAGCTAGCTTTCCTTTGTCTTAGCTAGCAACACGAGGCTATTCTAGGCCTCCACCACGTGGACACACACAAACACACCTTAGCTAGCAATCCATGCTAACTTTTTGTTCAGGCCACACACACAGGCCTCACAAACACATCTTAGTTAGCTACCAAAGCTAACTCTTTTGTTCTACTTAGAAACACGTGGTCACCCCCCACGTGGTGACCCCCCACACCTCAGATAACACACACACACACACACACACACACACACACACACACACACACACATACCATATCATATTTGTATATAATGATTCCAACTGCTATTATTCATTTTTATCTTTGTTATAATAAATTCCATTATTATTGAAACTGTGTGTCTTTATTTGTTGTGCCTAATAATATACTTGAAGTCACCCAATCTCAAAAGAATTCTAAAGGTGCATATGAGTTATGTAATACGGTAAGTGATCATAATAATTTGGAATGTACCATAATTTAGCTGTTTGGTAATTTATTATTAAGCACCAAAATTAATGGAACAATTCAATGAGACTGATTTAATGAGACTGATTTAATGAGATTGATCACTTAAAACCAATTGCACCTACAGCCTTGTCCCAACTTTTTTGAGATGTGTTGTTGTCATGAAATTTAAAATCACCTAATTTTTATCTTTAAATGATACATTTTCTCAGTATAAACATTTGATATGTCATCTATGTTCTATTCTGAATAAAATATGGAATTTTGAAACTTCCACATCATTGCATTCCGTTTTTATTTACAATTTGTACTTTGTCCCAACTTTTTTGGAATCAGGGTTGTAGGTTACATTAATTTGTGGCTCTAAATTGCCTGTGAGTGTGAATGGTTGTTTGTCTCTGTGTCAGCCCTGCAATGACCTGGTGATGTGTCCATCTTTCAGTAGTTCACTTTTGATTAATTTTATTTATATTTTGCCTTGGGCAATGATGTGAAATACAGGCAACACCAACAATTCAGGAGTTCCATCAATGACCATTTTCAGATTCTGTCCAGGAATTGGTTATAGATGTCCTGTCTGTTATTTACTGTGTGATTTACTGAACATTTTGAGCATTTGTTTGACCTTTGAGCCTTTACAAGACAAGAGGCTCCTTTTGGAATATGCAGACTGGTGTGTGAGAAAATGCAACTTTAAATACAATTGTAAATAATTCACCCTGTATACCGTGAACATGAGAAACTTTCCACTTTTTTCACATGTCCCTTGATGGGCTCTGTACATATTTAGTCATATAAACGTCAAGAAAAAAAATCAACAAGCAATAACATTTGGATGTTGTACAGTCAGTAACGTCAGTTTCACAATTGAAAGTTTTCCAGTTTTACATTCTGGGGTGTTTTCAGTGTCGTAGATGTTCCACTCATATTGGAAAACAAAATGCTTCAGAGCTTAGACAAGTTCAGCATTAGTGGATTAATCTCCATAACTTTGAATGAAACCTCTGCAGTTGAATACAGATAAATCCTCAAAATTCATATCATTATGGACATCCTAAAAATACATCACTTTTTTTGTATTATAGATGTAACATCAAACAGATATAATTCTATGGTAGATTGTAGTTTTCTACAAACTCTTGCCTCTTTTCTACCAAAGCAATTCCAGGGCTGGTTTGGGGCCAGTGCTTAATTTGGAACCGGGTTTTCTGTTTCCACTGACAAAAAAATGGCTCTGGGGCCAGAAAAACCGGTTCCAGGCTAGCACCAACTCTTTGCTGGGCCAGAGGAAAGAACCGCTTATGTCAGCGGGAGGGGGCAGAGTTGTGAAGACCAACAACAATAGCAAGATCACGAAAGGTCGCCATTTTTAAGCAGCGAGAAGCAGCAGCTGTACAAATGCGAAGTCATCCATTATTATTGTTGTTGTTGCTGCTGCTTCTTCTCTGTGTTGTTGTTGCTACGATGTTCATGCCAAGATTTATACAAACGCAGTGACATAACTGACATATAGACCCTTTTCATGTGATGTCACGACAAACGCGGCCGCCATTTTGGACATGTACTACCAGTAGTTTACCACAGCCAGCATTGAGGAATGGCAGCAAAGAGTGTTTATTTTCAGCAAGACTTCCATCATGCCACTATATTGTTGTGCACCTGGATGTAGTAACCATCAACAAACAAGGCAAGGTTTATCATTTTATCGGATCCCGACGGAGAAGATGGATAGCGGCCATTAACAGGAAAGATTGGCAGCCCTCGGCATACCAGCGCTTGTGTAGTGACCACTTTGTTGGAGGTAAGACGAATAAAATTAGCCAGAAAAGGCATTACATTGCTGTTAACATTCTGTGGCGGCGAGTGTGTAACCAAATAGGCTAAAATAACCCATTGTAACCTCTTTGTTCTTCTGTAGGAGCTATTAGCTAACGACATTAGCTAGCGTTGTGTTCCTTTGCTCTTGGTAGACTGTAGGACAGATCAGAGGCAGTGTCCTACAAACAGCGCTTAATTTGAGGGGGAGCAAGCCGGAGCGCGCTCCGGAACCTCGGGCGTTGGCTCCAGCAGCTA
The DNA here is from genome assembly GCF_027579695.1 of Neoarius graeffei. NCBI lineage: Eukaryota > Metazoa > Chordata > Actinopteri > Siluriformes > Ariidae > Neoarius > Neoarius graeffei. The sequence goes on from NC_083569.1 coordinate 130,586,620, forward strand.
TTTACACTGGATCCGGTGATCCGACACCTCTTTTGACTATGTAACAAAAAACAAACAAACAAACAAACAAACAAATAAATAAATAAATAAATAAATGCAAGTTTATTTAGTGTTAATGTCTGATTTTGATATCTGTCTTGTTGGTGATTTCTCTCATGAAACGACATCCACAAAATATCTGCAGATGAACTTAATTTGCAGTGTTATTACAAAACAGCACAGCGCCGTGCCCCCCTCCCCCCCTCTTTTTTCCGCACCGGAGCCGCTCATCCTCTGCGCTCCAGGACCTCCCACTTTACAAATTAAGCACTGCCTACAAATAAGTGTTCAAAACAAGAGGAACATGTATTTGTCTCTTAAATCCAGGCCGTTCCCTGTAATCTGTAACAACGGTTGGAGAAAGTAATGGCAAATAGTGAGTGCACAAACCATAGAAGGGAAACTGTACACTGCGCCAGGGCAGTGTGATGGTATGTCTACTTTTAGATTGTGTTAGCTTATCAATGAACACACTCATCACTCGACGAGTTTCACGTCTTTACGACGGATACTTAAATGTGTGTTAGGTATTATTGTTGCAGTCTAAGCAGTCATTGTAGCAGCTAGATGAGCGAGAACCGAAAGGGTCTGTGCCATAAACCGTTATTTCTGTACGGTGTTGCTAATGTGTCGTTACTGTTGTTATTTCTCCCTCTGCTCGCCCTGTAAATGCCCTACATCGCTGGATAGCGAAGGTGTTTTCTGCATCTCGCTCCTTTTTCTTGTATGTTCTCCGTTTGTCGCCTTCCTCGCATTCAAACCAATTCGAGCTGAAGTCCGCTACATGTCCAAAATGGTGGTCGCATTTATGAAGGTCACGTGACTGAAAAGGGTCTATACAGCGACGTAATGACATGGCTCTGCTTAGCACCCTGAGCTATGGAAAAGCAAACTGGTTCTCAGCTGGCTTGCAAGTTGAACGAGTTGTGAACCAGCACCAGCACTGGGCCCGAACCAGCCCTGGAACTGATTTGGTGGAAAAAGGGTATTTGTGAATTTCAAAGACAAGTGCAGAAAGAATTACATGTGTACCATTTAAGAGACTTGACTGAACACACAAAGTATCGATTTGAAAATATTTATTTTTGGAATGAATTTCTTTTGGAAAACTAGTCTTGAGAATGTGACATTTTCAAGTTATGGATGTTATATTATACCTTATGAGCTAACAGGATATTTGTAATCGTGTTGGACAATGGATGTTAACAATAGAGAATGGGCAACTACTTCATGGCACCTTGCATTCTGGATAGTGGGCACCATAGTTTAGGATACACCTTTTAAAATATTTCAGCTGTAGCTTCAAGCCCTTACCAGCTTCTCTTTTTTCCCTTTCTCCTGAACTAACCATTTCTCTCGAATCTTTAGGCCATGGGGGAAGCTGTGGCTGAATGATTAGAGAAGCAGCTTTGGGATCAAAAGGGTGGTGGTTCAATTTCTTGCACCAACACGAATGGCTGAAGTGCTCTTGAGTAAGGCACCTAACACCAGGCTGCTCTGGGTATGTTGTATCCAGAGTGGCAGACGAGTGTCTGCTAAATGCCTCGAATGTAAGTTAATGAGACAAAAATTGCAATGTGTTGTTCATTAATAAATAAATAAAATTGGAATTGTTTACATCATAATAGTCAAGTCAAGTTTATTTGTATAGCGCTTTTAACAATAAGCATTGTCGCAAAGCAGCTTTACAGAATTTGAATGACTTAAAACTTGAGCTAATTTTATCCCTAATCTATCCCCAATGAACAAGCCTGTGGTGATGGTGGCAAGGAAAAACTCCCTCAGACGACATGAGGAAGAAACCTCAAGAGGAACCAGACTCAAAAGGGAACCCATCCTCATTTGGGGAACAACAGACAGCAGAACTATAATATTAACAGTTTTAACATGGTGTCAGTTTCGTTGATGTTATAAACTCTTCATTGATGGAAACTTGAGTGCAAAACTGTTCATGACAACTGCAGTACTAAAGTTAGCAAGTCAACTGTAGTCCTCAGCCATAAAAGCATTACTGTAAGAGTCCAGAGCATCCTCCAAGTGTGATTTTCAACTGTCCTCATGGGGCCGTCCTCCACAGGAGCGATGCGATGAGACTCCAACCAGACACAGGGCACCAGGACGGATCAAGCAGGTCAGAGGAGCAGAAGAGGTCAGCATCTCGATCCCAGGACCAATATGTAACACAGAGGGACAGATTTGGGGGGAGGGGGGAGAGAGAGGGAGAGAAAACACAGGTTGTTAGATATGCCCAATGTCACCTGAATAAGTGTAGGCAACAGGTGTCTATGTCTAAAAATAACACAAGTATTAAGTCTGTGTGGTAGGCTTGCAGAGATGAGAGTCCTGACATCAGGCATAATACAACAATGGCATGTTAATATGGTTAAAAAATATCATGACCTGCTCTGGCTGGATGCTTGATTGGGTGATGGGAGCACACTCCTCAGCAATGAGACAGTTTGAATTATAGATCAGAGTGAGTGCAGGCAGATGCAGATGGGGGCCCTTAGGGCTGACTAAGACAATTCAGTTACATTTCACCGGGTCTGGGACATGCGACAGAATGTCTGATGGCCGATTCCCTGCAGGCTATGAGAGCCAGTCGAGGTCTCCACCCTCTCCACCAAAAGATTTCCTGTTGACTCCATGTAACTCAGAGGGACAGATTTGGGGGGAAGAGGGAGAGAAAACACAGGTTGTTAGGTATGCCCAATGTCACCTGAATAAATAGGAACAGTATACATATTGCACTGAGTACAAGCAGGGACTCCGGCAACTAACTATAACAGCATAACTAAAAGGGGAGAGCCAGAAGGTAACACAGGCATGAGGGAGCCCCAAGACATAAAGCAGCCAGCCACTACACCATCAACAAACTCGAGTGAGCAAGCGAGTGGGGACTGACAGCATCCATACATCCCAGTTTACCAAAACACTATGTCTGAGGACCCTTCAGATCTACATCTTTACCTCATAAACACCATTAACAAAAGGCTTAGCTAAAAAGATATGTTTTCAGCCTAGACTTAAACCCTGAGACTGTGCCTGATTCCCGAACATTACTTGGAAGGCTGTTCCATAACTGTGGGGCTTTGTAAGAAAAGGCTCTGCCCCCTGATGTAGCTGTCACTATACGAGGTACCAGCAGATAGCCTGCACCTTTTGATCTAAGTAGGCGTGGCAGGTCATAAAGGAGCACGAGTTCACTTAGGTACTGTGGTGTGAGACCATTTAGTGCTATAAAGGTCAATAGTAGTATTTTATAATCAATACGAAATTTGATTGGGAGCCAATGCAGTGTGGATTAGACAGGCGTGATGTGGTCATATTTTCTAGTTCTAGTAAGGACTCTTGCTGCTGCATTTTGAACTCCCTGGAGCTTGATTATGGACTTTTTGGGACATCCAGACAGTAAGGCATTACAATAATCCAACCTGGAGGTAACAAAAGCATGAACTAGTTTTTCCGCATCATGTAGTGACATTAAATTTCTTATCTTAGCAATATTTCTGAGATGAAAGAAAGCTATCCGGGTAATGTTATCAATGTGAGTTTCGAATGAAAGACTGGGGTCAATAATCACCCCGAGATCTTTTACTGCTGCACGTGAAGAAACAGAAAGGCCATCCAGAGTTACTGTGGAATCAGAAAACTTACTTCTAGCTGCATGTGTGGTCCTAGTACAAGTACTTCTGTTTTGTCAGAGTTAAGCAGAAGGAAATTAATAAGCATCCAGTGTCTAATGTCCTTTACACATTCCTCAATTCTATTAAGCTGGTGTCTCTCATCAGGTTTTGCAGAAATATACAACTGTGTGTCATCAGCATAACAGTGGAAACTAATACAATGTTTATGAATAATATCACCCAGAGGTAACATATATAAAGAAAAAAAAGCAGTGGACCCAAGACAGAACCTTGTGGAACACTGAACTTTACCTCAGTACGTCTTGAAATAATCACCATTTATATCAACATCCTGATAACGATCAGTTAAATAAGAGCTGAGCCAGGAGAGGGCCATTCCCTTAACTCCCACAACGTTTTCTAGTCTATCCAGGAGAATGGAATGATCAATGGTATCAAATGCTGCACTAAGGTCAAGCAACACAAGTAGCAAGACACAGCCCTGATCAGACGCCAACAGTAGGTCATTGTGGCAGCGGGGGCATGGTCAAGCATCGGTCTGTGGCCGGAGGGTGGAGTCAGGGGAAGGTAAGTGGCAGAATCACTACACCTGATGTCAATTAACCTGTGTTTGTGTGTGTCTTCCCAGTGACAGCACCCTATATAAGGAAAGAGTGAGCAGAGGAAGAGAGCTCTCTCCCCATCCAGATGGCTGATGTGTGTGTGTGTGCGTGTGTCTGGGAGAGTGAAAATGCTGAAAAGTGTTACAATAAAGAGTTTTTGGAAACTCAGTTCTGGCCTGCCGTGTTTCTGTACTTCACCCACCCGCTCAAAGTTCTACAGTGGTGCCGAAACCTGGGAGGAGCACAGAGGAGAACAGCCCCATGGAGTTCTCCCCCTTCGCAGACCTGATCCACACTCTGGCCATGGCCCAACAGAGCCAGCACCAGGCGCTGGTCGCCCTCCAAAAGGAGCAAGAGCAACGATTCGAGGCCCTGGTGCTGGCGCAACAGGAAGATCGTCAGGCGTTCCGGCACCTCCTCACGTTTGCGGGGTCCACCACCTCCACCGCTGCAGGCCCACCCCACCTCACACTAACAAAGATGGGCCCGCATGACGACCCCGAGGCCTTCCTTGCGCTATTCGAACAAGCAGCAGGGGCCTGGAGCTGTCCGGTGGAACAATGCGCGGCACGCCTCCTCCCCCTGCTAATGGGTGAGGTGCAGCTGGCCGTGCTACAGGTCCCCGCCAACAGCCGGCTGGCCTACGCAGACCTGCGCCGGGCCGTCCTCCAGCATGTGGGGTGCACCACTGAACAACAACACCAGTGCTTCCGCGCTCTACACCTAGAGAAGGTCAGCCGGGCATTCGCATTTGGCCAGCAACTCCGGGACACCTGCCAGCGGCGGCTGAGGGCTGACAACCGCGACGCCGAGGGAATCGTCAATCTGGTGGCACTGGAGCAATTCATCGTCCGGCGTCCTGAAGGAACAATGGAGTGGGTCCAGTGCCATCACCCGGCGTCGCTGGATCAGGCCATTGAGTTGGCAGAGGATCATTTGGCAGCAGTTCCCATGGCAGGATCGCAGATCTCTGCTTCTCCTCTCTCCTCTCTCTCTCTCTCTCTCTCCCCTTCTGTGTCTCATCCTCGCCCCATTCCCCCACCGCGGAGGCGGGGGCCGGCTCCACCCCAGCTGGCCCGCTGCACCCGCGGTGCCCTCCCATTTCCTGCTTCTGTGTCTGTCTCTTTCCCCCCTCAGGTGACTGAACCCCAGAGCGCCGGTGCAGAGAGAAAGCCCGGGCCGGTTTGCTGCCACTGCGGGGAGCCGGGGCACCTCCAGCATCAGTGCTCGGTAATGGAGGTGGGCGCGGTGGTCCAGATCCCCGACGCACCTGGAACCGCCCTCGATCGGGCCGGAGCGTATCGCATACCAGTGAGTGTCCAAGGGGATACGTAACAGGCTTTGGTGGACTCTGGCTGTAATCAGACCTCAATCTACCAAAGCCTGGTGCAAGACGAGGCATTGGGGGGAGCACAATTGGTGAAGGTGTTGTGTGTGCACGGGGATGTTCACAACTACCCTTTAGTGTCTGTCTACATTCTATTTAGAGGGGAGAAATTTAGTGTAAAGGCAGCAGTTAAACCTCCCCTTACCCACTCGACAATTTTGGGGACTGATTGGCCGGGATTTCAGGAATTAATGACTCATTTAGTGAAGAGTGGGTCCTGCCGTAGTACAGCAGGGGGAGGTCCCGGAGTGGCATTGGCGGGAGCAGCTGTCACAGAGCCATCTACGTCATCTCCACATCAGAGTGAGGAGCAGCAGGCTCCTCCTCCCTCTCTCAGGGAATCCCTCGTGGATTTCCCGTTAGAGCAGTTGCTAGACAAGACTCTGTGGCATGCGTTTGACCAAGTGAGAGTAATTGATGGCCAAATGCTCCAGCCAAATGCCACCCCCTCCTTCCCCTATTTCTCCATTCTGAGAGATAGATTATACTGAGTGACGCAGGACACTCAGACTAAGGAGACGGTCTCACAACTTTTGATTCCAAAGAGCCACCGGGAATTGGTATTCCAGGTGGCTCACTTTAATCCCATGGCTGGACACTTGGGGCAGGATAAGACACTAGCCCAAATAATGGCCCGGTTCTATTGGCCAGGGATTCACGGTGATGTCCATAGGTGGTGTACTGCATTCCGCGAATGCCAGTTAGTAAATCCAGCGGCCATTCCAAAAGCACCTTTGCACCCTCTACCATTAATCGAGACCCCGTTCGAAAGAATTGGGATGGATCTCGTCAGGGAGAGTGATAACGTGTCTGGGAGAGTGAAAATGCTGAAAAGTGTTACAATAAAGAGTTTTTGGAAACTCAGTTCTGGCCTGCCGTACTTCTGTGCTCCACCCACCCGCTCAAAGTTCTACAGTCATTTACTACTTTAACCAAAGCTGTCTCTGTGCTATGATTAGGTCTAAATCCTGACTGATACATTTCATGGATGTTATTCCTATGTAAATATGAGCATAACTGCTGTGCCACAGCTTTTTCAAGGATCTTGGAGATAAAGGGGAGGTTTGATATTGGCCTATAATTGGACAGCTGACAGGGACCAAGGTCAGGTTTTTTAACCAGGGGTTTGATAACTGCTAGTTTAAAGGATTTGGGTGCATATCTAACCGTGAGAGAAGAATTTATTATTTTTAGAAGCGGTTCAATTACTTCAGGTATTATCTGTTTGAATAGACATGTAGGTAAGGGATCTAGTACGCAAGTTGAGGCTTTTGATGCCGAGATTAATGAAAGTAATTCATTTTCTTTAAGGGGAGTAAAACATTCTAATTCATGATCTGATAGTTATATGGTTAACTACAAGGTCAATTACATTGTCTGACCTTAAATTAGTAGTTTGAATTTTTTGTCGGATATGCTCAATTTTGTCATTAAAAAAATTCATGAAATCGTTACTATTACATACTGCAGGTGTGCATGTGTCTATAGTGGACTGTGGCAGCGGGGGCGTGGTCAAGCATCGGTCTGTGACAGGAGGGCGGAGTCAGGGATGGTAAGTGGCAGAATCACTACACCTGTCGTTAATTAATGTGTTTGTGTGTCTTCCCAGTGACAGCACCCTATTTAAGGAGAGAGAGCGAGAGCAGAGGGAGCTCTCTCCCCAACCAGATGACTGATGTGTGAGCGTGTGTCTGGGTGTGTGTGTGAGAGAGTGTGTATAGGCTGAAGAGCTGAATAAAAGCCAGTTTTGTGAACTCAGTTCTGGCCTGCCGTCCTTCTGTGCTCCACCCACCTACACAAACTGTCACAGTGGTGCTGAAACCCGGGACCGAGCACAGAAGAGAACAGCCCCATGGAGTCCTCCACCTTTGCCGACCTGATCCACGCCCTCACCATGGCCCAACAGAGCCAGCACCAGGCGCCGCTCGCCCTCCAGAAGGAGCAAGAACAACGGTTCGAGGCCCTGGTGCTGGCGCAACAAGAAGATCATCGGGCATTCAGGCACCTCCTCACGTTGGCAGGGTCCACCATCTCCACCGCCGCAGGCCCTTCCCCCCTCACCTTCACGAAGATGGGCCCACAGGACGACCCCGAGGCATTCCTCCAGCGTGTGAGACGCACCCCTGAGCAACAACGTCAGCGCTTCCACGCTTTGCACTTGGACGAAGTCGGCCGGCCGTTCGCGTTTGGCCAGCAACTCCGGGATGCCTGCTGGCAGTGGTTGAGGGCTGACAACTGCGACGCCGAGGGACTCATCGACCAGGTGGTACTGGAGCAGTTTGTTGCGCGCTTACCAGTGGGAACCACAGAGTGGGTCCAGTGCCACCACCCGGCGTCGCTGGATCAGCCCATCGAGCTGGCGGAGGACCATTTGGCGGCTGTCCCATCGGCAGGACAGCAGACGACCTCTTCTCTTCTCTCCTCTCCTCCTGTGTCTCCTCCTTGCCCCATTCCCCCACCGCGGAGGCGGGGGCCGGTGCCACCTCAGCCAGCCCGCTGCACCCGCGGTGCCCTCCCATGTCTCCCCTCTGTGTCTGTCTCTCCCCCCCCAGGTGAGTAAGCCCCATAGCACTAGTGCAGAGAGGAAGCCCGGGCCAGTTTGCTGGCGCTGCGGGGAGCCGGGCCACCTCCAACAGCAGTGCTCGGTAATGGAGGTGGGCACGGTGGTTCGGATCCCTGACGTGCCAGGAGCTGCCCTCAATCGGGCTGGAGCGTATCGCATACCGGTGAGTATCCAAGGGGATACATATCAGGCGTTGGTGGATTCTGGCTGTAATCAGACCTCAATCCACCAAAGCCTGGTGCAAGACGAGGCATTGGGGGGTGCACAGGGGGTGAAGGTGTTGTGTGTGCACGGGGATGTTCACAGCTACCCTTTGGTGTTGGTCCACATTTTTTTCAGAGGGGAAAAATTTAGAGTAAAGGTGGCGGTTAATCCTCACCTCACCCACTCGATAATTTTGGGGACTGATTGGCCGGGATTTTGGGATTTAATGACACATTTAATGAAGAGTGGGTCCTGCCATCAGTTAACAGGGGGAGGTCCCGGTGTCGCGTTGGCGGGAGCAGCTGCCACAGAGCCATCTACGTCAAATCCCTCGCGGATTTTCCATTAGAGCAGTCGCGAGACGAGACTCTGCGGCATGTGTTTGACCAAGTGAGAGTAATCGATGGTCAAACGCTCCAGCCAAACGCCACCCCGTCCTTCCCCTACTTCGCGATTATGAAGGATAGATTATACCGAGTGATGCAGGAAACTCAGACTAAAGAGCGAGTCACTCAGCTTTTAATTCCAAAGAGCCACCGGGAATTGGTATTCCAGGTGGCTCACTTTAATCCTATGGCTGGACACTTAGGGCAGGATAAAACACGAGCCCGAATAATGGCCCAATTCTATTGGCCATGGATTCGCGGCGATGTCTGTAGGTGGTGTACGGCGTGCCGGCAAATGCCAGTTAGTAAATCCAGCGGCCATTCCAAAAGCGCCTTTGCGCCCTCTACCATTAATTGAGACTCCGTTCGAAAGAATTGGGATGGATCTCTGTGGCAGTTCAGAGCAGGTGGGTGTAGCACAGAGGACGGCAGGACCGAGATCAGGTTCCAACTGAGTATTTATTTTCACACTTTCCAGTATAAACTTTACTCAGACACACATACACACACAACGAGTGTCGGTTCCGGGAAGATCTCCTTCCGCTCTCGCTCTCCCTCCTCATATAGGGCGCGGTCACTGGGAAGACACACAAACACAGGTTAATTGCTCTCAGGTGAAGTGATTCTGCCACTTACCTTCCCTGTCGCCGCCCTCCTGTCACAGACCAGCGCTTGACCACGCCCCCACTGCCACATACCCCCACCGCACGACTCAGGCCGGGCGCCCGTCCGGCCTGCAGCCGACTCCCCCCCCCCTTGACGGGAGAGGAAGTCTGCCATGACCATCTGCACCCCTGGCCTGTGGACCACCTTGAAGTTGAAGGGTTGGAGTGCCAGATACCAACGGATGATCCGCGCGTTGGTATCCTTCATGCGGTGGAGCCACTGGAGGGGCGCGTGGTCCGAACAGAGGGTGAAAGGGTGCCCCAGCAGGTAGTAACGGAGGGCGAGGACCGCCCACTTGATCGCCAGGCACTCCTTTTCAATCGTGCTGTAGCGCCCCTCACGCACTGACAGCTTCCAACTGATGTAAAGGACCGGGCGGTCCTCCCCCTCCACCTGCTGGGACAAAACGGCCCCCAGCCCTCTGTCCGACACATCCGTCTGTAACATAAAAGGGAGAGAGAAGTCAGGGGAGTGTAAAAGTGGCCCCCACACAGTGCAGCCTTTACCTCAGAGAAAGCACGCTGACACTGCTCCGTCCACTGGACCGGATCTGGCGCCCCCTTTTTAGTGAGGTCAGTCAGCGGGCTGGTGACATCCGAATAATTAGGTATAAACCTACGATAGTAGCCAGCCAGCCCCAGGAACTGTCTCACCCCCTTTTTGGTCTTGGGCCTCGGGCAGGCCGCTATCGCTGCTGTCTTATTAATTTGGGGACGCACCTGCCCATTGCCCAAGTGGAAGCCCAGATACCATACTTCCACCCGCCCAATCGCATACTTCTTTGGGTTGGCACTGAGTCCCGCCCGCCTCAGCGACCTAAGGACGGCCCTCAGGTGTTGCAGGTGCCGCTGCCAGTCATTACTATAAATGATATCATCTAAATACGCGGCCGCATAGGTGGCGTGGGGCCGGAGGACCCTGTCCATCAGCCGCTGAAACGTAGCGGGTGCCCCAAACAGCCCAAACGGAAGTGTGACGAACTGGTGTAAGCCGAACGGTGTGGAAAAGTCCGTTTTCTCCCAGGATAATGGAGTCAAGGGGATCTGCTAATATCCCTTCATCAAATCCAGTGTTGAGTAAAAGCGAGCCGTGCCTAGTCGATCGAGCAGCTCATCAATACGAGGCATTGGGTACGCGTCGAATTTAGACACCGCGTTGACTTGTCTATAGTCCACACAGAACCGGACCGAGCCGTCGGCCTTGGGAACCAAGACCACCGGGCTGCTCCAGTCACTGTGGGACTCCTCGACGATGCCCATTTCGAGCATGGCCTGAAGTTTTTCCCGAACCACCTTTTTTTTGTGTTCGGGTAGCCTGTAAGGGCGGCTACGCACTACCACCCCCGGGGGCGTCTCTATATGGTGTTCTATGAGGTTAGTGCGACCGGGCAGGGGCAAGAACACATCCGAAAACTTGGCCTGCAACTGGGCGACCTCCGTGAGTTGGGTCGGGGAGAGGTGGTCTCCACAGGGGACCGGAGAGGTACGTGATGCCAATGTCCCTTTTTGACCCTCCGGCCCCAGCTCCGCCTTCTCTGGAACTACTGACACCAATGCCACGGGGACCTCCTCGTTCCAGAGTTTCAGCAGATTGAGGTGGTAGATCTGTAGCGCCCCACCCCTGTCTGTTCGCCTCACCTCATAGTCGACGTCCCCGACTCGCCGTGTGACCTCAAAGGGCCCTTGCCACTTGGCGATCAATTTGGAGCTCGACGTGGGCAACAGTACGAGTACTTTATCTCCCGGTGTGAACTCTCTAAGGCGCGTACTCTTGTTGTACAGGCGGGCTTGCCGTTCCTGGGCCTGCCGCAAATTCTCCTGAGTTAGATGGGTGAGCATGTGGAGTTTTGCGCGCAGGTCCATAACGTACTGAATTTCGTTCTTACTTTGTGAAGGTCCCTCCTCCCAATTTTCCCGCAGCACATCCAGGATGCCGCGCGGCTTACGCCCATATAATAATTCGAACGGGGAGAACCCCGTGGAGGCTTGGGAGACCTCTCGCACTGAGAACAGCAAGGGTTCGAGCCACTTATCCCAATTACGTGCGTCCTCACTTACGAATTTCTTAATAATATTTTTAAGTGTGCGGTTGAACCGTTCCACTAAACCATCCATTTGTGGGTGATATACGCTGGTGCGGATCGGCTTAATCCCCAATAACCCATACAGTTCGCGCAGTGTTCATGACATAAACGTAGTGCCTTGGTCAGTCAGAATCTCTTTCGGGATTCCAACTCGGGAGATGACGCGGAAGAGCGCCTCTGCAATACTGCGTGCTGAGATATTGCGCAGAAGCACTGCTTCCGGGTATCGCGTTGCATAGTCCACCAGAACTAATATAAAGCGGTACCCTCGTGCTGACCGATCTAATGGCCCAACGAGATCCATCCCAAATCTCTCAAACAGGGTCTCGATTAATGGTAGAGGGTGCAAAGGCGCTTTTGGAATGGCTGCTGGATTTACTAACTGGCATTTGCGGCATGCCGTACACCACCTACGGACATCGCTGCGAATCCCCGGCCAATAGAATCGGGCCATTATTCGGGCTCGTGTTTTATCCTGCCCTAAGTGTCCAGCCATGGGATTAAAGTGAGCCGCCTGGAATACCAATTCCCGGCGGCTCTTTGGAATCAAAAGCTGAGTGACTCGCTCTTTAGTTTGAGTGTCCTGCGTCACTCGGTATAATCTATCCTTCATAATCGCGAAGTAGGGGAAGGACGGGGTGGCGTTCGGCGGGAGCGTTTGACCATCGATTACTCTCACTTGGTCAAACGCATGCCGCAGAGTCTCGTCTCGCAACTGCTCTAATGGGAAAGCCGCGAGGGATTCCCCAATAGAGAGAGGAGGAGCCTGCGGCTCCTCACTCTGATGCAGAGATGACGTAGACGGCTCTGTGACAGCTGCTCCCGCCAAAGCGACACTGGGACCTCCCCCTGTCAACTGGCAGGACCCACTCTCTACTAGGCATGTCATTAAACCCCGAAATCCCGGCCAATCAGTCCCCAAAATTAAAGAGTGGGTAAGGCGAGGATTAACCGCCGCCTTCACTATAAATTTTTCCCCTCTGAAAATAATGTGGACCGACACCAAAGGGTAGCGGTGAACATCCCCGTGCACACACAACACCCTGACCCCTTGTGCTCCTCCCAATGCCTCGTTTTGAACCAGGCTTTGGCGAATTGAGGTCTGATAACAACCAGAATCCACCAACGCCTGATATGTAGCCCCTTGGATACTCACCGGTATGCGATACGCTCCGGCCCGATCGAGGGCGGCCTCTGGCGCGTCGGGGATTCAAACCACCACGCCCACTTCCATTGTCGTGCACTGCTGTTGAAGGTGGCCCGGCTCCCTGCAGCGCCAGCCAACCGGCCCGGGCTTTCCCTCTGCACCGGTGATCTGGGGTTCACTCACCTGAGGTGGGGGAGAGACAGACACAGAAGGGAGAAATGGGAGGGCACCGCGGGTGCGGCGGGCCGGCTGGGGTGGGGCCGGCCCCCGCCTCCGCGGTGGGGGAATGGGGCGAGGACCGGACACAGGAGGAGGGGGAGAGAGAGAGAGAGAGAGAGAGAGAGAGAGAAGAGAAGATGCCATCTGCCATCCTGCCGCCGGGACAGCCGCCAAATGGTCCTCCGCCAGCTCGACTGCCTGATCCAGCGACGCCGGGCGGTGGCACCGGACCCACTCCGCAGTTCCTGCTGGCAAGCGAGCAACGAACTGTTCCAGCGCCACCTGGTCGAGGATTCCTTCGGCGTCGCGGTTGTTGGCCCTCAGCCACCGCCAGCAGGCGTCCCGGAGCTGCTGGCCAAATGCGAACGGCCGGCCGACTTCCTCCAAGCGCAGCGCGCGGAAGCGCTGGCACTGCTGTTCTGGAGTGTGCCCCACGCGCTGGAGGATGGCCCGGTGGAGGTCCGCGTAGGCCAGTCGGCGGGGAGCTGTAGCGCGGCCAGCTGTGCTTCTCCCGTGAGCAGGGGGAGGAGGCGCGCCGCGCGCTGCTCCATCGGCCACCCCGAGGCTTCGGCGACTTGCTCAAAGAGCGTGATGAACGCCTTGGGGTCATCCTGCGGGCCCATCTTGGTGACAGTGAGGGGAGACGGGCCCACACTAGGAGCGCTGGTGGACCCTGCCGACGCGAGGAGGTGCCGGACCGCCTGTCGATCTTCTTGTTGGGCCAACACCAGGGCCTCGAACCGCTCTTCTTGCTCCTTTCGGAGGGTGAGTAGCGCCTGGTGCTGGCTTTGCTGGGCCGTGGCAAGGGTGTGGACCAGTTCAGCAAACGGGGAGGACTCCATGGGGCTGTGAGGCTGCTGTGCTCCAGATCCCGGGTTTCGGCACCACTGTGGCAGTTCAGAGCAGGTGGGTGGAGCACAGAGGACGGCAGGACAGAGATCAGGTTCCAATTGAGTATTTATTTTCACACTTTGCAGTATAAACTTTACTCAGACACACACATACACACACAACGAGTGTCGGTTCCGGGAAGATCTCCTTCCGCTCTCGCTCTCCCTCCTCATATAGGGCGCGGTCACTGGGAAGACACACAAACACAGGTTAATTGCTCTCAGGTGAAGTGATTCTGCCACTTACCTTCCCTGACTCCGCCCTCCCGTCACAGACTGGCGCTTGACCACGCCCCCGCTGCCACAATCTCGTTGGGCCATTAGATCGGTCAACACGAGGGTACTGCTTTATATAAGTTCTGGTGGACTATGCAATGCGATACCCGGAAGCAGTGCCTCTTCGCAGTATCTCAGCACGCAGTATTGCAGAGGCACTCTTCTGCATTATCTCCTGATTTGGAATCCCAAAAGAGATTCTGACTGACCAAGGCACCTCGTTTATGTCACGTACACTGAACAAACTGTATGGGTTGTTGGGTATTAAGCCGATCAGCACCAGCGTGTATCACCCACAAATGGACGGTTTAGTTGAACGGTTCAATCGCACCCTCAAGAACATAATTAAAAAATTTGTAAGTGAGGACGCATGTAATTGGGATTAATGGCTCGAACCCTTGCTCTTTGCAGTGCGAGAGGTCCCCCAAGCCTCCACGGGGTTCTCCCCATTTGAATTGTTATACGGGAGTAAGCCACACGGCATTCTAGATGCGCTGCGGGAAAATTGGGAGGAGGGACCTTCACCAAGTAAAAACGAAATCCAATACGTTATTGACCTGCGTGCAAAACTCCACACACTCACGCACCTAACTCAGGAGAATTTGCGGCAGGCCCAAGAATGACAGACTTGCCTGTACGACAAGGGTATGTGCCTTAGGGAGTTCGCACCGGGAGATAAAGTTCTCATACTGTTGCCCACATCGAGCTCCAAATTGGTCGCCAAGTGTCAAGGACCCTTTGAGGTCACACGGCGAGTCAGGGACGTTGACTATGAGGTGAGGCGAATGGATAGGGGTGGGGCGCTACAGATTTACCACCTCAACCTGCTCAAACTCTGGAATGAGGAGGTCCCCGTGGCATTGGTGTCAGTGGTTCCAGAGAAGGCGGAGCTGGGGCCGGAGGTTCAAAAGGGAACACTGGCATCACGTACCTCTCCGGTCCCCTGTGGAGACCACCTCTCCCCGACCCAACTTACGGACGTTGCCCAGTTGCAGACCGAGTTTTTGGACGTGTTCTCGCCCCTGCCCGGCCACACCAACCTCATAGAGCACCACATTGAGACGCCCCCGGGGGTGGTAGTGTGTAGCCGCCCTTACAGGTTACCCGAGCACAAGAAAAAAGTGGTTCGGGAAGAACTCGAGGCCATGTTCGAAATGGGCACTTTCGAGGAGTCCCACAGTGACTGGAGCAGCCCAGTGGTCTTGGTACCCAAGGCCGACGGGTCGGTCCGGTTCTGTGTGGACTATAGAAAAGTCAACACAGTGTCTAAATTCGATGCGTACCCAATGCCTCGTATTGATGAGTTGCTCGATCGGCTAGGCACGGCTCGTTTTTACTCGACACTGGATTTAACAAAGGGTTATTGGCAGATCCCCTTGACTCCATTATCCCAGGAAAAAACTGCCTTTTCCACAATGTTCGGCTTACACCAATTCGTCACACTTCCTTTTGGGCTGTTTGGGGCACCTGCTATGTTTCAGCGGCTGATGGACAGGGTCCTCCGCCCCCATGCCACCTATGCGGCCGCCTACCTTGATGACATTATTATCTATGGTAATGACTGGCCGAGGCACCTCGAACATCTGAGGGCCGTCCTTAGGTCGCTGAGGCGAGCGGGTCTCACAGCCAACCCGAAGAAGTGTGCGATTGGGCGGGTGGAAGTACGGTATCTGGGCTTCCACTTGGGCAATGGACAGGTGCGTCCCCAAATTAACAAGACAGCAGCAATTGCGGCCTGCCCGAGGCCCAAGACCAAAAAGGGGGTAAGACAGTTCCTGGGGCTGGCTGGCTATTATCGTAGGTTTATACCTAATTATTCGGACCTCACCAGCCCACTGACTGATATGACTAAAAAGGGGGCACCAGATCTGGTCCAGTGGACGGAGCAATGCTAGAGGGCTTTTTCTAAGGTAAAGGCTGCACTGTGTTGGGGGCCACTTTTACACTCCCCTGACTTTTCTCTCCCCTTTATGTTGCAGACAGATGCGTCGGACAGAGGGAAGCAAATCACCAGACATGCGGACTGTACGGTACTGTGCTCTCAGTGCTACGACTCCATCATACCCCTGAGACCAAAAGGGGGATTGTAGGTACACAGTCCGTCTAAGAATTACAACAGCCCATCTCTTTAAGAAACTACGTTTCCCGCACAAACATTCCATGTCCCAACAGCTAGCCGCTGTGTTCGGGGATCAGGTTGTTGAGGCCCCTGCCTTCAACTGCCACCCAATCCACACTGCACCGGCCCCCTACGGCTACCTCTGTGGGTGGTGAACCCACAGGAGGTCGGGCCCACGTCACCGCTTCAGGATGAGCCCGGCCGGGCCCCGTGGGCAAAGGCCCGGCCACCAAGAGCTCGCATACGAGCCCCAACCCCGGGCCTGACTCCAGGGTGGGGCCCCGGCTGCGCCATACCGGGCGACGTCATGGTCCTTGATTGATTATTCTCCATAAGGGTTTTGGTGAACTGCTCTTGGTCTGGCCTGTCACCTAGGACCTGTCTGCCTTGGGAGACCCTAACAGGGGCGTAATGCCCCCGACAACATAGCTCCTAGGATCATTCAAGCACACAAACCCCTCCACCACAATAAGGTGGCAGTTCTAGGAGGGGTGGCTTTGGGATTTATCAGGAATTGTATGTAGTTTCTTTGTAAAATATGACATTACTTTTGAGTAAATTTGTAAGATGCAATTTCTATAACAAATGGGGTACAATAATGATTGATTCTTTATTGTCATTGCACATTACTATACAACAAAACACTGTTTGAGGGCTCAGATCACAGCAGCATATCAATACATTTTATTTATATATACACGTATATATATCTATATCTATCTATCTATCTATCTATCTATCTATCTATCTATCTATATATATATATATAAATAATGTGTGTGTGTGTGTGTATGTCTACACACACACACAACCTCTTAAAAGCAGCATAATGGCATATAAGCAGTCATATAAATTGTAGTATGTAATTATTTAATGTGGCCAAACACAGTAAGGTGCAGAGTGTGAGTCCAAGTCCAGATCAAGCCTCCAGCAGAGCTTTTACAGCCCTGGGGAAGAAGCTATTTTGGTGTCTTGCTGTTTGTGACTTTATGACCCTAAGCCTTCCATAGGGAAGGGTGTCAAAAAGACATTGTCCGGGGTGAGTGCAGTCAGTCCTAATCTTTGTGGCTCTTTTTCTCAGCCTGGCAGAGTAGATCCAGGGATTGGAGAGGGGTACCAATGATTTTAGATGCAGTCCTGATGATCCACTGCAGATCTTTCCTCTCCTCTGAGGTGGAGCTGGAGAACCACACTAGGCTATTTAAGTATTATTTAGATATCCAGACCCACACTCCATTTCGGTAGGTGGCGGTAATGCTTCCAAAAGTTGTTTGCCAACAGCCATTAAAAAGGAGGAAGAAGAAGGTTGGAATAAGCGTCCTCCAGTCCAGGTGGTGGCGGTAACGCGGCCAGTAGCTGCTTCTCCAACCGCCAGAAAACACTGGAGAAGAAAAAGCCGCTGCTCGCCTGAGCCGCTTTAGCCCCTCGAGTTATAAAAATAAAAACACGTTATTGTGTCTGGCTCTGAGGATTTAAAACCCTGAGGTAAGTTAAACTGAAGGTGTGTGGTCGAATCCCAAATATATCTCCACTTTACTGTTTTAGGAACTCCGTTCAGTATGAAATAATGCCGTGTGCACCCTAGATAGTGCACTATTTATCCACTCAGGAGAGAGTTGTAGTTTGGTTAACCTGTTTAGTTGTATATTGAAAGTATTTAAAGCTTCATTTCAAGTTTATTTCCTGTGTCTAACAATTAGCTCTGGCAGCAATTAAACCTCTTACTTTAACTCAGGGCAAGATCAATTGCATTTTGTGCAATTTTTTTTTACCTTGCACAATACCAGAAAAATTCAGTTGCAGTCAAGCCATTTGAGGCGAATTGGTCCGCCTCTGAAAAAACTTGGCATTTGGATTTCCCGGCAAACACTGATTTTCGTGACGTTGCGTGCGGAACACCTCCCTCTGAATCCTACATCAGCGCTGGTTTGTTTATGAGGAAACGACCTGGTGGTTTTCTGCAAACTTCAACGTTATCGCGTAATTATTAAAATGGTTAACATATGTATCGTAGGAGGCTGTAGCAACACCAATCATGATGGGATTAGTACTCATCGTTTCCCAAAAGCCCGGACAATGAGAGAGAAATGTGAACGCTTCGTGCGAGGCACCCGGAAAAAGCCGAGGACCAAAGCAGAGCCGAGAAAAAGACCAAGAAAATCGGCAATTCACAAGTCGACTGTTGCCAGGGTAAGAAATAAGAGACTATACTCTAAATTAGGTGTTCCTGTG
The DNA here is from genome assembly GCF_027579695.1 of Neoarius graeffei. NCBI lineage: Eukaryota > Metazoa > Chordata > Actinopteri > Siluriformes > Ariidae > Neoarius > Neoarius graeffei. The sequence continues at coordinate 130,605,080 of NC_083569.1, forward strand.
TTTGTGTGGTACACGGGTAATGTTATTTATTGACGCACACGAAAGCGCTGGGCGATAATACACTTACTTAGATTAGATAGAACTTCATTGATCCCTTTGTGAGGGTTCCCTCAGGGAAATTAAAAAGATGCAGTCCACAGCCTGGTAAAAAGCAGCCAAAGTAGAGTCCAAAGTAGCACGGTTAAAGTCCCCAGAAATGATGATAAATGCCTGAGGGTGCTGTGTCTGCCGCCTTGCTGTGACAGAGCGAGTCCCCTCACATGCTGCGTCTGCCCTCGGAGGGATGTAAACACAGATGGTGATGCTAGCGGCTCCAAGTCTGGGCAACGTAAGCCTGTCTTTATGGAGAAATGTCCCGGGTTACACCAGCGGTTGTTCACGTAAATGATGAGTCCCCCACCTTTGCCTTTCCCGCATGCTTTAATGTCTCTGTCGGCTCTCACAGCAGTGAATCCCCGCAGGTCCACGTTAGCATCCGGTACAAGGTGTGTTAGCCATGTCTCCGTAAAAATAAATAAGCTGCTCTCCTGGTAAATCTGCTGGTTGTTCAGTGCGGATAGCTTGTCGACCTTATTCGGCAGCGAGTTCACATTCCCCATGATGATGGAGGGAATGGATGGTTTATAGCGCCACCGGTTGTCCGCTAGCCTTTAGCTTAGCCCCAGCTTTGCAGCCCCTGGGTTTCCTCCTCAGCTCCGCCAGGAGGGGGTGTCGTATCCCGGCTCGTCCCATTGTTTTCAGGGCCAGTAGCTCCTCTATCGAATAAGTGAGAAAACTGACTCCTGGTTGCGTGTTAAAGTTAAAAATATCCATGGGATATGAAGAAAAACACACTGTCTTTGTAAGAAGAGCAGAAAAGTAAAAACATGGAAAAAAGAGGTTTATAGAGCTAAAAACTACAGAGCAACTGGAGAGGCAGCCGTCTCGCACAGCACCCAAGGTCACATTTTCTTTACATTTTACTTCACATGTATCAAGGGATGTACAGCGTGTCAGGGCTTGAGATCTTGGGACCTGTCAAACACATTAAATGTATCTCAGGCCTTTAGATTACACTAATTTGGGCATATCAAAGGAGCGAAGCGACTGCGCGAACGAGCGTAGCGATAAATACATAAAACAAAAATCTCCTTAGTATGAGTCTCATACAGAACATTGAATATTTGGCACAACAAGATGATTATATCATATCATGGTCACGTGATGTTTTGGTTGGCAAGAGGCTATTTATAAATGGCCGATCGGAGTTATCGGGTCATAAATTATGGTAGTGTCGTGTTATCGGCTGTACATACGGATTTGATAAGAATGATCCCAAGAGCTTTTACCGTATTCCAAAAAAACCTGAAGCTCGCCAAAAGCTTTGGATCACTAACAAGTGGGAACCTACTGACAATGACAGTGTTTGCTTTCGACACTTTATACAGGGATGAGAGTTTTCCGCTTTTTGGCGGAATTCCGCTTTTTTCAGTCAAAATGGACCTTTTTTATATTGTTGCAAATCCATTGAGAGAATTTTAGGGGGGTAGGGTCTGCGTTGTGCTGTTTTGTCATTGCCACGGGGCAAGGGAGACCTCTAGTGGTCATATTTTTCCATAGCAACGCAGTTTTCTATTCCTTTTTGTAAAGTGTCCTTGGGTTTCTTGAAAGACGCTATATAAATTTAACATTATTATTATTATTACAAAAGGCCTATGTCAGTGTTTCCTTTACATAGGTATAGTTGATCTTTATCAAATGAAAGTTTAAGTAATGTATGTACTTGAAAGAGAGTTCTACTTTTGTACAAGTGTCAATTTTGTAAGCAAACAGGGTATGGTATTTCAACAACATTTGTAAAATTTTGATGATAAAATAAATGGTTTTTAGGGTAAAAAATCTCTAAAATCCATGAGCTCCCGGGGGCTTCGGCCCCTGGACCCCACTGGGGGCCTGTGGCCCCCAGACCCCCGGCTAATTTTTCAGATTTTTTCATCACAAGCCACTCTCATCTCTGTTTAAATCTGGTAAGACACATGACTTTTTATTATTTTGTTTTGCAGTTTAATATTATGATGCAGGCCTAGAAATTCATATTTTTTTTTTCACAAGCCAGCCGGAATAGTTACCTTCCAAAGTAACTAGCCAAACAGAAAATCAACTAGCTAAAATTTGTTCATGTATGACTTTTATTCATAATTACTCTAACTTATTTTTATTGTAATAACCTTTGACTAATATATTCATTATTTTGTTTACCTTTTTCATGGGTGTGTTGTACCCTCGGAAAACACGACAGAGTTTCGTAGATGGTAGCTGTCTGGCCAGCCTCGTGTTTTTTTTTTTTTTTTTTTAAAGTAAGTTGTCTTCATGCCTTCCTTTGACAGGTACCGGACTATGAAGATGTCGTGTTTCTCCATAGTCCTATCTCTCGACTCGTCAAGGCCAACTCCTATAACGGGGCTCTTCTGGAGTTCTTTGAGACTATCAACGAGCACTTGCAATGTAAAAATGAATACAAAAATCTTATGAATTGTATATCTAATATACTTTTTTATAGGATTCTTCTAGTCAGCTGAGTTGTTCATTGTCCACCTATTGTCAAAATAAACCACCTATAAAACCTAAAACCCCCCAAAACAATAGGTTAGTAATAAATTGGATATCATCAAACTAACCTTATCCAAGGAAGCAAAGTTGAATACTGTCGGGGATTCTTTCGTGCAGTTTCCACCCCTCCTTAGGTTGATGTCCTGCACTCAATGGTTTTGCTGAAATTTTAGGAAGGATGGATATTTCCTGAAAGAAGAAAATGCATTTTCTTCTAAGTAATGAGCACAAAATAAGCAATGAGCACATACCCATACTGAGAGCGGTGGGCAGCGATGCTACAGCACCCAGAGAGCAATTAGGGGTTGGGTGCCTTGCTCTCTATTTGAGTGGTAGAACTCAGTGTGTAACTGTTGATAACTGCACCTCATCCTCTCTCGAGGTAAAAATGGGTGTGCCCCAAGGATCAATTCTTGGCCCCATTTTGTTTTCTATCTATATAAATAACTTGGGTGTGGGACTAAGTCCCACAAAAGTACATCTTTATGCAGACGACACAATATTATACACTTTTGCTTCATCAGTGCAGGAGACTGTGAACTACTTAGTCTGCTTTTAACAAGGCTCAAAATTCCCTTGTAGGACTTAAGTTGGTGCTAAATGCTAAAAAAAAAAAAACTAAATTCATGGTCTTTACACGTTCACACACACTTTGTAATGACACTATTTGTACTATGAATGGAACACAGTTAGAAAAAGTATCCTCCTATAAATACCTAGGAATATGGTTGGATGATAAACTGTCGTTTAGTACACATATTGAGTGTCTTAAAAAAACTCGGACCCAAATTAGGATTTTATTTTAGACAAAGAAAGTGTTTTCCATATAAAGCAAGAAAAAGGTTGGTAGAAAGCACCTTCTTATCAGAATTAGACTATGGTGATATGATTTATATGCATTCCTCACAATTGCTATTGAAAAAATTGGATGTTTTATTATCATTCTGCCTTGCGTTTTATCACAGGAGCAGCAAATAGGACTCACCACTGCTTGCTATATGAAATGGTTTAATGGTCCTCTCTCTCACTCAGGAGAGAGTTTCAATTGTTGATTTTTACTTTGAAAGCATTAATGGGTAAATTACCACAGTACATCTCAAATCTGCTTTCTTATCACACTAGTATTTATAGTACAAGGTCTACAAATAAGATACTATTAATCACACTCTCACTAAGGACTGAATTGGGCAAGACCTCTTTTTCGTATTATGCACCATACGTTTGGAACGAACTTCAGAACACACTACACTTAGAGACACTTCCTTCTGTTAATACTTTTAAAAATCTTTTAAAATCAACTCTTAGAGAGCAGTGCCATTGCTTTTAAATATGGTGCCCATGTGCCTACGTTTTTTTTTTTTTTTTTTTTTAAATCCTTTTATAGTTGTTTAGTTTGTGTTTTATCTTAGAATTTGTGAGTCTTGTCTTCTGCAGTCTTTTGTCTTTAGTGTCCTTGGCTGTACTGTCAATTGTTTTTTTTTGTTTGAGATTTGTCTTGTTTTAGTTGTTCCTTTGACTTGGTGTATTTAGTGTATGTTACATGTTTAGTTAAGGCCTCTGCATGCTCTTGCGACAAGGCTTTCGCAGACAGTTGTAATTTTATTGTTGAGCGGGGAGTATAGGTGTGCGCGATGTTATTCACTGGCACAACGCAAGGGGGCGCGAAGTCGCTAGGAGTAGTTGGTGGGTGTGGTTAGTGGAGTGTTTATCCTCCGTTTACTTATAATGACTAGAACTTTTTTTTTTTATAATGACTAGAACTGGAGTCATATAGATGTACGTACTTCCTCAATCAACCGCTCTTCATGCTGCTCCATCTTCGCTCGTGTTTTTAAAAATGCCGGTCGTGAAAACAAACCAAACCGGGAAAGTAGGGAAGCGGAAGTGCGTGTATAGCGGATGTAGAGTGGACCAATCGGAGCCCTCTTGTCTGCGACGCTGTCTGCGAGGCTTCTGCGGTGGTCACAATTTTTGGGAGGTGCGCGCAGAGCGTCTGCGAAGGTGGGGGGGCTACGCAGACGCTATCTGCAACACCGTCTGCGAGGACTGGGTTGTCAGCATAAATTGGCCTTTACAGCGCACATTCCACTGTTTTGTGTGCTTTGTAGTCTGATTTAGTCTTTAGTGTTTTGGTAATGTTGTCCTCTGTTTTTTTTTTTTAAATTTAAACTTTCAACTTGCTGCCACTTGGCCAGGACTCCCTGGAAGAAGAGTCACTGTGACTCAACGGGACCTTTCCTGGTTAAACAAGGGTTAAATAAAATAAATTAAAAAAAGATGGGTGGGAAGATGGCACCTGTGTGTTTGGCTGGCCATCTCCCTCTGTTGAGTGTGTTGCTGTTTTTCTCAAGTTTGTTGTTTGTTATACGGAGTGTCTCACTGCTGCAGGCATATGATCACCTGACACTTCTTAATATTCATGAGTCTTTGGAAAAACTGTCGATCTGCGGCTCTGATGGACATTCAAAGATGCCTTCACCTTTTCTCGTGTTCATATCTCCACATCTACGGCATCTTTCCTGCTGGCTACCTCACAGCAGTCGCCGCAGAAGACTGGGAAAGCGAGGAGGAGTTCTCATTAAACTTAAATCTTACCTGGCTTCTTCTCGTCACGATCCCCGTCGTTTATTAGCCGGATCCTCCATGGACTACAGGGGCTATGATCTGCGGATCACACGTACTTCCACGGAGTACAGGTATCTGTGGCTCCGACCGGTTCTCTATGATACCGGGGTACTGTTCCCATGTTGTCGGCTAGTGCGGACCTGTCAGCGGGGCTGTGTGTTGGGGAATCTTCGCTCGCTCACCCGCTCCTCTCACCAGTCTGGCTGTTGCTCAGCTCATACTGCGCTGATGAACACCAGATCTCTCACAAATAAGACATTTATTCTGAATGACTTCTTTACAACACATGATCTTGATTTCCTCCTGCTGACAGAGACCTGGTTGAAACCAGGTGAGAACAGCGCCTTTTCGGAGCTCCTCCCTCCCGGCTGTTCTTTTTTTCAGCACCCCGCGAGCTGCTGGTCGTGGCGGCGGTCTGACTGCTATATTTAAGGAGATTTTCAGATGCCGAATGTTAACCGCTTAAAATTATTCCAGCTTTGAACTGCAGCTGTTTGTGATCGCCCTCGCCTGCCCCGTGCTGTGTGCCACAGTCTATCGTCCTCCCAAATTTAATAAGGACTTTATTCAAGAGTTCTGAGTTGTTGTCTGATTTTATTGTAAAGTTTGATAAACTATTGATTTGTGGAGACTTTAATATTCATGTTTGTTGTGCAGCAAGTCAACTGGCTAATGAGTTTAAAGGCCTTTTGGATTCCTTTGGTCTCACCCAGTCTCTTAATGCACCAACACATGAGCATGGGCGCACTCTCGATCTTATTTCTCACGGGCTTTCAGTTTCCCTCAGAGAAATAATGGACACTGCCATTTCGGATCACCTCCCCATTGTTTCTGATTTTGCTGGCCCCCCCCCCCCCACTGCCAATAAGCCTGTTTCCCCAGCTCGTAGATGCCGTATCTTTACTTCGCCGACGGCTGGAGAGTTTGCTGTTGCCTTTAGGGACCCCCAGCTGCATGCTGACAGTGGGCTGGTTCCTTCCCTTTGCCCAGAGAGTCTACTCTCCACTTTCCATTCTACTTGTTCTGCGATTCTGGATTCTGTTGCCCCTTTTCGGCAAAAAAGCATCAAAACCAAGACAGATCCCTGGTTGAATGACCACACCCGTCTGCTTGGGCAGCAATGTAGACAGGCTGAATGGACATGGAAAAAGGACAAACTGCATGTATCCCTGGTCTGGTTAAGCGACAGTTTTGCTGCTTACCAGAGATCGCTGAAGGAGGCCAAGTCCAAGTATCTGTCTTCCATTATAGCCAATAGCTCTCATCATCCAAGACTAGTATTTAATACTATTCAGGGTTTTTTCTAGAAAAATTTAGTATGAGGGCGCTCACCATGGCGAGGGAGCGAAGCGGGGGGGAGATGGTGCCGGTTGTCCCCCCCCCCCCCGCCATGCAAAGCCTTTGAAAAATGCTCCAATGGGACATTTTGAGGCTATCTGAGAGGGAAATTGTAACAAATTGTCTGTCAACATTGAAAAAGAAAGAAGTAATCTTCTTCTGCCCCGGACAGTCTGGCTTTCTTCCGTTTCGTGCCACGGGATGACATCTTTAAATGCCCAAGTGTCAACAAAAACAACTCACGAATTACTGTCAAAAGCTCCCGTGCCGGTGGGTGAAAGTCAAGTAGCTTTTATTTGTCCCAGCTTGGGCAATTGTTTTGCAGTAATAGTACACACAACACTCGCTCTTCCACAAGACAATGTAAAGAAACACACAAAAGGTTAATAATAAATAAGATTTAATGGAGGAGTGGGTGCATAGTGTAAAAATGAAAATAATAAAATAGATGCAGTGGGGAAATGAAAAGCCCGCTGTTAAGATACCTAAAAATGAGTACACAACCTGGCATATGGCTATCTGTGTTTCCTAGTACAGTTTAGCAGCTGAACAGCAGGAGGTATAAAAGAGTGCTTGTACCTGTTGGTCCGGGCTAATGGATATTTAAAACGGGAGCCAGAAAGCAAAAGCTGAAATTCACTGTGCAGAGGATGGGTGTAATTATCCAAAATAGATTCAGCTTTCCTGATTACCTGCTCTTCATACAATGCAGTCATACTTTTCTGTTGAACACCAGTTACGTTACTGCATACCTTAATGATCTTAGAAATGGCACTTTTGTTTTTCACATTGAGAAATGCATACCAACAGATAGCAGAGAAAGTAAGTATGGATTCAATGAAAGATCTATAAAACATGGTCATTAAAGACTTGTCAACATGAAACCTTGCCAGCTTCCTGAGACAGTATAAGCGCTGCTGCCCTTTCTTGCACAACATGTCTGTGTTACTGGTAAAAGTCCATTTGTCATCAATAATGGAACCCAGGTATTTGTATTGATGAACAATTTCAATGTCCTGCCCGTTAATCTTAGTTGTAGTTGGGTTGCAGATGATGTGTCTAAAATCAATACACATGTCCTTGGTTTTAGACACATTTAGGCCAAGTTTACATTAGACCGTATCTGTCTCGTTTTCTTCGCGGATGCACTGTCCGTTTACATTAAAACGCCTGGAAACGCCGGGAAACGGGAACCCGCCAGGGTCCACGTATTCAATCCAGATCGTGTCTGGTCCGGTGCTGTGTAAACATTGAAAATACGTGGATACGCTCTGCTGAGCTCTAGCTGGCGTCGTCACTGGACAACGTCACTGTGACATCCACCTTCCTGATTCGCTGGCGTTGGTCATGTGACGCGGCTGCTGAAAAACGGCGCGGACTTCCGCCTTGTATCACCTTTCATTAAAGAGTATAAAAGTATGAGAATACTGCAAATACCGATGCAAATACTGCCCATTGTGTAGTTATGATTGTCTTTAGGCTTGCCATCCTTCCACTTGCAAGTGGTAAGTGACTTGCGCACAGCGGCTCAGTCCCGAATCACTGCTCGTGCGCTTCACTCGCGCGCTCTGTGAGCTGCGCAGGGCCGGAGTGCGCACCCTCCAGAGGGCACTCGCTGTTCAGGGCGGAGTGATTTGGAGCGCAAGATGCCTGCGGAGCCGAGCGTATCCGTGTATTGGTGTTGCTGTGTGCACGCAAATCGTGTATTAGTGTTGCTGTGTGCACACTAATCGTTTTAAAAACGTTAATCTGATGATCTGCTGATACGGTCTAATGTAAACATGGGCTTAGTTCCAACATGGCTTCCTGACACCAATTAACAAAATTGAGGTATTTCACCTGACGTCACAGGGTCACGTGACGCCCCGGTGTCCGCCATTTTGGACGGCAAGCTAGCTAATGTCAACAACAGTAGCTGGTATGTTACTGTAGCAATGTTTACGTTCAGTCATTTGGATGACTGTTAAAACCTTTCAGTCTCAAGTTTTTCCTTTACTGGATTTACTAGTTTACTGAGCTAGTGTGCGCCGGCCGGCAGGCCAGCCAGCGCGTGCTAGCCAGGCTCCCGGCCGGCCAGCGCGCGCTAGCTCAGTAAACTAGTAAATCCAGTAAAGGAAAAACTTGAGACTGAAAGGTTTTAACAGTCATCCAAATGACTGAACCTAAACATGGCTACAGTAACATACCAGCTATGATGTTGTTGACATTCGCTAGTGCTAACAGCTAGATGCTAATACACTGCTACAACTACACTGACCCTAATAATACAGTTCTTAGTCATTGCCTGGTAACAGCAAATTTATAACGGGCCATGTCTCAACAGACTAAGAAGTTATTTCAATGACATTTTTAATAACATTTTGTTTATCCTGAGGACCGAAAGTAAATGAAAATGTGAACAAACCTTAGCTGTAATTAGATGGCGACCACCGGCTCCAGGGACGACCCGCTGATGTAGGCATGTTACCCAGCCTGACACAAAATATTTGTAGGTATCCAAACTCTTATACGCTTTCAGATCAATACCTGTGTATGGCGATGGGTTTTTAACGACATAGGTATACAGATCATGTGGGCTGAAGTCAGGTAAAGACGAGGGCTTCGTGTACTTCCGTACGTCAGTGAACAATCCTGGTGGAAGCAGGTAAACGTCGTTCTCTAAGCCTGCTAACCTCAATTTTTGCAAATACCTCTCCCTCTGCTCGCCCTGTAAATGCCCTACGTCGCTGGATAGTGAAGGTGTTTTCTGCATCTCGCTCCATTTTCTTTTATGTTTTTCGTTTGTCGCATTCAAACTGATTCGAGCCGTGACGTCCAAAATGGCAGCATCACATGACTTGATCACGTGAGTGAAATACCTCAATAGTCCATGATAGGGCCATGTGTTGTTTCATTGTCCTCCAGCAGGCTCACAATGACTGTGTCGTCCGCAAACTCAGTCTCAGAACGACAGTCGTCAGTGTAGAGAATGTATAAAAGAGGAGATAAAACGCAGCCTTGAGGAGAGCCTGTAGATGTAAAGGATAATCCAGATTGGTGACCATTTAGGTGGGGTTTACATTAAACCGTATCAGCGGATCATCAGATTAACGTTTTTAAAACGATTAGCGTGCACACAGCAACACCAATACACGGTTATGCTCGGCTCCGCAGGCATCCTGCGCTCCAAATCACTCCGCCCTGAACAGTGAGTGCCCTCTGGAGGGTGCGCACTCCGGCCCTGCGCAGCTCACAGAGCGCGCGAGTGAAGCGCACGAGCAGTGATTCGGGACTGAGCCGCTGTGTGTGTGATCCCAGCGCATATCACTTGCAAGTGGAAGGATGGCAAGCCTAAAGACAATCATAACTACACAATGGGCAGTATTTGCATCAGTATTTGCAGTATTTTCATACTTTTATACTCTAATGAAAGGTGATACAAGGCGGAAGTCCGTGCCGTTTTTCAGCAGTCGCGTCACATGACCAACGCCAGCGAATCAGGAAGGTGGATGTCACAGTGACGTTGTCCAATGACGACGCCAGCTAGAGCTCAGCACAGCGTATCCGCGTATTCTCGATGTTTACACAGCACCGGACCAGACACAATCTAGATTGAATACGTGGACCCTGGCGGATTCCCGTTTCCCGGCGTTTCCAGGCGTTTTAATGTAAACGGACAGTGCATCCGCGAAGAAAACGAGACAGATACGGTCTAATGTAAACTTGGCCTTACTCTCACTCGCTGGGAACAGTTAGTGAGGAAATCCAGAATCCAGCCAGAAATGCTGGGGTCCAGTTGGAAGTTATGTATGAGCTTCTGCACCAGCAGATGGGGCTGTATGGTGTTAAAGGCTGATGAAAAGTCTACAAACATTGTCCTGACATGGGTATTTGAGCCCTGAAGGTGTTTAAGAATGAGGTTCAGCAGGGTTATGGTTGCATCCTGGACACCCCTGATGGTTCGGTATGCAAATTGTAGGGGGTCAAGCAGGTGGTTTGTCTTTACAATAATGTTCTTTTTAATCAGTCTTTCAAATGACTTCATTACAAGAGAGGTAAGAGCTATAGGCCTGAAGTCATTAAGGGTATTTGGATTTTTATTTTTTGCAGTAGGGACCATCATGGATTTTTTCCATAAGTTAGGGACAGTCTGAAGGTCCAGAGACAAATTAAAAATGTATTTAAAAATAGGGCCAAGTTGCTCTGCACAGCAGGAGAGCAAACGACCACAAATATTGTCTGGTCCAGGGCTAGTCTTAACTTTGCAGTGTTCAAAAGTCTTAACCACACTGGATAGGGAAAAATGGGCAGCTGGCTGGGTGGTGGTTAGCAGGTCATTTTTGAGGTCTAAGATTTCATTTTTAAAATTATATTTCCTATCAAAACGTGTGTAAAATATATTTAACTCCTGAGCTAGGGTGGAGTCTGTTGGGTAACCCACCAAAGTAGTTTTTTTAGGAGTTTTATCATTCAGCCCAACCATTGTTTTTACCGAGTCCCATGCTGAGCCTAGGTTATTTGTGCTCCATTTCATCTCAACTTTGCGTTTGTATTCCATCTTAGCCCTTCTTATTTCACGTTTAATATCTTTTTGAATGTTGTGTAATTCAATTGTTATTTAGCTTAAATGCTTTCTTTTTCTGGTTTAACAGAGATTTCAAGTGATTGCTGACCCAGGGCTGCTTATTGGGGTATGTTTTGACGACTTTGGTGGGGATGATTGTGTCCTCACAATAAGTCACCCATGAGCTGACTGCATCAGTGAGCTCATGTACGTCTTGGGATGACTGAATGAACTCCTCCCAAACAGTGCAGTCCAGGCACCCCTGTAGAGTCAGCTTGGCCTTCTCGGTCCACACTTTCACTGTTCTAGTGGTCAACTTCCCCCTCTGTTGGCGTGTGCGGTAGGCTGGGATGAGGTGCATGGTGTTGTGATCAGCAGAGCCCAGAGAAGGGAGAGGGATACAGTCATAAGCACCTTTGATTGAACCATAGCATTGATCCAAAATCTTGTTTTTTCTAGTGGGGCAGAGTACATATTTATAAAAACACTTCAGGACTTTTTCCAACGAGCAGTGGTTTAAGTCGCCCAGAATCAGGTTGGGGGCGTCGGGAGAAAGTGCCTGTAGTTTATTCACCGTCTGATGGATTAAATCCAATGCGGCGCTTTCGTTGGCTCGTGGGTGGATGTAAACAACAGTCACGAATATCTGCGGAAATTCCCGAGGCAGGTAGAAGGGGCGCAAGGAAACGGAGAGTAGTTCAATGTCCTTAGTACACAGTTGTTCTCTTACCAGTGTTGTTTTACACCAGCGCTCATTTATGTACAAACAGACACCACCTCCGCGCGTCTTGCCGGTTGTCGAGGCATCCCTATCAGTGCGCAAAGGCAATCCGAAGCCATCGATCGCCAGGTCGCTGTCAGTGTCCATCTCCCTAACCAAGTTTCAGTCAGGGCGAGGATACCCGCGTTCTTATACTCATGTTGGTAGCGAACAAGAGCTTGCAGATCATTGGTTTTATTCCGCAGAGATTGCGTGTTGGCTAAAATGATTGAAGGCAGGGGAATGTGTGCCAAGGGCCGTCTTGATCGCTGCCGTACCCTGCCTCTCCTGCCTCGCTTCCTGATTTTGTGGCGTGGTGAGTTTGAAAAGTTTTTATTTGCACTGTCAGTGTAGAGTTCTGCGATGTTGGGAAACAACAGGTCCGGAGGTGGCCCAGCATCCACGGACTCTTGAAAACTCAGCAGAAAGTCCCTTGAGTATACAATCCGTGTAGGACTCGTTGTACTATGCCAGCTTGCTCCCAGACAAGCCCATAGTACAACTAGTGCGAAAATAACACCCCACTCCATGTCGGCATGTTATTTCGCCTTAAAAACGTGCGACGTTCGAGTTATTTACATTTACGGCGAAATAGACACTTTATAAAACACTTTGTCAAACAAACGACACTCAGCACTACAACTGCAGGTCGCTGCGTGCGCATTCAGTCTCGAGAAATCTCGCTCTACAAGTCAGCTGACCTTGTATGTAACCCATGTCAAATCTCGCGAGAGCAGCCGCGACAAGTAAACAACATGGCACCTCAGTCTGGAAAACGCCAGTTCAGATTGTTTTTCCACCGTCTGGCGGTGTATCTACGATGATTGGAATATTTTTGGAGCAATTATAACGTATTTGATGATCAGACACATTGTCACGTAGTGTTGCTGGGATGTTTTCACGGAGTCGGTAAGGGGGCGCACGCCGAGAGTAAGAGGGCGCAGCGCCCCTGTTCCCCCATTTAGACGAAAGCCTGCTATTGACTCTAATCCACTCCCCACTGTTCTGTCTGATGCCCCCGCCGCAACCTGTGAAGAGTTTGTCTGTTTCTTTACTGACAAAGTGGCATCAGTCAGACAGAATATCAGTAACATTGATACGTCCCTTGATAACGTGGATGCTCCTCCTACACAGTCTGCTGTTTTTGACTGGTTTGAGACTATTTCTCTGTCGTTTTTCACAAAGGTGGTTAGTGGCATGAAACCCACTAACTGCCCCTTAGATGTCATTCCGGCCAAGTTTTTGAAGGTTTTTAATTCTGTTGGGTCAAGTCTGCTTGTTTTTATAAACACTTGTCTTAATTCAGGGTCTGTCCCAGCTGCCTTCAAACATGCTGTAGTTAGGCCCCTCCTTAAAAAAAACCCCACATCTTGACCCCTCTGTTCTGTCCAATTTTAGGCCTGTCTCCCATTTGCCTTTTCTTTCTAAGGTCTTCGAAAAAGTTGTTTTTATTCAATTACTGTCATTTTTAGAGAGAAATTCTAGTCTGGTTTCAGATCCCGACATAGCACTGAGTCAGCACTGTTAAAGGTGCACAATATCGCTCTGCCTGTGGATGCCAGGAATCTTGCCATGCTGGTGCTGCTCGACCTCACAGCGGCCTTTGATACAGTTGACCATGCGGTCCTTGTATCTCGCTTAGAGCAGCATGTCGGCATCCGTGGCACTGCTCTCCAGTGGTTTAGGTCATACTTGGCAAATAGGAGCTTCGCTGTGATGATTGGTGACCTCTGTTCATATGCATCCCTCTCTTGTGGGGTGCCACAGGGTTCTATTCTCAGCCCTATTCTGTTTTCATTGTACATGCTACCTCTGGGATCAATTATTAAAAAAAACCACAATCTGCCTTTTCACTTTTATGCTGGTTTGCAGATATATTTACCCATGAGACCCAATGAAAATATGACGCTTACTAAGTTACTGGATTGTATTACTGATGTAAAGCACTGGCTGGCATGGAACTTTTTGCACTTGAACGACAGCAAAACGGAATGTATTTTATTTGGCACGTCACCCATGTCAAATGTTCTTACAACAAACTCTGGTATTCTGGTCCCCTTTTTTTTAAACCATTTGTACAAAATCTTGGTAACGTTTGACAGTGGGCTTAAATTTGATCCAGATTAGTTCTGTTAGAGCAAGCTTTTTTCAGCTCCGTCTCTTGGCCAAAGTGAAGCCGTTTCGCAGTCTGCAGGATCTCGAGAAGGCGATCCATGCATTCATCAGTTAGAGACCGGACTACTGTAATGCCCCTTATGTTGGCCTCAGCCAGTCTTCAATTTTACGTCTTCAACTTGTACAGAACGCTGCGGCCCGATTTTTAACAAGCATGTCCAGACGTGAACACGTTACTCCTGTGCTGTCGTCACTCCACTGGCTTCCAGTCCATTTTAGAATTGATTTTAAACTTCTGTTTGCTTTTAATGCCATCAATGGCCTGGCTCCCTCTTACTTGTCTGAGATTTTAACTATCCGTGATCATGGTAGGGCCCTGCGTTCTTCGGGTCAGCTTCTGTTAGAAGTCCTAAGGTCGAGATATAAACAGTGGGGTGATCGTTCTTTTGCTGTTGCTGCTCCCCAGACTGTGGAATAATCTGACCCCCGACATTCGCACCACTGTTGATCTCGGCCTTTTTAAATCGAAGTTGAAGACCCACTTTTTTAGATTGGCATTCAATCCTGACTAGGGGAGTATTGTTTTTGAGGGGTACTTTTGTTTCGTCTGTTCTATTTCATGTAGTTCTGAAAGGCTTTTAATAACCTGCAGCACTATGGCACCTTCTGCAGTCAAAACCTGTGTTTTTATGTACTTTTTTTTTTTTTTTTAAATGTATTGTTTTATACAAAACACTTGTTTTAGTGTTTTATGGCTTTGATGTAGTTTCATATGGTTTATTTCACACCTCTGTTAGTGCACCATTGTTGGAATATTGGGCCCGCCTCATAAATTGAATTGCAACCTCCAGGTATAGCTGTTTGTGGGCAGTGAAGGACCAGGTGGTCCATGTCTTGTGCTGCCTGTTGGCGTTTTGGACATGTTGGAGTGTCACGATACCCCCATTGGTAGAGGTTCACAGCGGTTCAACCGCTTTTTGATAAAATTCTATTGGATTGGACCCGCTCACGTCTTGAGAGGGCCGAAAAGCCTGGGAGTGGGTCTGTTGGGTTTGTAATTATTTCTCCTCCCCGTGGTATGTTCGAATCCCATTCTCGTTTCCAGGATTCATTTATGTTGAAATTTGGATTACTTGTTTTGAAGAATGGTTTGCGTGATATTAGTCTGTTGGTGTTAGGGGCAGAGTCAAGTACCCTTCTCACCGGGGTAGATTCGTCCAGCAGTTGTATACGCTCATGTTGGCGCTGGGTTGCTTGTTCCCTGCGCAGGTGTGGAGGGGCAATTGATGCCATCACAGGGAGCCAGGCTGTAGGTGTGGCTTTGATGGAACCTGTGATTATTCTCATGGCTGAGTTCAGCTGAACATCTATTTTGTTGGTATGGGAGCAGCGGTTCCAGACTGGCGCACAGTACTCAGCAGCACTGCAGCACAGTGCAAGAGCTGAAGTCTGCAAGACAGACTGTGATGCTCCCCAATTGGTACCAGCTAGTTTTCTTATTATTGCACATTGCTTTTTGAGTTTCTGTGCTGTGGCCTCGCAATGTTGTCTGAATGTTAGCGCTCGATCTAAAGTAACCCCCAGGTATTTTGGGGTTAAGTCTGAAGGCAAAATATTTCCTCCAATGTTATCACGGACTTGCAGTGTCTTATTTGCTGAGTGTTTAAGTGAAATACAGAGCTAACAGTCTTTGTGACATTCATTTTCAGGTACCATTTATTAAAAATGTGTAGTGTTTCCACGTCTCTTGTTAGGGTATTTTCTAAGGTTTCAAATGAACGTGCCTGTGTGGCAATAGCTAGGTCATCTGCGTATCCAAATTTTAGGGATTCCGTGGGTGGCATGTCACTTATATAAATGTTAAAAAGAGTAGGTGCAAGCACTGAACCCTGGGGGACTCCGTTCTGTATTTGTTTGGGTTTGCTCATCTGGTCAGCAATGCATACAAAGTAGCTATGGTTTCCTGTCATTTTGTAAAGCAGCCTCAGTGTGGCTCTACGTTTTACATATGACGACAGCTTAAACATGAGCCCCTCGTGCCACACTGTATCATAGGCGGCTGACAGGTCTACAAAGATGGCACCAATTTTCTGGTTTTCGTATCCTGATTCAAGGAGGCATACCTGTCAACCCTCCCGTTTTTTTCCCGGGAAACTCCCTTATTTTGACTTATTTCCCGCTGTCTTCCCGTTTTATTTTCCCGAAAATATCCCGTATTTTCACAATATAAAAAAGTCGGTAGGTCCAGAATTCATGACGCGCCTCTGACAGGAGTTTACAGCAGGAAGTCGGGCCATGAATTCACGTCCCCGCCCTCTCCGGCATCAGTAATTACATAACTACGTCCGGAGGCGAGGCTGAACAAGTGATTAGGTCTGAGGTGAAGGTGGCGATGCTAATAGCTAAGAAAAAACATTCGCCTCTCTTTCTTTGATTTCAACAAGTGCGTGGCTGGAATGTTCCCAGACTCTTCCATCGCAAAGAAATTTTCCATGGGGAAAACGAAAGCCTCCCAAATAATCAAAGGTAAGCTACACATGTTTACATTAAGTATGTCCTGGCTAAGACCTCATAAATAGCCTAGTGTAAACTAATTGGTGTATTAACTGTTTTATCCACTCTTGTCTTTTATTTTCTATCTGAAACTTACCCATTTTAAATCACTCTTGGTTATATATACTCTATTATCTATCTCTATCTATCTATCTATCTATCTATCTATCTATCTATCTATCTATCTATCTATCTATCTATCTATCTATCTAGTGTTCCTTGGCCATTATTATGGTAAAACCATAATAAATTGCAATGGAATTGAATTTATTGACTGGTTATATAATGACCTTTCTTATTTTAACATAAGATAGGTATTTTAGCCCTTAATTTGGGAAATAACTGGTACCACTGAAAGCAAATAAAAATAAATGTATAGTTTATTCACAAATGCACTCTATAAACGATAAGCATATTGAGTTTGGGTCTTGGCTATCACCAACATGCACCAGAGTACAGGAAATCACAAATACTAGATAGAAAATTGCCCTCCATTCAACTACACACCCACTTTTGGTGAAGGGTACGACTTTCCGAAATTTTCCCTTATTTTGAGTTAAATCTGGGAAATATCCCTTTTTTTCAAACCTCAAAGTTGACAGGTATGGTAGGAGGTGAGAGCTAGAACTTGTTCTACTGTGTCACGCTGGGATCTGAAACCTGCTTGTTCTGGTGGACTATGTACATTTAGGACAGGCTGTAGTCTAGCAAGAAGCACTCTTTCGAGTAGTTTGAATCTGCAGCACAAGAGGGCAATAGGCCGGTAGTTACTTGGAATATCAGCCTGTTTTCCTGGCTTTAGGAGGGCTATTATATGGCTTTGATGTAAAGCACTTTGGGTACCTTTTGGTAATTGTAAAGGGCTATATAAATAAAATTTGACTTTAAATAGCAAAATATATTAAATGCCAGTATTCATCTCTGTTTAAACAAAAAGGAAATAAAGATATAATGTCATCCCATTTACATGCAAAAGAATCGTTTGACATTTTCTAATAAGCAGATTGTGGTTGACAATTAGGAACAAAGACACACTGGAGCAAAAGAACATTCAAAAGGGATCATAATTATATTGAAGAAAACATTTATATATAAAATTCATTCAGTTTCATTTTTTTTAAATCGGGCTTGTATTGAACATTCTTAAGATAAAAAGGTTAAAATGAAGGTGGTATCCTGAAAAAAAGGGTTTATTAAAAATCATTGACAGTTCAAATACCCATTTGGTATCTCCTCCGTCGCAAGCCAGTATACAGATTTCAGGGCAGTGGTGCAAGATGCTTTCTGATCCTCCTCCACCTGCTTGTTGGACTCAATGCTTCACTGCTATGGCTGCATAGTGGGCTTCTGACACCATGTGTGTCTTAAGACTCTTGGTGCTATAAAATATTTAAGAAAACACAACTTTAATATTTAGTCATGTAGTAACATTTTATATGGATAAAGCCAGTAAAATTGAGTTCCAGCACACTTTATTTATTTATTTATTTATTTATTAACAGCTGATTACTTCATATGTAAAGATACTGAAAACAAGGTGCACACATTAATTAAATGAAGCACCTTCATTAAATAATGCCATTTGGCTTGTGCTTGATAATGACAACCTGAAGTTTTTCTTTCCATCAGTCTGCCTTGGTCTCTTGGCAGAACTTTGCTTTTCCAATGGTTTCTTCTATTAAAGCATATATATTTGCTTTGCTATAAAGCAAAGTTGATGGCTTTGCAGAGAGGATCATTTTGGTGGCCAGAATGGGCAAGCGGGTTAAGCGAAAAAGGACACGTCTATCCATCTGAAGTCTAAACAAATTCCAATCTTATCTCTGCTCTCCCAGCCAGCACTGCCTTCAAGGCCGTCGCTGTAGAAACGGGATTCTCCCCCTGGAGTTCACTGCAGTGAGACTGTGTGTGTGTGTGCTTTTTTTTTTCTATACTTTCTGTCTGTACTAAGAAGGCTAAGTCGAACCGGAGTCAAATTCCTTGTGTGTGTAATAGGGTTGGGCGGTATTACGGTAAGAAGGTATCCCGAGGTATCCAAAAGTACCAACGGTATCGGTCTCATTACCGTCATTTTAAAAAAATATATAATATCTAAATAAATATGGAGTACATGAGGTCATAATATAAAATAATAAATTGAAGATCATCCCGAATAACTGTGTGATCGTATTTTCACTAATTCTATCAATTTCCTAAAGAAGTTTTCATCGCGTGCAGGGTTGTTTATGTCGTTACCATGGCAACCCTGCGTGACATTTTGGAGTCTGACAGAAAGCTTCGCAAGAGACTGAGACCGGGGGTGTCATGGCTCAGATGGCTAAGGCACCGCACCATAAATCCGGGGACCCGGGTAAGATTCCGACCCGAGGTTATTTCCCGATCCCGTCTCTCTCTCCCCCGCTCATTTCCTGTCTCTCTATACTGTCCTATCTAAAAAAAAAAAAAAAAAGAGACTGAGACCGCGGTTGAAAGATGGCAAGTCAAGATAACGAGTTAGTGGCAAAAAAAAATACAACATCGGCAGTGTGGCAGTATTTTGGTTTCAAACCAAACGAAAAGGAAGAGCCAGCAATAATGTAAATGACCGCGCAAAATCGAAAAAAATCTAATATGTCCCCTAAGGCACACCATAGCCTGGGGTACTCCACTTCCACGAGATCTCTCCAATGAGTTGTGTTTTGAGTAGGTTACATGAGTAACAACAAGGTAAAATAATATAACGTATGACATTTGGGATGTGGGTAATAAACGTTTGAAATGTCATCTACTGAAGAAACGGAAGAAAACATCGTAGCGTAAACTGTTCGGTTTCTGGTGGGAATTAGCAATGCGCTTGCTATCTTTGTTGGGTGTGTTAAACCGTATGGATTTAAGTGGAATAATTGTAAGGAGTTATGTGATCAAGACAACGTTTTAAGCAAGGTAAGGCCATTTGATTATTAATTTCCCCGCCATGGCATGACGTGGGCCCATATGATTTTGCCTTGTGCAGCTACCGCGCATTTGAATTAGGTTCGCCTCATTTGCGCTGAAGAATATGGTTTATCGCGCAGTCTAAACGGACTTGGGTGTTGGTTGATTCTTTTTCTTTTTATTTCCCATGCTTGAAAGGGTATGATCCTGCTCATCGTGTACTTTTTTTTGATGGAGCAGGTGAAATAGTGCTGCAAATGGCGTTTCAACGCAGACATGTGTAAACGACAGTTGAATGCTATTTTCAAGATGAAGGAAGAGTTGCGTGATGCTTTGAAATATCTCTTAATCCATTCATCAATGCACAAAATTCGCTTTGCTGCTTAATCCATACCACAATGCACACAATTCGCTATGCTGCTTTTAAATAGTACATTTGAGGCATAGGCGCACGTTACACAGTAGGCCGAAACAAAATATTATTTTTTTCTCGGTAATACCGTATACCCCGGGAAAACACAGAGACGGTTTAAAGGTATCAAAATTTGGATACCGCCCAACCCTAGTGTGTAACATACCTGGCAATAAAGTGCTTCTGATTCTGATATATAAAAACGTTTCCTAGTAATGCAGGGTTGGACTTAAAGCAGTCCCCATTGGGAAAATGCTCTACAAAATCATAGAGGACTCCATTTTTGAAAGACCATGGAGTCCAGGGACTTAAAAATTTGAACGTCTTAGTCAAACCCTGTACCTACTGCATGGACAAAATCTTGTTGTATTTGAATATTAATCAAAAGCAACACCGTACATCTTTCATAGACAAAATACTCATTGTTAGTTTGAAATTTAGTTAATTTCCTTTTTGATCAAAGGATCAGTGTTTTTCACGACCCAATATTTCATCTAGATTATAACGTAACAAATATAGGCAGTGTTTTTCCACGGGCACTTTTAAAGTGGCGCACCGCCACATTATAATTCTGGCCCGCCACCCTTCCCTTGGCCAAAAAAAAAAAGTAACTTCATCAGTACGCACCAAATAAATCGTAAAGTATTTGCTTTATTATAATTTAACTATTTAACATGCAGAAGACCATTAAATGAATGCTTATGGGGCTACGCGAAGTGGCCACGCGATTGCAATAGAAAAACATCCAGCCGGCTGCATACAGATTGTGACACACAGCTCTGCAGATTGAGGTCTATCCCTGCATTACACTACACCGCACCACATTACACCATACCAGGGTTTCCCATACATAGACCATTGTGTGGCGCAGCGCCACACAATCAGACTCGGAATTTTGAAAAAAAAAAAAATTCCGTTGCGTGTTGTTCCGTTCATTCATAGTGCTCTTTCTTCTCGTTCACGCGCGCGCGCACGGAGACAGACGGAGAGGCGTGCCCCAGAGATGAGAATTTTCCGCTGATCGGCGGATTTCCGACTTTCTCAGACCAAAATGATCGTTTTTGAGATCGATGTAAATCCATTGAGAAATTCGGGGAGGGGTGTATGGTTAACGATCTGTGGTCACCTTATAACGCAGACATCCCAAGTCTCCCGGAAGTTCCGGGAGTCTCCCGCATATTGATAGCGGCTCCCTGATGCCCGCACATTGGAGAATATCTCCCGGAATCTAGAGCAAGCGCGTGCACGTGAAACATTAATGTCTGCCTCGCGCATATGACGGAGTGCGCGAGACAAAGAGCATCCTGATTGGGTTACTCAGCAAAATAAGCCAATCAGCCTTCAGTGTGGGCGGGCTTCTCTTTTCTCGAGGACCGAAGCTTTCAGTTGAAGGTGGGGTATGAGATTTTTTTCAGGAGTATTTTTTACCATATTGCTTGAAAAGCTCCTCACACCCATGTTGCAAGCAGTACAATAGAAGGTTTGACCCAAAAACGAAATATTTTAATCCAGTCTACAGTGTAAAATAAAGGAAAAACGCCATCCAATCATATCAAGGTACCACCTCAAAATGATTGGATACTGACATGTCAATCAGACTGAAGCCCGCGAGCAGCCCGCCCCTTCTGTGTGTATGTATGTGTGAGAGCGAGCAGCCCCTCCCCCAACCCGCGCGCTGCGAGCAGAGTGTCACACAGAGCGCAGGATTTTCTCAGTGCGCTCCCTCCAAACAACGGGGATTTACACGAAAACGGAAGGAGATGTTCACAAAATTCTTTCACAGTGAGCGCCACAAGGCTCTCCTGAACACACTGATGTAATTTTTTTGTCTGTAGTGTAAAAAATGAGGTCACTAGAGCGAGTTAAAAACGAGTGACTTTTCTGCCAAGTTTATAATGGCAGTCTCTGAGGCTGCGCAGCTGTCCTCTCTTCACTTTCAGGCTTCTCATTCAAAAACTGCAAGTCCTATCGTGTAGGTAGACACATTGTGTGAATCAGGACAAGTGTGGCTACTACTTTTGAGAAAATTATGTGTGTGGAGTGAAAATTGGGGTTGAGAAAACAGTTTAAATGAGAAAGCTTGAGCTATTTTTCCAAGCTCTCTCGCTTTATAAGGGGGAGGAGGGGTGGAGACGCGGGGGGTGGGAGCATGGCGAGGGCGGGCATGTTTCTTTTCAAAATATGGCTTGCGGGAACCGTTATTCCAAAATCTCGTACCCCACCTTTGAGTCAGTGCAGCCTACAGGATCGGCATGGCAGAGAGGGAGCGCGTGCCCCAAAAAACGAAAATACAAAACCCACTTCACCTCAGATTACACAAAAGAATCTCCCTGTCTAATAAGGGTCAACAATAATGACAGTTTCACGCGATGTACTGTTTGCAGCAGTGGTTTCAGCATTGCCCATGGTGGCTTAAATGATTGTAAAGGACATGTTGAGGTGAGGAGTGTCAGTTCATGTGCATTATATTTAGGTCTACAACAGGCTGGCATGAAAAGACCAAACTTACTGAAGATTTCCGTAAAGTAACAATGTATGAATATACATCGTGTGTATATATATCACATTTATCAAATACACGTCATATACAAGTGTGTATCTTTTTATAAATGGGGTTAGCTTATCTAATGTAGCATGTTGGGGAGAATCATAGTATCTATATTTTTAACAAAATTTTAGGTATGATACCGTGTATAACTCTCCTACTTGTTGCTCATTTCATAGGGGGATGGAATTGCTGGCATGTGCCGCGCGGGAGCGTCTGCCCAAATTTTTTAGGCCGAGATGAACTTGTAGTTTTTTATTTAAAAAAAAAAAATTCCAATATGTAATGCCCATTGTACATGCCTGTTCTTTAATTCAGAATCACATCTTGATCTTCAAATTGACCATATGGTATCTGTATTACATTACACAACATCCTGTCCAGATAAAACCTCGTTAGTACACAAGGGAAGTGGTGAGTGATGTTGAATGTTGCCTGCTTAATATGCAAGACCTCCCTACCATGATAACATCAGAAGAAAGCTTAAGAGAATTATATGACAGAACTTTTTTCTGGTTTGCACTTAATTTTAAAGGATTAGGGTATTCAAAGACATGAATAGCAAAAAATGCAGAAATATAATACTGTAGAGCTCGTTTATATTAAAAGGTGCATTGATTTTTTGAAATCATCAAATGTGAATTGATTAAAAACAAGTTTCTTGTACCATATTAATCATTTTCACCTGGTAGTCCACCAAGAAGGGGAATTTATTTCCAAATACATTGCAACTTTTTGCTGATAAAATTAATGGTTTTGGGGTAAAAAAAAAAAAAATAGCCAAAAATCATTAGCTCCCTGCCCCTGGGCCCCACTGGGTGCCTGCAGCCCCCAAACCCCTGGCTTTTTTCAGACTTGAATATTTTTCGTTCTCATCCCTGAATAACGCAGCCTTCCCGATTCGCCTTCCGACCCCTTATTTTAAAAGGTAGCCTACGTCGTGCTCGTGATGAGCTTTATCATAGCCTTCTTGGCTTACATGAAACAGACATCCCTGAGTCAGGCTATAAACCAATTTTGATGCATACAGTAGCAGCTTGATGCGAGGAACCGGCCTTATTGCATTATCCCGTTTATCCTGCTTCAGCATTCATGCAAGTTATTAATAATGGCTTGACAGTCACAATAAATAAGGATTTCCCACTCGCCAATAAAATGTTATCCTCGCGGGGATGCCTAGTTGATGCTATCTGAAGCATAAAATCTGAATATTTTAAGAAACCTCTTTATTAGCTTTATTGGCGAAGTAGATAAACCATCACACTATATATATATATATATATATATATATATATATATATATATATATATATATATATATATATATATATATATATATATTTTTTTTGATGTAATGGAAATTTTTAGTGCTTTGATGAAGAAAATGTACATTAAAACAGACCTCCAGGAATAGGCTCCAAGGGGAACACCTGGCAGCCTGCTTACGAATCTCCATAAATGGTCCCAAACCCAATGACTTCCCTTACGATAGGGCACTTGAGTTTTTTTTGTTTTGTTTTTTTCCCCCCCCTCAGGAAGTCACGCAGAATTAAATGTTCTGATAGGGCATGCAGGCTTTGCACCAATTAGGGTAATGCTTTTCATTATTGTTAGTTGCCTTGGTGTTACCTTAAGTGGTTTCTTACATCTAATTAATTACTTCCAATTAATTACATCTAATTAATTACTTCCAGGCTCCTGGGTCAAAGGACCCAAACTATGAAGGCCGGGGTGGCTTTGTAGTGCCAGTCTTGGGCATGCACAAGCTGGTGCGCATGGACTGTAGTGGTTTCACCTAGGGCTGTAACAATATGCGTATCGAAATCGCGATACGCAGAGCCACGATCCGTGTCGCGATACAAGAAGGCAGAATCGCGGTACACCCTTTCAAACTTCTCCTCAGCCCAAAAACAGAGGCGCTTCCAAACTTCAATTTATGAATACTTTTTATTTAAATTACATTTTAAACTTACTTAAATTACTTTTATTTTTTTTTATATCTATTAGTAGTTTTTTCGCCGACCTGCGACAATCTTCTGCGAGTCACGCAACGTCCACACTCGCCACTGGCAGAGCATTCATTTCTTTTAAGCGGTCGCCATTCTGGTTGCGACGCGGGGAGCGAATCTGTAAACAAGCAGCTCATTGGCTGGCTAGGTGTGCCACAAGCCAATCACAATCACTTGACCGGAAAGGCATGCAGTGTTGCCAGATTGGGTGGGTTTAGGGCTTTTTGGCTGGTTTTGAACATATTTTAGGGTGGAAAACATTAGCAATATCTGGCAACACTGAAGGCATGTCTGCTTGGGCGGAAGCCTTCTGCGGCAGTTACATTTTGACACGCGAGCAATGTTTCACCATAAAAATTCCGTAATTTCCATCTGTTTTCCGCGAGCACAGAAAATCATTGGCCCTATGAGAGAGAGCCGCCCCCCCCCCCCCCCCCCCCAAAAAAAAAAATCTTAACGGATTTACACGATTTGGAAAAATGACTTCTTTTCAGAACCGAAAAAAACAGAGCTTCCGGCTCAGCAGTATTATTTTGAGAAATAAAACAATCTTTGGATATACATTTGTTCATTTTTGCATACATATTACTCATTCTCTGCAGTGGTCTGAATTATTTGTTATTAAATAGTTAATGTAAGTAAGTAAATGTTAAGTCAAGTTTACTACTTTAAAAAAACATTTAAAAAAAAATCGTGGGTGTATCGAATCGTGGGTCAAAAATCGCGATTCGAATCGTGAGTTGGGTGTATCGTTACAGCCCTAGTTTCACCCCATTAACATTGTGTATTTAAAAAAAAAAAAAAAGCATTTATTGTAACTGGGTATTTTGTTTATGAATTATAGAGATTATTGGCATGCACTTAGACCTGAGATTATGTAAATGTATGGTTTATGCAATGTTGGTAATATTAAGTAATTGGTATCTTCCAGTGGGTGGGGACAGGCCACTATATCTAGCCCTCTGAAGGGAGGTGGATTAGTTGGGTCATGGTGCTGTCTGTGATAAAATCTGTGTGCCGTCTTGCAACAAGTTTTACCTGCAAACAGCCTGAACTATGTCTGACAGCATGGCAGGTGAGAGATGACGTTCTCTCTCACACTTTTTTTTTTTTTTTTTTTTTTTTTTTGTGTGTTTTTCAGCTTTAGCATCCGTTTAGGTACCCAGACATGTGCATACACACAGTTGCGTTTTGGTCTGGGGAAATCTCTTCTCTCTGCTCTCTCTCCCTCCTTTTCTGTTCTCCAGTCACTGCAACAAACACACACACACAACCTTAATTGACAACAGGTGCATTGACTTTGCCACTCACCTTCCCTGGCCCCGCCCTACATTCACAAACTGACAATAAGCCACGCCCCCACTGCCACAAATGCATTTGAAGTTCTTCATGCTAACTGTCCAGGTTTTTGTGTCATGCCGAGGTAATCATTATAAAGAATCGCGATGCCTCCTCTGCCAGTTAGATGAGGCTGGTGTATATAACTGCAACCAGGAGGACTAGTTTCATTTAATGCTACGGACTCATTTGGTTTAATCCATGTTTCTGTTTCAACACAGTACAGTAAACTGCTGATCAGTAAGAAGTTCATTAACAGTTCATGCTTCAATGTAATGGTACCTGTGTGATGACTCTGTGCAGGTAGCAGACAGACAGTTTAGCCTGTCCGTCTGCTCCCTGGCCTTGGCTCTGGATTGTCACAGATCAACTAGGCCTGTTCTGAAACTACGAGCTATGCTGCGAGAAATGAGAGCAGCATCTTCCCGAGTGGGATGGATACCGTCTCGCCCTAACAGATTTGTTGTTTGATCTTTAGCTGTGTGAGGACATGAAAACAGAGACATCCATGGATGGAGAGACCTCAGAAGCCTGTGTGAAGAAAGAGGAGACGCTGGAGCTGAGCATCTACAACTATGGAGACGGTCTCGACAACCCACCTGAAGGCCTCTCCGTTAAAGTGGAAGATCCTGACGATAAAGACTATCTCTGTAAGACATTAGGCCACTCTGGTACTCAGTAACACTCACTGTTTATTCTACCCTGCACACTATCTGGTGCACTAAAAGTGCAATACAGTACATTTGGGATGTAGCCTCAGTGTCTCTTATTTTAATCAACAAATTGTGACATTGAAATTTAGATTTTTTTATTGATTAAAGTATGAACTTTGTTTATAGAGCGTGTAACATGGTAGCGAGGAGTGAGAGAAACGTGTTTATTTATTTAAAATACTTTAGTCGTTATAAACTGATGTTAACCTGAACAAAAAAAGCATGGAATATCAAACGATGGGGATGTGTAGAAATCTATGCCGCGTGATTTTTATTTTCATATAACAGCATGGCCCAAAGTGTATGATTCCCCTCAAACCATAGTGATTTGCTTGCTATTGCAATTTTTAATTTATTAATGAATGACTCATTCAATGTTTAATTTGTTTCTGTTTACATTTAATGTGGCAAAAGGGGTGTTCACACGGCAACTTTTACTCCGGTGTAGCACAAAAGGAAGTAAACTGTGGGTGGTAGAAAAGGGCAACTGGACTTACTTGAAGATTCTTGAAAACGTTTCACATCTCGTCCAAAAGGCTTCCTCAGTTCTGTCTGACTAATAGGGAGTATCAGATATTTATCCTCTCCTGGCTCAGAATCAGAATTCTGATGACCAGCTCATCTAAGGTGTCACTGAGGCATCATGTTGGTGTGGGTCGCTGGAGGCTGGGTGTGAATGGCGAGTCATTAGGGTGATCAAAGGATTGCCCGTTAGGGTGATCAATGGCAATCTGACTCTCTCTGTCCTCCTGTGAGTCCCCGAAAACAGCTGGGTCCTGGCGTACACCCAGCCGTCTGGGAAGAGTGTCCAAGACCACCTTGTAGATGGTTGACAAATGATGTCTTAGACCCCCACCTCTGTTCAGTGATGGCCGTTCCAGGTTTACAAAAATGGCTTCTTTGACTCCTCGCTCATACCAACGATCCTCTCTGGCTAAATCAAAATCCAGGAGGTGGAAGCTTTCTCGAAACACATCAATGCAGTGGATAGCAACATCAACTTCACTCGGGAGGATGTCAGTGGGAATAATCTAGCCTTCTTGGATTGTGATGTACACATTAGACAAGACAGAAGCCTTAGTATCGAGGTCTACCGGAAACCCACACACAGACCAGTACCTACTTTTCGACTCTCACCACCCACTGGAACATAAATTGGGGGTCATTAGGACCTTGCAACACAGGGCTCAGAACATTCCTACAACATTAGAGGGAAAAGAGAATGAGCAGAACCATATCAAGAAAGCACTTCAGAATTGCGGTTATCCCAACTGGGCTTTCCTAAAGAGCATAAAAAGGAACATAACTGACAAGGATGATAACAGGAACAAACGCAAGAGCATTGTCATTCCCTACATTTCTGGTCTATCTGAGAAACTCAGGAGGATCTTCTACAAACACAACATTCCAGTACATTTCAGACCCAATAACACCCTGAAGCAGAAACTGGTCCACCCTAAGGACAGAATACCCAGACACAAACAGGACAACGTAGTGTATGCAATTCAGTGCAGTGAGAATTGCACAAATTCGTATATTGGGGAGACGAAGCAACCGCTATACAGGCGCTTGGCCCAACACAGGAGAGCCAGCTCCTCAGGCCAGGACTCGGCTGTCTACATTCATCTTAACAATGAAGGACACTCATTTCGGGATTGTGACGTACGCATTTTAGCCAGAGAGGATCGTTGGTATGAGCGAGGAGTCAAAGAAGCCATTTTTGTAAACCTGGAACGGCCATCACTGAACAGAGGTGGGGGTCTAAGACATCATTTGTCAACCATCTACAAGGTGGTCTTGGACACTCTTCCCAGACGGCTGGGTGTACGCCAGGACCCAGCTGTTTTCGGGGACTCACAGGAGGACAGAGAGAGTCAGATTGCCATTGATCACCCTAACGGGCAATCCTTTGATCACCCTAATGACTCGCCATTCACACCCAGCCTCCAGCGACCCACACCAACATGATGCCTCAGTGACACCTTAGATGAGCTGGTCATCAGAATTCTGATTCTGAGCCAGGAGAGGATAAATATCTGATACTCCCTATTAGTCAGACAGAACTGAGGAAGCCTTTTGGACGAGAGGTGAAACGTTTTCAAGAATCTTCAAGTAAGTCCAGTTGCCCTTTTCTACCACCCACAGTTTACTATGACCTGGATGATTGAGAATCTTCACAGACACACAAAAGGAAGTACATTTTTCACGCATATCTGTGAAGATACTCAGTCAGCCAGGTACATAGTAATCTGTGAAGTTGCTCTCTTCTACCAACCACAGATTTTTCACGTAAGCGCATATTTCATTTCCGCATTATTACTATCATATAGCACGGTCGCAAAAACTGCCGTGTGACCGCAAGTGGGGCTGCACCGGTGCTAACACGCTTCTCTCTAGTAAGCAGGGTTGTGACGTGTGAACGCTCCACAAAATTTACACCGGTGTAAGATATATCGCAACAAAATACATCGGTGCAGCATCGATGCAAATATGTGCCGTGTGAACACCCTTATAATGTCTGTCATTCTCTCCAGCCACTCCTGTGTTTTATTCTGAGACAAAAAAAAAAATGTGGGATGTCATGTGACTGAGACACCAGAAAGCACAAAGTCCTCTGTCCTGAAGACTCTTCCATCTTGGGAAACTTACTGACTGATACCTGGGCCTCCTTCCATAAATGTTAAATGTGTTCTAACGTCTTCACCACATTAGAAGCTGTAAAGCTGCTTTGCGACAATGTTTATTGTTAAAAGCGCTGTACAAATAAACTTGATTTGATTAGATTAGAAGATTATAGGGGTTTTTTCCCCTCTTTCTTCTACCTTTTTTGTCCAGTGTGGTCACCTGCTAATATCCACCCACTAGCCAGGTCTCTCTAACCATGTGAGTGAAGGCTAACATGTATTTCCTCCAAGACATGTAAAGCCATCAAACTCCTCTTTTTCAACTGAAGCTCATGCTGTGTGTAAATGACTCTTATTGACGGTATACAAGTCAAGTTTATTTGCAGGGTTTTTTCTAGAAAAATTTAGTATGAGGGCGCTCACCATGGCGAGGGAGTGAAGCGGGGGGGGGAGATGGTGCCGGTTATTCCCCCCCCGCCCCGTGCAAAGCCTTTGAAAAATGCTCCAATGGGACATTTCTGAGGCTATCTGAGAGGGAAATTGTAACAAATTGTCTGTCAACATTGAAAAAGAAAGAAGTAAGGCCAAAAAAAAGTGTTTCCGGTAACATGAAATACTAAAATAAGGTCGGTAGGTAGGAAAGGTTTTTTTTTTTTTTTTTTTTAAAGTTTTGTTCGAAAAAATTAACACAAGTAAACCTCTTACAAAATAGTATTTTGGCACAGAATCCTTTATACCACACATCATAAAATAAGTGTTTTAAATCTTTAAACAAATAAAAAAAATATCGCGAGAGTTCGAGTTATGATCTACAGAAGCGATATTTCATGATATTTTCATGTAATAACGTGAAACACCTTATCAAGAAATAACGTAAAAATAACGTCCTAGGCTACTTCCATTAAAAGCAGACGGCCTAGCCTACTGTAGAACTTGGGTCGAGCAAAAACATGGCTGAATCCTGAATGACTCCTATTTATATAAAGAGGGGACGACATAGGTGGCAAAATGTAGTGTTTTTTCCTTCCATGGAAGTGCGCTTGTATCCTGAAAAGGAAGCAATTTGCATTACAGCCTTGAATGAGGATTCAAAATGGCGGCTCGGCTCAGTTTATGGAGGAGGGCTGATAGAAGTGGCGAAACATTTTACTTTTTATCGTTTCTTTCACAACTTGAATGCGTTGAAACAAAAAATTATGACAAACTAACGCCGCTTACACTAAAATATCGAGGGAAATTTGTAAAAACTTTACGGTCGGCAATTTCGACACGGAAATTCTTGATCGGTTGGGTTACCGGAAACACTTTTTTTTTTTTTTTTAATTATTATTATTTGGCCTAATCTTCTTCTGCTTCGTGCCATGGGATGACATCTTTAAATGCCCAAGTGTCAACAAAAACAACTCGCGAACTACTTATGTCAAAAGCTCCCGCGCCGATGGGTGAAAGGTCATTCAGTCTCGAAATCTCGCGCTACAAGTCAGCTGACCTTGTATGTAACCCATGTCAAATCTCGCGAGAGCAGCCGCGACAAGTAAACAACTAAACAACATGGCGCCTCAGTCTGGAAAACGCCAATTCGGATTGTTTTTGCACCGTCTGGCGGTGTATCTACTATGATTGGAATATTTTTGGAGCAATTATAACGTATTTGATGATCAGACACATTGTCACGTAGTGTTGCTGGGATGTTTTCACGGAGTCGGTAAGGGGGCGCACGCCGAGAGTAAGAGGGCACAGCGCCCCTGTTCCCCCATTTAGACGAAAGCCTGATTTGTATAGCGCTTTTAACAATAAACATTGTCGCAAAGCAGCTTTACAGAATTTGAACGACTTAAAACATGAGCTAATTTTATCCCTAATCTATCCTCAATGAGCAAGCCTGTGGCGACGGTGGCAAGGAAAAACTCCCTCAGACGACATGAGGAAGAAACCTCGAGAGGAACCAGACTCAGAAGGGAACCCATCCTCATTTGGGCAACAACAGACAGCCTGACTATAATATTAACAGTTTTAACATGAGGACAGTTTCGTTGATGTTATAACTCTTCATTGATGGAAACTTGAGTGGAAAACTGTTCATGATAACTGCAGTCCTAAAGTTAGCAAGTCAACTGTAGTCCTCAGCCATAAAAGCATTACTGTAAGAGTCCAGAGCATCCTCCAGGTATAACCCTCAACTGTCCTCATGGGGCCGTCCTTCACAGGAGCGATGCGATAAAACTCCGACCAGACACAGGGCGCCATGATGGATCAAGCAGGTCCGAGGAGCAGAAGAGGCCAGCATCTCAATCCCAGGACCAACATGTAACTCAGAGGGAAAGATTGGGGGGTGGAAGAGAGAGAGAGAAAGAAAACACATGTTAGGTATGCCCTAAAAATGACAAGTATTAAGTCTGTGTGGTAGGCTCGCAGAGACGAGAGTCTTGACGTCAGGCATAACACACAACAAATGGCATGTTAATATGGTTAAAAAATATCATGACCTGCTCTGGCTGGATGCTTGATTGGGTGATGGGAGCACACTCCTCAGCAATGATGAGATGCAGATGGGACCTTTAGGGCTGACCAAGACAATTCAGTTACATTTCACCGGGTCTGGGACATGCGACAGAAGTCTGACGGCCGATTCCCTGCAGGCTACGATAGCCAGTCGAGGTCTCCACCCTCTCCACCAAAAAATTTCCTGTTGACTCCATGTAACTCAGAGGGACAGATTTGGGGTGGGGGAGGGAAAGAAAACGCAGGTTGTTAGGTATGCCCAATGTCACCTGAATAAGTAGGAGCAGTATACATATTGCACCGAGTACAAGCAGGGACTCCGGCAACTAACTATGACAGCATAACTAAAAGGAGAGAGCCAGAAGG
Organism: Neoarius graeffei; assembly: GCF_027579695.1. Lineage (NCBI taxonomy): Eukaryota > Metazoa > Chordata > Actinopteri > Siluriformes > Ariidae > Neoarius > Neoarius graeffei. The sequence continues at coordinate 130,637,025 of NC_083569.1, forward strand.
TTTGAGGGAGCAGGCATGAGGGAGCCCCGGGACATAAAGCAGCAGCCACTACACTGTCAACAAACTCGAGTGAGCAAGCGAGTGGGGACTGACAGCATCCATACATCCCAGTTTACCAAAGCACTCTGTCTGAGGACCCTCCAGATCTACTCCTTTACCTCATAAACACCATTAACAAAAGGCTTGACTAAACAGATGTTTTCAGCCTAGACTTAAACACTGAGACTGTGTCTGATTCCCGAACATTACTTGGAAGGCTGTTCCATAACTGTGGGGCTTTGTAAGAAAAGGCTCTGCCCCCTGATGTAGCCTTCACTATACGAGGTACCAGCAGATAGCCTGCACCTTTTGATCTAAGTAGACGTGGCAGGTCATAGAGGAGCAGAAGTTCACTCAGGTACTGTGGTGTGAGACCATTCAGTGCTTTTGTTGAGATGCTTTCATTTCACATTGTGTTTATTTTTGCTTTATACACAGGACAAGTGAAAATATTGTGTTCAGGAAATGCTCTGAATTTGTTTTTTGTTATTGGTATGATGCCCATGTCTTAAGTTTCTTTGTAACCATTGGTCTGACCGTAACAAGGAGCTAAATTGCCTGCATGTGTGTTCATCAATAAAAGAGGTGTGAATGTGGAAGTGCTCTCAAACCAAAAGACTGTGTGGTGTGTGATGTTGATGGCGGATGGCGCAGAGCAGAAAACACTCTGTTAACAGCTTTAAAGGTCAATAGTAGTATTTTATAATCAATACGAAATTTGATTGGGAGCCAATGCAGTGTGGATAAGACAGGCGTGATGTGGTCATATTTTCTAGTTCTAGTAAGGACTCTTGCTGCTGCATTTTGAACTAACTGGAGCTTATTTATGCACTTATTGGAACATCCAGACAGTAAGGCATTACAATAATCCAACCTGGAGGTAACGAAAGCATTGTAATGCCTTACTGTCTGGATGTTCCAATAAGTGCATAAACAAGCTCCAGTTAGTTCAAAATGCAGCAGCAAGAGTCCTTACTAGAACTAGAAAATACGACCACATCACGCCTGTCTTATCCACACTGCATTGGCTCCCAATCAAATTTCGTATTGATTATAAAATACTACTATTGACCTTTAAAGCACTAAATGGTCTCGCACCACAGTACCTGAGTGAACTTCTGCTCCTCTATGACCCGCCACGCCTACTTAGATCAAAAGGTGCAGGCTATCTGCTGGTACCTCGTATAGTGAAGGCTACATCAGGGGGCAGAGCCTTTTCTTACAAAGCCCCACTGTTGTGGAACAGCCTTCCAAGTAATGTTCGGGAATCAGACACAGTCTCAGCATTTAAGTCTAGGCTGAAAACATATCTGTTTAGTCAAGCCTTTTGTTAATGGTGTTTATGAGGTAAAGGTGTAGATCTGGAGGGTCCTCAGACATAGTGTTTTGGTAAACTGGGATGTATGGATGCTGTCAGTCCCCACTCGCTTGCTCACTCGAGTTTGTTGACGGTGTAGTGGCTGGCTGCTTTATGTCCCGGGGCTCCCTCATGCCTGTGTTACCTTCTGGCTCTCTCCTTTTAGTTATGCTGTCATAGTTAGCTGCCGGAGTCCCTGCTTGTACTCGGTGCAATATGTATACTGTTCCTACTTATTCAGGTGACATTGGGCATACCTAACCACCTGTGTTTTCTTTCTCTCCCCCCCACCCCAAATCTGTCCCTCTGAGTTACATGGAGTCAACAGGAAATCTTTTGGTGGAGACGGTGGGGACCTCGACTGGCTATCGTAGCCTGCAGGGAATCGGCCGTCAGACTTTCTGTCGCATGTCCCAGACCCGGTGAAATGTAACTGAATTGTCTTGGCCAGCCCTAAGGGTCCCATCTGCATCTCATCATTGCTGAGGAGTGTGCTCCCATCACCCAATCAAGCATCCAGCCAGAGCAGGGTCATGATATATTTTTTACCATATTAACATGCCATTGTTGTGTGTTATGCCTGATGTAAAGACTCTCGTCTCTGCGAGCCTACCACACAGATTTAATACTTGTCATTTTTAGGGCATACCTAACAACGTGTTTTCTCTCTCTCTCTCTCTCTTCTCCCCCCCCCCCCCCCCCCAATCTGTCCCTCTGAGTTACATGTTGATCCTGGGATTGAGATGCTGGCCTCTTCTGCCCCTCGGACCTGCTTGATCCATCCTGGTGTCCTGTGTCTGGTCGGAGTTTTATCGCCCCACTCCTGTGAAGGACGGCCCCATGAGGACAGTTGAGGGTTATACCTGTTAAAACTGTTAATATTATAGTCAGGCTGTCTGTTGTTGCCCAAATGAGGATGGGTTCCCTTTTGAGTCTGGTTCCTCTCGAGGTTTCTTCCTCATGTCGTCTGAGGGAGTTTTTCCTTGCCACCGTCGCCACAGGCTTGCTCATTGGGGATAGATTAGGGATAAAATTAGCTCATGTTTTAAATCGTTCAAATTCTGTAAAGCTGCTTTGCGACAATGTTTATTGTTAAAAGCGCTGTACAAATAAACTTGATTTGATTTAGCGAGACAGCCCTGATCAGATGCCAACAGTAGGTCGTTTACGACTTTAACCAGTGCTGTCTCTGTGCTATGATGAGGTCTAAATCCTGACTGATACATTTCATGGATGTTATTCCTATGTAAATATTAGCATAACTGCTGTGCCACAGCTTTTTCAAGGATCTTGGAGATAAAGGGGAGGTTTGATATTGGCTGATAATTGGACAGCTGACAGGGATCAAGGTTAGGTTTTTTAATCAGGGGTTTGATAACTGCTAGTTTAAAGGATTTGGGTACATAGCCAATCGTAAGAGAAGAATTTGTTATATTTAGATGTGGTTCAATCACTCCAGGCATTATCTGTTTGAATAGATGTGTAGGTAAGGGATCTAGTACGCAAGTTGAGGCTTTTGATGCCGAGATTAATGAAAATAATTCAGTTTCTCTAAGGGGAGTAAAACATTCTAATTGCTGATCTGATACAGTTATATTGTTAACTACAGGGTCACTTTCATTGTCTGACCTTAAATTAGTAGTTTGAATTTTTTTCGGATATTCTCAATTTTGTCATTAAAAAAATTAATGAAGTCGTTGCTACTCCATACTGCAGGTGTGCATGTGTCAATAGTGGACTTATTCCTGGTTAATTTTGCTACAGTATTAAATAGGAATCTAGGATTATTTTTATCTTCTATTAGGGAGGAGAGATATGTTGATCTCGCAGCACTAAGAGCTTTTCTATACTTCAGGAAGCTCTCCTTCCACGCTAATTTGAACACTACCAATTTTGTTTGACGCCATTTACGTTCCAATTTTCGAGTGGTCTGTTTTAATGTGCGAGTGTCATCATTATACCAGGGTGCTAATTTTTTGTCTCTGACCATTTTCCTTTTTAGAGGAGCTACATTATCTAAGGTATGGCGGAATGTTGACTCTAAGCATTCAGTTGCCTGATCAAGTTCTGCAGGGGCTGACAGTGACCGAATCAAAGTTGACAACTCTGGGAGATCGTTACAGGAAGTTAACTACTTCTTGCAAGTTTTATTTTTGTTAGTGCCTTTTATGTTTTCGGTTGTTTTATTTTGAAGCCCTTCTGGCGTACTCTCATCTGAGAGTCAGCAACTTGCCCATAGGTGTTCACACGTGAACGGCAGCTAATTGAAGAGTGTACGGAAGGAAAAGGTGTTTTGAAGACGTTGCCTTGCAATGTAAAGTTTCATTATGGATAATTAAGCGCCTAGCTGGAAATGGGAACGAGGTATTGTGTGTTTCAACTTGTTTTATGACTGATTGCTGTGACGTGTTTATCCTAATTAACTGCTAAAAGGGTGTTTACGTATGTTGTTGTTGTATTAGCCATGCAGAGGTTAGCTTATGCAAAAGGGTGCTACATGGATAAGCTGTAATGTCATGTTAATGCTGGTTTTCTAGCTTTTCATGTGCTTTGACCGATTTATATGTGAGTGAATATTTGATAAATGTCCACATGTGTGGTTAACTGGCATTATGGAAATGTTTATGCTTGAGAGCTCATTTTATTTTATTTATCCATCTGCAGCTCTTATGGTGTTTGTGAAAGGTTGTGAAGGAAAGGAAGTATATTTGTGTTCAAATTAAGGATGACGGCTGAACATAATAAATGCTTCTTGAAACACCAGTAAGCTTCATCATTGTCTGGCTGGGGTTCGCAATACTGTGTCATATGATAGCAAAACACACCTGAAGGACAGTGCTATGTGCTCTGTTCCCCACATGCATAAGCTCGCAGAAGATCCCAACCAGCTGTGATTTAACAGGGGACAGAGTATGCCCCTCATTATGCCCCGGAATGGGATGTTCAATAAGAGACAGTGGGTGTGAGAGACAGGAGTCCAAATATACGGATTTCGGGGCATCACAGTGGCACAGCTCCAGGGTCCTGGATTCGATTCTAAGCTCGGGTTGCTGTCTGTGTGAAGTTTTGCAAGTTCTCCCCCGTCAGTGTAGGTTTCCTCTGGGTCCAATGGTTTCTTCTTCAGCAAATTAGTTATGCTTAAATTGCCATTCGATGTGGGGGTGCTTTTTTTTTTTTTTCTTTTTTTTTTTTTTTTTAAATTAAAAATGAATCCTGTATGTATGGCGTTGGGAGGAAAAATGTCTAGATTTAGAAATGCCATAATTGTCAGCAAGCTCAAATAGAGATGTGCGTTGGACTATTTTTATTTACTTACTTTCTTTCTTACTGTGTGGATAGTTAATTTTGTTTGTACCTGCATGTGATTTCATAACAAATTTGGGAAATTCTGTTCCCGAGAAGATAAGCAAACAAGTAGCTGAATTTAAAACAACCCTGACCAGGCAAGTCCTAAGAGAATACTGTAAATACATCATTCAGTGCCACAATCATGTTAATGAACATTCATTTTATTTTGCCCTGCAAGCTTCGAATCTGACCATTTTGTTTACTCCCACAAGGAAGTAAAAAAAAAAAAAAACCCTCATACTCGTATCCAGTACTGGCACAAAATATGGAAATGCCTAGGAAAAGATCAATTTTGCATACTTAATCTGTGCAAATGACATCAGAATCTGCACTGAAGGCAACTGAAATACATTATGAAGATACAGAGACACCTTTTAACCACAATTTTATACTTTAACCATGAAAACACTAGCAGTTTTGGCCCTCATTGTGTGATAAACATCATAAAAATATTGGAAATGGTGTCTCTCTTTGTTTAGTTTAGCCCCAAAACCAACCTTAATCACTCCTTGTTGGGCAATCCTACCATGATATGCTAATTATTCCACAGGTGAAAACCATTAACTAAATCATGTGGTCTCTACAAATAATTCATTAGAAAAAGTATTTATCCTCTGACTACAGCCAGGCAACAGGCAGAAATGGCATCAGAGAGAGAAACTACAGAAGAGCAGCGTATTAGGATGAAAGTTTTGTGGGAGGAGGGCCATTCATAATGAGCCATAGCAAAGAAACTGCATGTGACCCACAGTGCTGTCTGAAAATGCCTCAAGCATCACCAGAAGACTGGGAACTTCACGAACATTTCAGACAGAGGAAGGAAGAAAAAGTTGACTAAAGCTGATGTCCAGTATCTCAAGACTACATCCCTTCGAGAGGGGAAGAAATCCAGCAAGGAACTGGCACAGGACCTCCAAGATGCTACAGGCAAGGATGTCTCCCCGCACCTGGCTAGGAAGACGCTCTCAGCAGAAGGCCTCAAAGGTCATGTGTCAGTGAGCAAAACTTTTGTTGAGAGGTGGAAATAAGCAGAAGAGACCTAACTGGGCAAAAATTCACAGAAGTTGGACTTCTGAGCAGTGGAAAAGGGTCATGCTCTCAGATGAGAAGAAATTTTGAATTATTTGGCAATGCTATGCAACAGTAAGTCAGGTGCAGAAAGGGAGAAAGATACAAGGCAAACTGTATTTCTCCCACAGTAAAACATGGCGGAGGGGTCCTGCAAGTATGGGGAGCCATCACCTACAATGGAGTTGGTCATCTCTACAAAATAGATGGGACCCTCACTGCTGACAAGTACAGACAAATCCTTATCCATCATGCTGTGCCTTCTGGAAGAGCTCTCGTTGGCAACAACTTTATCTTCCAGCAAGATAATGACCCCAAACACACAGCCAGGATGGTTAAACAGTATTTGCAAAACAAAGAACAAGATGTCAGCTTGACGATTCTTGATTGGCCAGCCCAAAGTCCTGACATGAATATAATTGAGCAAGTCTGGAACTACATGGAGCGAGAGAAGGTGAAAAGGGCTCCTTCAAACCTGCCACAGCTCTGGGAAGTGTTGCAAGACATGTGGAGACAGGGTTCTCCACGGATTGAAAATAGAGGGGGGTGGGGGTCAATCGGATGACCTTGAAACACATTTGCATAAATTTACATATGTCATTTGCATAATATTTGCATAAATACTCTCAAATAGTAATCATTTAGAATAGAGGAATCAATTGGACTGGTGCAAAACGCATCAAACATTACACACTTACACTTGAATTCATTGTATTAATTAATTTGCACACTTCAGTGCAAATTAATTAATACAATGAATTCCATAAAGCTAATGCAAGAATGAAAACTGAGGTCAACAGATTTCAAATGTAGGCCTGTTTATTAACATTGAGTGCCTGAGGAACAAGTTATAATAACTTAAAATAAAAAGAGAGCCATCTTTCTTAAGTAAACTTTTGCTTCTTTTACTTTTCCCATCTACAACATATCAGGCACAAAAAAAGGTTGATCAATGGCTCAGCAGCATCAAAATATTGCACTTTTGTAAAAGACTGTACATAATAATTATAAATTATAACTAGAGCCAACAATTCCCCTGTGGGAAATTGAGTGATGCAGTGCGCGCAGCAGTCGCTATTGCCGGAGCTGAGCTGTACTGTGTGAATGTATGATTTTGCCATGAGGCTACAAGCCTGTGTCTCTCTGAGAGCGAGCAGCCCCTCCCTCCTGTGTGTGTGAGAGAGCAAGCAGCCCCTCCCTCCTGTGTGTGTGAGAGAGCGAGCAGCCCTTCCCTCCTGTGTGAGAGAGCGAGCAGCCCCTCCCCCACCCGCACGCTGAGTGTAGAGACAGAGTATCACACAGAAATGTCACTTTTTCCTCAGAGTGCTCCCTCCAAACAACGGGGATTTACACGAAAACGGAAGGAGATATTCACAAAATTCTTTCACATTGAGCGCCACAAGGCTGTCCTGAACACAGTGATGTAATTTTTTTTTGTCTGTAGTGTACTTTGTCTGTACTCCAGCAGAGAAAGGCTATCTGTCACAAAGAAAACAAAGGGACGTCTCTTCCTTTTGTAAAGGGGCGGCAGAAATTAAACGGGGGCGGGAATCACAGAAAGGGGGGCGGTCCGCCCCTCTAAAACCCCTCATGGAGAACCCTGGGAGATCAATTCCACTTGATTTTATTCATAAACTTTGATTGCATGCCTGATCATGTCAGTGCACTTCAGTGTCAAGGGGTTCCATACCAAATATTGATAATATTTTTTAGAATGATTTACTCTGGTTACTTGTAACATTTGTTTATGATGAAAATGTTTAGTTTATTAAGAGAACTTGAGAACAAAAGGTCAAATTGTGTTGTCATTTTGGTAGGTGTTTCCATATTTTTTGCCAATACTGGTACCTTGTTGTGTCCTGTTTGATCCTAGTCCTGATGGACACCTCTAGTCTCAACCAGATGCTCCGTGAATCTTACTGGCAAGCTTTCTTAGGATAATCTTTATACAGTACTAATGTACCGTATATGGTCTTGGGTAGACATGCACAGATTGCACACGCATTTGGGCCTCATTTCTTCCTGTTGTGTTTTCTCTACTCCCAGACTGTGAAGTTTGCAAATCCTTCTTCCTCAACAAATGCGAGGTTCATGGACCACCCCTCTTCATCCCCGATACTCCTGTTCCCATGGGAGTCCCTGACCGAGCCAGACAAACACTTCCTCCTGGGCTAGAAATCCAGAAGTCCAGTATTCCTGATGCAGGCCTGGGAGTGTTTAATAAGGGGGAGACTGTTCCAGTAGGTGCACACTTCGGACCCTGCCAGGGAGAGCTGGTGAACCGAGAGGAAGCCAAGAACAGTGGAGACTCCTCGGTTGTGAGTTTGTCATAAATTTTATTATAAAGATTGTATATTTTTATGTAACAAAATATGATGACTAGATGAAGGTAGCTCCGATTTAATATCAGTTTCTTCTCGCAGATGTGTGGAGTAGTGGTGTAAATCGTAAGTTTGAGCACAATGTGGTCCGACATCGGTTCTTTTAGCCAGTGTGGTGGAACTTACCGGTTAATAAAAAAGACTAGTAACACCTCAGTGCTCAAGTAAATAAAGTAATGCTCAAGCAAATATTTCTTTATTGTATAATTATTCATGAAAGTCCCATAAAATCACAAGCCCAGGTAGTCACCAACATAAGTCCTCCCATAATGACGCCTAAACATGGTCAGCTTCCTGTATTACACAAAATATTAGTCGTCGTCAACAACAACATTCCATTATAGTCTGTTTTCCCAAATGCAGTCAAGAAAAACTGTACCAAGTTTTCCTTGACTCTGCTGCATGCACAACATGGTAGCTTCTCACTCACTCTCTCACACACACACACACACACACACACACACACGTATTCATTTACACTTAGTTTGTTTCTTTTCTAAATGTCAAGGATAAACAGAGAAGCATGACACTACAGGATCTGAACAGATACTGTTAACTATAATTAATCCTAAAGTTAATATAAAACTTGTTACCACACCAACGAGCCAGTGGTTTTCGATGCCACAAAATTTGCCACCTGTGCGAGTTGGTTTGATGCTGGGGTCTGCAGTTGGTGTGACGTTGTTTCATTTCCGTGAATTCACAAATGCAGACAAAATATAATTTGAACATCGGTTCAGTGAGGGTTGAGTTTAGATATGTACAGTATATACCCGGTGTGCTGTGAGACAAAGTGAAGTGTGCTGTGGAATTTTGAGCAACCCCATGCATTTTTATGCAGGCTCATGAAATAACATTTTTTAAAATACAACAATGACTGTACTTTTTCATTAAAAATGTTTGTAGGTAGTCATTTTTTACATTTTTTTTTTTTTTTTAATCTAAATGGCCTTTAATCCCATTTTGAAAATAAATTTGAGTCCAGGGAGGAGGATTATTATTGTAGCGACCAGAAAAGGCAGTCGCTTTAGTTGTTGCCAGTTCCACGGAGCCTTGCCAGAGTGCAAAGGTTCATGGGGCTGTTAATGTTAAAGCTTGGAGAACATTAGGGGCTAAATAGCAATGAGCCACCTTGACCAAGACTCCTGCAGTAATTGACCACCTCTGGCCAGTATTTCTAATAGGCATGTATCTTGTAGTAAAATAAAACAACATCTAGAACCATGTTATGCACAGAGCATAGGATGTCACATAAGTCAATCAGTTCCTATCCCAGTCCACCATCCCACCCTGCCTGAAGTCCTCTACCATCTTCCATTGCCAAAAAAAGACCATTAGCAGCCTGAATGACCACTGTCCAGTGGCACTTACTCCAGTCATCATGAAGCGCTTTGAGCAACTGGTTCAGACTTGCATCATCTCAAGTCCCCCACCCATGTTAGACACCAGTATGCTTATAGAGCTAACGGGTCTACAGAGGACGCCATAGCTACAACTCTCCACACTGCCCTCAGGAGAGCTTTGCTAGGCTGTTCTTTGTGGACTTTAGCTCAGCATTCAACACCATTCTCACTCACCGACTGGTGTCCAACCTGACAGACCTGGGACTGTCTTAATCCATCTGCCTCTGGATAAAGGACTTCCTGTCTGATCGCTCACAGAGGGTGAGAGAAGGCCCCCACATCGCCTCAGCAATGGCTCCCCTCTCTAATCAAGTTTATTTTTATAGTGCTTTTAACAATAGACATTGTTGCAAAGCAGCTTTACAGAATTTGAACGACTTAAAACATGAGCTAATTCTATCCCTGATCTATCCCTAATGAGCAAACCTGTGACAAGGAAAAACTCCCTCAGATGACATGAGAAAGAAACCTCGAGAGGAACCAGACTCAAAAGGGAATCCATCCTCATTTGGGTGATAGACAATGTGATGATAACATTTTTAACATGAAGTCAGTTTTGTTGATGTTCTAACTCTTCATTGATGGAAACTTGAGTGCAGAACTGTTCATGACAACGGCAGTCCTAAAGTTAGCAAGTCAGCTGTAGTCCTCAGCCATCAAAGCATTACTGTAAGAGTCCAGAGCATCTTCCAAGTGTGACTTTCAACTGTCCATATGGGGCCATCCTCCACAGGAGTGATGTGATGAGACTCCAACCAGATGTAGGGCATCAGAATGGATCAGGCAGGTCTGAGGAGCAGAAGAGGTCAGAATTGCCATGCAACTCAGAGGGACAGATGGGGGGAGGGGGGAGAGAAAGAGAGAAAAAACAGGTTGTTGGGTATGCCCAATGTCACCTGATGAGTAGGAACAGTATACATTTTGCACTGAGTTTTGCCAGAGTCCCAAGCAGGGACTCTGGCAAAACTAACTATGACAGCATAACTAAAAGGGGAGAGCCAGAAGGTAACACAGGCATGAGGGCGCCCCAGGACATAAAGCAGCAGCCACTACAGGATCAACAAACTTGAGCGAGCAAGCGAGTGGTGGACTGACAGCATCCATACATCCCAGTTTACCAAAACACTGTCTGAGGACCCTCCAGATCTACTCCTTTCCCTCATAAACACTCTTCACAAAAGGCTTGACTAAACAGATGTGTTCAGCCGAGACTTAAAGGAACAGTCCACCGTACTTCCATAATGAAATATGATGTTTTCTGAATTAAGACGAGCTGATCCGTACCTCTCCGAGCTTTGTGCGACCTCCCAGTCAGTCAGACGCGCTGTTACTCCTGTTAGCAATGTAGCTAGGCTCCGCATGGCCAATGGTATTTTTTGGGGCTGTAGTTAGATGTGACCAAACTCTTACACGTTTTTCCTGTTTTACATAGGTTTATATGACCAGTGACATGAAACAAAGTTCAGTTACACAAATTGAAACGTGGCGATTTTCTATGCTATGGAAAGTCCGCACTGTAATGACAGGCGTACTAACACCTTCTGCGCGCTTCGACAGCGCATTGATACCTTCACTCCTCTTCGGGCACGGCCAGGCAGGCGAATGCCCTGGTTCGTCCGCCCTGTCTAAAAAAAAATGGTACAACTCGAACCCCATGGTAAAACTGGGACTTTGTCATTTTTCCGCATGAGGCCCATGGTAAAACTACACTTCCAGGAGGAGCTGCCGTCTGCCTCCCAAGCCGGCCGAGAGCGCTCCTCGTCGGGCACGGCCAGGCGGGCGAATGCCCTGGTCCGTCCGCCCTGTCTAAAAAAAAAAATGGTACAACTCCGAGTGAAGGTATCAATGCGCTGTTGAAGCGCGCAGAATGTGTTAGTACACCTGTCATTATAGTGCGGACTTTCCATAGCATAGAAAATCGCCACGTTTCGATTTGTGTAACTGAACTTTGTTTCATGTCACTGGTCATATAAACCTATGTAAACAGGAAAAACGTGGAAGAGTTTGGTCGCATCTAACTACAGCCCCAAAAAATACCACTGGCCATGCTGAGCCTAGCTACATTGCTAACAGGAGTAACAGCGCGTCTGACTGACTGGGAGGTGGCACAAAGCTTGGAGAGGTACGGATCAGCTCGTCTCAATTCAGAGAAGAACATTTCATTATGGAAGTACGGTGGACTGTTCCTTTAAACATGGACTGTTTCTGATTCCCAAACACTACTTGGAAGGCTGTTCCATAACTGTGGGGCTTTGTAAGAAAAGGTTCTGCCCCCTGATGTAGCCTTCACTATGGGAGGTACCAGCAGATAGCCTGCACCTTTTGATCTAAGTAGGCGTGGCGGGTCATAGAGGACCAGAAGTTCACTCAGGTACTGTGGTGCGAGAACATTCAGTGCTTTAAAGGTCAATAAAAGTATTTTACAATCAATGTGACATTTGACTGGGAGCCAATGCAGTGTGGATAAGACAGGCGTGATGTGGTCATATTTTCTAGTTCTAGTAAGGACTCTTGCTGCTGCATTTTGAACTAACTGGAGCTTGTTTATGCACTTATTGGAACATCCAGACAGTAAGGCATTACAATAATCCAACCTGGAGGGAACAAAAGCATGGACTAGTTTTTCCGCGTCGTGTAGTGACAGAATTTTTTTCTCTTAGAAATATTTCTGAGATGAAAGAAAGCTAACCAGGTAATGTTATTGATGTGAGTTTCGAATGAAAGACTGGGGTCAATAATCACTCCGAGGTCTTTTACTGCTGCACGTGAAGAAACAGAAAGGCCATCCAGAGTTACTGTGTAATCAGAAAACTTACTTCTAGCTGTATGTGGTCCGAGTACAAGTACTTCAGTCTTGTCATAGTGAAGCAGAAGGAAGTTAATAAGCATCCAGTGTCTAATGTCCTTTACACATTCCTCAATTCTATTAAGCTGGTGTCTCTCATCAGGTTTTGTAGAAACATACAACTGTGTCATCAGCATAACAGTGGAAACTAATGTTTATGAATAATATCACCCAGAGGTTGATGTGTGTGTGTGTATGTGTGTGTGTGTGTGTATGTATATATATATATATATATATATATAATATATATAAATAAATAAAAATCAGGGTTTTACATTAACTTTTTTGCTCACCGGCCATTGTGCCTAGTGGTTTTCCTGAGTCACTAGCCATTCAGCCTTTTCACTAGCCACAATTTTGTTGCCAGGAAATTGCAGTTTTTTCTTCACCATGATGCATTAAAGTTTGGAAGATCTAGATTTAATTATGAATGGCAGCGTATAATGTATCTGTACAGTAGCACTCAAGTATTCAGTGCTGTTAAGGTCGCTCCCTCTATGAAAGCATGCAACCACTTCAGACAAAAATATAAGCAGAGTATTCTGTTTATTGAACTCAAATTCAAGCCCCTTACAATATGAAATATCGTATAATATGAAAAATAACATTCAGTACAATTGAACTGATTCTAATATTAAAAGTCCAATTCAAAACATTTATCATTGAAAAACATTTGATGTTTTGATATGCAAGTATTATGCGTATTATGTATTATCTATTAATTTTGTGTGTGAGAACATGTGTAGAGAGAGACATTAAATGTCCTCATTACATTCATCATCAGATGAGTCTGAATGGTCCATGAAAAATGGTCTTAGTGACCTGAGGCTTCCAGCAGGTCATAAGTTGATAGCTGGGGCGGATCAACTTCTTTACAATCACGTGAACGTTTCTAAACGGCAGCTCCATCCTCTCCAGCTCAGCCGACTTCATGACGGCCAGGGACTGAAAGCAATGCTGTCCTGTCGTGAACCAGCCGTCTTCGCCGGTTTTGATGTTATAGTACCGATGTGTGCATTTGACTTTTCGTGGTCCTTTATAGTTTCAAATTTAAAATTACTGGTGCCTGTCTTTGCCAGACTTTCTACAGTCTTCGCAGTACATGGTATTTTCGGTTTTGCTATGAACGAGCCAATCTGGGCGGCACGGTGGTGTAGTGGTTAGCGCTGTTGCCTCACAGCAAGAAGGTCTGGGTTCGAGCCCCGTGGCCGGCGAGGGCCTTTCTGTGTGGAGTTTGCATGTTCTCCTCGTGTCCGCGTGGGTTTCCTCCGGGTGCTCCGGTTTTCCCCACAGTCCAAAGACATGCAGGTTAGGTTAACTGGTGACTCTAAATTGACCGTAGGTGTGAATGCGAGTGTGAATGGTTGTCTGTGTCAGCCTTGTGATGACCTGGCGACTTGTCCAGGGTGAACCCCGCCTTTCGCCCGTAGTCAGCTGGGATAGGCTCCAGCTCACCTGCGACCCTGTAGATCAGGATAAAGCGGCTAGAGATAATGAGATGAGATGATCTCTTGTGTGGTGTGTAATTTACCCCTCTCATTTAAATATGGCGAACATTTTTCGGCGCGCGCTTTGTGCATCACGGACCTCGGTGATTTTTAAAATGCTGCTCCGGCCCTGCTCATTTCTTCCCCTTTTTTCCTGAGCAGCAGGGTTTGAAACTCCAGCTATATGCTGCCACACAGTGCGCTTGTCAGTCGTCAGCAACTTTGTTGCCTTGTTCATTAACCACAGGTTACCGTTCATTTGATTTTATCTGAGACGTTAACGAACGTTCTAAACAATTCTAACATGTCAGAATGTTTACGCAGGTGCTCATGGGAGTTGTAGGCGTGTAATATTACATTGCAATGTGTTTATTATATCAGATGCCTTCAGAGAAAACTACAATTAAAATATATCGTCATACCACAGAATAAACCACCCGCCAAAGTGGCTAGTGAGACTAAAGTTATTACCCGCCAAAGCCGAATTTTACCCGCATTTGGCGGGTGCTAATGTAAAGCCCTGAGATGTAAAAAATGCAGTATGTCTAGAAAAATCACCATTTACATCAGCATACTGATAGCAATCAGTTAAATAAGAGCTGAGCCTGGAGAGGGCCGTTCCCTTAACTCCCACAACATTTTCTAGTCTGTCCAGAAGAATGGAATGATCAATGGTATCAAATGCTGCACTAAGGTCAAGCAACACAAGTAGCGAGACACAGCCCTGATCAGATGCCAACAGTAGGTCATTTACTACTTTAACCAGAGCTGTCTATTTGCGATGATGAGGTCTAAATCCTGACTGATGCATTTCATGGATGTTATTCCTATGTAAATATGAGCATAACTGCTGTGCCACAGCTTTATCTAGGATTAAACAAGTTGTTGTTCTACACTTACAACTGCACCCTGCTCGCTCCCGTAATGGCATCATCATATTTGCAGATGATAATACCATAGTGGGGCTCATCTCTGGGGGGAAGGAGTCTGCTTATCACCAGAAGGTTGAGTAGCTGTCTGGGTGGTGCTGAGACATCAAACCTGGTCCTCAACCACCAAAACCAAGGAGCTGATCATAGACTTCAGGAAAAAGAAAATGGACTTTCAGCCTATTCTCATCAGTGCGCAATATGTTGAGAGGATCTTGGACTTCTGGTTCCTTGGTGGGCACATAGAGGAGGAGCTGACCTGGAGCTCTAATGCCACACAAGTGATAAAGAACGCACAGCAGAGACTTTACTTCCTGATGATCCTCAGGATGAACGACCTCCCTCAAAAACTGCTTGTGTCCTTCTATTGTTGCTCCATAGAGAACATACTTGCATACATGCTGCATCAGTGTGTGGTTTGTCAGCTGCACAGGAGCAGAGAGAGAAGTTCTCCAGAGGGTTGTCACCACCACCCAGATGATCATCGGATGCCCTCTTCCCTGCCTGGAAGAGCTTTACAGTTCCTGCTGCCTCAAAAGAACCCTCAGTATATTAAAAGATCCGTCCCACCCCAGAAATTCTCTGTTTGAACTGCTGCCCTTGGGCAGGCAGTTCAGGTCAATTAAGAAATGGACAAATAGACCCCTCGCACATGACGTTACGCATCACGTGATAATTGACCCCCAGGTGAAAAGACACCAGTTTTCGTGTAAGCAAGGCTTAACCAGTCTTAAATATAGTTCATTTTTGCGCTGTTTTAGGTTGTTCCAATCATTTAAATCGAGGAATAGATAAAAGATCTTACCATTTCCCTGCTATGAAGAAAAATGTTAACGAAGAGAAGCAAATGCTTCAAGAACAATGAAGAAATGAGTGGTTAAAGAGAATACAGCGAGAGGAGCTAACCCTGAAAATTGCAGAGAAATTTGCGACTATTTAAAATGTATTTTTTTAAAAATAGACAGGTGCAACAGAGTATGTAAGAGTTTAAGAATCTCCTTTTATTTCTGCTCACATTTGAATTAGCTTCTTCATGAAGGTGTTCAGACAAAATCAAATGATTTTCTTCCAGATGAACCAACTTCCTTATTCGACATGGAAAACCCAGATTGGGCACCAAACAAACAATGCGGACGTAATTCGTTAAAAAATCCCAACAAGGAGCGACATGCTCCTGATGCATCCTGAAAGAACAGAAAAGATTAAGATCAAAAAGCGCTGAAGCTTTGCTTCTGTTATCAGAGGAACTCAGTCCTGTGCAAAATGTCAACCTGGAGCCAGAGTGTAGTAATGAACCTACAGTTTGAGAGAGTTCTACACAAACGCACTGAACTTCACAACAGCTGCAGGCATGTGAAATGGAAATAAATCGACTAAGGCAGGAAAAACTATTTTGGATAAAATTGTTACTGTCTGTTGCACACTTATCAACCTGTGTGACTCAGTTGTGCCTTTTGAATAGAGAATAAATGAAGAGGGAACTGAACATGAGCAGTTTATTGAAATTATTATTACAAGGGTGATTATGGTTAACTATATGATTTATAGTTAGCTATATGACTACAGCTACAACTGGAATGTGCCGATTCTGTTTGCATTTGTAATTATTGTACCATCCACTATTAGATAAAATTAAAATAAAATCTTACAACATTGTTTGAAAGTCTAGAGCAAAATAGTTATTTTACAAATAATAATATTTCAGAGATTTGTTTCTTTTTTAACAAATCATAAATATCAATGTATAAATGAGTGCAAATAGCTCTGTAACTTGATGTCCTTGAGGTTGTTGAGACATGGCGGGCCGGGAATACCATCTAGCCCACAGTTCAAGTAGTAGTCCTTTGAGAGTAAATGCTCAGGCTTTTGCAGCATTCTGTTCCCTAAAGCTGATGTCGGTAAAAATTATTTACACAAAGGTTTTCTTGTTTGTTTATATAGTGGGGTGTGCAGTTTTTTTTTTTTTTTTTTTTAAACTGTTCCATGTCCGGATTCTTCCGGAAAAGGAAAGTACATTCCAACATGTAGCCAACACTAGGCCACAAATCTGCACCGTCACTCCATTGGTTTTGAGGAATTTTGTACAGATCATAGCCACTAATAAACTCTAATTTCCATGTATCCTTCACTTCTTTATAACTAAGATTATCCAAGTAATCCGTTAGTAGAGCTTTTTTAGCTGTAGTTTTCTTCAGACAACAGCAACGGACATCTGACATCTTTGCTTGGCTTCAGTATGTGAACAGTATGTAAACAAAGTTTGCTTGTTCCCCAGGTATAGGGTAGGGTATTGACCGTTGCTAACATAAATGTGATGTCAGTGTAAGGGGTCTATAGACCGAAAAAGAGCTTCGACCCAAGAGCCATAACTGCACTAAACAGTGCTTGTTTTAAAGGGACCGTGCAATTAAAAAAAAAAAAAAAACAGCAGTGTGTGAATGTTTTGTGCGTGTATGTCTTTTTAGAGTTTTTGAGTTGTTAATATATAGTATGTGGACATATTTTATTTCTTTATTTTTAAAAAGCAGATGTTGCACTGGTAGGATGGCATCCAATTTCGTTGTACGATATGCAACGACACGTTTTTATATTCAAAAGTGGAGCTCTCCGTCTCATGATTCCTCCTTCCACACACACATTAGTTCACTACCTGTCAAGTCACATTAAACGTAAAAATAAAAATGTCCAAGTCTATTGCAATACTTCATAAAACTAAACACATTCTAAGCCAAAAATCATTGCACGCACTTTATAATTCTACAGCTTGGGGAAATATCCTGAGCAAGATCCATTCCAGTATGTTGCCTTCCCTCTTTTTCATGTTCCTGACCGTAGTTGGGAAGCGGGAGTGAATCCGGTTTGCTAGACTCGCTCTCTTCCCTGCTCGCATGGCTTTCATAATGCTCCTGGATTCTAACGGGTATATGAGTCACACAGCATTGGTCTGAACAAAGTAACGTCTTCATATGAAAATAGTGCTCATCACCATTACAGTCGTGGCTAACTCCACATACAGTGCTGAGCGTAAATGAGTACACCCCCTTTGAAAAGGAACATTTTAAACAATATCTCAATGAACACAATTTCCAAAATGTTGACAAGACAAAGTTTAAAATAACATCTGTAACTTTATAACGTGAAAGTAAGGTTAATAATATAACTTGGATTACACATTTTTCAGTTTGACTCAAATTAGGGTGGTGCAAAAATGAGTACACCCCACAGCAAAAACTACTACATCTAGTACTTTGTATGGCCTCCATGATTTTTAATGACAGCACCAAGTCTTCTAGGCATGGAATGAACAAGTTGGAGACATTTTGCAACATCAATCTTTTTTTCCATTCTTCAACAATGACCTCTTTTAGTGACTGGATGCTGGATGGAGAGTGACGCTCAACTTGTCTCTTCAGAATTCCCCATAGGTGTTCGATTGGGTTCAGATCAGGAGACATACTTGGCCACTGAATCACTTTCACCCTGTTGTTCTTCAGAAATCCAACAGTGGCCTTAGATGTGTGTTTTGGATCATTGTCATGTTGGAAAAGTGCACGACAACCAATGGCACAGAGTGATGGTAGCATCTTCTCTTTCAGTATAGAGCAATACATCTGTGAATTCATGATGCCATCAATGAAATGCAGCTCCCCGACACCAGCAGCACTCACGCAGCCCCACATAAGGACACTGCCACCACCATGTTTCACTGTAGGCACCATGCATTTTTCTTTGTATTCCTCACCTTTGCGACACCATACAGTTTTGAAGCCATCAGTTCCAAAAACATTTATCTTGGTCTCACCACTCCAGAGTACAGAGTCCCAGTAGTCTTCATCTTTGTCAGCATGGGCCCTGGCAAACTCTAGGTGGGCTTTTTTGTGCCTGGGCTTTAGGAGAGGCTTCTTTCGTGGATTGCATCCATGCATGCCATTCCTCTGCAGTGTACGCTGTATTGTGTCACCAGAAATAGGTCACCCCAGTTTGGCTTTCTACTTCTTTTAGATAACTGCAGTGAATTTGCATGCCGATTTTCTTCAACCCTTCTCATCAGAAGACGCTCCTGTCGAGGTATTAACTTCCGTGGACGACCTGGACGTCTCTGTGAGATGGTTACAGTTCCATCTTTCTTAAATTTTTGTACCACTTTTGCTACAGTATTCTGACTGATAAGTAAAGCTTTGCTGATCATCTTGTAGCCTTCACCTTTGTGGTGTAAAGAAATAATTTTCTTTGGGAAATTCTGAACAGACAAGTTGAGCATCACTCTCCATCCAGCATCCAGTCACTAAAATAGGTCATTGTTGAAGAATGGAAAAAGATTGTTGCAAAATGTCGCCAACTTGTTCATTCCATATCTAGAAGACTTGGTGCTGTCATTAAAAATCATGGAGGCCATACAAAGTACTAGATGTAGTAGTTTTTGTTGTGGGGTGTACTCATTTTTGCACCACCCTAATTTGAGTAAAACTGGAAAAAAAATGTGTAATCTAAGTTATATTATTAACCTTATTTTCACGTTATAAGTTAAACAGATGTTATATTAAACTTTGTCTTGTCAACATTTTGGAAATTGTGTTCATTGAGATTGTTTAAAATGTTACTTTTCAAAGGGGGTGTACTCATTTACGCTGAGTACTGTAACTTCTGCATAGTGACAAAACCAGCCATATGCTGGGGGGGGGGAATCCAGCTAAACCCCTGCTGCAACAGGCCCTCTTAAAACTGCAGGGCATATTTTACATGTACCATGCAACTATCTGAGGAAATTATGATTAAAACATTGATAGACTAAAATTAAAATTGAGTTCTATTGATGAAATCTTGACCAAAAAAAAGACTAAAATGTAACTACTATTTTCAGGACACAAGACTAAAAGTAAATTTAAAATCATTTAAATTAAAGATGAACACTGCTACACTGAACTAAAACAACATTGGTGCCCAAATAAATATTACTTGTACAGATCAAAAATATTTTATGTAAAAACCCATTTAGAGACAGAACTGACTTTTAAAGTTGTGTATTTTTGTAGCTGTCTGTTTAGAGACCAAAACACAAGGGACAAGTATTTATCAGAGAAGTCTGATTCACAGCACAGCTTTGCCATGTCAGAAGTAACGCCTTTTATGAGAAACCTTTCCTTTGCCTAAATTCTGATAAAGCCTTGCCTGCATTTTCCTATAGTTACTAAATTCATCTTGGAGCTTGTCAGCTGTTTTGTGAATCTTACGATACAGTCAAAAGCCTTTAATTCAGCCTTCATGAGGCTTAATAATATTGGCATGAGACATTGTTCTTGTTTCTGTAAACCTCATTTAAAGCCATATACAGTGGGGCAAAAAAGTATTTAGTCAGTCACCAATTGTGCAAGTTCTCCCACTTAAAAAGATGAGAGAGGCCTGTAATTTTCATCATAGGTATACCTCAACTATGAGAGACAAAATGAGAAAAAAAATCCAGAAAATCACATTGATTTTTAAAGTATTTATTTGCAAATTATGGTGGAAAATAAGTATTTGGTCAATAACAAAAGTTCATCTCAATACTTTGTTATATACCCTTTGTTGGCAATGACAGTGGTCAAATGTTTTCTCTAAGTCTTCACAAGGTTTTCACACACTGTTGCTGGTATTTTGGCCCATTCCTCCATGCAGATCTCCTCTAGAGCAGTGATGTTTTGGGGCTGTCGCTGGGCAACACGGACTTTCAACTCCCTCCAAAGATTTTCTATGGGGTTGAGATCTGGAGACTGGCTAGGCCACTCCAGGACCTTGAAATGCTTCTTACGAAGCCACTCCTTCGTTGCCCGGGCGGTGTGTTTGGGATCATTGTCATGCTGAAAGACCCAGCCACGTTTCATCTTCAATGCCCTTGCTGATGGAAGGAGGTTTTCACTCAAAATCTCACGATACATAGCCCCATTCATTCTTTCCTTTACACGGATCAGTTGTCCTGGTCTCTTTGCAGAAAAGCAGCCCCAAAGCATGATGTTTCCACCCCCATGCTTCACAGTAGGTATGGTGTTCTTTGGATGCAACTCAGCATTCTTTCTCCTCCAAACACGACAAGTTGAGTTTTTACCAAAAAGTTCTATTTTGGTTTCATCTGACCATATGACATTCTCCCAATCCTCTTCTGGATCATCCAAATGCTCTCTAGCAAACTTCAGACGGGCCTGGACATGTACTGGCTTAAGCAGGGGGACACGTCTGGCACTGCAGGATTTGAGTCCCTGGCGGCGTAGTGTGTTACTGATGGTAGCCTTTGTTACTTTGGTCCCAGCTCTCTGCAGGTCATTCACTAGGTCCCCCCGTGTGGTTCTGGGATTTTTGCTCACCGTTCTTGTGATCATTTTGAGATGGAGTGAACCAAAGAGAGAGAGAGAGGGGCAGGCTTAAGGCCTCTGCATGCTCTTGCAACAAGGCTTTCGCAGATAGCTTTTCGCAGACAGTTGTAATTTATCGTTGAGTGGGGAGTAATAGGTGTGCGCGATGGTATTCACCGCCACAACGCAAGGGGGCGCGAAATCGCTAGGAGTAGTTGGTGGGTGTGGTTAGTGGAATGTTTATCCTCCGGTTACTTATAATGACTAGAACTGGAGTCGTATAGATGTACGTACTTCCTCGATCAACCGCTCTTCGTGCTGCTCCATCTTCGCTCGTGTTTTTAAAAATGGCGGTCATGAAAAGAAACCAAACCGGGAAAGTATTGGAAGCCCCAGATCAATGGAGATTATCAGTGGTCTTGTATGTCTTCCATTTTCTAATAATTGCTCCCACAGTTGAATTCTTCACACCAAGCTGCTTACCTATTGCAGATTCAGTCTTCCCAGCCTGGTGCAGGTCTACAATTTTTTTTCTGGTGTCCTTTGACAGCTCTTTGGTCTTGGCCATAGTGAAGTTTGGAGTGTGACTGTTTGTTTGAGGTTGTGGACAGGTGTCTTTTATACTGATAACGAGTTCAAACAGGTGCCATTAATACAGGTAACGAGTGGAGGACAGAGGAGCTGCTTAAAGAAGTTACAGGTCTGTGAGAGCCAGAAATCTTGCTTGTTTGTAGGTGACCAAATACTTATTTTACCGAGGAATTTACCAATTAATTCATTAAAAATCCTACAATGTGCTTTCCTGGATTCTTTCCCCCCATTCTGTCTCTCATAGTTGAAGTGTACCTATGATGAAAATTACAGGCCTCTCATCTTTTTAAGTGGGAGAA
Source organism: Neoarius graeffei (assembly GCF_027579695.1). NCBI lineage: Eukaryota > Metazoa > Chordata > Actinopteri > Siluriformes > Ariidae > Neoarius > Neoarius graeffei. The sequence continues at coordinate 130,659,098 of NC_083569.1, forward strand.
CTTGCACAATTGGTGGCTGACTAAATACTTTTTTGCCCCACTGTATTGATTTTGTGTAAAAAAAAAAAAAGTAAATGTGGTATTTTTCTACAGGTATACAGGAGCATGCAGTGTGAAGAATACATCGATGCCAAAAGAGAGACGCATGTGAATTGGATGAGGTGAGCAGTACACTAGCTGTTGGGTCGTTTTAGTGATTTGATTTTACAGCTCCTCATTTGTTGGAAGAACTTTATCTTCATGTCATTGATGTCTCCACCATGCTTTCTCCCAGTCTGTAACTCTGATCTGATTTTTTACCTTTTTCTGAAACGTTGCCTCACTCTTTTAGGTATGTGAATTGTGCCCGTAATGAAGAAGAACAGAATCTTGTGGCATTTGAGTATCAAGGGGGAATTCTGTATCGTTGCTGTCGATCCATTAACCCAGGACAGGAGCTGTTGGTGTGGTATGAAGAGGAATACACCAAAGAACTCCGTCCAGCACGTACAGGAACAACCAGACAGCAAGGTGTTACTTTTGTCTAAGAGGTTATAGAGGTTATTTTCTGCATCATTTCATGACGTTTCAGAGCCTACCAGTGTTTCTGGGATGAAAGCTGTTGTACAATGCAGTCTGCAATAACTAGAGCATTCCCCAGAGAACTCATTTTGGCCTGTTCCAACAACCAGGTAGGTCTTCTTGATCATATGACTGTGACCAACCAGAGAGGGTGAAGTCTATCAGCTTCCTTTGAGATGCGTGAAGTCCGCCCACTGCATATCTTGCTATTGCAAAACTGACTACAGTGGTGCTTGAAAGTTTGTGAACCCTTTAGAATTTTCTATATTTCTGCGTAAATATGACCTAAAACATCATCAGATTTTCACCCAAGTCCTAAAAGTAGAGAAAGAGAACCCAGTTAAACAAATGAGACAAAAATATTATACTTGCTCATTTATTTATTGAGGAAAATGATCCAATATTACATATCTGTAAGTGGCAAAAATATACGAACCTTTGCTTTCAGTATCTGGTGTGACCCCCTTGTGCAGCAATAACTGCAACTAAACATTTCCGGTAACTGTTGATTAGTCCTTCACACCGGCTTGGAGGAATTTTAGCCCATTCCTCCATACAGAACAACTTCAACTCTGGGATGTTGGTGGGTTTCCTCACATGAACTGCTCGCTTCAGGTCCTTCCACAACATTTTGATTGGATTAAGGTCAGGACTTGGACTTGGCCATTCCAAAACATTATTCTTCTTTAACCATTCTTTGGTAGAACAGCTTGTGTGCTTAGGGTCGTTGTCTTGGTGCATGACCCACCTTCTCGAGATTCAGTTCATGGACAGATGTCCTGACATTTTCCTTTAGAATTCACTGGTATAATTCAGAATTCATTGTTCCATCAATGATGGCAGGTTGTCCTGGCCCAGATGCATCAAAACAGGCCCAAACCATGATAGTACCACCACCATGTTTCACAGGTGGGATAAGGTTCATATGCTGGAATGCAGTGTTTTTCCTTTCTCTAAACATAACGCTTCTCATTTAAACCAAAAAGTTCTATTTTGGTCTCGTCCATCCACAAAACATTTTTCCAATAGCTTTCTGGCTTGTCCACATGATCTTTAGCAAACTGCAGACAAGCAGCAATGTTCTTTTTGGAGAGCAGTGGCTTTCTCCTTGCAGCCCTACCATGCACACCATTGTTGTTCAGTGTTCTCCTGATGGTGGACTCATGAACAGTAACATTAGCCGATGTGAGAGAGGCCTTCAGTTGCTTAGAAGTTACTCTGGGGTCCTTTGTGACTTCGCCGACTATTACACGCCTTGCTCTTGGAGTGATCTCTGTTGGTTGACCACTCCTGAGGAGGGTAACAATGGTCTTGAATTTCCTCTCCTTGTACACAGTCTGTCTGACTGTGGATTGGTGGAGTCCAAACTCTTTAGAGACGGTTTTGTAACCTTTTCCAGCCTGATGAGCATCAACAACGCTTTTTCTGAGGTCCTCAGAAATCTCCTTTGTTCATGCCATGATACATGTCCACAAACATGTGTTGTGAAGATCAGACTTTGATAGATCCCTGTTCTTTAAATAAAACAGGGTGCCCACTCACACCTGATTGTCATCCCATTGATTGAAAACACCTGACTCTAATTTCACCTTCAAATTAACTGCTAATCCTAGAGGTTCACATACTTTTGCCACTCAGATATGTAATATTGGATCACTTTCCTCAATAAATAAATGACCAAGTATAATAGTTGTCTCATTTGTTTAACTGGGTTCTCTTTATCTACTTTTAGGACTTGTGTGAAAATCTGATGATGTTTTAGGTCATATACATGCAGAAATATAGAAAATTCTAAAAGGTTCACAAACTTTCAAGCACCACTGTATATAGTAAACCACAAGATATTGTTGTAGTTTTATTCATCATGCCCAGTTTAACCAGAAGTAGCGTAAAATGCATGCTCTGTGGATCCCGAGTGGCACAGCAGAAAAGTGTTGTCCCTGTCATCCTCCCCATCATCCAGATATTGCCACTTTCAAATCCTGATGACGCCACAATCATCTGTGGTTGGGAGCTCAAGAGAGCAAAATTGTCTGGGCTCTCTGGGAGGGAGAGATGGCATGCTCTCTCTTCTCTGCCCTGTCAGTTACACTGGCCAGTCATGGGTGTGAGAGAGCACATTTAATAGGAAGTAAGTGGATTGGGCTTTCGTCCGAGTGTGCTTTGCAGCCCCCTGACATTGTATGAGTAAAACGTGATCAACTGGTGTTTCTTGTCTTGGAGGAAGCACATGATAGCCCTCCCTGGTTGGTAGCTGTTATGTGATACTGAAGAGGAGTCTGATGGGTGGGAATTGGCCATGGCTAAATTAGGGAGAAAATTGGGGAGAAATGGGGGGGGGGGATGCCCTGTCACAGCAAACACATAATATAGGATAATGTCAGACCTCCCCATATTACAGAAACACTGGGGGGGCGGCATTATAATACCTTCAGTGCAATATAACCAGCTGGCTGGAAAGAAGTTAGTTGAAAGCACACATGCAGTGTGTCTGAACCAAGCGAAGTTGTTAATTGGATAATGCAGATGTCAGTCAAACCCATCAACCATTATAAAAATCAATTGCAACACATTTGCTTTATTTCAGGAGCATGTGTAATGGTTATATTATCAAGCAATTTAACAAGCAATAACAATTTTAGTATTTTTATGGAATTCAATAATTCCACAAGAGTCATACCATGGAGAACTTATCTTTTTATTCATGTTAAATTTTAGCTCTTTAAAGTGCATATCACGGGTAAATTCAGGAGCAAGATCAATGTAATTCTCCTATTTTATATTAAACTTTGGTCAAATATCTATAACATTCTGCATTCTCTGAATTTTTTTACCTTGCGCAATACCAGAAAAATTCAGTTGAAATCAAGCCATTTGAGGCGAATTGGTCCGCCTCTGGAAAAACTTGGCATTTGAATTTCCCGGCAAACACTGATTTCCGTGACGTCGCGTGCGAGACGCCTCCCTCTGAATCCTACGTCAGCGCTGGTTTGTTTATGAGAAAACGACCTGGTGGTTTTCTGCAAATTTCTTCAACGTTATCACGTAATTATTAAAATGTTTAACAGATGTATCGTAGGAGGGTGTAGCAACACCAGTCATGATGGGATTAGTACTCATCATTTCCCAAAAGACCGGACAATGAGAGAGAAATGGAAGCGCTTGGTCTACACAGGCTGTGCACTGAAACCGTGCAAGCTCTCGCAGCCTGCTGACGCTTCCGCAGGTGACGTCACGAATCTGGCTCCAGACTCCCTTGGGATTTTTCCAGACGCATTTTATTTTATTTTTTTCTGTTGTCGACAGATGGCCTTGGGCAAAATTACCCTTCTGGATGAGTGTGTAAAGGGACATACTTTTCATATATAAAAAAATAAATAAATTGGTCGAGGATATGCACTTTAACCCTTTGGTGACTGACCCCTTGAACATGGTTCCTCCAGGAACGATGACGTTTCAGTCGTCAAGACAACGGAAAAACTAAAATACAAGAGCATTTTGTTTTGTGCACAAGAGCATTGTGACGTATCTTTCTGTTTTTGTATTTTAGTTCTTCTGTTGTCTTGACAACTGAAAAGTCATAGTTCCTGGAGGAACCATTTTCAAGGGGTCAGTCACCAAAGGGTTTTAAACTCTTGCAGCTGAAGAACTTCAACATGTTAAGGAACAAATAGCATCTGATGAATTAACGAACAATTAATCACATGGAGGTTTGGTTGTTTTATTACTACAAATCACACTGTGGCGTTCTTCAAATACTGCAGTAAGGAAATTCCTATTGCTGCAGACCTACTTGAATGCCATCTGAACCGATGCAGTGTGTCCCTTTTTTTTTTTTTTTTTTTTTATACGCCTACATTTAAATTAAATGACTGTTATGTGTCTTAATTTATGGATGTTGGCTTGCTTTCATCAATTACATTAATATGAATCATGGGGCTTCACAAAATCCCACAAAACTTAATTTCATGAAATTAGTGTTGTAGGTACACAGTCCGTCTAAGAACTACAACAGCCCGTCTCTTTAAGAAACTACATTTCCCATCAGCCCACTTCCGCGTTGACCTGCGTCACGCCGGGGCGGGATCACCAACGTCACGTCCTCCATGAATGCATAAGTAACGGAACAACGCTTCCGTCTTCCTCTTTTGGCGCCGTGATCTCAACACGGACACAGGGAGAATCGCTCGCTCCACCGGGCAAACCAGAAAAGACGTCTTTTTCTTTCTTTCTTGCCAGATCCACGAGTTAGCGTGATTTCTTTGTTTACCACTGGCCACGGTAGACTCTAAATATCGCGCGATTTTAAACTCGGTGAGTTACAACCGGTTTCATTCATTAAGTATGTACGACTGCAGCTCAAAGCAGTTAATTTATAATTAGGAACGACCAGAATTCCTCCTGATTGAAGCACTGTGCACATTGTTTAATCAGAGACTTTCTTTTCATCACGAGCCGGACCAGGAAGTTCTCTGTGCTTTCCACAGAAGCAACTCACGTGCTTCACAATGGCGAAACTCCAAAAGTCTCGGAACATCTCTTCATAATCTCGCATAGAAGCGAGATACTCAGTAAGACTTGGCATTTGGGCAAAACCTAGTCTTAGGAATTAGCTTTTATTGAAATAGTGTGAATTTGAACTCAGGAATGTTTTATTTGTCACACTGTAGACACGTAGCGTGTTGAATTGTTTGTTTAATCTATCAATTGTTTAATAGATCGTCTGTGCATGCTCCTCTCTATCCCTGACTAACACTTTAATTTCCTTATCACACATTTTGACCTTATCAAGGTTTCAGTGGATTCAGTACTGTTATAAGCTAGTGAAATTAGCCTATGGTTAATTTCTTTTGGCTCATTAGCATCCAAAGCTAATCCTTTTGTTTCATTAGTCTCCAGGGCTAATTATATTGTCTCAAGGGAACACTAGGCCTGAACACATGGTGGTCCTTCCCCACACTCGCCAACACACCTTAGCTAGCCACATGGCTAATTCTTTTGTCTACTTAGCAACGCTAATCTAGGCCTCGCCACGTGGTCAACCACACCTCAGTTAGCATCCCACGCTAGCTTCTTTCTTTTGCTAGGCTATTGAGGTTTTTCACCTGACGTCACAGGGTCACGTGACGCCCCGGTGTCTGCCATTTTGGATGTCAAGCTAGCTAATGTCAATATCATAGTAGCTAGTATGTTACTGTTGCAATGTTTACGTTCAGTCATTTGGATGACTGTTAAAACCTTTCAGTCTCAAGTTTTTCCTTTACTGTATTGACTAGTTTACTGAGCTAGCGCGCTCGGGCAAGCTGGGCGCTAGCTAGCGCGCTCGGGCAAGCTGGGCGCTAGCTAGCGCGCTCGGGCAAGCTGGGCGCTGGCTAGCTAAGCGCGCTCGGGCAAGCTGGGCGCTGGCTAGCTAAGCGCGCTCGGGCAGGCTGGGCGCTGGCTAGCTGGGCATGCTGGGCGCTGGCTAGCTAAGCGCACTCGGGCGCGCTAGGCTAGCTAGCGTCAGCCTGCCCGAGCACGCTAGGCTAGCTAGCGTCAGCCTGCCCGAGCGCGCTAGGCTAGCTAGCGCCAGCCTGCCCGAGCGTGCTAGCTCAGTAAACTAGTAAATACAGTAAAGGAAAAACTTATAACGGGCCATGTCTCAACAGACTAAGAAGTTATTTCAATGACATTTAATAACGTTTTGTTTATCCTGAGGACTGAAAGTAAATGAAAATGTGAACAAACCTTAGCTGTAATGAGATGGCGACCACCGGCTCCAGGGACGACCCACTGATGTAGGCATGTTACCCAGCCTGCCCTGACACAAAATATTTGTAGGCATCCAAACTCTTATACGCTTTCAGATCAATACCTGTGTATGGCGATGGGTTTTTAACGACATAGGTATACAGATCATGTGGGCCAAAGTCAGGTAAAGACGAGGGCTTCGTGTACTTCCGTACGTCAGTGAACAATCCTGGTGGAAGCAGGTAAACGTCGTCCTCTAAGCCTGCTAACCTCAATTTTTGCAAATATCTCTCCCTCTGCTCGCCCTGTAAATGCCCTATGTCGCTGGATAGTGAAGGTGTTTTCTGCATCTCTCTCCTTTTAATTTTATGTTTTTCGTTTGTCGCCTTTCTCGCATTCAAACTGATTCGAGCCATGACATCCAAAATGGCAGCCTCACATGACTTGGTCACGTGGGTGAAAAACCTCAATAGGCCTAACCACGTGGTCAACTCCTCCCCCACAAACACACGTGGAGTTAGCTACCAGAGCTAATCCTTTTTTTTTGTAGGCCACACACACGGGGCCTTTCACACACACAAGCACACATTAGTGACACGTGGTCGACTCCCCCACGTGGCCACCACTCTCAAACACACCTTGCCTAGCTTTCCTTTGTCTTAGCTTAGCTACACAAGGCCTCACACCTTAGTTAGCAACAGAGCTAATCCTTTGTTCTACTTAGATAACATCCCTTTGTCTTAGCTAGCAACCAAGCTAGGCCTACACACACACACACACACACCATATATTTGTATATAATGATTCCATCTGCTATTATCCATTTTTATCTTTGTTATAATAAATTCCATTATTATTGAAACTGTGTGTATTTATTTGTTCCAATATTTCCGAAGTTGCCCAATCTCCCAAATAATTAAAAAAGGTGCATATAAGTTATGTAATATAGTAAGTGATCATAATAATTTGGAATATACCATAATTTAGCTGTTTGGTAATTTATTATTAAGCACCAAAATTAATGGTATTAATTAATGAGACTGATTCCATGAGTGATTTAATGACAATATGAGACTGATTCATTTTAAACGATTCAAATGAGACTGATTCAATTTAATTATTAACCTTCAAATTTAATGAGACTGATTTAATGAGATTGATCACTTAATAATTACCAAATGTACCTACAGTTAAATTGGTGCCCCGTGTGAGGAGGTTGGTTTGTTGACTTCTTGAATATTGTTGCAACAACAAATAAGCTATCAGTTTGATTCATCAATTGCCAAGGTATATCCCCAGGTGTGTTAAACGGTTAACAGTAGCGTGATAAACATATCACCAAAATACTAATAACCTATTCTTAACTTAGGATAAGAGAGAGCATTTCCAAACAAAACAAACTTAATTACATAGTTAATATTAATTAATAACGACTAATTAATAAATTAACTCATTGATTAATTAATTATCTAGCATCCAGCCTAAACAAAATGGCATCCCCTCGTGTCTCAAAAATTGAAGACAGCGCTCAAGACGTGTCTCTCCTTGAGGTCATCGCAGACCTCATTCACTGCTCTGCCTCCGAAAAGGCAAACATTAGGAACACGAGTAAAGCACTATTCGCACGGGATAAGTATTACCTATGGACCTCTGGTAATTCGCAATTACCCCCGCACCTCTGTGTTATTGTGTGGCGCATTCGGACAGGATAAGCAAAAGTCTGTAATTCACTGAATTTACAGACAGGGTGACTGGATGTGTCGTAAGTTCACAACATCCTGTTTCGTCTTGTAGACGAAATAATAATATTACATATTACTGTAGTACATTAATGGTGCATTAATAAGGTAGGATGAAAACACAGTAGGCATAAGAATAGCACTGTATCCAAATTAAGAGAGGGGAAACGCATATGATAGGGATGCAGTATGTTTGCTCCACGCTCTCAAAATGAGAAGGCGGTGTCACTGCAAATGAAAACAGTCTCGAGATGACAATGTAAGTGAACAGGCAGTTTATGGCGCTGTTTACACATAGCCGGGTATTTTGCTAAACGAACATTTGTCTCCCCTCCGTTAACCAAAATATCTTCGTATTGCTGTGTCATGGGGTTTAGCGTGGCTCCTTACCATATGCTGCCACACAAGCCATCCAGTTGAAGATTCTTCGTTCTTTCTTCTTGGAGTTCTTCTTGGAGCTGTTTCTGCTTATCTGGTTCAAATACGGGATAGGCCTACTACCACTTGCCCCTGAAATGCTGTTTATCAAAATTTCGCCCGTATCCTCCATTATTCACTCCAGAAATGTACAAGAGACGCGCATTTAATAATTACAAACACAGACAGACATGCGCATTCACACGGGACTTGTATTACCACTGGACGTCTGTGTTTTGCCGAAACACAGTAGGTAATTCGCGGCGGAATTATTACTTGGCAAATTACGGACATGGCGCATTCGCACGGGACTAAGAACTCAGACATTCTCTGTAATTATTCCAAATTACCAGAGGTCCACAGGTAATACTTATCCCGTGCGAATAGGGCTTAAGAGTGAATGCCAAAATAACATGGACAACTCGAACAAACATATGAGAGATCCAAAAGAAACAACTATTAGTGTCCAAGAGGCACTCGGTAAGCTATTCCTGTCATACTTCCGAGATACTGATTCAGAAATCGGACGCCTCCGCGGAAAAGTTGAAAGGCTGACCACCAGCAACGCCGAGCTGGCAGCCGATAATAATGATTTATATAGGGAGTGTGAGCTCTTGAAGAACTCCCTTGATTGCGCCAAAAGGCTAGAGAAAGCCGAAATGGCCGCCAAAAGGGCTGCCGAGGAGCAGACCCCCCAAGAAGAGCGCGAGGGGCGTGAAAGACCCCCAACAATGCGCCAAAGTTCAAAGCGGGAAGAGGCGTCCGAACCGGACACCGTAGATTACCTGGTCGAGGACCAAACACCCCGCCAAACTCCATCAACTCGCTACACGACTTCGTCGTTTAGCCAGGGTGGAGCTGTACTGTGCTCATCCCGAGCCCAGGACCATAGCACACCCAGGTCAGTGTGCTACAGTACCCCTGATCCATCTTCGGATGAATCAGGCTATGAATCTAGTGTGAAACGGGAGCAAGACCAGAGTAGCTTAGATAGTGAGTGCTCAGAAGAGCCAAGAAGGTTGCACAAGGACGTGCACCAAACTCTTCGCTTACGGCAAATTGACCTACTTGCCAAAGATGTCGAGCGATTCGATCCCGACAATCAAAGGACAAATGTAAATGATTATTTATGAGAAACAGACCGATGCCTGATGGACCTACCAAAAGCCACAATGCGAGAAAAACTCAAACTAATCTGGAAGACCTCCAGTAGCAGCGTTCGTGCCTGTTTAGAGACACTACCCCGAAACATTCGCGATAGTTATTCGAAACTTTGCAACTACGTGAGGGAAGAATATGCGCCATACACGGACGAAACTTCCTGGTTTACGCATTTCCTGGTTCCTGAGTTGTTTGCGCCGAGTCCTTTTTCCCGCGAGTACCGGCGTTAATTACTAATCCTTTTTTAACTTTTTTCTACAAATAAATTTCCAGTATCCTCTTCATTTTTATTGTACTGTCACTTTCCTTTTTGTACTTTTCACTTTCGCTTTCCTTTTTCCATTTTTTTTTCTTTTTTCTCTCTTTCTTTTTTTGGAAGAACACCGAGACCGGAAGCTTTCTTTTTCTCTCCTCCTGTGTAAAGACCACAAGCGGAGGCCATCCACATCGGATCTGCTTTAATATAAACAGATCTTCGTTTAAGGTACGTGAATCTTTTCATCATGGCACACCTTCAGCCTGTTCAGTGTGCTGAGTGCAGGATGTTTAGTCATTCTTCCTCCGTCACTAGCGATAGCTTTATTAGCTTTGTCTGTGATAAGTGCAGATTAGTTAGCTCTCTGATGGAGAAGATTACAGTGCTAGAAGCGCGTGTCCAGGCTTTAGAGCAGGTTAGTGAGCGTGAAAACAGTGTAGTTTCTGTAGGGGAAAGGCTGGATGCCCTAGGTGGAGTTAGTAATCCCCCAACTCCAGCATTAGAGCCCTTACAGCGGGGCAAATGGGTGACGGCTCAGCGGCATAAGCGTAGAGCCAAAGCTACCGTTGAGGCTCGCCCACGGGAGCACCACTCCTCTCCGCGTCACGTGCCGGACAGGTTTGCTCTCCTTAGTGAGGCACCCACTGAGAAACCTGAAAGAGCTCTGGTTATAGGGGACTCTATCATACGGCATGTGAAATTAGCTCAGCCTTTAGGGGCACCAGCAGCTTTAGTCAGGTGTATACCAGGATTCAGGGTGCCGGACATAGCAGGTAATCTTAGGGTCCTAGGCAAGCACAGGTTCTTAAAGATAGTTATCCATGCAGGAGCTAATGATATACGCCTTCGTCAGTCTGAGGTTACTAAGAGTAACTTTGTAGAGGTGTTTAAATTAGCGAAGGCGATGTCCGATGCTGTAGTATGCTCTGGCCCCATCCCAATGCGGCGTGGCGATATAGCTTACAGCAGGTTATGGTCGCTGAACTGCTGGCTGTCCAGGTGGTGCTCTGAAAACAGTGTGGGCTTTATAGATAATTGGGCTAATTTTGAGGGCACTGCTGGCCTGTTAGGGCGGGACGGTATCCATCCCACTCGGGAAGGTGCTGCTCTCATTTCCTGCAGCATAGGTCATAGTCTCAGAACAGGCCTAGTTAATTTCTGACAATCCAGAGCCAAGGTCAGGGAGCAGACGAACAGGCTAAACCGACTGTCTGCTAGCTGCACAGAGTCGTCACTCAGGGTCCACTACATTGAGACTGTGTGTCTGTTCCCCGGGCGAAACAAAAAGGTAGAAATTTTCAGAGAGTTTGTTCCAGTAACCTAATCAATATAAAATTAGATCATACTGATTGTACAGCTGCTGCCAGCACCTTTGATCTAAAGGTGGGGCTATTAAATATTAGATCTCTTACATCTAAAGCGCTAATGGTTAATGAACTCATTACTGATCAGGAGTTTAATGTACTGTGTTTAACTGAAACATGGATTAAGCCAAATGAATATATAGCATTAAATGAAGCGAGTCCTCCTGGATACAGTTATATACATCAGCCTCGTCTAACTGGCAGAGGAGGAGGCGTTGCGGTTATTTATAACGATTATCTAGGTGTAACACAAAAACCTGGTTATAAATGTAATACATTTGAAGTTCTTCATACTCCTATAATGTATGTAGCCTCAAAAAATAAGTCTACCCAGTTAATTCCATTGCTTATTATTTACAGGCCCCCGGGGCCATATTCTGAGTTTCTTTCTGAATTTGCAGATTTTATCTCAGATCTGGTTATTTCCTTAGACAAAGCTTTAGTTGTCGGAAATTTTAATATTCACTTCGATAACCCAGAAGACCCTTTAAAAACAGCGTTTGTGTCCATCTTAGATTCAGTCGGGATTAAGCAGAATGTCATAGGACCGACCCATAATGGTGGTCACACCCTTGATCTAATACTAACATTCAGATTAAACGTAGACAATATAGTCATACTTCCACAGTCTGAAGTTATCTCAGATCATTATCTCATCTCATTCAAACTATGTCTGAGTAATAATATATGCACCTCACCACGCTACTGTATTAAACGTACTTTCACGGTAACTACTGCACAGAGCTTTATAAATGATCTCCCAGAGTTGTCAACTTTGATTCGGTCACTGTCAGCCCCTGCAGAACTTGATCAGGCAACTGAATGCTTAGAGTCAACATTCCGCCATACTTTAGATAATGTAGCTCCTCTAAAAAGGAAAATGGTCAGAGACCAAAAATTAGCACCCTGGTATAATGATGACACTCGCACATTAAAACAGACCACTCGAAAATTGAAACGTAAATGGCGTCAAACAAAATTGGTAGTGTTCAAATTAGCTTGGAAGGAGAGCTTCCTGAAGTATAGAAAAGCTCTTAGTGCTGCGAGATCAACATATCTCTCCTCCCTAATAGAAGATAACAAAAATAATCCTAGATTCCTATTTAATACTGTAGCAAAATTAACCAGGAATAAGTCCACTATTGACACATGCACACCTGTAGTATGTAGTAGCAACGACTTCATTAATTTTTTAATGACAAAATTGAGAATATCTGAAAAAAAATTCAAACTACTAATTTAAGGTCAGACAATGAAAGTGACCTTGTAGTTAACAATATAACTGTACCAGATCATCAGTTAGAATGTTTTACTCCCCTTAAAGAAACTGAATTACTTTCATTAATCTCTACATCAAAAGCCTCAACTTGTGTACTAGATCCCTTACCGACACATCTATTCAAACAGATAATGCCTGGAGTAATTGAACCACTTCTAAAAATAATAAATTCTTCTCTTATGATTGGCTATGTACCCAAATCCTTTAAACTAGCAGTTATCAAACCCCTGATTAAAAAACCTGACCTTGATCCCTGTCAGCTGTCCAATTATCGGCCAATATCAAACCTCCCCTTTATCTCCAAGATCCTTGAAAAAGCTGTGGCACAACAGTTATGCTCATATTTACATAGGAATAACATCCATGAAATGTATCAGTCAGGATTTAGACCTCATCATAGCACAGAGACAGCACTGGTTAAAGTAGTAAACGACCTACTGTTGGCATCTGATCAGGGCTGTGTCTCGCTACTTGTGTTGCTTGACCTTAGTGCAGCATTTGATACCATTGATCATTCCATTCTTCTGGATAGACTAGAAAATGTTGTGGGAGTTAAGGGAATGGCCCTCTCCTGGCTCAGGTCTTATCTAACTGATCGTTATCAGTATGTTGATATAAATGGTGATATTTCTAGACGTACTGAGGTAAAGTTTGGTGTTCCACAAGGTTCTGTCTTGGGTCCACTGCTTTTTTCTCTATATACGTTACCTCTGGGTGATATTATTCGTAAACATTGTATTAGTTTCCACTGTTATGCTGATGACACACAGTTGTATGTCTCTGCAAAACCTGATGAGAGACACCAGCTTAATAGAATTGAGGAATGTGTTAAGGACATTAGACACTGGATGCTTATTAACTTCCTTCTGCTTAACTCTGACAAGACAGAAGTACTTGTGCGAGGACCACATACAGCTAGAAGTAAGTTTTCTGATTACACAGTAATTCTGGATGGCCTTTCTGTTTCTTCACGTGCAGCAGTAAAAGACCTCGGAGTGATTATTGACCCCAGTCTTTCATTCGAAACTCACATTGATAACATCACCCGGATAGCTTTCTTTCATCTCAGAAATATTGCAAAGATAAGAAATTTAATGTCATTGCATGACGCAGAAAAACTAGTCCATGCTTTCGTTACCTCCAGGTTGGATTATTGTAATGCCTTACTGTCTGGATGTTCCAATAAGTGCATAAACAAGCTCCAGTTAGTTCAAAATGCAGCAGCAAGTCTCCTTACTAGAACTAGAAAATACGACCACATCACGCCTGTCTTATCCACACTGCATTGGCTCCCAATCAAATTTCGTATTGATTATAAAATACTACTATTGACCTTTAAAGCACTAAATGGTCTTGCACCACAGTACCTGAGTGAACTTTTGGTCCTCTATGAGCCGCCACGCCTACTTGGATCAAAAGGTGCAGGCTATCTGCTGGTACCTCGTATAGTGAAGGCTACATCAGGGGGCAGAGTCTTTTCTTACAAAGCCCTGCAGTTATGGAACAGCCTTCCAAGTAATGTTTGGGAATCAGACAGTCTCAGCATTTAAGTCTAGGCTGAAAACATATCTGTTTAGTCAAGCTTTTTGTTAATGGTGTTTATGAGGTAAAGGTGTAGATCTAGAGGGTCCTCAGACATGGAGTGTTTTGGTAAACTGGGATGTATGGATGCTGTCAGTCCCCACTCGCTTGCTCAGTTGAGTTTGTTGACGGTGTAGTGGCTGGCTGCTTTATGTCCCGGGGCTCCCTCATGCCTGTGTTACCTTCTGGCTCTCTCCTTTTAGTTTTCTGCCCCTTGGACCTGCTTGATCCATCCTGGTGCCCTGTGTCTGGTCGGAGTTTTATCGCCCCACTCCTGTGAAGGACGGCCCCATGAGGACAGTTGAGGGTTATACCTGTTAAAACTGTTAATATTATAGTCAGGCTGTCTGTTGTTGCCCAAATGAGGATGGGTTCCCTTTTGAGTCTGGTTCCTCTCGAGGTTTCTTCCTCATGTCGTCTGAGGGAGTTTTTCCTTGCCACCGTCGCCACAGGCTTGCTCATGGGGGATAGATTAGGGATAAAATTAGCTCATGTTTTAAGTCGTTCAAATTCTGTAAAGCTGCTTTGCGACAATGTTTGTTAAAAGCGCTGTACAAATAAACTTGATTTGATTTGATCCTTTTAGTTATGCTGTCATAGTTAGTTGCCGGAGTCCCTGCTTGTACTCGGTGCATTATGTATACTGCCCCTACTTATTCAGGTGACATTGGGCATAACTAACAACCTGCGTTTTCTCCCCTCCCCCACCTCAAATCTGTCCCTCTGAATTACATGGAGTCAACAGGAAATCTTTTGGTGGAGAGGGTGGAGACCTCGACTGGCTATCGTAGTCTGCAGGGAATCGGCCGTCAGACATTCTGTCGCATGTCCCAGACCCGGTGAAATGTAACTGAATTGTCTTGGCCAGCCCTAATGGTCCCATCTGCATCTCATCATTGCTCAGGAGTATGCTCCCATCACCCAATCGAGCATCCAGCCAGAGCAGGTCATGATATTTTTTTCACCATATTAACATGCCATTGTTGTGTGTTATGCCTGATGTAAAGACTCTCGTCTCTGCGAGCCTACCACACAGATTTAATACTTGTCATTTTTAGGGCATACCTAACGTGTTTTCTTCCCCCCCCCCCCCCCCCAGTCTGTCCCTCTGAGTTACATGTTGGTCCTGGGATCGAGATGCTGGCCTCTTCTGCTCCTCGGACCTGCTTGATCCATCCTGGTGCCCTGTGTCTGGTCAGAGTTTTATCGCATCGCTCCTGTGGAGGACGGCCCCATGAGGACAGTGGAAAGTCACACCTGGAAGACGCTCTGGACTCCTACAGTAATGCTTTTATGGCTGAGGACTACAGTTGTCTTGCTAACTTTCGGACTGCAGTTATCATGAATCAGTTTTGCACTCAAGTTTCCATCAATGAAGAGTTGATAACATCAACGAAACTGTCCTCATGTTAAAACTGTTAATATTATAGTCAGGCTGTCTGTTGTTGCCCAAATGAGGATGGGTTCCCTTTTGAGTCTGGTTCCTCTCGAGGTTTCTTCCTCATGTCGTCTGATGGAGTTTTTCCTTGCCACCGTCACCACAGGCTTGCTCATTGGGGATAGATTAGTGATAAAATTAGCTCATGTTTTAAGTTGTTCAAATTCTGTAAAGCTGCTTTGCGACAATGTTTATTGTTAAAAGCGCTATACAAATAAACTTGACTTGACTTGTCTTAGAGATGTGCACCTCCACTAAAGACATCCACTGGGTCTGCCCAGGCAACCCATACATAACACTACACGCCAAGCTGGATAAGATGGTCTCCGTCCCTGACAGCTTTAGACGCAGTAGCAAACGCTTTCTGGCCAGACCACCCGCTGCTATCACCTTCCCAGAAGATTAAGTTTACCAACCCAAACACTAATACTTCTTTCTTTCCTTCATTTCTTCTCTCTCCTTTTTTTTGTGCATAGGAAATTAAACACTACATGTTTCATGTTTACTGTTTAATTTTTTTTAGATGTGACTTTGACCTAGTTAGCTAGAGTGATTATATGCCCAAAATGCCTCTGCCTCCAACTGTCTTACTGGAACTCATGAGTTTACACAGGACACCATGGACTGTGCCGACCAAGGCTGCCTCAAGGACTATGGGCATGCGAACTGTACGGTACTGTGCTCTCAGTGCTACGACTCCATCATACCCCTGAGACCAAAAGGGGGATTTTAGGTACACAGTCCGTCTAAGAACTACAATAGCCCGTCTCTTTAAGAAACTACATTTCCCATCAGCCCACTTCCGCGTTGACCTGCGTCACGCCGGGGCGGGATCACCAACGTCACGTCCTCCATGAATGCATAAGTAACGGAACAACGCTTCCGTCTTCCTCTTTTGGCGCCGTGATCTCAACACGGACACAGGGAGAATCGCTCGCTCCACCGGGCAAACCAGATAAGACGTCTTTTTCTTTCTTTCTTGCCAGATCCAAGAGTTAGTGTGATTTCTTTGTTTACCATTGGCCACGGTAGACTCTAAGATCGCGCGATTTTAAACTCAGTGAGTTACAACCGGTTTCATTCATTAAGTACGTACGACTGCAGCTCAAAGCAGTTAATTTATAATTAGGAGTGACCAGAATTCCTCCTGATTGAAGCGCTGTGCACATTGTTTAATCAGAGACATTCTTTTCATCACGAGCCGGACCAGGAAGTTCTCTGCGCTTTCCACAGAAGCAATTCGCGTGCTTCACAATGGCGAAACTCCAAAAGTCTCGGAACATCTCTTCATAATCTCGCGTAGAAGCGAGATACTAAGTAAGACTTGGCATTTGGGCAAAACCTAGTCTTAGGAATTATCTTTTATTGAAATAGTGTGAATTTGAACTCAGGAATGTTTTATTTGTCACACTGTAGACATGTAGCATGTTGAATTGTTTGTTTAATCTCTCAATTGTTTAATAGATCATCTGTGCATGCTCCTCTCTATCCCTGACTAACACTTTAATTTCCTTATCACACATTTTGACCTTATCAAGGTTTCAGTGGATTCAGTACTGTTATAAGCTAGTGAAATTAGGCTATGGTTAATTTCTTTTGGCTCATTAGCATCCAAAGCTAATCCTTTTGTTTCATTAGCCTCCAGGGCTAATTGTATTGTCTCAAGGGAACACTAGGCCTTAACACGTGGTGGTCCTCCCCCACACTCTCCAACACACCTTAGCTAGCCACATGGCTAATTCTTTTGTCTACTTGGCAACACAAAGCTAATCTAGGCCTCACCACGTGGTCAACCACACCTCAGTTAGCATCCCACGCTAGCTTCTTTCTTTTGCTAGGCTATAGGCCTAACCGCGTGGTCAACTCCTCTCCCACGAACACACGTGGAGTTAGCTACCAGAGCTAATCCTTTTTTTTTTGTAGGCCACACACATGGGGCCTTTCACACACACAAGCACACATTAGTGACACATGGTCAACTCCCCCACGTGGCCACCACTCTCAAACACACCTTGGCTAGCTTTCCTTTGTCTTAGCTTAGCTACACAAGGCCTCACACCTTGGTTAGCAACAGAGCTAATCCTTTGTTCTACTTCGATAACATCCCTTTGTCTTAGCTAGCAACCAAGCTAGGCCTACACACACACACCATATCATATTTGTAGATAATGATTCCATCTGCTATTATCCATTTTAATCTTTGTTATAATAAATTCCATTATTATTGAAACTGTGTATTTATTTGTGTTCCAATATTTCCGAAGTTGCCCAATCTCCCAAATAATTAAAAAAGGTACATACAAGTTATGTAATATAGTAAGTGATCATAATTTGGAATATACCATAATTTAGCTGTTTGGTAATTTATTATTAAGCACCAAAATTAATGGTATTAATTAATGAGACTGATTCCATGAGTGATTTAATGACAATATGAGACTGATTCAATTTAAACGATTCAAATGAGACTGATTCAATTTAATTATTAACCTTCAAATTTAATGAGACTGATTTAATGAGATTGATCACTTAATAATTACCGAATGTACCTACAGTGTGTAATTGAAATTAATAAGTGTTTTAAACTTGACAACCTAATCCATATATAAAATTCAGATAGAAACTACAGATTTGCTTGTGTAAATGCGACTAGAAACTATTTGCAAATAAATCTATCCATATCCAGTTTGATAAATAAGGCCCATTTTTGGATCTTTTAGAACCTTGAATGTGAGGGCTGAGTTTCCTTCTCAATCCTGGATGAGATGTAAATAAGGCTAGGCTTGCCATTACCTCGACTTGACATGATGTCCAACAGGAACCAACAACTCCCCTTTGGTCGCTCAGACCCACGGGGCTATGGCCAATGCTGTGCATAGCTGCTGTTCCAGGACCTTATTGAATCTCCCAGTATTCCAAGCTAGAGGCTGCTATATCTTAGTCTGCAACCTTTTTGTTTTTGTCTCAGTCTTAATTCATGTAGAATCTTGATTTTCAGTAAAAGCACTCCTTACATTGGGTTAGTGTTATATTTTATAATCTTGTTGCATTTCATGTTCAATTTATTTTTGTCCTTTCATTTCTCCAGAAGTAAAGAACGCTCTGCTGCAAGTCTTTTCCTGCTCCACATGCCCTCGTTCCGATGCATCTCCAATTTACCTCGACAAACACATCCAGAGATGCCACTATGAAGAGTACGTGAGACTGCAAGAATCAGGAGAGATTAAATATAAGCTTCAGATCCCCTCCAAATGCTCCAGGCGTCAACCAACATCAACTGATGATATCCATTCTGGTACTTCCCATAATGATATACAGAAGGAAATTCACCACTGCTCAAATTGTGGAAAGAGTTTTAGTTATCAGAATGCACTCAAAACACACCAGCGCATTCACACAGGGGAAAAGCCGTATCACTGCTCACAGTGTGGGAAGAGTTTTACTCGTCAGAGTTATGTCCAACAACACCAGCGCATTCACACAGGAGAGAAGCCGTATCACTGCTCACAGTGTGGGAAGAGTTTTACTAGTCAGAGTGATCTCCAACGACACCAGCGCATTCACACAGGAGAGAAGCCATTTCACTGCTCACAGTGTGGGAAGAGTTTTAATAGTCAGAGTCATCTCCAACAACACCAGCGCATTCACACAGGAGAGAAGCCGTATCACTGCTCACAGTGTGGGAAGAGTTTTACTAGTCAGAGTGATCTCCAACGACACCAGCGCATTCACACAGGAGAGAAGCCGTATCACTGCTCACAGTGTGGGAAGAGTTTTACTCAGCAGAGTACTCTC
This sequence comes from Neoarius graeffei, assembly GCF_027579695.1. Classification (NCBI taxonomy): domain Eukaryota; kingdom Metazoa; phylum Chordata; class Actinopteri; order Siluriformes; family Ariidae; genus Neoarius; species Neoarius graeffei. Next base: position 130,678,419 of record NC_083569.1, read on the forward strand.
CAAACACACCAGCGCATTCACACAGGAGAGAAGCCGTTTCACTGCTCACAGTGTGGGAAGAGTTTTACTCGTCAGAGTTATGTCCAACGACACCAGCGCATTCACACAGGAGAGAAGCCGTTTCACTGCTCACAGTGTGGGAAGAGTTTTACTCGTCAGAGTCATCTCCAACAACACCAGCGCATTCACACAGGAGAGAAGCCGTATCACTGCTCACAGTGTGGGAGGAGTTTTACTGAACGGAGTGCTCTCCGACGACACCAGCGCATTCACACAGGAGAGAAGCCGTTTCACTGCTCACAGTGTGGGAAGAGTTTTAATAGTCAGAGTGCTCTCCGACAACACCAGCGCATTCACACAGGAGAGAAGCCGTTTCACTGCTCACAGTGTGGGAAGAGTTTTAATAGTCAGAGTCATCTCCAACGACACCAGCGCATTCACACAGGAGAGAAGCCGTATCACTGCTCACAGTGTGGGAAGAGTTTTACTAGTCAGAGTGATCTCCAAACACACCAGCGCATTCACACAGGAGAGAAGCCGTTTCACTGCTCACAGTGTGGGAAGAGTTTTACTCGTCAGAGTGATCTCCAACGACACCAGCGCATTCACACAGGAGAGCTGTTTCACTGCTCACAGTGTGGGAAGAGTTTTAATAGTCAGGGTCATCTCCAACAACACCAGCGCATTCACACAGGAGAGAAGCCGTATCACTGCTCACAGTGTGGGAAGAGTTTTACTAGTCAGAGTGATCTCCAACGACACCAGCGCATTCACACAGGAGAGAAGCCGTTTCACTGTTCACAGTGTGGGAAGAGTTTTACTCAGCAGAGTACTCTCCAAACACACCAGCGCATTCACACAGGAGAGAAGCCGTTTCACTGCTCACAGTGTGGGAAGAGTTTTACTCGTCAGAGTTATGTCCAACGACACCAGCGCATTCACACAGGAGAGAAGCCGTTTCACTGCTCACAGTGTGGGAAGAGTTTTACTCGTCAGAGTCATCTCCAACAACACCAGCGCATTCACACAGGAGAGAAGCCGTATCACTGCTCACAGTGTGGGAGGAGTTTTACTGAACGGAGTGCTCTCCGACGACACCAGCGCATTCACACAGGAGAGAAGCCGTATCACTGCTCACAGTGTGGGAAGAGTTTTACTCGTCAGAGTTATGTCCAACAACACCAGCGCATTCACACAGGAGAGAAGTCGTATCACTGCTCACAGAGTGGGAAGAGTTTTATTAGTCAGTATGATCTCCAACGACACCAGCGCATTCACACAGGAGAGAAGCCGTATCACTGCTCACGGTGTGGGAGGAGTTTTACTGAACGGAGTGCTCTCCGACAACACCAGCGCATTCACACAGGAGAGAAGCCGTTTCACTGCTCACAGTGTGGGAAAAGTTTTAATAGTCAGAGTCATCTCCAACAACACCAGCGCATTCACACAGGAGAGAAGCCGTATCACTGCTCACAGTGTGGGAAGAGTTTTACTAGTCAGAGTGATCTCCAACGACACCAGCGCATTCACACAGGAGAGAAGCCGTATCACTGCTCACAGTGTGGGAAGAGTTTTACTCAGCAGAGTACTCTCCAAACACACCAGCGCATTCACACAGGAGAGAAGCCGTTTCACTGCTCACAGTGTGGGAAGAGTTTTACTCGTCAGAGTTATGTCCAACGACACCAGCGCATTCACACAGGAGAGAAGCCGTTTCACTGCTCACAGTGTGGGAAGAGTTTTAATAGTCAGAGTCATCTCCAACAACACCAGCGCATTCACACAGGAGAGAAGCCGTATCACTGCTCACAGTGTGGGAGGAGTTTTACTGAACGGAGTGCTCTCCGACGACACCAGCGCATTCACACAGGAGAGAAGCCGTTTCACTGCTCACAGTGTGGGAAGAGTTTTACTCAGCAGAGTGATCTCCAAACACACCAGCGCATTCACACAGGAGAGAAGCCGTATCACTGCTCACAGTGTGGGAAGAGTTTTACTCGTCAGAGTAATCTCCAAACACACCAGCGCATTCACACAGGAGAGAAGCCGTTTCACTGCTCACAGTGTGGGAAGAGTTTTACTCAGCAGAGTGATCTCCAAACACACCAGCGCATTCACACAGGAGAGAAGCCGTATCACTGCTCACAGTGTGGGAAGAGTTTTACTCGTCAGAGTAATCTCCAAACACACCAGCGCATTCACACAGGAGAGAAGCTGTTTCACTGCTCACAGTGTGGGAAGAGTTTTAATAGTCAGAGTCATCTCCAACAACACCAGCGCATTCACACAGGAGAGAAGCCGTATCACTGCTCACAGTGTGGGAGGAGTTTTACTGAACGGAGTGCTCTCCGACGACACCAGCGCATTCACACAGGAGAGAAGCCGTATCACTGCTCAGTGTGGGAAGATGTTTGCTTGTTTAGTTACATTTAAGACCTTCAAGTGCACTAACTCTGAGACATTGCATGATTTGAAGTTGTCAAATTAAATATGGTTGTTACAGTTTTGGCTGAAAATGACCTGTACTTTGAACTTTATTGTTCATGTTACACTGGTCAAAAATTTTTCAGAAGTTGTCTCAGAGATGAAATTGGCTATTATGAAATTTGGTGTGTTGAATTAGAAGGGACAGTTAATCAGCTGATTGGCTATGGCTTCCAAGATATTTAAGATTTTAAATTTTATGCTTGTGTACATTGTGTCGATCGTAAGGTTTTAAATATAAATTGTAAAACTAGGTCTCCATGTGTTTATGGTCTGTTTACATATTTCACCTGTTCTCTTTATGTAACACTAGAAAATCAGCAAAAAGTTTATATAAATAAAATGTATTATGAACCAAATTGCAAAAACCAATCATGTATAAGTACTGAATAAGAAAACATTGAATAAATAGGTGATTCAGAAGCATTTGGGCAAGGTTTTCCCCCTTTGGCTGCCCGCTTAGTGACTTAACTAATTTCACTTAATCAAAATCTTCAACTTGTGTACTTGTGGGGATTTTTTTCCCCCCTTACCTATGTGATTCTTTAAACAAATAACACCAGAAGCAAACAAACCTCTTTGAAAAACAATCAGTTATTCTTTTCGCAACGGCTATGTACCTAATCCTTTTACCTAGCAGTTGTCAGACTCTTGATTAAAGAACCTACCTCAACCCTTGTCAGCTGTCCCATTATAGGCCAATATCAAACCTCCCTTTTATCTCCAAAATCCTAGAAAAAACTGTGGCATAACAGTTATGCTCATATCTACATGGGAATAACATCCATAAAAGGTATCAATCAGGATTTAGATCTCATTATAGCAGAGCCACAGCACTGGTTAAAGTAGTAAATGACCAACTAATGTCTCCTGATCAGGGATGTGTCTCCTTGCTTGTGCTGCTTAACCTTAGTGCAGCTTTTGACACCACTGATCATTCCATTCTGCTGGATAGACAAGAAAATGTCATTGGAGGTAAAGGAATGGTCCTCTGCTGGCTCAGGTCTTATTTAACTGATCATTGTCAGTTTGTATACGTGAATGGTGACTTTCGTATGCATGCTAAAGTAAAGTTTGGTGTTCCAGAAGCTGCTATCTTCGGCCCACTCCCCAAAATAGGCTACCTCTGGTTAGGATTAGGGTAGGGTGAAAGTTTTCCATTGCCCCAGCAAAAGCTGGGGCCTGTGTTCTGCACAGGCCTGTCCAAAGTCCATCTACTCTCTCACCTCCCACAGCCCAGACACCACACTCCTGAGCAAACAATCTTTCTGTACCTTAATCTGGATGTTGGTCGAAGGTGTTGATCAGTCTGATGGTCCTCAACCAGGGTTCAGGAACGGGATGAGAAGAAGGTCTAGATCCAAGATTTGATTTTAGTTGTTAAGATTAGGTTTAAGGGTTGAGAGGGTTAGGTACTGGGATCACGGTTAAGTTTAGGTGTAGAGGTTGTGGTTAGGTTCGGGGGTTGTGGGGAATAGCCCTTAAAACAAGTCTGATTGACTGACTGGATACCCCCACTAGGCTTAATTGTCTGCTTACACCTAGAGCCTTCCAATTCTTCATACGATATACTTGGCTTAATTGGCTGCTTACACTCTGAGCCTTCTAATTCTGTATATAATACCTTGACCCCTTTACTAGCAATGATTGCTATTTTAACCTCAAAACCTTCTAATTAATGAGATGAGATGAGTTTCCTGGGAAATATGCCACTTGGATTTTTTTCATGCAAGCTATATCCGGGACATGGAGATCCAAAACCGTGACATAAATCTCTATATGTCACTTGTGAGGAAATCAGTGAATTGTTTTGATAAATTTGGGCACTTTCTGTTTGTGAACGTGTCTTTATAATAAAAAGAAAATCATATGTTGGCTTGAAGATATGAAGTTTCTCTTCTCGTGTTGAAAAACTTGCATTCTTCATACGAAATACATCGTGGATCTGAGTTACATAAGTAAATAATATTGGCTGGCGTTGAGTGTGTAACACTTCCTGATGTGGGTGGAGCACAGAAGCATGGCAGGCAAGAGTTGATGTTTTATACAAATACTTTTTATTCGGGCTTTTCACCTTGCTTGCTTGCTTGCTTTCTTTCTTTCATCACTCACTCACACATGCATTGTGGTTGGGGAGAGAGCTCCCTTTCTCTGCTCTCTTGCACCAGTTAATAAAATCAGACACTACTGAGCCATAATCAGGATCATCTGACTTTAAAAGAGACACAATAACAGAGTTGTCAGCAAACTTTAAAATTTGCCATCCTGTGTGCTGGCTTTGACACAAATTTGTGTATAAAACAAATAAAAGGGGGGAGAGAACACAACCCTGCGGTGAACCAGTTGAGGAGAGCAGAGCATCAGATAAAACATCGTTGACCCTGACACGTTGGGATCTGGCGGTTTAAAAATCCATCAACCAAGAAATAAGACCAGGGTCAATGTTATGTGTTCTTTAACCTATTAGCTAAAATATGTGGCTGGATACAGTTAAAAGCAGAGGAAAAATCAATAAAAACAAGACATGCAAAGCTGTTAGCTGCCTCAAGGTGTGAGAGCACCAAGTTCAGTAAAGTGCATATGGCATCGTTCACCCCTCTACCTGGCCTGTAGAGAGCGTGCATATGACGTCACGAGGTCACGTGATATTCGTTATCCGTCATTTTGGATGGCAAGGTCGCGCATAGAACTTAGACGAACCCGTTCTAATTATCAAATGTGTGGGAGTAGATCTTTCGAGAATGGTTGTATCTTGTTCAGCATTTGGTTGTACCAATAGACAGGGCCAAAAGGAGGGCGTGTCATTTTATAGATTCCCCGCAGACGAGGAGAGACGTGCAAAATGGGTGTCCGCTGTGTGAAGAGAAAACTGGTACCCCAGCTCTACCAGCCGAATTTGTAGTGAACACTTCATATCAGATTGGTGTAATCTTCTAATTCAATACTCCTAATACATCTGTTAAGTTGATTTTCGGATTGAATGATAGCTGCATACTCAGAAACTAGACAGTCTCTAACGTTTAAAATGGCTATGCCTAGCCCTGCTACCCTGGCCTAGTCTATGACAATGTTTTATCCTTTTGGCTCATATATGCCTTTGAAAGGCCAATCCATAGTAGGGATGGCGAAAACTAAAAAAAATCTTGACCGACCACCGAGCCTCATTAGCCGGTTAAAGTCAGTTAACCTATGAGTTTAAACAGGGATGCAAACGGCGGATGCACCTTTTCCATGGCTGAATCACTGCGCAGACCCGATTTTTTTTTTTTTTTTTTTATAGGTGGGGCGTTGGAGTGTCTGAATAATTTCATCAGAGTAAATTCTATATTAAAATTACTAAATAAGCAAATGCCGTTACAGTCCATGAAAAATAGGAAGTATGAGAAGAAAACAGTAAATCAGAAAGTTGCCCACGTTTTCGCGGAAGCTGCGCAAATGTGCGCGGCTTTTTGATTTACTGTTTTTCAGACAAAAACATACATATTTACAACCCTGTCATTATCTGGAACCGAGTTTAAATTTCGAACATTCTTACGATAAAACGTCCTGCATAGTCTCTTTATGATAAACGTCTTAATGCCACTTACCCGTGAGGTTATCAAGTAGACATTCTTCTTCGGGAACTTCCTGAGGTATAGTTGGGATGCCCATCCCACAACAAAATATTTATAAGCTTCCAGGCTCTTGTAAGCTTTGAGGGCTTTGCCAGTGTAACACGATTCACTATTAACGAGAAAATTGTAAATGTCGTGGTAGGCCAGATCGGGCAAATCGCCAGCACCGCAGCTCTGAATTTCCCTGAACATGGATTGCGGCAAGTTGTATGGATCTGCAATCCCCAACCTGGAACACTTTTCCACGTAACGCTGCCTCACGTCACCTTCAAGATGCTGAACAAACTTAGACAAGTAATCGCGCAATGTAGATGGGGTATTTTCCGAATTTTCTTGGGGATTACTGCCTGGATCCATTACTCTCACGCAAGGTAAACTATCCTGATACCGTCCAATATGCCGGAGTGAGCGGAGTACACACGTGCGGGTCACGTGACTGCACATCCTCTACAGGCGAATTGCAATGGGTCCAAGCTGGTTTTCACAGTGGATAATAGTGCATTCTTAACTATCTTCTCAAATGACTTCATAACAAGGGATGTAAGGGCAACGGGCCTGTAGTCATTCAGCTGTTTTGGAGCTCTGTTTTTAGGGACGGGGACAATAATGGAATCTTTCCATGAGCAAGCGACCTTGTTGAGATGGAGGGAGCATCTAAAAATATAGCAAAAATATCAGACAACTGATCTGCACAATTCTTGAGTAAGCGGCCACTGATACCATCAGGGCCTGGACTTTTCCTCTCCTTCACACCCTGGAAAAGTCTCCGGACTATACCCTCCTCAATGTGGACGGGATTTTGGTCCGCTGTCACAGCCTTAAAATGGGATTGTTCCACTGCAAAGTTGCGTATATTAAAACAGTTATAAAAAACATTCAGTTCATGGTCAGACATGTTGCCATGGGAAATAGGACATTTTTTGGTTTTCATACCCATCATGGATTTCATCCCTTCCCATGCAGGGCGGGAGCGACCGGCACAAAGCAGGTTCTCCACTCTATCTTTATAGCTACACTTGGCAAGCTTAAGTTCTTTCTTAACTTGTTTTTGTAGCTCTCTATCATACCTGTCAACTTTGAGGTTTGAAAAAAAGGGATATTTCCCAGATTTTAACTCAAAATAAGGGAAAATTTCAGAAAGTCGGTAATCGAACTGACTTTTCTTCACAAAATTAAATTCGTCCTGCCATTTGGGCAAGTAGCGGCAATACACCTTTTTTGGTTTTGCCTCGCTCCTTTCTTTATTCATGTCTCTAGTCTCGCCGTCTACTGAAACTCGCTCCCTGAGGAAAGAATTACGACCATCTTTTAGTTTTGTGAGAAGTTCCGAGCAGTGACCTTGGTCAGACCATAGATTTACATAGAAGACTAGATGCCTCGTCCCCGTTGCCCGTCAACGAAGTCGAACGTCTGCACATGGCGGCCATCTTACCTCAGACAGCTGGCTTACCCATTACATTGTGTTGGTAGCGATATGTACTTTTCAGATGACCGTAACTTCCTCAAATTTCAATCAATATTCAAACGGTTTGGTTTGTTATATAAAACAAACAAACGGAAGTATGTATTTATGATATTAATGATGAATAATCATTTTATGTTTTAAAAAAATACGCATAGCTTGGCGAAAATATTTCAGTATACTACAGACTGTAAGACAGGATGCATGCTGAAATTCCTATGCTGTGAGAAGCCTAACACTGCATACTTATGAATAACTGCAGCCTTAGGACAAATAACCATACAATTTATTTCCAATTTTTAGTGAAAATATTTTTACATGTGATAGGGCCGTAGGGGAAGCTAAAGTTAAATAAACAGCTTACTCACTTCTGAAACTTCAGAAATACTTCATCCACATCAAAAACCTAATGCACTCACATCATAGCATAATAACAAATGCAAACTCACATCATAGCATAATAACAAATATAAACTCACATCATAGCATAATAACAAATGTAAACTCACATCACAGCATAATAACAAATGCAAACTCACATCATAGCATAATAACAAATGTAAACTCACATCATAGCATAATAACAAATATAAACTCACATCATAGCATAATAACAAATGTAAACTCACATCATAGCATAATAACAAATATAAACTCACATCATAGCATAATAACAAATGCAAACTCACATCATAGCATAATAACAAATATAAACTCACATCATAGCATAATAACAAATATAAACTCACATCATAGCATAATAACAAATATAAACTCACATCACAGCATAATAACAAATGTAAACTCACATCACAGCATAATAACAAATGCAAACTCACATCACAGCATGATAACAAATGTAAACTCACATCATAGCATAATAACAAATGCAAACTCACATCACAGCATGATAACAAATGTAAACTCACATCATAGCATAATAACAAATGTAAACTCACATCATAGCATAATAACAAATGCAAACTCACATCACAGCATAATAACAAATGCAAACTCACATCACAGCATGATAACAAATGTAAACTCACATCATAGCATAATAACAAATGCAAACTCACATCATAGCATAATAAATGCACTGCCCGAGTCAGTAATAGTATAAAACAGTGACTGTGACTCACGGTAGTTTGTGACAAAAAAAAAGCACTTAATTAATCACGTGGTTATACTTCCAAGGATAAAAAGATATCTTTACATTTACAAAAAGAACATTCAAAGCTGATTATCATGTCAAAGTCAATATATGTTAGCACAGAAGATTGAAATTTCATTTGACTAGGCTCCAATGTGCAGTTAAAATAAAACTAAACATACTGATATAAACATCTACAATTAAAACACACACACACATCAGCTTGTCATCAAAGTCAGTACTTTGATGTCCTAAATCATAATGTGAGTGCTGGGCTGTGCTTGCATAAGTCTTCATCCCCCTTGTCTGTGGTAAGATGGCCGCCCTGTACGGACGTTCTGGAATACGCGGTGAGGAATCCAGTCTTCTATGTAAATCTATGGGTCAGACTAGCGCTATGGTTCTGACAGTCTTCTTCTTTTTGGTTTTTATGGCGGTTGGCAGCTTAGCGTAAAAGCAGCATTACCGCCACTTGCTGGACTGGGGTGTGGTTCAGAAGCCTATCCCATCCCTATAAGGATGGGAGTAAATAAAGAAATAAACTAAAATAAAATTGGGAATTAATAAAAAGGAAAAAGAACTAAATTATGTGAATAAGGCCTGTATTTTTGAGAAATCTAAACAAAAAGTTGAAGCAAATATCTCCTGGACTTCTTTGTAAAATTTCCTTCAGGTCTGGTCTCAACTTTTCCCTTTCCAGCTGTTCCATTAATATTTGTCTTTCTTCCTGGTACTTGGGACAATGACAGAGCACATGCTCTACAGACTCTGGGCTACCACAGAACTCACAATTTCCATCAGCATGTTTTTTAATTATCGCTAAGGTGCTGTTAAGTCTTGTGTGTCCAAATCTCATTCTAGGGAGCATATCTTCCTCCCCCTTACTCCTGTTTGAAGATCTAGGCCGTCCTATGATGCCCTGGATATTATGGAAGTGTCTTCCTGTTTGCCCACTATCCCATTGGGTTTGCCATCTTTCTCTCATTCTCTGCTTTACTATGCTTTTGATTTCAAACTTGCTGTAGTCCACCTCTAAATCTATATTATCATTACCAGCCGCCTCCTTAGCACACTTGTCAGCAAATTCATTTCCAACCACACCTAAGTGGGCAGGAACCCATACAAATGATAATTTAACCCCATCTTTTAATATTTTGTCGGTGACTTGTGCTATTTTGAACACTACATCTTGCCTAGTAGTTGATTGCCAAGTTTTAATACTAAACAATGCTGAACTTGAGTCTGAAGCAATTACTACCTTTCCAGGCCTATGTACCTCCACCCATTGCAATGCTAGCCATACAGCTAGTAATTCAGCCGTATAGACTGCTAAATCATCAGTAACTCTCTTACCAACTTCAATTTTAAGTTCTGGGATGACATGCTACCCCTACTGTCCTATCTGTGTGCTTGGATGCATCTGTAAATATTTTAGTTTCTTCGCAATATTTTTCATTTAAATGCCACTGTACCCTATGCTTATCCATTTCCTTACTTTGCTTGTCTTCTAAAAGTTGAAGGTCAGTAGGCACCTCTTCAATGACCCATGGAGGTACAGCCAGCAATGACACTGTGGGACTTACTTTCACATCAGTGATCCTCATATCTTTCACTCTATCATTTGATCATCCAACCATAACTTCTTATTCGGTCATTCAACCGCTCTTGACAAGGCAGTAAAACAGACTGGCTCATGTGATCATCACTGTGGCCTTTCAGATTCGCCCAGTATACCAATGCTAACTGCTCTCTTCTGAGGTTAAGGGGCATTTCTCCCATTTCAACTTGTATTGCGGCCACTGGAGTGGTCTTCATAGCACCACAACACAACCTTAAAGTTTGGTTCTGAACCACATCTAGCTTATTCAGCATTGATTTAACTGCCGACCCATATATAAAACACCCATAATCCAACACAGACCTTATTAATCCTATATAGATGGTCCTTAAAGCATGTCTACTTGCTCCCCACTCTATTCCGCATAAGCACCTCATCACATTAAGGACTCTTTTTTACATCTACCAATCATATTTTCAATATGCAATGCCCATGTCAGTCTTTGGTCAAACCATATGCCCAGGTATTTAAATGATTCAACTCTTTCCAGTTTATGACCTGATATTGTGACTTTTACATCCTCCATAACCTTTTTCCTGGAAAAGACCATCATCTTAGTTTTTTGTACTGAAATCCTAAAACCCCATCGAATGGCCCATTTATCCACTGCAGTAACAGCTTGTTGAATCTTTTTATACACAAACTCAGTGTTTCTCCCTCTTTTCCAAAGGGCCCCATCATCATCAAATAAGGCTACCCCCACCTGACTCTCAACTTCATTAAAAATCCCATTAATCATAATAGAGAACAGCATAGGGCTAACAATGCTTCCTTGTGGAATACCATTTTCAGTCATATACTTCTGACTAGTCACTCCATTTACCTTCACCATCATGGTTCTATCCGTTAGGAAATCCCTAACCCAGTTGAGCACCCTTCCCCTAAAACCCATGGTATGTAACCTTATCAGTAGACCCTCCTTCCACATCATGTCGTAAGCCTTTTCTATATCAAAGAAAACTGCTACAACAATCTCTTTGTTTGCCTGCGCTCTTCTTATTACATCTTCTAAGACCACCAATGAGTCCATTGTGCTTCGACCCTTTCTAAATCCACTCTGGTAATTTCGTATCAGGCCTTTAAACTCGATTACATACATCATCCTGTCATTTATCATTTTCTCCATTGTTTTTCCCATCTGAGAGGTTAGAGCTATCGGTCTATAGTTACCTGGGAGTTGCGGATCTTTACCAGGCTTCTTAATAGGAATGACAATGGATTCTTTCCAAGCTTTTGGGATAACTCCCTGTATCCATATTTTATTATACAAAGCCAGTAAGACTTCCTTTCCCTTATCAGAAAGGTTCTCCAGCATTGAATAACAAATTCCATCCCCCCCAGGAGAAGATTTACCTAATTTCCTAAGGGCGTTATTCAGTTCAGTACTTGTAAATAGCGCATTTAGCTCCCCTTCTATCATATCTGCACTTTTATCTGCTCTCATACATTCCTTCCGGTATTTTTCAACTGTCTCAGCTCTTGCTGTCCTTTCCTGTTGAGTGAGGTTTTCAGAACTATGAACTTTACTTAGTGTCTTTGCCATTATCTCAGCTTTTCCAATGCTACTAGTTATTATAGTATCACCATCAATTAATCCAGGATATCCATATTGCTTCCCTTTCATTCTCTTTATCATATTCCATACTTTTTCCACTGGTGTTTCTTGACCTATGGAATCACAAAACCTTCTCCAACACTCTTTCTTGGCCTGCTTGATGGTTCTCCTCACTACAGCCTGAGCTTTCTTGAATATGACTAAGTTGTGGAAGTTGTGGGTTTTCTTCAATACTCTAAACGCCTTATTTCTGTTTTTAACTGCTATTCTACATTCATTATTCCACCAAGGGACAATCCTACCAAGGCACACAGGTTTGGTTTTAGGAATGGCTACTGTAGCTGCTCTGAATATACTAGCACTTACATTTGTACATACATCTTCAATGCCCCCATTTATATCCACAACAGACAGTAAAGCATCACTGCTTTCTCTAAATTTTTCCCAGTCAGCTTTCCCCAAAATCCATCTCTCGTTATAAACTTCTTCCTCAGATGTGACTTCTATTCCTATTTCTACCTTTATTGGGAAGTGGTCACTACCTACAGCATTACTTTTCATTACTTCCCATCCACACTTGTCTGCTAATGACTTTGTAACCAACGTTAGGTCTATTGCAGACTCTGTTCCTCTAGCCATATTCATTCTGGTACCTGAACCATTATTTAAACTTACCAGCCCCTCCCCATCAATGAACTCTAATATCACATCCCCATTGGCGTCATTCTTGTCTCCCCACAAAGAACTATGTGCGTTAAAATCACCACACCATATTACCCTCCCTTTTGTGCCCTTACAAATTTCTTCCAAATGGTTTAATTGCAATTGTCTACATGGATTATAGAAATTTATAATCTCAATACTTTCTTTCCCTGACCATACCTCTATCATGGAGTATTCCAGCTGCTTCCCTTTTTTAACCTCTCTATACTGGATACCAGTTTTTATAAATGTTATGATTCCCCCACCCCTACCACTGTCTCTGTCCCTCCTTACTGACGAATACCCTTTAATACTAAAATCCAGTGTTGGGATCAGCCAAGTTTCTTGTATACACATAATACTGGGTTTCACACTTAGGTTGTCAACATATTTCTTAAATTCCTGACCATTCTTTATTAAACTCCTTGCATTCCATTGTAGTAGGAAAAAACTCATTAACCAGAACCACCACATTCTTGAGAGTATTGTGATCCGTCAGACAGATTCAGAGCATCTCTGACTGCCTCCCACTGTATATCGTGAATGTTGAGGTATTTACTAGCTGCTTTGACTATATATTGAATTTTCTTTGTATGCTTGTCAGTTTGTGCTGTGCAGTTGATGACATAGGCCATAAACAAAACAAAATCTTTTTTAGGGACAATCAACGTCTCTTCTTTGATAGCCTCGCATTTTGTGCACTGTCTTCCCATTTTAACATCTTCCACTGGTACTGCTACCACCCTTTTTACAGACTTTGCCGCTTCCGCATATGTAATACCACGGGTGACTTTAATTCTCTGCACCTCCTGCATCCTTTTACTCACTTCGCAGCCCCTATATGCTGAGCTGTGTTCTCCCCCACAATTACAACACTTTAACCTTGCATCCTTATCACACTGACCATAGCCGTGCTCTCCACTACACCTACTGCACCTTTCCCTTACGAACCGCAGCAACGTGTCCAAACCTTTGGCATTTGAAACACCTAAGGGGGGGTGGAATATACGGTTTCACTTCAAAGCTCATGTAGCCTATAAAGACCCTTTTGGGAATTTGGGATTCACCAAATGTCAACACAATCGACAAGCTATCAGTTAAGACTCCATCTCTTTTTGTTTTCAGCCGCTTTGCTTCCTTTACCTTGACATTACTGATATTTTGCTTGACATCGACTGATTCTGCTAACGGGATGCCTGAGATTACCCCTTTCACCTGCTTGTCATACGCCACCGAACACTGAACTTTATGGCCATTTAACTTATTCACCTTAACTGCACGTCTTTGCTGTTCCTCATTCTTGCATACCACTATTAGACCACTTCTTATTTTCTTTGCACTCACCTCACCAAACTCCTTTTGTAGGGCAACGGTAAGTAGTGATGGACTCCAATCGTCAAAATTTGCTCCTTCCTTTAGCAGTTTCACAAAGACTATGTAGTCCGCTCCGATTCTGTCTACTCTTGCTTTCTTTTCTCCATCACCATACTTATGCATTTTCCCACTTTTCCGTTTATTACCCTTCCCTATTATGCTCCGTGAGCCATCCAAATTAATTATATTGTCAGTTTCAAATCTCCCGCTATCATCCATTCCCTCATCTTCCTCCTCACTACCTGACACATCACTTCCTGTCTCCTGACCATTCCCAGACCAGTTGCCACCAACCGCCCTTACACCACTTCCTCCACTCCTCTCAGCCATCCTCGCGCTCTACTCCTGAACACACACCCACGCCCGTTCTGTCTTCTCGCTCAGCAGATAGAGAAACTTCTGACAGTCTTCTTCACAGACATGCAATTAAAATCAATGTGTAATTACTAGACTGCCACCTGCTGTACTGGAGAGGGCGGGGACGTGAATTCATGGCCCGACTTCCTGCTGTAAAATCCTGTCAGAGGCGCGTCATGAATTCTGGACCTACCGACTTTTATATAATGTGAAAATACGGGATATTTTCGGGAAAATTAAAAAAAAAAAAAAACGGGAAGACAGCCGGAAATAAGTCAAAATAAGGGATTTCCCGTGAAAAACGGGAGGGTTGACAGGTATGCTCTCTATACTTTGTAGTGTCCCCCTGATAAAAACAAATGTTACGCTGATTTATTAAGTTTTTAACTGATTTTGAAATCCATGGTTTGTTGTTCAGAAAGAAAGAAACCTGTTTGAGTGGAATAACCAAGTCCTCACAGAAGATTACATATGCTGACACAGTCTCTGTGAGATCATCTAGATCAGTACAGACCTCCTTAAACAAGGCCCAGTCTGTACAGCTGTAGCAGTCCTGTAGACTTTGGATTGATTCCTCCGACCAAACTGGAACCAAACGTTTCACTGGCTTGTGTTCCTTCAGGACTGGTTTATAGGACGGAAGTAAATACACGGCATTGTGATCCGACAAACCAAGTGGGGCTCTGCGCAAGGACTTGTAAGCACCCTTCACAGAACCGTAACAGAGGTCCAGACATTTTCCATGGCGAGTCGGACAAGTCACATACTGGTAAAAATTACACAGGGACTTCCCTGGTTTACAATGGTTAAAATCGCCCATGATAAGGACCGGCGCATCCGGGGAAATCCCTTGTAGCCACTGTAGCACCTTGACTATAACCTGGGTTGCTAACTTGGCATTAGCTTTCAGGTGAATGTAGACAAGTGTTACAAATAACTGTGGAAATTCCCTTGGTAAATAAAATGGACGAAGGGACACAGACAACAGTTCAATGTCGGGGGTACATAGTGACTCTCTGATTATCACCGTGCTGCACCAGTTCTTAGTAACATATGGCCCTTTTCCACTACCCTTTTTCAGCTCACTTCAGTTCGCTTCAGCTCACTTCAGCCCGACACGGCTCGCGTTTCGACTACCAAAAAACAGCACGACTCGCCTCGCTTCAGCCCTGCTTAGCCCCTAAAACTCGCACCGTTTTGGAGTAGGGCTGAAGCGAGCCAAAGTGAGCCGAGTGAGGCTGGGGGCGTGAGCAGACACTCCCCTGTGCACTGATTGGAGAGGAGGAGTGTCCTCACATGCCCACACACACCCCGCGAGCACGCTGGGATCTGTAAACACTGTAAACCCGGAAGAAGAAGAATTACGAATTACGAGAATTTCTGAAGCCTTATGCGTCTCGCCTCATCTATACGCTCTTGCCAGTATCTGTTGGCGTTGTCGGTGACAACAAGCCACAGCACCAAGACCAGCAACACTAACGACTGCATGTCCTCCATGTTTATTGTTTACTATTCGGGTCGTGAGACTACCGCTTAAAAGGTCACTGATGTCACTGTTTGCGCCGCCTAACGACGTCACGTGACGTCCACCCACTTTCGCTAACTCCACCCAATGTGTCCACCCACTTCCAGCCAGCACGGTTCAGCGCGGTTGTAGTCGAAATGCAACTCCAATAGCCTCACTCAGCTCGACTCAGCACGGCACGGCTCAGCCCGACTCAGCCGCGTTTGTAGTGGAAAAGCGGCAATAGAGACATAAGCCTCCCCCCAGTGATTTGCCTGTCACTGAGGGATCTCTGTCCAAGCAAACAGCTCCCCAAAGCTGTCAATCCCCAAATCAGATTGGGGGTCATGATCTTTGAGCCATGTCTCAGTCAAGACAAGGAGACAAGCGTTCTTATACTCGTGAAAACTTGACGTTTGCCTGGAGCTCGTCAATCTTGTTGCGAAGTGACTGGACGTTGGCTAAGATGACAGTGGGCAGAGGAATTCAGCAGTGGCCTTGCCTCTTCAGTCTCTGGCGCACATTACCCCATCTCCTCCTCTTCCTCAATGGCCTGGGACTCCAGCCCTGGTTACCGCTGATGTATACTGGACAGATGATCTCCACAGGGAAGGTGGATGAGGGATCCACACTGTCAGCGTTGTTGTCCCATAGAAGCAGCAGGAAATTGCGGCTGTATTGGAGAGGCCCTCGGTGGTCACATAATCCACTCAGTAGGTGACAGAAGAAAGTGATGAGAAATAGAAGGCCCAACATACCGCGGTAAGTCATTGTAATTGTTGCAGTAAATAGTAACAGTTGTCCGAACTTGTTAGTAATGACGATAAAGACAAAAAACAAGGAGGTTAGAGCTTAAACGCGCACTGACATTCATACGCTCACAACGCTCACACACTGCTGCTGCTGCCTGTCACCATTACCAGCGCCACCATCATGTTAAAATAAATGGCTGGGGAGCGTCCATGATGCTTGTATGTTTGCAAATTCTAATCTAAACACACACCTGAAAAAATGGAAATATTCCACCCTGTCCCAGGCAAATTATTGATGAAGAAGAGGCCATACCAATTTACCTACTGGGCGACCCCGCGTATCCACTGCTCCCATATCTGATTAAAGAATACGCCAATGGGGGGAGCACTGCCCAAGAGCAGTACTTCGGACTGTCTTTGGGCCATGCACAGATGGTAATAGAATGTGTGTTTGGTAGGCAATCTTGATGACCTCCCTTTTGTCATTTTCCTGGCATTACCTGGCAGGAGAGGTAATCTGCCACCACCATATGTAGCCCCCGGTCTGTAGGCCAAATTGAATTTAAAGTGCTGAAGGGTGATACCCAGAGTGATCCGTGCAGTGGTCCCACTGGTCAGAACAGAGGGTGAACGGGTGTCTGAGCAGGTAGTACCGGAGAGTGAGGACCGCCCACTTGATGGGCAAACACTTTTTGTCCATCGATATTTTACACTCATCCAGCATTCAAGAGTGACCTGGAAAAAGCAGTGCTGTCACACAGATTCGAACTGGAGCTGTTGTGACCACAGTCCCATAAGAGCATCTGCTAAATGCCTGTAACATATTCTAATGTAATCTCAAAACAAAATTTCGGCTTGCTGTATGTATTTGACGAGGGACAAATTTTGTATCCAGCTGTTTGGATAGAGCCGTGACGTAATTGCCCCAGGAGTTCCTGAAATAGCTCAGTTGGGAGTGTGTTAGACTGAAAATCTAAGCATCTTTGGCTCAAGCCCAGATTTCAGCATCGAGGACTGTGGCTTGTGTATATCTTGGTCTGTCCTTTTTTTTTTTTGCCAGATTGATGCCAGGAATTTGATGGTTAAAACAATCACACTGTTTGACTTTGGTTCCATGGTGTAATGGTTAGCACTCTGAATCCAGTGATCTGAGTGATCAAATCTCAGTGGAACCTGTGAATCCTTCATTTGCAGCTTCCAAACTAACATGCACAGACTGTCTCAACAGAAGGCTCCTTTTGGTCAAGCCAGCTTTTATGTCCCATTAAACATT
This sequence comes from Neoarius graeffei, assembly GCF_027579695.1. NCBI lineage: Eukaryota > Metazoa > Chordata > Actinopteri > Siluriformes > Ariidae > Neoarius > Neoarius graeffei. The sequence continues at coordinate 130,696,267 of NC_083569.1, forward strand.
AATTTTTTTTTGCTTCCGTTTCCGGTTGAGAGTACGTCGTGCGCATTCTGGCTGCCGCTTCTCACCGGAGCTTTTTTGTTTTATTTTCTTTTTCTACTTTCATTTTATTTTATTTTATTTTATTTATTTTTGTGTGTTTGTGTGGTTTGATGTTTGTTTGAGTGTTTTGTCTGCCGGTTGTGGTGTAGCTCCGGACCCAGTTTTGGGCCTTTGTTCGCCGCGGGTGATGCCTGCGCTTCCGGCTGTGGGCTGCAGTGAGCTCGTTGCTCATTGATATCGTGGTTGTCCAGTGCTCTGCGCTTTGACGCTTGGTGTGATGTTCCAGCCGATGTTGCTCGGTGGCGTTGCGGCGGCTTTGCGGGCGGTTTGGGATACACCAGCGCTCTGCATGGCGGAGCTTCTCTGCTCGCTTTGTGGATCCATGGCGTGGTGTTCGAGCGATGTGGCTGGCGGCGGCGGTGCTGGAGATGTGGGACTTGGTTTCATGCGCCTTTTGGTGGGACTGTGGTTGCTACACCATGGGAATTACATCCTGACCTCTACTTGGTGGACTTTTTATTTTTTATTTTATTTGATTATTATTTATTTATTTATTTATTTATTTATTCCCTTGTCTATAATTGTAAAGCATCCTTGGGTGTTTTGAAAGGCGCTATATAAATCTAACTTCTTATTATGTCCCAAACCCTTTGTGTCCGTCACCATGAAACAACTTCTTTTCAAGATGGGTATGGGCCAGTTCTGCAATTTTGAATCTGGGCTTTATTGAAATATCATTGCAGCTTCAATGGTATTGGCCACTATGTGTCTGTATTGATCTTCCGAAAAGCACAAGTGCTGAATGATTTGGCTCCATGGTGTCATGGTTAGCACTCTGGATGGTGAATCCAGGCATCTGAGTTCAAATGTTGGTGGAACCTGTAAAAGATTGTGTCTGCATTGAATGATGGATAAACAAGACAATTTTGTTTCAGTGAGGAAAATCCCACTTTTTACGCAATGCATGATCAAAATACATAAAACAGAAATGTACCCCCTTTTTATTACAAAGTTGTACTGATCAGTCAGCATTTTCTCCAATTTGGACAGAGAAATCCTGTTTGCTGTAGCAGAAAGAAACCGTTGCTCCAAGTTGTCATCGTTTCTAGCCAGTGGACCACTGATGACCCATCCCAGCAATGTCCTAATGGCATATGGACCATTCCCACAGCTGTTGATGACCTCCCAAGGTTCCATTATCTTGGGAGCATTGCTACCAATTAACAGCACAACATTTGCCTTAATGCTTGGGATGTGCACCTTTGACAAATATGGCCAATTAGTCAGGTCTTCAGGAGTTACCAGATCATCTACAGTGACGGGCATTTCCTTCTGTGTAAAAACCTTGAGAAGGATGTGAAAATCATTGCTGTCCAGACCAGTTATCTCTTAACCAGTCAAAGAATAAGCTGGAACAATCTTTTCTTACCCATAGTCCGCAACAGGAGGCTAGTTCTTCTGCCTGTAACGTTCAATTTCTGTATTAGATGTTCTGAGTAAAATGTAGCCAAGCTACCAGCATCCAGGAAGGCATATGTATGTATAATTTGATTCCCTTTTGTTAATTTCACCTTTCCAGGTAAAATGGATCGAGCACCTTGGTCCTTACCGGCCCCTGTTGGGCTACATGTTTTGAGTGGGGCCAACTGATCATTGGATGGTTCCTTTGATTGTTCCAGAGTTGGAAGATGCCCCTTAATATGAAGCACAGTAGGATGAGTTTGACTGCATGCTTTAGACATCAAGCACTGCTGGCAATTATGACTCATAAGCCCAGAACGTTAACATGCAAAGCAAACTCCCCTTTCCTTCAGGAAGATTATCTTTTCCTTGTGCCCCTTTCTCTGAAACTTCTTACACTCATCCAAAGTGTGACCACAAGCACAAAAAAGACATTCAACTCCTTTAGATGTCTCTAAATCTGAAGTTGGTTCAAGAACTCCCTCAGACAAATCCATAGATGTTACTGTTGTGGTGACAATATTTCCTTTTATTCGATCCCTGGGCTGCAATTTAAACTTGTTGGGATTCTTTTCCCCTACGGCACCAAATGATGGATCCTGTATGTCACCAAACAAAGGATTGGAGAGAATTTTGACTCATCGGTCAATGAATGTAACCAGATCACTGAAACGAGCTCTATGGTTAGTTGTTTCCATTATTTCATGTGTTTTAGTCCTCCATTGCGCCCTCATCTTAAAAGGTAACTTTGAGATGATGGTCCTCATATTCACTGGCATGTCCTGCTCTTGCACATATGGCAGCTCCTCTATAGAGATCTTGCATGTGACGTCACAGCCGATCCAGATTGTGACAGACGCCATCGTGTCGGTCAAACGCCATATTCCGCCTTCTACTTCTGCTTCTACTTCTGCTTTGACTTCTACCTTTTCTTCTGGAAAACCCTACTATATACAATTCTACTACAACGGCTGTGGCTACAAGCTCTCCATACCTGTGCATGGTTTTTATGTTTTTTGTGTGTATTTTTGCGTGTTGTTCATCTGTACCGGACTTCAATATCCACTACAACCGTATGGACTTACTGGACATTGGTTTCCAGCAGAAAATGACGGTTTGTAGCGATTTCCATCGCATGCACAACATTCCGGATGAGAAAAAAAAAAAAAAAATTCCGGACAAGACCAGATTGCGAGACCAGCGGGGTCTCCGTGGATTGTTATCGGAAGCAAAGCGAAGGAGGCAGCGCCGGGAGCCGAAGCAAAAGCGAGGCTACAGGCAGAGCCGGCCTGTTGACTAAGCTCAGAAAACAGCCACTCAAATCTCCACTGCCAAGCCTCTATCTCTCCAACGCCAGATCCATGTAAACAAGACGGACGATTTGGAATTACCTTATTCTATAATCGGCTGGTCAGTGCTATACTCAATACTTGTGACTTACCCATCCAGTGAGGATCATTTTCTTGTTTACAAGATGCCACATCTGAGTCGCTGACAAATCCTGAATTTCTGTAAAGATAACTGTCCAGAGATTTATAAGCACGCAGTGCTTCACCACTGAACAGCGAGGGAAAGTTGATGAGGTAATCATACACGGGGTATTCCGCTGGCAGTTCAAAATCCGGTCGTGAAAACTCCGTCCGGAAAGCCATAAGGGTCACAAATCTGTAGATCGTTTATTTTAGACATATATCTAGTTATCTGTTCATTAGAAAAATGAGCCGTGTAGTCTGTCGGTTGAAATTGATCCATTCTGTACACGAGTGCAGCAGTATTCAGCGGTGTTTTTGACCGACACGATGGCGGTTGTGTACTTTCCGGTCACGTGACTGCAAGATCTCTATTACATGACAGCAACCATGCAAGAATTAAGGAGTAGGCTTGAAGTGATTTAACATCCTCAGATTTTATTGTTTGCCATGCCAGAGCTCTTTCCATATAGGCAGTTGCAATTTTCTATGGATTCCCAAAGTGTTCCTGTAAAAGATCCCTTGCCACTATATACAGTGCTCAGCATAAATGAGTACACCCCCTTTGAAAAGTAACAATATCTCAATGAACACAACCAATTTCCAAAATGTTAACGAGACAAAGTTTTATATAACATCTGTTTAACTTATAACGTGAAAGTAAGGTTAATAATATAACTTAGATTACACTTTTTTTCAGTTTTACTCAAATTAGGGTGGGGGCAAAAATGAGTACACCCCACAACAAAAACTACTATATCTAGTACCTTGTATGGCCTCCATGATTTTTAATGACAGCACCAAGTCTTCTTGGCATGGAATGAACAACATTTTGCAACATCAATCTTTTTCCATTCTTCAACAATGACCTGTTTTAGTGACTGGATGCTGGATGGAGAGTGATGCTCAACTTGTCTCTTCAGAATTCCCCAAAGAAAATAATTTCTTTACACCACAAAGGTGAAGGCTACAAGAAGATCAGCAAAGCTTTACTTATCAGTCAGAATACTGTAGAAAAAGTGGTACAAAAATTTAGGAAAGATGGAACTGCAACCATCTCACAGAGATGTCCAGGTTGTCCATGGAAGTTAACACCTCGACAGGAGCGTCTTCTGATGAGAAGGGTTGAAGAAAATCGGCATGCAAGTTCACTGCAGTTATCTAAAGAAGTAGAAAGCCAAACTTGGGTGACTATTTCCCATGACACAATACGGCGTACACTGCAGAGGAATGGCATGCATGGATGCCGTCCACGAAAGAAGCCTCTCCTAAAGCCCAGGCACAAAAAAGCCCACCTAGAGTTTGCCAGGGCCCATGCTGACAAAGATGAATACTACTGGGACTCTATACTCTGGAGTGAGAGAAAAAGATAGTTTTTGGAACTGATGGCTTCAAAACTGTATGGCATCACAAAGGTGAGGAATACAAAGAAAAATGCATGGTGCCTACAGTGAAACATGGTGGTGGCAGTGTCCTTATGTGGGGCTGCATGAGTGCTGCTGGTGTCAGGGAGCTGTATTTCATTGATGGCATCATGAATTCACAGATGTATTGCTCTATACTGAAAGAGAAAATGCTACCATCACTCCGTGCCCTTGGTTGTCATGCACTTTTCCAACATGACTAAACACACGTCTAAGGCCACTGTTGGATTTCTGAAGAAGAACAAGGTGAAAATGATTCAGTGGCCAAGTATGTCTCATGATCTGAACCCAATCAAACACCTATGGAGAATTCTGAAGAGACAAGTTGAGCATCACTCTCCATCCAGCATCCAGTCACGAAAAGAGGTCATTGTTGAAGAATGGAAAAAAGATTGATGTTGCAAAATGTTGCCAACTTGTTCATTCCATGGCTAGAAGACTTGGTGCTGTCATTAAAAATCATGGAGGCCGTACAAAGTACTAGATGTAGTAGTTTTTTGTTGTGGGGTGTAATCATTTTTGCACCACCCTAATTTGAGTAAAACTGAAAAATGTATAATCCAAGTTATATTATTAACCTTACTTTTTCCCGTTATAAGTTAAACAGACCCCTCTTAGAACTGCCACCTTATTGTGGTGGAGGGGTTTGTGTGCTTGAATGATCCTAGGAGCTATGTTGTCGGGGGCATTATGCCCCTGTCAGGGTTTCCCAAGGCAGACAGGTCCTAGGTGACAGGCCAGACCAAGAGCAGTTCACCAAAACCCCGATGGAAAAGCAATCAAGGACCGTGACGTCACCTGGTATGGCGCAGCCGGGGCCCCACCCTGGAGCCAGGCCCGGGGTTGGGGCTCGTTTGCGAGCGCTTGGTGGCCAGGCCTTTGCCCATGGGGCCCGGCTGGGCTCAGTCCGAAGAGGTGCCGTGGGCCCAACCTCCTGTGGGTTCACCACCCACAGAGGTAGCAGTAGGGGACTGGTGCAGTGTGGATTGGGTGGCAGTCGAAGGCAGGGGCCTCGACGACCTGATCCCCAGACACAGCGGCTAGCTGTTGGGACATGGAATGTCACTTTGCTGGGGGGAAAGAGCCTGAGCTTGTGCGGGAGGTTGAGAGGTACCGGCTAGAGATAGTTGGGCTCACCTCCATGCACAGCTTGGGCTCTGGAACCCAGGTCCTCGAAGGGGCTGGACTCTCCACTTCTCTGGAGTCGCCCATGGTGAGTGGCGGCAGGCTGGTGTGGGCTTGCTTATAGCTCCCCAGCTCAGCCGCCATGTGTTGGAGTTTACCCCAGTGAACGAGAGGGTCGCCTCTCTGCGCCTTCGGACTGGGGAGAGGGCTCTTGCTGTTGTTTGTGCCTATGGGCCGATTAGCAGTATAGAGTAATCCGGCCTTCTTGCAGTCCCTGGGAGAGGTACTGAGGCGTGCTCAGACTGGGGACTCCATTGTGCTACTGGGGGACTTCAATGCTCACGTGGGCGACAACAGTGACACCTGGAGGGGCGTGGTTGGGAGGAACGGCCTCCCCGATCTGAATCCAAGTGGTGTTTTGTTATTGGACTTCTGTGCTAGTCACAGTTTGTCCATAACGAACACCATGTTCAAGCATAGGGGTGTCCATAAGTGCACGTGGCACCAGGACACCTTAGGTCGGAGGTCAATGATAGACTTTGTTGTCGTTTCATCTGATCTCCGGCCCTATGTCTTGGACACTCGGGTGAAGAGAGGGGCTGAGCTGTCAACTGATCACCACCTGGTGGTGAGTTGGATCCGCTGGCCGAGGAGAAAGCTGGACAGACCTGGCAGGCCCAAACGTAGGTGAGGCTCTGCTGGGAATGTCTGGCCGGGCACTCTGTTGGGGAGGTCTTTAACTCCCACCTCCGGGAGAGCTTTAACTCCCACCTCCGGGAGAGCTTTAACTCCCACCTCCGGGAGAGCTTTAACTCCCACCTCCGGGAGAGCTTTAACTCCCACCTCCGGGAGAGCTTTAACTCCCACCTCCGGGAGAGCTTTAACTCCCACTTCCGGGAGAGCTTTTCCCAGATTCCAAGGGAGGTGGGGGACATTGAGTCTGAGTGGACCATGTTCTCTACCTCCATTATGGACGCAGCTGTTCGGAGCTGTGACCGCAAGGTCTCCGGTGCCTGTCGTGGATGCAATCCCCGAACCCGGTGGTGGACACCAGAAGTAAGGGATGCCGTCAAGCTGAAGGAGTCCTATCGGGCCATTTTGACCACCGGGACTCCTGAGGCAGCTGACGGGTATCGGCAGGCCAGGCGTGCTGCAGCTCCAGCAGTTGCAGAGACAAAAACTTGGAACTGTGAGGAGTTCGGGGAGGCCATGGAGAAGGACTATCGGTCAGCCTCGAAGAAATTCTGGCAAACCGTCCGGCGCCTCAGGAGGGGGAAGCAGTACTCTGCCAACACTGTTAGAGCGGGTGGGGGGCTGTTGACCTCGACTGGGGACATTGTCGGGCGGTGGAAGGAATACTTTGAGGATCTCCTCAATCCCACCATCATGTCTTCCATTGAGGAGACTGAGGCTGATGACTCAGAGGTGGACTCGTCCATTACCCAAGCCGAAGTCACTGAGGTGGTTTGCAAGTTCCTCGGTGGCAAGGCACCGGGGGAGGATGAGATCCGCCCTGAGTATCTCAAGTCTCTGGATGTTGTGGGGCTGTCTTGGTTGACACACCTCTGCAACATCGTGTGGCGGTCGGGGACAGTGCCTCTGGAGTGGCAGACTGGGGTGGTGGTCCCTCTTTTTAAGAAAGGGGACCGGAGAGTGTGCTCCAATTATAGGGGAATCACACTTCTCAGCTTCCCAGGGAAGGTTTACTCCAGGGTACTGGAGAGGAGAATCCGACCAATAGTTGAACCTAGGGTCCAGGAGGAACAATGGGGTTTTCGTCCTGGTCGCGGAACACTGGACCAGCTCTATACCCTTCATAGGGTGCTCGAGGGTTCATGGGAGTTTGCCCAACCAGTCCACATGTGCTTTATGGATCTGGAGAAGGCATTCGACCGTGTCCCCCATGGTATTCTGTGGGGGGTGCTTCGGGAGTATGGGGTTCGGGGCTCTTTGCTAAGGGCTGTCCGGTCCCTGTACGAACGGAGCAAGAGTCTGGTTCACATTGCCGGCAGTAAGTCAGACCTGTTCCCAGTGCATGTTGGACTCCGGCAGGGCTGCCCTTTGTCACCGGTTCTGTTCATAATTTTTATGGACAGAATTTCTAGGTGCAGCCAGGGGCCGAAAGGAATCCTGTTTGGGAACCACAGGATTTCATCTCTGCGTTTTGCGGATGATGATGTCCTGTTGGCTTCTTCAAATTAGGACCTTCAGCATGCACTGGGGCAGTTTGCAGTCGAGTGTGAAGCAGCTGGGATGAGAATCAGCACCTCCAAGTCCGAGGCCATGGTTCTCGACCGGAAAAGGGTGGCTTGCCCTCTCCAGGTTGGTGGAGAAGTCCTGCCTCAAGTGGAGGAGTTTAAGTATCTCGGGATCTTGTTCACGAGTGCGGGAAGGATGGAGCGTTAGATCGACAGGTGGATCAGTGCAGCCTCTGCAGTGATGCGGTCACTTTAACGGTCCTTCGTGGTGAAGAAGGAGCTGAGCCAAAAGGCGAAGCTCTCAATTTACCAGTCGATCTACGTTCTGACTCTCACCTATGGTTATGAGCTTTGGGTAATGACCGAAAGAACAAGATTGCGGATACAAGCGGCCGAAATGAGTTTCCTTCGCAGGGTGGCTGGGCGCTCCCTTAGAGATAGGGTGAGAAGCACAGTCACTCAGGAGGAGCTCGGAGTAGAGCTGCTGCTCCTCCACATCGAGAGGAATCAGCTGAGGTGGCTCGGGCATCTTTTTCGGATGCCTCCTGGACGCCTCCCTGGGGAGGTGTTCCAGGCATGTCCCCCCGGGAGGAGGCCCCGGGGAAGACCCAGGACGTGCTGGAGGGACTATGTCTCTCGGCTGGCCTGGGAATGCCTCGGTGTTCTTCCCGAGGAGCTGGCCGAGATGTCTGGGGAAAGGGAAGTTTGGGCTTCCATGCTTAGACTGCTGCCTCCGCGACCCGGTCCCAGATAAAGCGGAAGAAGATGAGACGAGATGAAGTTAAACAGATGTTATATTAAACTTTGTCTTTTCAACAGTTTGGAAATTGTTTGTGTTCTTTGAGATATTATTTAAAATGTTACTTTTCAAAGGGGGTGTACTCATTTTCTCTGAGCACTGTAGCCTCGCTCAGGAGCTATCTGCTGACAGCTGCGCACTAGTTCTTGGTCGTCCTCTTGTAAACTGCTCCAAATGGTACAAGCAGTCTGCCTTTCCTGCCTTTTGCTCCATTCCTTGTTCAAAGGCTTTGATAAATGCCCTTTACTGGAGTGGATTCCTTTCAAATATGGGAATTTCTTGGGGTGGCAGGGACAATATACTGTTGTCACACTAAAGATGCAGTTATGTCATTTTGTCTGTGCATGATGGTATGGTGGTCACTAAATGAATATTGACCACTTTGCTGATATGAGAATTGCCTCTGCTCACCCTCCATTGGTGCCATTGTTGGCTGGCGACAAATTTATCATCTTCCCATAGTATTGGTTTCTTGCTGTTGCTCATTGGGATTGTCCCACTGCTTTGAGGCAGTCTCAGACCACTGTTCCATTTCCTTTCTTTGCACATCTGGTAATTGTGGGTGATTAGATGGAAATGATCCCTTCATTGCACTGATTTGTTTTGTTGGCTTCCAAAATCACAGATTGTATTCCTTCACTATAGGATTTAAGACATTGATGGATTGCCATTTCCATTTTTCCCTTTCGAGATAGGAGTTCATGCCATCTGAGGGTGCTTGAGAAGAACTTTACAGATCTGAGGCCTGCAATACAGCCAATTTAGCAGTTGATGCAGCCAGTTCAGTCATATCTCATCTCATTATCTCTAGCCACTTTATCCTGTCCTACAGGGTCGCAGGCAAGCTGGAGCCTATCCCAGCTGACTACGGGTGAAAGGCGGGGTACACCCTGGACAAGTCGCCAGGTCATCACAGGGCCAGCACATAGACACAGACAACCATTCACACTATCACATTCACACCTACGGTCAATTTAGAGTCACCAGTTAACCTAACCTGCATGTCTTTGGACTGTGGGGGAAACCGGAGCACCCGGAGGAAACCCACGGGGAGAACATGCAAACTCCGCACAGAAAGGCCCTCGCTGGCCATGGGGCTCGAACCCAGACCTTCTTGCTGTGAGGCGACAGCGCTAACCACTACACCACCGTGCCGCCCCCAGTTCAGTCTCATCTCAGTTAATTCTATGATAAATTGGACATAAACATTATCCTTCACAATAAAAGGAAATATTTTTAAAAAATCAGCATTTGCCCAGAAGACTTTATCAGTCATTCATTATTTATTAATTTGTTTGTTTGTTTATTTTACTGAGACATGGTCAAGTCCCCGGATGAGACAAAGAATGCAAAAGAAGCCAGTATTAAGTAGAAGGAACTTGGAATTTTGCATTCGTGAGCTGCATTCAAGACCCTCCAATTTCCCTCTTCTGGTACATGGCTGAATAGGATTGCTCTTGGAAGGTGCATTTCCTGAAAGTCAAGTTTATTTGTATAGCACTTTTAACAATAAACATTGTCGCAAAGCAGCTTTACAGAATTTGAATGACTTAAAATATGAGCTAATTTGATCCCTAATCTATCCCCAACAAGCACGCCTGTCGCAATGGTGGAAAGGAAAAACTCCCTTAGACAACATGAGGAAGAAACCTTGAGAGGAAACAGACTCAAAAGGGAACCCATCCTCATTTGGGCAACAACAGACAACATGACTACAACATTAACAGTCTGAACATAAAGTCAGCTTTGTTGATGCTATAAACCCCCCACCGACGGAAACCCAAGCGCAAAACCGTTCACAACAACCACAGTCCCAAAGTCAGCAAGTCAACTGCGGTCCCCAGCCACAAAAGCACCACTGCAAGAGTCCAGAGCATCCTCCAGGCGTGACCCCCAACTGTCCACATGGGGCCACCCTCCACAGGAGCGATGCGATGAGACTCCAACCAGACACAGGGCACCAGGATGGATCAGGCAGGTCCGAGGAGCAGAAGAGGTTCAGCATCTCAATCCCAGGACCAACATGTAACTCAGAGGGACAGATTTTGGGGGGGGAGAACTGAGAGAAAAACACAGGTTGTTGGGTATGCCCAATGTCACCTGAACAAGTAGGAACAGTATAGATATTGCACTGAGTACAAGCAGGGACTCCGGCAACTAACTCTGACAGCATAACTAAAAGGGGAGAGCCAGAAGATAACACAGG